>NW_024104842.1:1685000-2333009 GCF_003945595.2 Pipra filicauda
CATCAAAGGAACGTGTTGGCGGGGGTAGCATCACAGAACAGTAATGGCATGGGAAGTCATGCCTGCTTAATTGGAACATGTAACTACTTCACTATTTAAAGTCATTCGCAGTTTACAAAGGAACTAAAATAAAACCCCATCACCGTATCACATAGTTCATGGATATCAGTGGAAAACCTAGACAGAAAAAAGTATATAATGCTGGATTTTGGGGAAAAGGCTTTGAAGACAAAAGGAGAAAAAAATCCAGAACACCAGTATCTATAAGAAATCCAGCTACAGTTTTAGAGCTTCTTTCCTGGGCTGATCCTTGCCTCTCCCTTCACCTGTGGCAGCACTCTAAAAGCTGACATTGGCTTTTTTATGATGCCAAGTTTGTCACCACTTCAATGGGATGAGCATGAAGCTGAGTTTAAAGCTGTGCAAAATAGTAATTTCTACAGATTTTCTTGGTAAGGTTGGAGGGGAGCCAACTTCAGTGAAGAGAAACTCATCTTACAGAATCCCTCACCAAGTCCAATGTGCTTTTACAGACAGATCCTTTATTGCCTCCTGTTGTTTAACTCAATCAGTGGCCCTCTACAGAGGAAGAGGTCAGTGCCGATCCATTATGAGAGGACCATGTGTATTTCAGGACATTAGCTTACTAGTGTATAGGATAGCCAAAACCCTAAGCATTATCCTAAAATGCCCACTGCCTTTTTAGGTATATTGGTCACCTTAAAGCATTGACATTTCTAAGAAATAAACATTCCTTTTTGTTTTCAAGGAAAGCTCTCCGCAAACTGCAAATCTCTGCAAAATTTGGCAGCTTTTGGTGGTTTTAGTAAGCATTTATCAAAAAGTTCAGTCTGAAGATTTTGTTTTATTTTGCCCTCATCCTGCCCCATCTTAAAGTAATCAGTAGTCTCTCAAGTTACTTCACAGCCATGTTTTTTATAGATGATTTTAGGCATAAAGAGCAGGACAGGAGACACAATGTGATTGATATTTCTGAGAGAAGCTCAGAGAGACCAGGAGATTCTTAGAAAACACAAGAGGAATGACAGTATGGCATGATTTCACAAGATACGGTGAAGATATCATATGTTATGTACATCTGTTGATGTTACCTTTGTTTGACCCATCTTGAGATTTCAAAAGAGGAGTTCCCTTTAGTCTTCCCAGCTTTAGCTTTGCTTCTTTTCAGGTTCTGCTCAGAGAACCAGCACATTAGTCACACTCCTTCTACACGATTCTAAACTTCTACACTTCTTTGAAATCTCAAACAAGTTTCCAGAGGGACCTGACCCATCTATGGCACTTGTGATGATCTTTTGCTAAATAGCTGGAATATTTCTTTCCTGCTAAAATGATAAGATTGTAAAGGGATGCTGTTGTGTATTAAGTTTTGATTTCACTTAAAAGTCATGTTTACTCTTTGCACATACAAAATTTCTACAAGGAAATTTCTTGTATTTTGTTGACATTAGTAAAGAAATATGTCAAGACCACAGCATTAGGAATTTTGTCTGGTTTTTGTAACAGAATGACCATTTCAAACATGATTCCTTTTTGTTACCAAAAAAAAAAAAAAGGTACTGAAAGCAAAGGCTAGCAAGCGAGACAAAGAAAGTTATCTTCAAGTTATTTCTTGCCTTCTGGCCTTGTGACCTTACTGTGCAGAGCCACTAATATTTTGACCATTTTATTTACTACTGGAGGAAAAATCCCCGAATCCTTTCATGTTCTTGGAATGGCTCCAAAACAGAACACATATACCCTGCTGAAGGTGACCTGTTTTAGGGATTTTTTATCCCTGCTAGATTCTGGTTTGCCATTATTGAAATGCCAGAGTGAAGCATTTACTAGCTTTGTCTCTATATTTACAATACCTTTTGACTGAGATGTCTAAGAGCTTTAAACATATGCTTTAAACAGTGGACGGTTGGCGCTGACATTTGTTGCAAATCTTTTCAGAGGGCTGTGTGGAACCGTTCTAATCCGGGAAGAGCCACTGACTCGCTGTGTGATCTGACAGAGTGACATATCACTTGACCTCAGTCACAGCAGCTGTAAAATGGGGTGGAACACAGAGCCTGACAGAAAAGAGGACGATGCTTTAGGCAGAGGTTTCTCTAGCAAATAAGTTTCAAATCCGTGGCTTGGCTTCTTCCTTATTCCTCCAAAAATTTGTGATGAGTTTTAGATCAGAATTGGGTTTTACAACATTTATTTTGAACTTCTTTTTGGCAGTGACAGGACGCGTTGCGTAATCACCTTATCTTGAGTACTCGGGGTGGAACAAGACACTGTGGGCTGGGTTGTAGAGACGGGCCGATAAAGGCACCTCCCGGTACGTCAGTTTTGCAGGGCAAAAGAAACGTTTCAGACAAAAAACGTTCCTCCCTTCCCGCCCCTCTCGGAACCACGGCACGACGGCGGCGGGGTGAGCGGGGACAGCCGCGGGCGATACAGAGATGGCGCCCGGCGGCGGCGGGGCCTGTAGGGGGCGCGGCGGGGCCGCTCCGCCCGCACCCACACGGCCCTCGGGCGGCAGCCACGGCCCGGCACCCACCGGGCCTCGCACCCCCAAAGCCCCCCAGACACCGCGCCCCGGGAACCTCGGGGTCTGAGGAGCGAGAGGACGATAAGCTGTCACTCCCGGTGATAAGTTCTTTGTGAAGTCAGAAAGAAATATTCGAGCTTTTCCCCCGAGTGTTTTGGGTGGGAATTCGGCTTTCGGGGTTTTTTTTATGTGTTTGGGGGTTATGTTTTATTTGGGTTTTGTTTTTTGGGGGGGTTGTTTTGGCTTGTGGGGTTGTTTGTCTTTTTTCTTTTCTTTTGGGTGAGTTGGATTACTGGAGGAGTGCCGGAAAAAGGTTGAAGATCCCATCAGACGCAGAGTGCCGTGTTTTCTGTGAGATGGCTGCTGGTGCCTTAAACAGCAGCTGAAACTCAATCCCGTTCGTGCAACTCCAAGTATGGGAGTTCGGTAGAAGTCCTGCTCTTGGGGCAACATGGCTCTCCCCGCCAGATTTCCTGACGATGACGTTACCAGCATTCAGATTTCATCTAACTCATGTCTGAGAATAACCTTAAACCAGAGTCCCTGTCGCTGCCTGTGCAGCACACTTACTTTTAAGCTTAGGTTCCCTGCTATTTATTCGTGTCAAACTTCTTCCTCACCTTAGCTGTTTTGTCGTACAGTTGGGTAGACCTTGAATTACTGAACATCTGGAAAGTCGAGTTTGCATATGGATATCCCCCCTCTGCAGACAAATCTTTGGTGGGCAGTGCTTGTGCCGGTGCATCTCTGCACTTCCCAGGAGGAACGGGGCTCTGCTCAATCTTGTTTTGAAGTGTGACCTGGCAAGGTTGGGAGGTGGAAAAGGAGGAGGGATACCTTTCCAGCTGATAAAACTTTAAGACAGACTGAGGGCTGCTGTAAAATATTTTAAAGTGAAACTGGTTTAAATCCAATCTTAATGGGAGATTAAGGGGCAGACAGAAGGGTCCAGTCTCCATCCTCAAGTATGTGACGTGCCCAGGTGACATGAGCCAAGCTAAACTGGAAATCAGTGCACAAAAGGAACTTCATTCTAGCCTATAGAAAAGTTATTGTAGCACAGCCTCTGCTAGAGTCACCTGGCACAGCCACTGGAACTGATGTCCTGCTTGAACTGTCCTGTCTCACTTGCATTCCTGAGCCATCAACAGCACGTGGATGGGCAGGCAGCAGTCAGCAAGTCTGTTACAAAAATAGAAACACAATAGATCTTTCCGTTTGCCAGTGTGTCTTTCCCAGTCCTTTCCCTTTTTTACTGTCAGTGAAATGGAGAGGCATGTGAGGTGCTGTGTCCCAGCTGGACATGACCTAAGCACATCTGAGGGTGTTCTGATCTAGTTTTAGTCCAGGCAAAAGCAAATAATTTTTACTGGAGTCTACCCAAAGGTTTGAAGCAATCATACTGTAAATGGGATGTTGTAATGAGCCTTTTTCATAATTCTTCATAATTTGCTATGTCTTATTCTCATATAAATCAAACTAAATCAGTCTGAAGGGCTGAAGCAATTACAAGCAATGGAATCTTAGCAGTGGTAGCCCATGGGAAGATAAGCCTGCCACCTCCCTCAGCAATCTTACTGCTGCTCTCATTGCCGTGTGACCTGGCACCTAAGGCACAGACAGTCACACTCGGGTATCTGGCTCTGCTAATATCACCTGCCTCGGCAGTTGGTGCATGGTAACTAGAACCACCCTGGGCCAAGAGTATGTATTGTACATCTCACATGTAAGGTCGTTGCTCCCTTCAGATGGTTGCAACACTTGTACAGTTTAAAATTCAATCTTTAGGAATTGCCTCAATTTGTCTGTGAGTGGTAACAATTAGGTCATTATAAATGGACAATTCTTTAAAATAAAAAAAAATTTTCATCAGCGAACTAATTTAATGTGCCATGAACACAGAAGTAAATTGGTTAGTTTCTGTTTCTAATTTTCAGATACTTGCACTTGAATTGCAAATAAACCAAGAGCACTTGATGTCTATAAAATATTTCTTTCATTTTTAGTTCATAATTTCATGCTGCTTTTTTAATGTGTCTTTGAATTATCACTGTGACTTTCTGTGTTTCTGTGAAGAAGGAGAAAGAACTGTTCTCCGTCCCAGGGATATGCGATGTCATATCTACTGTTTTCTTTTCCTTTATTTTTTGAGATCTCCTACATTGAATGTCTTATGAAATAAAGAGTAAAAGATTATGACAGTTCTAGGGAAAACTCTTGAATAATTTACTCCAGATTTTGAATTAGAGAAAGCACTTTGCTGTATATTTACACTTGACTTTTAATTAACTCTTGGGTGTTTGCAACAACAGCATCTCAGCAGCCAAGGAGATCTTGTGAAGATGTTTCCCTTCACTTAGTAGCCTACTGTAAGATTTTAAAAAAATTATCTACAAATTTTTTCATGGATTTTTTTCCCCTGGTATCTTCTAATCAATATGAAATGTGAAAATCCCCTTTCTTTTAAACAATAAGAAGAGCAGCAGGCACTTATCTCTCCTCTGTGGTGACCAGTGACAGGACCCAAGGGAATGGCCCTGAAATTATGCCAGGGGATGTTTAGATTGAATATTAGAAAAAGGTTCTGCCCCCAGAGAGTAGTTGGGCAGTGGTCACAGCACCAAGCCTGAGAGGGTTCAAGAAGCACTTGGACAATACTCTCAGGCAGCTGGTGTGACTGTTGGAGATGGTCCTGTGCAGGGCTAAGGGTTGGATGGAATGATCCTTGTGGGTCCCTTCCAACTCAGCATCCTCTGTGATTCTCGGTTTTTTGATTGTAAAAAAATGTATTTTCATATACTTATCCCAGATCAAAGTATAAGAAACAATATATATGTCATTTCTGGAAAGGGCAGAGTTTCTATAGGTTAATATTACTTCTGTAGACTTTTTAAGGGAATCTGTTCTGGTGGTATCCAGCAAAATAATTTGCTTCTGTGACTTCTTTTCCTTCAGATCTTCCCTTTAAATTAAACCAAACCAAATTTTGCTGGACATCTTCCTTTGGGAGGAAGGAAGGTTTGTGCCAGCCAAACAGCTTTCTAATTCCCTGTTTCATTTCCTGAAAACACAAATTAGGGCTGAGCTGCTGGGTGTCTGAATTACTCCCTGTTGTCTTTGTTGTATCTGTTGTTTCAGACGCTGTTGAGAAGACTATATAAAAGCATACAGCAGTTGTGACCAACCACACAGTAATATAATAAAGCTTCATCCTTCCTCACACAAAACATATGTAAGTTTGTTTAATATTGTAATATTTGAAAGAAGTCCAGAAATAGTGTAATTTTTATGACTAAGTAGAGCAGTGTTTCAAGAAACATTGCTGGTTCAGAATGCTCCTGATATCTTGGACCCTCTGACTTTTGATGCTGGAGACTGATGCAGTGCTTCAGTGAGTAGTACTTGCACATTTTGAGTGGTAGGGAAAAAATAAAGTGCTCTCGATAACACTTGTGTGGTAGCAACCATCATCATCATGGACCAGACCCCAAAAGACAGATTTGCATCGCACTTGCCACCTTGGTCTTTGTCTTGCTGAATGTCTGATCAGCCAAGTCAAGGTTCCTGTTCTCTGAGGAGGATTCTTTGGGTCACTAACTGATGTATTTATTAATGCAAACTATCTGTTCACCTCTGATGGAATTGTTTTAATAACATCTTTCTTAACATTGTTCTGGTTTTGCGTATCTTTTTATGATCTTCTGCATTTTTTCCCCTTTAGCCTTTATGCTGAAAACTTCTATAAAAATAGTTATCCATTTAAATGGACTTTGTCTACTTCTTATTAAACAGAAATCTTTGTGTTTCGGTAAAATCTGTGTATCTGTTTGGAAAAGGCTTTTTTCAAGGAGACAAAATTTTCATTTGAAAAGTAGCATAATTTTCTGGTTTGTCTAACTTATTACTTAGGCTACCTTTTAATTGCTGTTACTTTTTTTGTCCCTGCAACAGGTGTAAACATCCTGGCACTTAGCCGAATAGAGAAATAGCATGCTAATTTCAATGTCTTTACACTTATTTATGTAGTGAAGGCTGATATTTTAAAAAATGCAAACAATTAGTCTATAGCTGCTGCACCTGGAACTTGGCAACAGGACTTCCCCAGAGCCTAATTGAACCGTCTCCTTCTGGCTCAGAGAAGAGTCTGGTTTCCTTATGCTACTTCCTGGCTGCTGAAATTCTACCTTCCTTTCTTATTTTCCTTATCTGATTTATTTCTAATGTCTGTGGATGTTTAGCTAACTTTACTTACAAACAGGTATACCCACATATGACTTCCACTGCCTCTTCCCTGAAGGCTGATGTGAAATCCAGCTGAGAAAAGTCTCTGGTACCATCCTTTAACTTCACTGTTGTAAAAATGCAAGGGATTCCAAGAGCTTGGCTGCCTGAACTGGGAGGGTGCTGAGAAGGTGTAGGCAGGATGGCTCTGTGGGTCCATATCTTAAACCGATGGCAGTGTTATAATTAAAAAAAAAAAAAAGATGTGATACATCTTATATACAAAAACAATAGATGCTCTGGTTAATGATTTACATACATGAAAACAGAAGCAGAAACTGTGCCTGCACACATCCTTCAGTGCCATGAAAAGATGGCACTAGAGCAGAGCCTTTGTCACTCCAAGCTTAGGATCCCACATACTTGTCCACGATGTCGCTGAAGGGAAGGAGTTCTTTTAACAACAGGACACTGAAACAACCACAAAATGTTAGAGAAGCCAGAATTTACTAACAATAAGCAATATGAGATCTGTACTCCCAGCTCAGTCTTGTACTCCACTTGAAAGGCTATGGAAACCTCTGCTAATTTTATATCCTGTAGTTTGCAACTGCATCCAGTAGGACTTGTTACATAAATTACAAGGGCACTAGCTGATGGGATACTACTCAAGGCTAAGCCTCAGAATCTTGTGGTTCCTGGGAGAATCTTCTTTTGGGGTTGGGTTGTATAAATTCAGCTCCTTGCCCATTTAGCTGTGCAGAGCTCCAGAAGCAGCAAGATCTCCCTGTTCTAATTTGCCCATATTTCATTTATTAGCCCTACCAATCTAGTGTCTTTTTAATCTACTGTACTGCTGCTCCATGAAGGAGTCTGGGCTACCAGCTGCCAGAAAACATTAATGAATGGCTGCTGTGCATACAGAGGGCAATTGCATGTTCATAGAGCAAAGGGGAAGGTCTCCTGGGCATCCCTGGGCAAAGTGTACTGGTGAGTGCTAGGACACTTTAAGCCACCTTTTACCCTTGTCCTCCCTATGGTCCTGCACTGATCCCTGCCTCCAGAAGGTCATGTTTCCATTCTTCCTTGAGGTGGCTCTTTCCACTTATGTAGGTAGCCAGCCTGTTTCCCCAGCAGAAGGAGGACTCATAGCCAGTTCAACTCTTGTGTAAAACATCAGTGAGATATTAAGCAAAACATCTTAATTAGCAGCAAAAAAGGAATTTTTATTCCACACAATTTGGAAAGTGAACACGGAAACTTGAAAAGTTAGAACATAATACTGAAAGTATTCTACTTTCAATATTAATAATACTAATGGAAATACTAATATTTTATCTGATGACTTTGACACCAAAAGTAGGCAGGTAGCGGTGAAGTTTGCTCATGAGACACAGCTGTGAAATGTCAATATAGCTGAAGTCAGAGACAACATAAAAGGTGAATTGGAAAGTCTTGGGGACGTGAAATTCCGTCAAACTAGATTGTGCCCTTGCATACTGATAAGAAGTATTTCTCTTATGAGCTGGGACTCCATCGTTTGAAATGATGACCAAGAAGAAGCCTGGCCTGTG
This sequence comes from Pipra filicauda, assembly GCF_003945595.2. Taxonomy (NCBI): domain Eukaryota; kingdom Metazoa; phylum Chordata; class Aves; order Passeriformes; family Pipridae; genus Pipra; species Pipra filicauda. The sequence goes on from NW_024104842.1 coordinate 1,693,344, forward strand.
CTGCTTGTTCCTGAGGTGGCTGAGCTCTCAGTGCTGTGTAACTCTGCTTTTGGCTCCTGCCATTTCAAAAGGCACCCTGACAGCCCATGGAGTAAGACTCAGCAGGCTCCCTGGTGTGCCACAGCTCTCCCTGGGCTGCAGAAGGTAAGTGGTAGTGTATTACTGACATGCTGGCAGTCATCTCGACTGAATTCATCCTCATGCATTAACATTCAAGAGAGAAACGAGGACTTCATCACTCCAGGGAGGAAGCAGACTTTCTGCATGACCTGTGGGGCTTTTTTGTATGGCTTGAGAAATTGGCTCATTGAACTTTTAATCTGAGGTAATGTTTTAAGTTTAGTAATAATAGAGATATTTTTTCTTTAAAATGCCCTCATTTTTTCTCTTTAGTGGCCCTTTCTCCACAATGAGGGCTGGTTTTGAGAAGAGGGCCTAAGTATGGCTGAGAGGAGGGAAACGCAAAGCAGTAGTCTGACGTGGCATTCTGCGTAAACCTGCCTGTTTGGTTTCAAGATGTGTCTCATGGGGCAGTTTTACTATCTCCAGCACAGCTACTGATGCCTGTCCTGAAGTAAGATAATTGGTTATGATCTGTCCTGCCCAAATATCTACAACCCCTTTCTGGAGTTAGTAAAAAATCTTCCTTACCGGCCAACCTTCAAGTGTACCTTCAAGAGGGACATGAACCCCAGCACGACTCCCTTAGCACATGGCATTAACTGACATGGTGCTGTCATTTTCGATATGTGTGACTTCTTGCCTCCAAGCCCCATGCTGTGATCTCGTGTTCCTTTTTTCCCCAGGGTCATGTCGTACACAGAGTCCCCACTGTGTGTTTGCTTTGCTGGGTCAAGGAAAACATGAGATGACAATTTTATCCTTTCCTATTAATGGTTGAATGTAGAGAAGAAAAAACAAGGTCTTTGTGGATTTCATCTTCAAGACTGAATTTATAAATCAGGGCAAAATGTAAAGATGGACCCTCTCCAGGGCTTTTGATCTCCTGTACCTTTAAGAGAGGGGTAGCAGGGTGGCATCTTCCAGGCTCTATAGCTGTCACAGATTTTAACTATTTTCTTCTGAATAGCAAGTATTTGATTCAAAGAGGGCCTGGCAAAAGATTCTTATATTTTTCCAGTGGCAGCATTGAAAAAATTTCATGTATATATAAGATCCAGCATCCACATAGGCTGTTGGTGTTTTCTGCAACTTTTTGTAAGTTTGGGGAAAACTTAATAAGTACTGTTTCTCTTTCTTTCTTTAAAAAAGACAAGGAGAGAAAGCCTGCATTTTCTGCCATTTCCCAAGAGGCTTTTTATCTGTTTAAACCAACTAGGGATTTTTCACATATTGACATAAGCATTCATTTGCTAATTTGCTAGACATTAAACTGCACAGCATTCTTGAATGAGACTGGAATACTTGGGTACTTAGTGCTGCTCAGACCCCGCATCATTCCCAGTACACATATGGTTTTCCTCCTCTATCTCCTAGATAAAAGTCACTGTTTGATCGCCTTAAGGAAAAGAATGAGTTAAATGGACCAATATTCTAGCCTTGGCTCTAAAACTGGGCCTTTTCAGAAACTCCTCAGCACCTGCAGCAGCTAGGTCATTTGCACATACATAAATAAATAAATTAACAATGAATAAATAATTTAATCCCACCACACAATGCCATCTTGCAGATCTGATCCTTTGCTCCCAGTGAATTTGTCCATTCCTAATTCTTTTTGATAAAGTCCTCAGATACTTGCTGACTGTCAGTCTAATTTTCTTATTGTTTTCGCTTGATTAGTTCTGTATGACCTAAGGTCGCCCTTAAAATCCACATCTCTCGTGAAGACTCCGAAAGGCCTTCTTTTTTCAAAGGGATGGAAAGTGCCTGCCATTTCTCCGGACAAAAGCCTGGAAGGTTTTCAGTTATTAGCCTCCTGAAGCAGCCCTTTCGCTCACCCAAGCGCAAAAAAAACTCATTAGGGGGCACCTTTCTTTCTGGCTTCTTTATCTGATGCATGTAGGGCTTACGTGTTTCAAGATTTGCAGGTCTTGGATGAATTTGGACAGCCTCGCTTTTAACCCTGCCGGACTGCGGTTATGCCCACCACAGTCATTTGCTGTAGCTCCATGCCCTGAACCACCTGGAGATGCTTTGTCTTTTCAAAAGGTGCTTTACACCCCATTTTGTGGTGAGCAGCAGACACTCCAGCATGCTGCTGCACTTGGAAGCCACTCTCACACACGGGCTGTGGGTGGAAAGGCAGGCAAGGCTGCCAACTGATGACAGACTCCACATTTTATACTTTGTGATAAGTTCATGTGTCTATCATGCAGCCCTTATTACCATCAGAGTGATTTACAAGACTAAGGCAGTATGGCCGTGAGAGCCTGCCATGACTGGGCTGCACTATGCCCTGGTGTGCTTTTTCTGGTGTGCTTATTCTTTTTCAGGTGGCAAAGTAAATACTTGGTAAATACTCTTCTCACACCCGAGGCATGTCAGGTGGGCTAGGGAGAATCCCTAAAGATGCATCCTTATACACATTATAAGTGGGCATCTTGCCCTTCAGAGGGCACGTGCAAAGTTGCCAGCTCCTGCATTTGCTTGAGCTGACAGAGGTTATAAATCAGGACAGTATCTGGTTTGCTATGCTTAAACAGTGCTGCCCAGCAATGCCATACCTATGGTTACCTTTTAAGAAGAAAAATAACCTGAAATTGTACTGGCAGGTATTACAATAAGGAAAGTTGCTCACTTATCTAGACTCTGGTATTTTGTTAAGGAGACACCTCATTTGATTGAAAAAAGAGCTAGGAACAAACCAATTGTTTCTCTGTCAGAAAGAGCTGCCCAGTGTCTTTGATTAGAGACCTCAGTTCGGGCTGGATCTGAGCCTAAAGAGGATAATGATGCACAGAAATAGAAGAAAAATAATCAGATCCAAAAGGCCTAGGTGGAAGATATCCTTGGCACATGTCTTGCTCCTGCAATACTACTTTTGGTCCTGAAGATCATCTTGTCTTCCACTGGGGTAGAACTGACTATGATCCCTCAGGATTAAATATGATAGAAAAGCTCAGGGCTGCAGCTGAGGTGCTACTTCCAAGCATGAAGGGGACAGTTTTGTGGCCACCAGTCTTTGTCCTGGTCATTTTCAGGGATAGTGTTCTTGTTAATTTGGAAGAATGTACCATTATGACCACTATTTTTTTCTGAACTTGCCAGTTCCTCTGAAATCCCTGTGATACCAACACTTTACCTCAATCTATTTTCCTTCTGAAATCTGGCTCCTCTGAAATCTGAGTGAGGCAGCACTCAGTGAAGTAAAGGAAGCCGTGTGCATAAGGCTGAGCTTATGTGCAAATCCTTGCAGGGTCAACGCTGTGAACTGCATTATTTTTTCCACTGGCATAAATTTTGAGCAGCAATTAGTTGGATATAGTGTCAAATAATGTGGAAACTATGTGATCTACTCCATAGTACAAATTAAGTTACATTATTGTCTGAAGAATAGCAGAAACAAGAAGAAGTGAGAAATTTTGGACTGCAACCTGGCAGTAATTTAGAATCATAGAATCATGAAATGGTGTGGTTTGGAAGGGACCTCAAAGATCATCTAGTTACTCTTGATTTAGTATCCTCTAACAGTAGGGTCTTGCTTACTGTTACAAATCTGCCAGCTGGGTAGCTGTCAAAATTAATTCCACTTTGTGTAACCTGGGTGATCTCTTCTCCTGGAAAACTGCAGGACTACAGTTGGTCCTGAAACACATCATTGGGACCACATAGAAATTGTTATATTGTGATATATCAAATCTGTAGAGGCAGCTGAAGGCACCGGGAAACAAATCACAAGGAGAAATTATATCAGCATGATAACAGGCGGAGTCTTTTTTAGAACTTTTTGCATCAGTTTATTTCCCTATCTCAAGCTATGTGGGAGAATTTGAAGCTTACTGAATAAACACTATGCAGTGATAAAGAAGGAGTTTGAAGATTGAGAAGAAGTTAACTCTTAATGTGTCACTGAGGAGATCATGTATCTTGTGTTGAAATATTAAGACATAAAAACTTGGAAATCATGGTAAAAATAAGGCTGAACCATGATGGGTGGTAATGTCCCTGGAGATCCACTTACTATCCCTCATTCAGAGGATTTTCTATCTGAGTAAGCATTATTTTAGCAGTCTGGTGTCTATTGGCATAAAGCTATGATCCTTAGAAAAATTTCTGAAAACATCAATGACTTTCTTGGGAGTTTGCTGGTTAAACACACAGTTATTTGGCTAATAATTAGAATAACTTCCTGTTTTTCTTACAAATAGTCATTATCTGTTGTTAAGGCTGTCCTGTGCAAGGCCATGTTGGACCTTGATGATCCTTGTGGGTCCCTTCAAACCTAGGATATTCTACGATTCTATAATTTAGTGTCATCGTATTTTATCTTTTAGTGTGTTGAGGGAAGGTTTGACAACTAGTCTGGAATAGCCCTGGAACTCAGAAAACTTGGGAAACTTTAGTTACAAACAAGGACAACACATTGGGCTTTCAGGATTTTGTGAGACATTTCGCTACACCTCGAAGTCTCAATATTTTCCCAATGCCAGGTATTGTCCACACTGAAAAGGAGCTGAAAACTTAAGGTTATGTAAAAGCTCAGGTGGGATTCTGACATCCTAGTGGTCAGGTGTGGGCAAATATAGTTTATTTCAGTGGGGAAAAAAATAGTGGTTGTGAAGCTCTGTTCTAACATGGTATGCTGTTCCAAAAATGGAAGGAAACTGGGTGAGTAAGTGTTTCAGCACCAAAATAGCAAAATCTTTCTTTTTAAAATGCATGAAGCACAAGCTTCAGCAGCAAAACTGGATGCTGATGAATTCTAAAAAAAATAAATTCTTTTTCTAAAGAAGAGTTTAAACATTGGCTATGCTATAATGTATCTATTTGCAGTGAAATGCCAATTCCTAAGTACATTCATGGGAGGGAACGCACTTCTATTTTCTTCACTCGTGTTAGCAGCCAGAGCTGGTAAAATTTCTGTGACTGTAATGAAGAGAAGAGAGAGGAAATTATTTCCATTTAAATGAATGGCAAAATTCTCCCCTAGTCTGCATGTGCTTAAGAATATAGATTTTCTGATTTTATGTGTAGATGTTTTATACATGGAGTTCCTGAAGCCCTTTGCTTCACGTTGGCAAAGATGGCAGAAGAATAACATAACTACAGTTACGCAGACATCTTGGAGCTAAACCAGTGCCATGGAGAGGCTCAAGCTTCTGAATTTGACATTTTGACAACCAGATTATGGAGAAAGGACGCTGGCTTTCAGTGGATGGCTAACAGTTTTGTCTGAAATGGTGCTTTCTTGGGGGAAATAGTAAAAAAACCCATTCTTCCCCACTCAAAATTCTTTCCATGTGTTCTGCAGTACATGCAACTAGTACATTAAAAGTATTTGTCAACTGGGATTTGTCATCAGTTGTTACAGCTTAGTGGCTGGACTGGCTACACCTTCAGTTTGTGTAACAGTCACACAAAAATGAGATTTTTTTGTAATTAAATGTGATATTATAGCATGGTCTAGCCCCTCTGAAATATCTGAGCAGATAAATTAGGCTACTTGCCAGGCAGCAATGCAGATGGGATTCAGCTGCCCTGATTTTGATCCTACTTGTATATCTGAATCTGACCTATTTATCCTACATTCCCTCTTGATTCAAAAGAAGATATATATATATATTCCAAGGAAAATCAGCTCATCTTAAAAGGAGAAAATAAAATCTGTCTTATAAGTTGTCCTCTGGAGGTACGTGTTTATCCCTCTTGATTAGAAAGATTGCTTTGAATGATTAATTCATTCTTTAGACCTCTATCTTTGAAACACCTAACAGTTTAAAGTCAGATGGTCATAAAATTCAGTATGTCCTTCTATTATCAGGCCACTGAAATGATTTTTCTTTTGTGGTATGGTGTTACATTATGACAAATGCATGAATTTTTCCAAGTACATGAAGTACAATTTTTCCAAGTAGTGAATGAAGAAGTCCCACTGGTCTTCTCCCATCTTTGTATTTTAGCCTGGTGAGGAATGAAACTCACCAGCGTTCTGCCTGTGTGTTTGTGGACCTACAGGCTCTAAAGCATACTATGTCCTCACCTTATGCCCTGGTTAGCTGTGATGAGATGCTCAAAGACATTTTGTGCCCTACCAAATCATTGTCATTTTCCTGCAGTAACTTCTTATCTTTATTTTTTTCTGCTTGCAGTTACAGTGCCTGGAAAACTCTTTGAAAGGCCTTTAGGAAGCTGGATGCTGGCAGCAGGGATTACCTCTCTGTTCCATAACTCCAGTCCTAAAATTCCTGTAACTTCCTGCTAAAAGAGGATGAAGTTTAGCATTCTCTCTCTAAATTTGATCTTAAGCTGAAAAGGCAAATTGATTACAAATCCTCTTTGGAAGAAGCTCATAAAAAGCTGGCCAAATACAGCGAAAGAAACCCTTTGCAAACCTGCTACAAATTAACATAGCATATTTGCATGACTAGCAGAACAACACTTATGTTCTCCCAATTGCCTATCCTTGTAGCTATGTCATACACTCCTCATAGGGATGCACGTCTTTTACGTACTTGTTGCCTGCCATATGCAATAGTGTAAGTTGCTTTGTGAAAGGGTGGTAGAAACCCCTTCTGAGAGTATAAAGCAAAGCTGACTGTAACACAGTTGCTAACTGCATGTAACATACAACAGACTAAGAAAATCAATGCCAAGATGCTGCCCCTCTACTCCACTCTGGTGAGACCCCACCTGGAGTGCTGCATCCAGCTCTGGGATCCCCAGCACAGGCAAGACATCAACCTGTTGGAACAAGTCCGGAGGGGGGCCACCAAGATGATTAGAGGGATGGAGGACCTCTCCTATGAGGAAAGGCTACAAGAATTGGGATTGTTCAGCTGGGAGAAGAGAAGGCTTGGGGGTAACCTAATTACGGTCTTCCAGTATCTGGAGGGAGCCTACTAGAAATATAGAGAAAGACTTTTCACAAGGTCATATAGTGACAAGAGAAGGGGAATGGCTTCAGACTGAAAGAAAGTAGGCTTAGATTAGATATTAGATAAAAATTCTTTACTGTGAGGGTAGTGAGGCACTGGAATAGGTTACCCAGAGAGGGTATGAATGCTCCATCCCTGGAAGTGTTCAAGATCAGGCTGAATGGAGCCTAGTCTAGTGAAGGGTATTCCAGTCCGTGGCAGGGGATTGAAACTAGATGATCATTCCAACCTAAATCCTTCTATGATTCTATGATTAAAGTTGCAGCATGGAGAGCTGCAAATAGCTTTTGAGAAGATGCAATATTTGGTGAAGAACAGCATGCCATGTTGCTGCTTGGAATCTCACCATAGAAAAGTCATTTGACCTCACAGAGTTGAATTAGCTCCTGCATAAGCACACAGATGGAGATTGGCCTTTCATTCAAGTGTAGATTTTTGTTTGGGGTTTTTTGTTGGAGAAATATTTTATGCACTGGGTACCAGAGGCACTAGGACCTGCTCTGTACATGACTTCACTTTCATGATCAGAGTAACTGTGTGTTTAAAATCAAATTAGGTTATTTGTTTCCCATACATCTTTATAAACATGTAGCTGCATAGTTGAATTAATAAAATGAGAATAAGGAGCCACTGAAACATGTATTGCTTACATGTTTGGTAAGGTCTCTGTGATGCAACTTCATTGTGTCTTCTCATGGAAGTAACTATAGCTTCATGGATGCCCAGGAAGCTTGGCCTACCTGCAATAGCTAAGGATGTATGCCCAATATATACACATGGGTAACAAGCATATAGGAGTCTCATTTGCTTTAACATACTGTCTTTTCTTCAAATGGTGATTTGTAACCTGGTGGAAACAGTGGCACCTTTAATCATCATTTAACTAAATTTCCTTGATCTCTGCTGTCTAATAGGTTTTGGCATTATGCAGCAAATGATGTACTCTTGCTCATGCTTTTTTCCAATTACTTTCTCGTCTTTTCCAGACATCAAAGAGAATTTAAGTGGGTGGTCAAAAACTAAGTGATCCCAGTTAAGGGGTAGAAAACTGGAATGCTTTATTGAACACACGCTTCGCAATATAAGGGTCTTGGGGGCAGGACATGTTAATGAGGAGGACGAGCTATGTTAATTAGGGAACTACACAAGGTTTTACTGCAGTTACCCAATAGGTTAATGTTTCCCTCAACGAAGATTACACAGGGGGAAAGGGATTAAAAGGTTTAGACGTGGTCTGATACAATCATCTCAAGAGTCCTTTCTTATTTCTGCTGGAGCCAGGCTTAATCCATAAGGTTGAATCTTTAACAGGTCTTGTGAGGAGGATTCAGTCCTCCAGATCAAGGGATTCTTGTCAGCCCCTATTGCCCAAGGCCCACTGCATTGACCCATTGAACTCCTTTCTACAGATATTATATTTTAGGATCCAACAAATTTACGATACTTTCATTAATAAAACTCCAAGACTTGTTTTTTTCTCATTTCTTTTAGAAAGGAGAAGGTACTGTATGAAAAGTTTGTAGCATAGAAAAATTATTATTACATTATATGATAAAAAGGGATTTTGTAGTGGAATATGAAAGACTCAGGTTATATTGTTTCTCTTAGAACATTCCAATATATCCTTGTCTTATATGGGATACATATTGTCTCCGTGTTTCCTGAGGTTCTTGAAGTTTTGTAATCTTTGCTCAGTGAAGGTCAGTGATCTCTGTTACACTCTTCTCATTTTGAAATTGAAGCTATATGAGGTTTGTTCGATAGACTTTGCTGTTATTGTTCCTTCTACTGATCCCGAAACCCCAGCAGTCAATTTGATAGTATTATTTCCATCCTACCATCTTTGGTAGAAAACTCTGTACCCTAACTTTTACTCACAGCTATAGTGTCATCGCCTCTTGTAGTGAGTAAGGTTGTACGGGTGTATCAAATATCTGTCTGTATCAAAAACCTGTCAGTATCAAACCATGAGGTTGTCCTAGGATACCTTAAAGGACATTTTAGTTTGGGGAAAAAGGAAAAAAAACCCCAATCTTATATCTTAGTCATAAAATATGTCCTGGGATAGTTTACTTTGGCTGAACGCCAGGTATCCACCGAGGCTGCACAGATCTCCCCACCCCCCAGAGGGAAAAGGAAAGATGAAAAAAATGTAAAAACCTGGGATTTACCGAGAAAGGCAGTTTTATATTTACACAGAGAGGAAAAAAAGGAACTATAAGCACTATACACACAGGGAAAATTAACAATAAAGACTACTTCCCCATGAAAGGCGTTTTCCTCCTCCGAAGAAGCAGCCTGTCCACCACCATGCAGCTACCCAGAAGAGAACAGAGAACCCTTACTTCCTTCCTGTCTTTTATATCTGAGCTGATGTAACACAGTATGGAATATCTTATAGGTAAAATATACATCAAATGACCTATCCTATTCCTGTTTCCTTCTCGGGGAGAGTAGCGAACCCATCACAAATACTGACCTTTAAAGGGTCCTCTTTCTGAATTTTTCCCCTGTAACAGCTCTAATGTAGCATGCATGGGAAGATATGAGGATCTAATAAAGCCACATTTAAACAAATAGCTAACCAAACCAGACTAGGAAATACTGAGAAAAACTAAACTGAATGCAGCTGTACTATGGAAGAGGGCCTGTATAAGCTTCTTATGTGTGTAATACATAATGGTATACACATGATACACAAAGCACATGGTACACAGGCCACTTGTACCTCCAGAGAAGGAGAATGAAGGCAGGTATGAAAGCCATAGTGTCCACTCCTCCCTAGCATTGAGAGAACACTGAAACCGTGTCACAGCTTTGTGCTCTAAATTGAATGTCTCCTTCAAGTTGATATCTTGAGATCAAACCCTCTCTGGACAGACTGCCATCTAATCTCTCCTTTGGTAGGATAAACCAGAGCACAGTGTTTCCTTCAAAGACAAATTGAAGGAAAAGACAAAGAAATTGCTTTGTAGGGGCAGAGTGGTTATGAGAAGGTGCTTCCGAAGTGGGACACAGTTTTTAGCCTTCAACCTTGAGACTTCCTAGAAGAATGTCTAAGCCTCACGCTAGGAACTAAGGGCAGGGAGATGGAGGCACAGGCTACTGAATCACAATGAAGGCATTTTCTGCCATGATCCTGGTCTTAAGGGTTCCAGTTGGACTTTGCCCTACTCTAAATACCTGCACCCTTTATGGGACTGAAAGACAAATTTATTGCTGGAATTTTACAAGAGAGAAAGATGAGCTCAGAGATCAGGCACTGCCTGGTTTCCACAAAGCTAGTAAGAGACCAAGATTTTCTAAATAATGGACCACAAAGTGATCTGGTGTAAATCCTTCTACATGCTCTGAGTTGAGCATTCAGCAGGGGTAAAACTAACTTCATAATGTTCACCAAAAGCATAAGAACTGAGTCACAGACCCTGTAATGAATTCCCTGTTGCCTTGTGGGACTTGCTTTTTCAAAGGACCTCCTTTTTTAATAACACAGTTGATACATAGACTAGAACTGCACTGGGAGGTGGTGTGTTCTTACAGTATTAAAAATTAAATTAATTACCCTTAAGTTTTCAGAGCATACATACTGAAGTTTAGATTTTTTGTTATCAAAAGTGGGTTTTTTCAGCCTAATTAACTGTATTACTGCTGATGAAGCATAGTGCATATTTCAGTTGCTATAGCTTCAAGATGAATGTTAAACAATCTATTTCCTAAGTTGAACTGGACTTAATATTCTGTTCGAATCTTCCAAACTACTCCTCTTTCTTCACATATGATGTTTATCCAGTCATTCTCAGTGTTGCTTATTCTCACCTTTTAAAGTGAGTTTTGCTTGTTTTAACATGCCAGTTAAAACTGTATGTATGCAGTATGGTATGTAGGTAGGTATCAGAGCTTTAACCTTATATACATATTAAAATGCATTTCTTATATATCTTTCCATAATCATTTGTTCTCTTCAAGAGAATTCAGTGTTCTTTTCCTAAAACAGCCTTTGCGTACCATGTGGGCAAGTTTTCTAGAAATAGAGATGATGATGTGAGACTCATCCAAGGCAGGAGGCATATCTGTGAGATCAGATGCTACACCTCAGCAAATATGAAACTGTTATCTGGAGGGTTTCTTTCCAAAAGTCTGCCTTTGCGAAGGGGTTGCTGGACAAGCCTGCAGCTGCTTCGGCAGCTTGTGTGTAATATGCAGACTGTTCCACAGGCAAACAGCAGGTTTCCTCCTCCTCGTGCTTGAGTCACTTTATAAAGGAAAAACACATGCCTGGGCTTCAAGATACTATTTAACTCTCTCCAAGAATGTGGTAGCACAGTAAGAAGCTGCTCTGGCTGGGGTAATCATTGTACCCTGGCAACTAAGACCCTCTGCTCTCCTAAGCACTTCTGGTATGATCCTGGTCAAATCATGTGGCCTACTCTGGGATGCCTTTGAGCCTGAGGAACAGCAGCATCCATGGAGCAGTGGGACAGCATGACTTATAAACTGGCAGGATCTTCACCATGGGACAGGGATCATATCCATCCACTGGGAAGCCAGCTATCCTGTGCATCACTACTGGAACAGATCTGTGGTTAAGAGCCTTCATTGGTGCTGTTCCTCCTCCTTCACTCAGTTGCTTCTTCCCAACCCATGGCTCTGCCCCTATAGATGTGCTGATGCAACTGTTCGCGGTCCACTGCAAGCAGAGTGATCCTGTACACTAATCCAAAGTACAATAAAAATACTCTTTTCTAGTCAGTTAGTGACCTGATTGATAAGATGCCCCCAAAATTACTGTGTTGGCATGAATTTGGGGATTTTGCTCTGTGACATGAGCTCTGTTTCCAAGGCTGGAAACTCCACAGTGTGGCACTGCCACCAAAGCCCCCAGGTCTTTGAATAATGCATTCAGACTGGTGCAAAACCACAGGAAGAAAGAAGAGTTCTGACCTGTCCTATATGTGCTCAAAGTCCATAAACATTTTTTACTTATTTAAATAATAGCATTTCCTTCCAGGCTTTGCTTGTTACCTATTGAAAACATTTAAGATGAAGAGTTTATGAATAGGCTACTTATGTCTCTTTGATCTAATTGATTATGCTTTACTTAAATGATAGTGCAAACAAATCCTTGTGATAAAATAGGGATTTGGAGATGTTTTCAATAATGCAGTTTTACAAAGATCAACATAAACTCTTCTACTGCCTGAGTAAATGACAAATGAGAGTCAGATGCAAAACCGTAACCTCACATTTTGCTGTACTTTGATTCCAGCACGATTATTTGCCCTCAACACAAAGAAATTACTGAGATGTGACTATGCTGTGTAACTGTTTTCTGCGGTAAGAAGAATTCCAGAATTACATGTAGGACATGGAAAGTGTGAGGAAAAGAGAGGGGTTTGGATAGCAGGGAGAAGAAGAGGTGGAAAAGAAGACATGAAAGGCATAGGGAAGGAACGCAAGGCAAACTGTGGCAAAAGGGATGTGATGGTCTAAGAAGGAGAAAGATGCTAGCTGAAGGAAAGGAATAGGACATGATAGAGCAAGTCATTCACCATTAGGATTTTTAGCCAAGATGGTGCATAACAGAGAAGCTAGTACTTTGAGGGCTTTGAGAATTAGTTTATTTTCAGGAACAAAATGATGTGCTAGCTGCTGCCAGACACCAGTAAATAGAACTGCTGTGTCAGATGATGAACATCACCAGGCCAGACAGGCACCCCATCTGGGACCAGGTACAGCCTTTACAGGCCCGGCACAGGTGACATCCAGCTCCTACCTGCTCCCACCAAAGTTGGCAGATGGTGCTCACAGCAGAGCTAAAATAAATCCAGGGGGAAAAAGGCTAAAAGTGTCTGCCCTATAGATATGGAAATGTAAAATAAAATGAAGACAAATTATATGAACCTCTGTCAAAAGACTGGGGATGCCAGTCCTGAGGGAGCTCTGTGTCCCACTGCCTATGTGGATCCAGCTGTGGGCACAGAGGATGGCACACAGGTGTGGATCTGAGCTGGGAAGGCAGCTCAGATCCTGAGCATGGTACAGCTGATTTTAGCAGATGCAAAAATAATTTGGGGGGGCAAAAGTCAGGGTCAGCAGGACCAGGAGGTGAGCTCAGAGCCCTGAAAGGGTGGAGGGAGGGGAGACTTTTATCCTAAAGTAATTCTAAAGTCAAAGAGAGGTTTATCCTCCACAGCTAAATGAAAACAAAAAGAAAAAAGAAAACAAAAAAAACAGGATAGCAACATTGGGGAGACAAAGACTCATGGACCAGTGTGAGTTTGCAAAATTATATGCAAATGACCCCGGTTTTGACCATGGTGGCCCTCTGCTAATCCCAGACAGAAAATCTACTTAGCAAAGGAAAGTTTTGTTTAATTTGGTTAACCAGGGCAAAAATGTTGAATATATTTGTATTTTCAGAAAAAAAAAAAAGCCATATCTTTAATGCTTTAGTACGAAAGTGGGATCACAAGAGCTTAATGCTCACAGAATAAAAATTGCGTAGCATTTTCTCCATATTCTGCACCTAGTGCTGGTAAAAACAAGCATTTAACATGCTTTCATAGACACTAGCCTCTCTGCTGCTGCCGAATGTGTTCAGTTGATCCCAAATTGCTCTGTGTTCACTGACCAAGAGAGAGGTTCCCTCTGGATTTACCATCCTAAAGGTGCCCGAGGAAATGCGGGTGTTTTTCCCCCTCCCTGGCTGACTCTTCACGTTATTCCGCCGTGTAACCTTTTCCCCACTAATCTGGGATAGCAGATTTTCCTGTATTTACAGGTTAAATGGAAGGTACACATTCCACTTTTTACTCATTGTAATGAAGATCTTTTTGTCAGTCTCCGAATAAAGGCTCGGGTTGGTTTACAAATTGCGGGTCAACCCATTCCGTGACCTGGGCAAACAGCCCAGGTCAAATCTCCTCAAGGCCTCCCCACCCAAATGGAATAAGTTCATTTACCCCTCGGTGGCTCCGGCCCCGCCGGGCATACCCGGGCTGCCGGGGGGCGGGCGGTAGCTGGGGTCCCCCTGCCCTGCTGCCAGAGGCTGCGGAGGCACCCGGGAAGCTTGGTTCAGGCACGGCCGGAGTTGCCTCACCGGGAGAGAGCCGTGCCGCGGCCTCGGGAAGTGCTGGAAGGACTCACTCCCAGAAGCTTCCATCGGTTTTATTCCCCGTGCTCCTCGTCTCTGCAGCGGCCGCCTCCCCTCCCCGCCCCGGTCCTGCGCCGTCCCTCTTATTCCTCCTCCTCTGAACAAGCTGCGCCGCAGAGAAATTCGCTGGCAAAGCACATGGAAGATGCCGGTGCCGTTCGGACACGTGCCTCCGGAGCATCCCTCCACGGGCGCGTGGAAGGGCGGGACTCGCGGATGTGCGGAGAATCCACCACCTCCGGGGCACCCCAGGACTTCCTCTCAGGCCCCCCGTGACCTGGGAGCAGAGGCCAGGCGGCACCGAGATCCGTCCTTCCACACCGTGCCCCCTCTGCCCGCAGTGCCACGGCCAGTGCGTGCGGAGGCCTCCCTGGGCCTCGCGGACCACGTCTCGCTCGTTTGCCCTGGATGGGTGGGGAGACTCCCCACCACCACCCGAGGAAGCTCCCTCACGGAAACAAGAAGGGGGGCGAGTATAAACGTTTATTCCGAGACATCGCTTGTACAGGCACCGCACCCGCGGATGGGAAAAGGAGCGGGTGGGGGCAGCTCCAGGCCCCCGGAGAGGACGGGCGGGAGCAGAGCCAGGCCCCTGGAGCGGGCAGGGGCTTCTCGCCCTCTGGGACCCCAGCGCATCTCACTCTGTCCCGGCAGCCTCCCCGTGCGCCCGGGTGTAACCTGCAGTGTCCGCGGTCATAAATAGGGTTTTTTTCAGGCGGGACGAGTCTCTACAGCATGGAGGGGTGCTGGCCTGGGGGCAGCCCGAAGGCATTGGGGTGGGAATGGCCGAGGAGGTTGAGGTAGTGGCGGTCCAGCCCCTGCACGGAGGAGAGGAAGGTGTTGCGCTGCTGGCCGGGGCTGGCGAGGGGCACGGCGGCGCTGGGCAGGTGATAGGGCAGGGAGGGGCTGCGGGCAGTGCCGTGCCAGGGGAATGGCCCCCCCGAGGACGGCTGGAGCACGGCCTCGGCGGGGCTGTGGCCGTGCCCGGAACACTCGGGCCCGGGGTGCAGCTGGTAGGAAAAGTCCGGCTCCGGCAGGGAGCCCAGGGAGGTGAAAAGGGGCTCAGTGACGAAGCGCGCTTTGGACTGGAGGAAGGCCAGGATGCGGGCGTACTTAGTGTCTTTGGTCTCCATCCTCTCCACCGTCGTCAGGTAGTGCACCAGGTTCTTCATGCACTCGTGGTAGCCGTAGTGGAAGTAATTGGCGAACTCGGAGAGCAGCTCTGCTGGAAAGTAAGAGACAGGGACCCGAGCTCCTCAGGGTCTGGCGGCAGGAGGAAGGGAGAAGGCCGCCCCCACGCCCCAACTGACCCGGCGGGGGCCCCGGGAGGCCGCTCCCGCCCACCTACCCTTCTCTCGTCCGCGGGGGAAGTCTGCCGAGTGCAGAGCCCGCAGGTACTGCACCGTCATCTCCAGGATTTCCGCTTTCTCCAGCTTCCCGGAGCTCTGCAACGGGCAGAGCAGGTGGGCATCACCTCTCCCCTGCGGCTACTCTGCGCTCTGCCGGGCCGCCCCCAGCCCCCCCGCGTCGGGGGGGATGTCGCAGCGCACCGGGGAGAAGGGCGTAGGGGCTGCTCCCCCCCGCCTACCTGCTTGGCCAGAGCCATGGGTACTGTCTTCCCCAGCTCAGTGAGGCAGCGGTTGATGCGGTCTCTCCTCCGCTTCTCAATCACTTTGTGGGAAACCGGCGTCCTCTGCAAAACATACGGGGAGCGTTAGTGGAGCAGGAGAAAGCAGCCGGATCTCGTCTCGCCGGGACAGTCGGCCCCGGCCCCGACCCCTCTAGCCACTGCCCAGCCCGCTCCGAGCAGCGGTGCCGAGCGCGGCGCAGCCCCGGGAGGGATGATGCTCCGGCGGCGGGTCCTCCCCGCGCCGCCTCGGTGGTTCCCGTCCGTGCGGACGGCCCCGACAGGACAGGAATGTTTTTGGGGGCGTGGGGTAGATTTTTTTTCGGGGGGGGGGCTTTTCGAAGGAGAAGGCGGTGAGGGGACCGGGGCCAGGTCCACCCGGCCGCCCCACAGAGCCATGCGCGCAAGACGGGCGGCGACTCACCCTCCGCTCCTTGAGCTTGGAGGCCATGGTGGGCACTGCATCCCCGCTCTCTCCGGGCCCCTTATAAAGCCATCACTTCTTGGGGGGGACCCCGGGGGGCCTCCACGGGCCCGCTGATCCCATAGGATTAGGAACGAGCGGCGCTGGGGGAACGTATGCATTAAAGATCAGGGTGGAAGGGGGCGAGAGGATGAGGGGGAATTTTTTCTTCTCTTCTTCCTTTCTCTCCCCCCCCCCCCGTCCCCGTCCACGCAGCCGGGGGCGGCCCAGCTGTGTCGCCCCACGTGGACCTCGGGGACACACGTGACGATCCCACAATAGCGGCGGGGATGGGGCTGGGGATGCGGCGAGCGGGGCGCAGAGCGCGGTATCGCGCCCTGCGTCCCGCTCTCCACATCCCCGGCCCCATCGCCTGCCTGCAAATCCCCGGCACCCCGCACCCCTCCCCTTAGCCCCGGCGCTGACTGCATTTTAAAGCCTGTCCAGAGTCATTAAAGTAATTAAGTAAGCCCTTAATAGGCTGTTCCGCCCAGTTCAAGGGAGAACCCTTGGAGACGGAGTGGCCCCGTTTGTTCTCAGGCTTTTCTCACACGACTTGGTGACACGTCCATCTTTATAAGAGATGGCAGCGAGGATTTTTTTGTTTACACCGCTTTATGCGCCGGGGACACCCCGGCAGGTGTGGGACCGGGGGGCTGGCACACGATATCCCCCTCATCACCCCCCCTTTTTTTTTTTTCCGCCGGCCCAGGGAGGCTCTCGCCAGTCTTTGGCACACGACGCTCCTTTTTTGTGTGGTGTGCGCGTCTGTGCGTTGTTGTTTTACCCCCCCTGCTCCCCCCCTCTCCTTTGGAGAGGCTCAATTTGTAGCCTATTATCCTATAGGAAAATGTCCCATTGAAAAGTATGAATAGTTTCATTGGGCCTAAATTTTAATAATGCGGGTCAAAGAAAAGAGGGGCAAATAAAGAGGGGATCGCAGCTGGTCCGAGAGTGCATTATTCGGTGTCACCTGCGAGCGGGATCGCCGACAGACCCCCATTCATTTGCCTAATTTTGGTCAATTTAACAAACTTCAGGAGAAATTATTGTGGCATTGTTAAGCAGAGTAAAGCTTTCTGATCGAATTAACAGCATGTTTTGATCCGGTAAATGTCATTAAAAAGAAAGAAACAATCGCGTTTAAAGGGGGGCTCCGAGTTAAACGCGCCAAGTGGAGACGCCGGAGCGCAAAGCTCACAAAGGGAGCAAGTAACTGCCACAGGGGAACTTTTGTACGCTCACATTGCTGAGGTTTTTTACACAAAAAGGCATTATTTCATACTTGAATACGTTTAATCCAACAATTGTCTATTTTCTGCAAACATATTTTCACAGCATTGTTAGCTTTCCTCTCCGCGGCCCTCCGCCCGGGCAGCCGCGCTCCTCGCCTGGCGAGCGCACCGAGCCCCCGGCCCGCCCCGCTCCGCCCCGCACGGCCCCGCATCGCCCCCGCCGGGGCCGCCCCGCCGCGCCGGGGGGGCCGCTCGCCCCCGCCGCCCGCCGCCCCCCCGACAGCGCGGCGGCGGGCGCGGCCCCCGCGGGGCTCTCCACGGCCGGCGGTGCGCCTCCGAGTCCGGCACCGGCCCGGGGCCGCCCGCCCGTGTCCCCCCCCGGCCCTGCCGCCGCCCCCCGCCCCGGCGCTGCCGCGGGGCGCTGCCACCCCTGAGGGCGAGGGAGGACCCGAGGGCGGCCGGGCAGGCGGCGGGGCAGTCTGGCACCTGGTTCTGCCCTCCCGGGCGACGTCGCCGAGCCCCAGGCAGGACTGCGGAGACGGCGACATCCCCGCCCTGTGAGCTCGGGGAGCTGTTCTCTCGGAAATCTCCACATCTCCTCCCGTGCCCCGCGTTTTTCCACCCGTTCTCCCTTGCGATTTAAAATGGGAGAATCATCACCACGGCATCTCTCCGTGTGGGAACGGCGGGCGGCACGTCCGCTCTCGCCCGTTCACTTCCCCAGAGGCGTCCAGGGGACAGGCGCGGTGCCGGCCCTAACCCTGCGCCCCAGGACGGTCCACAGCCTCCCCGGGCCGGCCGGGAGCACCGAGGGCTCCGCGGGAGGATGCTCCGCGGTGGCCCCGGGGCGCGTCTCCCCCGGCCAGTGGGGCGGAGCTGGCCGGGCCCGCTGCCCGCCCGGGCACCCCTGCGTGCCGTTCCGCCGGCCGTATTATTCTTCCAGGAGCCTTGTAGGTTTCGGTATATTCATTCTCGTACAATGGGATTAAACACTAACCGTTATCATCCAAATTAACTAAACTCTGAATAGCAAATGCTGGGGCTTTTATTTTTTTCCTCCTCTTTTGCTCCACTGGCGGAGATGGAGTTGATCCTCTTACTGTCTGAGTTAACCGCCAGCTGCAGGCACCCGCGAGGCAGCTTCTTACACGAGGGAAGTTGTTTATTTTCTCGCTGGCTTCTCCCTCGTTGATTCCCCTTCGGGTCGGGCTGCCTGGGGCAGCGGTGGGCGGGGGGCGTGGGGCGGCCGCGGCATCCCCGCGTGTACGGTTTCCTAACCCTCGGAGAGCTGCGGCGGGGCTGAAGCCAGAGGGAGATCACCCACCACTACCGCGGTCGGACTGTCAGTCTCGTAGGGAAGCCAGGCGAAGGCGGGTTTGAATATTTTTTAGGTTTAGTTCCCCGTGGGTGCCTGTTAGGTCTCCTTGCGGGAACGCGTGCACGGTTCTTTGGCAACCCAAGGCGGACACCCACGTCCCCATCACCCATCACAAATTCTCTGCTCCCGCTGAAGTGCCCCGCCGGCGGCAGCCCTCTCCCCGGGCGAGAGGCTGGCCGGGGGCCGGGCACAGACCGTGCCCCGCTCCGCGTGGAGGGGGATCAGCCCGCTGGCGCCCCGGGACCGCAGGGCGGGGGGAGACAGCACCTCCCCGGCCGCCCCTCTCACCCTCCCCGCGGCCGGCCTGGGGGTCCCTGCCCGGCGGGGCTGTGCCCCGGAGGAGCGGCCGGGCCGGCCCCGGGATGCGCTGCCGGGATGCGCACGGTTGTGCGGAACCGGCGGCTGCTCCGTGACCTTCGCCGCGTCTCAGTGGCGCTCGGCCCCTGTTCCGTGGACACTGGCGCTGCCGACCTCTGCCAGCCGCGGGCTCTGCCGAGGAGGCGAAGGTCATCTCGGAGGTGTCAAGCTGCTTTGAAGTGGCATCTAGGTTTGCTTTTTTTAATGAAAACAGGTCGTCTCCCCGCTGTTTCTTTCCCTCTTCTTTTTTGACTCCCATATAATAACCTTGGGGTTATACGCAATTACTTCACCAAGTAATTTAAGCTGCAGATATTAGGCTTGAAAATCATTGTCATTGTGCACACGCAGGAGGTCAACTAATCAGTCTCCCATGGAAAGTGTTGCCCGTGAAACTGGTGGATCGAGTGCAGGAAGTAAAATTCCCAGCGTGGCTGGGGCTGGAGTTGGCCCTGCCGGCATGGTTTCATACTCGCATACCGGAGGTCCTGCTGTGTATTGCGGAGAGGCAATCATGCTTCTGGATGATCTCATGGCTGATAGGGAATGAGAGAACTCACTGGGTACAACAGGTCCTATTTGTTGGAGGGGGTAGCTTTATTACTTGGCAGTCCTGGATCTGCAAAGAAGCAGTGATCACAAGAGAAGGTATTTCATTTAGTAGTTTAACCCTCAGCTCTACATGCAGCAGTTCATCACACTGTTCTGGCTTTTGCTGTGAGTTTGTTTACTCTCTCGTATTCTAGGTGAGGCGAGATTGGGTTAGCAATTTTGGAACAGGAGTTCCCAGTCTTTTCACAGTTCCTAATGATCTCTGACTCTGTGTCTGGGGCTGCTTTGTCGTCATATTATTCCTCAGCTGCAGAGGTTCCCCTTACCTCGATGTTACTGTTGTTTCCAGCTGTGGTCTGCCCTGAGTTTTCCTCCTCTGTCACAGTGGAAGACACATGCTCCTCTGTTTTCTAACCTGCCATGAATGGTGGTACCACCAGGGGTGAGATACATGATAGTATTTGGGACCCGATCCCAAGGTGGTCCTTCACAGAAGAAGCCATGCTTGTAGCCATGACTCTCTTGTATTGCTGGGTAAATTACAGGGTTCTCTCCTCAAAATCCTGGAGTGCTCTAGGAAGTGATGTTTGTGCTTCAGTAGATGATGTTGTTCTCATACTGTGAGATATACAGTAATGCCCATAAGCTAAACTTTGATCCTTAAAACTCTAAAACTTTGATCCTTACTATAGGAAGTTGTCCAGTATCTCTTGGTGCTTGTGGTGACAGATAGGATTTCCAGGTCAACAGCACTCCCGAGTGTTGCTATGTGCTTGTTGTATTCCACCTCTGAGGAGGTACATTTTATTGTAAGTATGTTTTGTTATGTAATTTCAATGCACTTTGTTCTTCGTGATTAAAAAACCTTTCAGGAATGTAAAATCTGACTGGTTTGGTTTTGTATTACTCTGTTTTGTATGAACTTTTTGGAGTACGGATTATTTGAAAGTCATTCTCTTTCACATGTTCCTGTAGTTTGTGGTAACTACTTTGTTGACTATTTTTTTCAGCAGACATAAAATTGTCAGGCTTATATGTAATACAACTAATGTATACAGAATTATATAGGGTAAAATGCTTCACTGATTAAAACCAGGTGTAGTTATGTATGGTATAGCCATTTACAGAAGCTGATTTACATTGACAGAAGACCCAGTATAGCTTTTGCCCACCAAATGTTTGTGTATATATAGCAAAACTTGAGAATGTCCTCTGTGTGTTTGCACAAGGTGAGTCCCGCAAGACAGTGGAGAGATGTCTGCAGTTTTCCTGGTGACAGCTATCTTCTCAGCCATGTCACTGTTGAGATAGGATGCATTGCTCTTTAAATGACAGCCTGTCAAAATGAGTGCTAAAATTCTTTTCAGTTGGATTTAGATAGTCACAAATCACTGGCGAGGTGTACCTTAGATTGCTTGTGACTAAAGTGTTCTAACTAGTCAAATAGCTAGACTTAGTGGCTCTCTGGCATGAATAAAAACTGAAAGGTTTGGGAAGTGCCAGAGCTTTTTCTGTACTGATGTCTAATACTGATAAAATGTCTAACCTCTCCAGTCTTAGTAAAAACTAAAAACAAATAAATAAATAAAAAAAAAAGTAAAAACTTTCACTCATCATGGCTTCACAGAGGGGAAGTCATGCTCGATCCACCAAATAATCTATGATGAAGTGACTGGCTTGGTGGTTGAAGAAAGAGCAGTGGATACTCTGAAGAAGAGAAGGCTTCAGGGTAACCTCGTTGTGACCTTCCAGTACTTGAAAGGATCCTACCAGAAAGCTGGAGAGGGACTTCTTGGCAGGGCATGTAGTGACAGGACAAAGGGTAATGGCTTTAAACTGAAAGTAAGTAAGTTTACATTAAATATTAGGAAGAAATTCTTTACTGTGAAGGTGGCTCTGGAACAGGCTGCTGAGAGAAGTTGTGGATGGCTCATCCCTGGAAGTGTTCAAGGCCAGGTTGGATGGGGCTCTGATTAGTCTGCTCTAGTAGAAGGTGTCCCTGCACACAGCAGGAGGGTTGGAACTAGATGATTTTTAAGATCCCTTCCAACCCAAGCTGTTCTATGATTCTATGATTCTGTGGTACCATCTACCTGGATTTTGACATTGTCTTCTGTAACATCCTTGTAGAGAAGCCAATGATGTGCAGGCTGGATGAGACAGTGAGGTGGATTGAAAACTGACTGAATTGCCAAGCTCAGAGGGGGATGATCTGTGGCACAAAATTTAGTGTCCAGTAACGTCCAGTTACTGGCAGTGTACTCAGCAGTTCAGTACTCAGTCTAGTCACATTTAATGTCATTGTTAATGAGCTGGATGGTGGGGCAGAACGTACCCTCAACAAGTTTGCAGGCGACATAAAACTGTGAGAAGCAACTGATACACCAGAGGATCATTCTGCCATCCAGAAAGACATCAACAGGCTGGAAAAATGGGCTATCTGCAATCTCATGAAATTCAGCAAGGGTAAGTGTGAAATCCTGCACCTGGGAAGAAACAACCCCCTGCACCAGTACATGCTGGGGGGCTGACTGGCTGGAAAGCTGCTCTGTGGAGAAGGACCTGGGGGTCCTGTTGGACAGAGTTGAACATGAGCCAGCAGTGTGTCCTTATGGCCAAGAGGGCCAATAGTATCCTGGGGTATATTAAGAGGACTGTTGCCAGCAAGTCGTGGGAGGTGATCCTGCCACTCTACTGAGCACTGGGAAGTCCGCTGGACTCTACTGGAGTTCTGGGTCCAGTTCTGGGCTCTTCAGTACAAGACAGAGATGGCCATACTGAAGAGAAACCAGCAAAGAGCCACAAGGATGATCAGGGTACTAGAACACCTCATGTATGAGGAGAAACTGAGGGACCTGACACTGTTCAGCCTCAAGAAGAGAAGGCTCAGGGGACGCTTACCGATGTTTACAAATACTAGAAAGAAAGGTGTAAAGAAGTTGGAGCTGGGCTCTTTTCAATGGTGCTAAGTCATGCGACCAGAGGCAATGGGCACAAACAGAAACACAGGAGTTTCTGTCTAAACATGGAAAAAGCTTTTCTTCTGTGAGGGTGGTTAATCACTGGAACAAGCTGCCCAGAGAGGTTGTGGTGTCTACAGTCCTTAGAGATACTCAACATCAGTTGGGTTGTGGTCTTGGGCAAGTGGCTCTAGGTGGCCATGCTTGAGCGGGAGGAGGTCAGACCAGAGGTGCCTGCCAACCTCAGCCCCTCGTAGTTCTGTGCACTTCCTGTGTGAACATTTAGTTTTTATGTAATTCAGTCCCAGTTTAGTTTAGCATAGAAGAAATGTCTTTTAATTTTGTCTTACACTACACAGCAGATTCAGCTCTTTTACTCTGTTCTCAATAGAGAATTGAGAACAATAGAGAATAGAGAAACAATTAATTTAGATTCAGGGCTTCTACACCTGTGTCAAGCAGAATAAATGGGAGGGAAGCAGTCTTTTTGTTTATTGTACTTCACCACGTGTTGCATTGCAACTCGGCTCATTAAAGACTCGTTAACATCCATTATATCTATGATTGCTTTGTAAACAATGCTAATTCAATAGGACTTCAGAGCTTAATTCCCTCTAGAGTCCTCTGTAACTCCTAGCCATGGCATTTTTTCTTGCTGAAAGGGAAAAAGGGACCCCGTGAGAGATTTACAGACTCTGCAAAACCTACTAATTTAGTAATGCCATAGTTCAAGCATCCTATTATTATGAACCCTCAGTACTGAGCTTATTGCATGGACTAGGAACTTCAAGGACTTCTTTTCAGCAAAAAAATATCCTTTGGGTCAGCCCAGTTTTGCTCTGACTTCCAAGGACCAAGTGAACCAAACACTACTCCCTGTTACGTTGGCTTCCAGAGAAGCCTTTTTGCTAACTCTGAAGGATTCAGAAGGCTGCACAGAAAGGCTGTGCCACGTTTCTCAGGTTTAAATGTTGGGCTTGTAACAGTCATGACACAAATGCAGAAAAAGAGGTAGATGATGGGACCCATATCTCCATTTCTCTTCCTCTGTGGAACAACGAGGTGATATCGATGGTCCTGCATGTTACGCTGGTGGCTGGCTTTAATGAGGTTTTCCAGTGTCAGCATGTGGCAAGAAGCATAAACATAAGATCTCAGAGACTTTGTGAAGGCAGCTGATGTAAGGGTTATACTGTGCAATAAAAAAGAGAAAGGGACTGATGCCTTGGGGTTCCTGCAGAGTCTGTCATGCCTTCTAGGCAAGGACTGCAGTCCCAACCAGTTGCCTTTTGCAGCTTCATTATTGTTGGGTGAGTGGGTGGCCAGCCTTCCTGCTGGTTATTTCTGTGGTTTTCTGTTGGTGCTTTTTGCTTCTCCAGCTTTCATGGCTCAGGTTATCAAGCATTTCTTATGACCATTAGAATGGAAAATTATTTTTTATTAAATCCTTAGATCCTTAAGCAAAAGTGTAACCACTCAGTTTCATTGGAATTGCTAAAGGAAAACAGAATGGTTTGAGGAACGCTAGAAAGAGTGTCTGTGCTAGATATGGTGCCACCTACTTTTCATTTCATCTGGCTTATTTTTTAAACTAATTATAGCAGGCTGGGAAGAAGTACCCATGTCCCCTCTGGCTTTAATGCCATGTCTGTCCCATGGACCATCTGATGGAATTCTATTCTATATGTCATGAGAGTGTATAACCATCTCATGCATGGTCTCAGATTCCATTCTTCCTTCACATTCACACTCCATCCCCCTAATGGCGCAGATAAGAGTGTGTCTGGGCACCCAGCCTGTTGTGGAACTTGACACATTAGTTACTTCTTTTTCTAATAAATTTGGTTTGAGAATGGGATAGGGAAAACAAAGCATGAAAGTGTCAGTGCCAGAAAGGAGAGCTGGGAAGAGGTTGTCAGTGCCAAGCATTGGAATCACTTACTGCATTCAACTGATCTGGCATTGTTTCACTGAAGATATATATATATATATATATATATATATATGAAAGTATTATATAAATGGCATTGATATAAAAAGCACTAATTTCTGCAGTGTTATATTATATGCATACATGAAGATTCATATAAAAATGCAGATCAGAATGTCATCACTCTGCCCCATGGCACATGTGGTTGACAAGCTACGAGGGAGTGGAGAATGTGTCCCACAGTTTGGTCCCAGCACTTGCAAGGTTGAAATGTCCCAATTCTTCTTCCACAGACTGCCTGTCTGTGGTGCTAAAGGCAGGCGCTGTTAGATAAAGAAAGAAAACATTGCTTGTATTACTTGTCACCACGAATTTTAAAGAATAGCTTAATGTCGAGGAGTGTTAACACTCGTGGCGAACGGGAAGGCTTGTTTTTCACCATCCAACACGAACATCGTCACCGGGGAGGCTGGTCAGCCCTTTCCCTGTGTGGAAGCCTTCATAGCTTTGTGGGAAACTGTGGGGACATTAGGGGTTGGCTACTGCCCTCTAGTGATCTTCACCGTCACCTGAGGTTTTAATTCGCCTTTTATTTTTCTAACCAAGTTGCTAAAAATAAACTTTGTGTGTGAACAGATGCATGAAATTCAGTATTATGAAACAGTGTCTGAATCACCAGATCGCAGGACTTACATGAGGCGATGGACTGTACCCAGGGTGGACACCACCTGATACAGCTCTAAAAATACAGTTAGTGGAATCCAAGCATGCTGTGCAAGGCATTTATATTATCACCTAAGTTAGTTATTTCCCAATTCTTTGGAAATTGATTTATCTTGGTTTGAATAAGCTTATTGATAAACTTTTTCCTTAAACAAAAACATTGCTGCGTTTTAAATACAGCCTTTTAATAATAAGCAACTCACCCTTCTCTCAACAAACAAACAAACAAAACCAAAATAATGACCATGGGAAACGTTATAGCAGATAAATTATTGAGAAATAATTGAGAATTAAATAAAATATTGAGAATATTTGGTTCAAAAATAATGATTTAGCTAGATTTTGAGTAGCACTACAGATCTTTCTCCTTTTTCTTTTTTTTTTTTTTTGTCCTCTATGCTAAGATGAGCAAATACCTTTGAGTTAAGAAGTAGAATGTGTGCTTTTTTTGCTATAGCTATTGATTCAAAATGCTTGGTTCCCTGCCTAATTTCTTATCAAGTGTTACCTGATGGAAGCGCCGTTTGAGCAGGATTCTGCTGTTGGCATTAGAGGGCAGCCTTGAGGGTGTATATGATTTTTTTTTTTGCATATCAGTCTAGCTAGGATCTAATTTAAAGCAGCTTAAGGCTATTTTTACTCTAAAAGCAGTACAGTCAATTAAGAAAAACTGTCTCATTAAGTCTAGTGCCCAGCTGTGTTGCTCATTCATGAACATCAACAACTGCGGGTGAGAGACAGCCGAGCTGCTCTGCAGATAGAATGGCTGCAATTACGAGATCCTCAGAGCGACAAGTGTGTTGATTTAATTGGCCTATGTATTAAGCACGCAAGAGAGCCACCTTTACTTTTATCCTGGAAAAATAATTGACTGAAAAACTGGTTCACAGCTCTGACTTGTTTTCAGCAACACAACTTAGCGAAACGAACATGCTTAGTTCTCTGCAGAGTCACATAGACTGCTCCATGTTTTGAGTCCGGGACATGATACCATCACACACATGAACAGTGCAGCTTATCTGCTCTATCGTGCCTTTTGTGCTCTTGCTTCTAGGCCAATGAATTCTGCTTGCCATCATCTGTAGGTACAGTGTCTTTGTATTTCATCACTTATCTTTGAGACTTATGTAGGGCAAAGGTTACAAAAGTTCTTGGCATCTGCTCTATGATGTAGGAGGAAACCAGCATCAGCAGAGAGTCTCTTGTGTAATCTACTGATGTTTTTGGAGATACGTTTGGGTAACAAAATGTTTACTTTGTATGATCAGGCTGCTTCCTATAAAGATTGTCTGCTATAAAAAAATGTTTTTGCGGCAACTTTATAAAATGAAACTACAAAGGCATGAGAATAATTAGCAAAGCCCAGACTTATATGACATATAAGGAAAAGCTCTAGAGCAAATAGAAAGCAAACAGAAAGCAAATGATCTTTCATTAACATGGGATTGTCAAATTATAGTGATTCATCATTCAGCTGCGGGCAGGGGAAGGTTAAAACAAATGTGGAAAAAATGATGATCTAGGTGAGAATGTATTTCAGATCCTAAACCACCTCTCCATAAGCCATGCTGATAGCTGCTCTGTTTTTTGATGATTGTTCTAAATTTAACATCACTTGTCTTGAAATGATCTTGAATGGTCCTAAAAGTATCTTGGTACTGGAGATGCCAATTTTTCTAGTAATTTCCTTAATGTGTCAGCAGAATTATTAGCTATGAGAAGCAATGCCCTATCCTCATCTCCATGGCAAGATGATGTTTGTCTTCTGCAATACAGTACTTTAAAAACCAGCATACTCTCAATTTCTATGGTTTTCAGTGCGTCCTACATACCTTTGAAGATAACCCCATTTATGGCTGACAACTGCAGAGGTAGGAGGGTCTCATGTCCCCTAACCTGATAGTTGGGCCATTCAAAAAGGTGAACGGGGTCTTGCCAGGTGCTGTGCTAACAGAGCAGATTTTTCCAGGTAATGGGGTAAACCAGGTTCCCTATAAACTGGCTAAACCTGAGTCAGGCTGTTTTTTACCCCCTCTTCTCCTAACAACCTCTTTCCCCTGCTTTCCCACTCTTATCAGAGCCATACTGATTCCAGCAAAAGCCAGGAATCTGGAAAAACTTGATTTCCACTGAAATCGGTCCATAGCAATGACTTTTGGTACTAGATACAGAGGAATCTCTTAAGTATCTTTAGGAGTACAGCATTTAACATGTGAAAATCCCGGTCACCTTATACAATTAGTTGCTCCAGATGCATCAGTCAGCCTGCAGTAAGCGTAACAGCTCTGAGAGCAACCAGAAAGTCCATAGGACTATCTCAAACCCTTGGAAACCTAATAAACAGCAGCTCAATGAAGCAATAGACTCTGCTGCTGCCTGAGCACATCCCACACTGTTGTTTCTGTGGAGGCACTTGCATACGTTTGGCATACAAGTTAAACATACACAACTAACATACTGTACTTCCGCATAGAATCACAGAATATCCTGAGTTGGAAGGGACCCACAAGGATCATCAAGTCCAGCTCCTGATATTGCACTTGACATCCCCAAGAGTCACACCATGTGCCCGAGAGCATTGTCCAAATGGTTCTTGAACTCTTTCAGGCTTGGTGCTGTGACTGCTTTGCTAGGGAGCCTGCTCCAGTGCCCAACCACCTTTTCCTAATATCCAACCTAAACCTCCACTGACACAGCTTCATGCCACTCACTTGGGTCCTATCACTGGTCACTAGAGAGAAACATCAGTGCCTGACCCTGCACTTCCCCTCATGAGGAAGCTGATACCACAATGAAGTTTCCCTTCAGTCTTCTCCAGGCTAAACAGATGAAGTGACCTCAGCCACTCCTCACACAGCTCACCCTCAAGGCTTTTCACCATCTTCATAGCCCTTGATTGGACACTCTCTAGTATCTTTATATCCTTCTTATGCTGTGGCACCCAAAACTGCACCCAGGACTCGAGGTGAGGCTGCACCAGTGCAGAGCAGAGCGGGACAATCACCTCCTTCAATCAGCTGGCGATGCTTTGCCTGATGCCCCCCAGGACATGGTTGGCCTTCCTGGCTGCCAGGGCACTGCTGAATCATATTCAACTTGCCACAGACCAATATCTCCAGGTCACTTTCCTTGGCACTGCTTTCCAGCCTCTTGTTCCCCAGTCTGTACGTACATCCAGGGTTGCCCCATCCCAGGTGCAGAATCCGGCACTTTTCCTTGTTAAACTTCATATGGTTGGTGATTGCCCAGCCCTCTAATTGGTCAAGATATCTCTGCAGGGCCTCCCTGCCTTTGAGGGAGTCAACAGCTCCTCCCAGTTTTGTGTTATCTGCAAACTTAGTCTACTTTTCAGTCCTGTGGAACCCCACTAGTGACTGGTCACCAGCCAGAATAGTGCTGTCACCTAAAACCACATGGTGGAAGGAGAGAAAGAGTTCATCCCAGGGAACAGCATTTTATAGCTTTCTTCAGTGTTTTAACTGGCCTTTTTCTCCCTTTGGAGACAGTGGTCTGCAGAGCCCCATGTTTCTTCAGGCTGTCTCTAGATGGTCTTCCCTCTGCCCTGCTCCTGGTTGCCAACATGCACCTCCTGGGAAGACAGAACCTTATAATTATTAACAAGCGATAAAAATTAATTTACTTTAATCCCTGCACCTGAATCGTCACAAGTTATCCTATCTGTCTGGCAATCCCATGTGAAGAAACTGGGTGAGGACAGAGTCCTGTCGCTGCAGATCTGACTTACAGGGCCGGGCTGGGTTGCACAAGCTCTCCACTTGGAGAGGCTAAGGGGAGCTGCCAGCAGCTCACCCCACTGCTCCAGCTAGCAGGCTCCTCTGCTCAGCTAACTGAATAACGAGGGAGAAGGGTAAAGAGAGATAAGAACAAAATCTGAGGGAGTAACTGGTGTTTAAACAGTGAAAGTTTTTCTCTGGTGTCTGCTGCACAGGGCTGAGTAATAGTGACAGCTGCTTGTATGTAAATGGTGAACTTGCCCACGCTAACTGCTTGCCAGGTTAGCTTAGCACAGAGGCCCAGTCTGAGGAAGCTACTAAAACACTGCAGATCAGCAGGAAGGAAATATTGCATTTTATTTATATTTTATTAAAATATTGCATATTTATTGCCTTGTTAATTTTGACAATGATTTTATACTGAAGGAGTAAATCATGTTTAGCACCACTCACATGTGTATAGGATACCCAGTGGCAGCTATAAAAGTATAAGAGGTAGACTGGGAGGGGAAGATCCTTAAGTTTCCCATGAAGACTATTTTCCCAGCATTTTTCTGTTATCTTCCATTCCCTTTCTGTCCTCTCTTTTGTGCTTTGCAAACCCTTACTCCTTCTTCTTCATTTACATCCCATGGCTAGGATGTACACAATCAGCCTTCTGCATATTGCTATTTCCTCTCGCAAGTGTTTTTGTGGAGATGGAAGTCACAATCTCCCCATTTGTGTTGGACCTGTGATCAAAAACCTGTAGCAAACCTATATTTGCTTGATGATTCAGCACGCAGACTGTCCAAAGATGATCTCACAGAAACAGCTTATTAATTCAGTATGCACCTTTGCAGGTCATTTTTACTTAGAGTGTGTTTTGCTGTATCTGTCTGGGAAGAATTTGGTTTGAAATAATGTCGGGAAAACAAGTGGCTGTCTGCTGTGATGGCACTCAAGAGCAAATGCACAGAGAAGAGCACGGGTGAGCAGCACAGGCAGCACTGCAAGAAATGCATTTCAGTGCATTTGCTGTGTAAAACAGGAGCACCGCTTGTGCCTTCAATCCTGCTTTTAATACCCACGCATCAGTACAAAGTCAACTGCAAATTAGACAGATTTTGACACAAAATCAGAAGGGGCATATGAAATGATGTTGACATGTTTTACCTTTTTGAGATATTTTTGTAGCATGCATCAGCTGATGGTTCTCATAACACTTCAAACTGCCTTGAAAGCTAAAAGCATTAATGAATCTGCAAGTGAAATTCGGAGAGTTTTTCTTTTCCTTTTGGTAATTTCCATCTGTAAAAAAAGTGTTTTTATTTAAAAAGTCATGTTAGCTAGGTGAGATTGCTCTGCAGGATGGGAAGGAGACTATCAAGAAATATGTTGATGAACAAGTAGACTGATGAACACTAAGGGGCTGTTTTCACATTCGTTTTATATTACCACCAAGAAAAAAAAACGTGCCGTCCTCTTGACCCTTATGGCAGAAATGAGGGACAGGAGAATTTGGTCCAGGATGTACATGAGAGGTTGGATGGACACAACTGTGGCTGTTGGCTCTTGGAACATAGCCATGTAATTCTAAATTACAACTGTGCTATTTTTATTAAGCAATGATTTTCATCCACAGCTTTGTAAGTCCCTGCATTATGAGTTCTGTTACTTGGATCCTCACTTAACCTTGGCCCATTGGTATTTTCCTTTTTATACGATAAACACAAATTACAGCTTTTCATTATGTGTAGACTACATACACCCACCAAGTCATCCTGCTACTGATGTCAGCACTGGAGCACTTAGGCACAGCTCCTGGTTCTTTATTTATGGTCCTTCTTACTCTTTCTGCATGAGCTGACATTGCCACCTCTTGCCTCTCAAATCATTCCCAGTCTGTTGCAGAGGTGGTCTTAGGAATCACCCTAGTCATGGCATTCACTTGTGCGATGTAAATGTGTGTGTGGTATTATTATATTATTATTTTAGACTTTCTCTGTGTGGGGATGCTGCCTGGGTGCCTCTCTACTGTCTGCAGAGGAGTGCTGAGGTTTGACAGCTGATACTGCAGGCACTGACGCAGGAGAGTGGGTGCTGTACGGCACAGGGCAATAAGCAGGAGGAAAGGGGCCATGGCTACAGTCACTCTTGGTCCCAGATGTTCTCTTTCAGAGCAAAACTAGTTTTATTTCACAGCCACTGGGCCTTTTAACTCCAAAACAGTCCATGAGAATCTATTGGGGTCATTCCATTAGCACCAGAGAGCATTAAATTATGTCTAATGGCACTGAACGCCTCTGTTTTCACTTGTTGGCAGTTTCAGTCTATTTAATGTTTTTATTTACACTTGCATGTTCATCTTGATTTTCTAAACATGGAGTTAAAACACTGAAGTGTCAGTACAAACTTTCTCTGTTGGTGATGCTACTGATTTTTGCACTGAATATTTATTTCCATGAAAAATACAAGTTTATTTTTTAAGGCCACTACTGTCTGAAGAGGGCTGTGGTTTTTCAGATATATGAGGAATCAACAGTTTAAATTCATGTCTGCTATATTGCTTCTGAACTTAGTGAATTTACATAAGGGATAAATTTGAGCAAACATTTTCAGACAGCTGTCAGTCTGCTCTGGTCTTTAACCTCACTATTACAAAAAACTCTAAAATAGATTCTGGAGATCTGTTCGGTTAAGAGAGAGAGTGAGTGCGTGAAAGACTACTTGAGCTGCAAAAACGTCTTCTAATGCTGATGTTCAAGCACAAGCAATTACTAGGTGGGTGCCAGTAGGAGAAAGATCTGTAAGGAAACCAAAAACCTGGGAATGTATCCCATGGAGCAGGGTATGGTGAAGGGAGCCCACAGCTAGCACTAGTAAAAGCTATGGGAGTTCAGAAAAGCAAAAAAAGAGGCCTTCATTCATAGTTTTTATATAGACACTCTTTACTGGAAGTTGTCATGTTTATCAGACCATGGGACATACCTTCTATTTCCCTCAAGGAGTTTTTTTCTGTTCTATTGTTGTGTTATTTGGCAGCTGGAGAGGGAGGTAAAGAGCAGCCTCAGGCAAAATAGTTAAAGGGAGAAGGAGGAAGACATTAAAATTTAGGAAGAAAACCAGACTAATTTTTTTTATTTGATCTATTATACTAAGGCATAATCTTTCAAAGAAGCTGCATTAGCAGAGTCATCTTTAAACACCCTGGGTAGAAAGCTCAAGGGAGCACTGTAGGGAATTGTCCAACCCTGGTAAAAGGGAGAAGTAAATTGCTTAATAAGCAATTCTCCATTTGTAATCCTTATTACATTTCACCCTAATCACTGAGCGTTAACAGCAGCAGCTGTGATAGCAGAAGTCATAAATTTTTTTTGGATCAGAGAGTTCTCCCTCTTTTTCTGGGAACTTCATATTCCAGTACTATTTTGGGAGTTCGGGGACCTTTATTTAGCAGTGTAAATTTTAGTTTCCAGACACACAGAAGCATATTTTGTAATAAGCTTGCTGAAGACAAATTGCTGGTATTCAGTATCTGTGAGATGCATTGTCAGAAAGTTTAAGATTTTTAGAAATTTAAAGCACCAGATAAGCTCAGGTACCTGTTTAAATATTTTGCTAAATAAGGTTGTGTTTAAGACTGCTTCTTTTCCAGTGGAATTTGTACCCTTCAATCAGTGTGAAAGGTTTGTCAATGGAGTGCTTAACCCAATAAGCAAACAGCTAAATATTTAAATAAGTTCCTACTGAGGTGGTTTTGTTTTCCTGTGGTTCTTGGAAAACCACATGAATGAAAGGTGATACAATTTGACTTCTAAACTGCTGTGAAGATTGGTAAAAAATCCAGAGTATCTCCTACAGATTGAGGAAAGCCCTTCCAACAGATATAGGTTTGTTGCAGCAATACAAGGTTTCGATTAAACAGTGGATTTGAGGTTTTCTACTGTTTGCCATAATTTGTATTGGTTTTTTGGTAGAAAATAGTGTTTTCGCTATCTGACCTTTTTGGTATTTGTGAGCGGCATTCAGGAATGAGCCTTGAGCGTCACCCGAGGTGTCCCACTGGAGAAGTGGACACCTGACCCTTCAGTTAATCACAGGAATGCCCTGCACAATGCTTGAGGTAACCTACATCCCTCAAAGCAGAATCCAGAGTTGAGGCAGTCTGGTGGTTATTCTTGCCAGGCACATAGGAGACAGTGGCTACCTGCCTTTTGTCACCCATGCACCGGCGACTGCTTTCCTTTGGGAGGCTTTTCTCACATTTTCCTTTTGTTTTCTTCATTTGGTTTGTTTGCTTCTAGAGAACCATCAGTGTTGCTTTCCAGATGAGGCATTTAGTCAAGGTTTTGTAAGTTCTGCACAGTTGCCATTCATCTTTTCTAATGTGTTGTGCTAGGAATTACCTCCTAGTGCCTTCAAAGGGAACTTGGTTTAATTTTGAGAGTTCTTGTTTAGATCCATAGTAAGGCCCCAAAAATGCTGGCCTGACTATCCCATGCTAGGAGATTTGACAGCTTCCTTCAGGGTTTGGTCCATCTGACAGCTGCAGTTCACAGTCCATTGAGAGACCAAATAGTGTGTATTTATCTTGGATTGACATGTCAGCTCAGCTCTGGACTTTGCCCTTCATCAGCTTTCATTCCGCATGTTATACAAGTTTGCAGTCGGAATCACAGGTCATCAATTTGGGGATTAAAAAAGTCAACGTTTTTTCAAGGGAGCAGGGGCAGAGGGAGGTCCTTTCAGCAACAGCTTGGAGTGATAAGACCACAGCAATGCTGACATGTTTAAATATCTGGAGACATTTAAATCCCACATAGACGTAATGCTGTGTAACCTGCTCTAGGTGAATCTGCTTTAGCAGAGATATTGGACCAGATGATTTCCAGAGGTCCCTCCTAACCCAACCATTCAGAGATTTTGTGATTAAGTATAGAAAAACTTTGGCACTGGCCATCTTTCCAGAGTATTCTCTGATTTCTTGTGGACTTTGGCACTTCTGTCCCTCATGTCTCTGATTCACATCTGCTTTTGTCTGCTACTTTAGATTCTCATCTGTGTTCACAGTATCAGAGTACTGCCATAAGCTGTAGAGATGCTCTGTGTCAGTGTGATGGGTGTGCCTTTCTTTGGTGGGCAAATTCTCTTTGCTTTTTCCCAAGTTAATTCTAAATCTCCCAGCAGTATTTTGCTAAATTCTTCCTGTCCCAGATCTGAGTTATATCTCTTGTTAGAAGTTCACCAAGCTTCTCAAAGGTAGCTCTTTGCCTCCCACAAGTCACAGATCCTCTTGCCGTTTCTCCTTTCTTTTTGTAGTTAAAACCATACTGCTTACAGGTCTCAGTTTTATGAGGCATCTTACTCTTCATTCTTTTGTGGAATGTTTCACAGTTTACTCCATCTGCCTTGGTCAGCTGGAAGCTCCTACAAGGTGATTTTGAGCCGCCTTTTACTAGAAGCTAGGCTGATTTCTGATTGCCTTCCTTTTTGCTAGGTCTCAGGGCTTGTAGGTAAAACATAGTCTTCTCCAAGACTATCCTCCTGATTTCTTTTCCTGGCTTCCATAAACACTAAGAATTGTGACTAATGTGGATCTACATCTTTTGGTGTCTGAACTCTACCTGTACAGCACTAGGATTAATTTTGCAGCAGTCTTATAAAGGTCTGTTCCTTCCAAGAGTGACTTGATGTTACCCTTCCACTCTGCACATGGATGTGATGGGCAGGTCAGTGAGGAACGGAGAGAAGAAAGGTGATATAATGGCTCAAGAGGAAATGATCTGTGAAGAAGGTGTGGCTGGACTGATGTATTTTGTTTGGTAGCACGGTGAGCTGACCAGTCCTGGAAGACATGGATGAAACTGGTAGATGTTTTTAGTGGGGCAGTCTTTTTTATTCAGGAGGACCTCAAGGAGCAAACCTGGACTATTTTGATGTTTCAGCATTGAAAAATAATATTGATCCATCTACAATCATACCTCCTTGTACTGTTTCTCTTGTGCCTCAGGTAGTTCTTTTCCCTTTTGTGGGTGCAAAAAGAAAGAATGCTAACCCAAAATGTAGTGTAAATGTAATGTCTTAGGAATTACTTGAGGTAGGATGCCTAGAAGTATTGCCATTTTTTAATTTTCTGACCGGTGTTTCTTTTGAATTACACCTTTCAGCTAGAGACTCTCTGGTAAGAAAGGTGTGGTGATCTTCAGACTGGTTTGTTTACTTGATTTGAAAGTAGCTTTAAAACTAGGTATTTAATCCTCTCCTGTTACTCAAGAATCTCTGTCATTGAAATCAGGAGTTTAAGCTGAAGACACATTGCCTTGATTGAGTCTGTCTGCACCTTGCATTTTAGATAATATAGAAGCATTTTTAGGTGAAATTTTCACTAATAAGTCTTTAATGTAATAAGGTTTAAGAAAAAATGGATATTTTTAAACCTTAAATGTGTTTAAGAAAGAAGTTGTTTAAAAATGTCATCATCATCACCTAAGGCATCCTTCTGCTGTGCCTTTTGCAATCCGACTTGTCTATCTGGCATTGGCCTTTTTAGCCACCAGCGCGTTTGTAGCAAGTGTGGGTAGAGTCCTTCCCAAATTTTCCTTCACGAAGACTAGCCACGATGATGTTTCATTTTCATTAAAAACTATGCTTACTGTGTTCTGGGAGACAGGTTTTTTTGAGGTTTTATCAATGCAGAATCATTTGATGGGCATACTATGCAGATCGTACCGTTGTTGTGAAAATGACCTTTTGTAACCTCCTCACTTCCTTATTAGGTTATCTTTTGCCTAGTGATTGTCTCCCAAACGAATTCTAATTCTCTGCACCAAACCCTCAGGGCACCTCAGCATTTGTGAATGGTTAACTCTGATCTCAGATAGCTGGTTGCATTCTTTCGGGAAGCCCAAGCCACTGACATTATTTTAACCTTTTACCTACTTAACTTTTCCCATAACAACTACAGTTCCCTCTGCTCTATCTACCTTACACACCCAGCAAAAGGTTGAGGTATTCATGGCAAATACATAACACATAATACATAATACATAGTACATGCAAAGGACATATGCTTGGTCCTGAAAAATATTATCTTTCACTGCTGTGTTGTTCTCCAGTCTTTGCTGCTTAAGAAACTGCAGAGATGACCATTCTAAATAGTTTTGCAGCATATGGAATGGTGCACGTTGCTCCAACATGCAGTGTCACAACTGGGTTGGCAAAGGCAGCCTGAAAGAGATCACGGACCCAAATTGCTGCAACAGTCTGATGAAAGGCTGTGGAAAATGCAGTGTTGCAAGTCAGGCAGAGGTGAACAGCAAGCACAGCGCTGGGAGTTTGGAGAGGACAAGTCCAGACCTCAGGAAACTCAATCTGTTGGACCTTCAGAAGATGCAAAGGTGCATCCAATCTGCCTCTAGTGCAGGGAGCCACCTTTTGCCCATGTGTCACCATGGTGCTGGTGACTCTGAGGAAGGAGTCCAGCTCAGCATATCTGTGCAGATTTAATGTGATCTATGAGGTCAGGATGCACCTTAGATGTCTTCTACTGCATGGTGTGTTTAAAATACAACTTGCATCCATACCAAGCTTCATGGACCTGACCTTATCTGCTCACAGAAACCCTGTGGTGGTTGATGGATGGTAACAGGAACGGCACTGGGAATATCTGGGCTGCTGCACACGTAGGTCATAGGGATGTGGCCACAGAGGATGCAAAGATGTTCCCCAAGAGATCTGCCTGCCCAACTCCATGCAGGAACAGTTCTTGGGCATAGAGCCCAAGCCTGTGCTTTGATGGAGCATTGTGGCATCAAGGTGTGCTTGGATGATCTGTGGCCTGAAGAGGTAGAGGGCCATCAGATGGCACTCAGTAATCTGCAGTGGGGTTCCTGTGACAATGGCACCAGTAACGTTGGTGGAAAAATAACATTAAAATTTGTCCATTTTTTTCAGCACGAGAAACCAAGAGAAGATGATGTACTATCCAGGCTAAGGCAATTGCTTGCAAACTACAGTTTTGCTAGTAACAATTTTTGGATGGTAAGAATGAGAAAAAATTGGAGACACAAAAGTAATTTTGGCTTCCTATTTTGTTTGTTTATTTTGTTTTGTTTTCCCCTGAAACATCTCACAAATCTGCACTGGCTTAGGAAAAAAACCCCAAACATTCTTTTTTGGGTTTGGTTTATTTTAAAATTAAATTTGGGTTGAGAGAGCAGTTTGAAATGACAGGCTGAAGTTTTGTACTGAAAATGTGAAAAGGAAAAAAGAAAATGTAGTGATGAGTAAATGGTGAGATGGAGGCCTGAAACTGTTGATATAAATATGTTGATATTGATATAAATTTATGACTATCTTTACTGAGCTGCAGGGAAAAACACAATGACCTACAGATCACAGGTTTGAAATCTCTGTGTACCGGGACAGGGATTAAAATAATAATTGTTCAGACAAAATTATTTTCAGTATGAAGGCTGTTACTTTCAAGAATTAAAACATCTTGAGATTTCTGTGCAAGTGTCCTCCTTTTCTCCCACTTTGCTTGAGGTCCAGTAAGACAGTTGAGCAAAACAGATACTTTTAATATAAGACAGAAATATCTCCTTAAGTAAAGCTGTCAAGCTGTGAAATGTTCTACCATAGGTGTCTGAATTGTTGTTACTAATTACTGTAGTGCATAGAAGTTTGCTCTTGGGCTGGGTGCTAACGGTTCTGAGCAAACAAATATTCCCACCCTGAGGAGCTTGGTCTGGGTCAAAGGCTAAAGGCATTTTGGCAGGGTAGGAGGAAACTGAGAAGCTGCAGTACAGCCTGAGAGATGATGGTCCCAGCAGGCCTTTTCTAAAGGTCTTCCTGAAGGCCTTCTTAGTGTAGCAGTGCTTTAAGAAAGCATTAATTGGAAGGCAAGTATGGAATCACCCCAGGAAGACAATGACTACAGAGGCTTTTAGCTCTTCACTGGGAGGGGAGAATGGCAGATTGGGACCGGGGTGAGGGGAGGGGATGGGAGCAGGTGTGAGCTACATGCATCTCTCAGATGGGACAGGGTCACCAGTGCACATGAGGAGTTAGAGAAAAGAGCAGTGTAACATGGCAAAAAGGCTTTTAAGGATTTAGGGGAGCAGCTTGTCCTATGCCAAACAGGTGTTGAGAGTGAGTCCAGGAACATGATGCCCAGTGCAAGAGGAGCACTGGGCCCCGGTACAAGAGGAGCAGGAAGGTTTTGAAACTCCTCTCAGAACTGCTTATATGCCCAAAGAAGGACCCTGCAGAAGAACTGCATTTGTAGCTAGTGGTTCCCCTCTGGATTATTTTGAGGGAAGCACTGATGCTTGCTCTGAAAGGATGCTGAGGTGTTTTTCTCAGGAATTGAATGCCCTTTTTCCTCTCTTGTTTATGTAATAAGCTCTGGCTGACAGATTTTGTTTGCTTGGTTTTGGTTCGGGGTTTTTTTGTTTTGTTTTGTTTGGGGTGAGGGGTTGGGTTTTTTGGGGGGGGGGATGTTTTTGCTTGTTTGTTTGGTTGATTAATTTTTGACAGTGTGGGAGTGGTGATGGGATTGTTGGGGGGAAGGGGTTGTTTGTTTTGTTCTGCTGTACAGCAGTGGCATTTGGTGTTCTAGGCTGGAAGCAAGAACAGCCTCTGTGAGCGTGAAAAAATTCAAATCTGGTAACATGAGAGGATAAAATTATGGGAAAATTAATACGGTCAGTTTTTCCTTAGATTAAATCAGCAACATCTTGTGCAAAGAGAACTGGTGGAAGGGTGTAATATGAGAATCAGAGGCCAAACTGGGGTGGATGGTGTTTCCGGAAGAGGAGAGAACACTGTTCTGTTAGGGAAGACCATCCTTCCTACAGGATTTCTCTCGGAGATGATCTGTAGTATCAATCCAGGTGACAGGTCTTGATGAATTAGTAGGACAAGGTGAGGTGGAGAGAAGTTGTAATGGGAGGGACAGGGAAAAGAATCAAACATAGAAGAGGATACAGAATGGTGAGAAATAGCACTGTGCTAATGGATAAAAGAAGGTGAAGCCAAGAAGAAAGAGCCAAAGTGTAACGATTCCTTGCAAACCACATCTCACAGGATGGAGTGTCTCGGGAAAAAGCTTAGGTAGCTTGAGGCCAAAGAACAGCTGTACATTAGATGAGGAACTGGAGGTGAACTGCTTGCAAAGAACATCTTCATTCAAGACTCTTCTTTTGAATGGAAGGAAAAAAGGGCTGTGAATTGGATGAAGTTGTGATGACGATAAAACATACAATTGAGGGATGGAGTGGTTCCTTGAGCAGAAAATGGAATTGCTGTGGCTGATTGTGACAAATTGAGAAGGCAGAGAGAGAAAAGTCTTCAATCAGAAGGCTGGTGGGAAATAACTAGGTGAAGTTCAGGTAATAACATGGCAGAGAAGAGACTGCAGGGCTGCACGAGGATGATAGAGATAGTGGAAATTGCAAACAGCAGCAATATAGCAGAGACTACCCACCTCTTTAAGTCTCTTCTCCTCCCTTTCTTGGGTTTGATCGAGATGAGAACGGTGAGAAAAATTAGATACTGTACTGGATTTTCAGGTCAGGGTATATTTGCCTTTGTAAGTCTAGCTGCAGTGCTTGAAGGCAGAAGCCTTGACTGTGGTTAAGCATCCCTTTCTTGACTCATTTTCAAATACAGTGATTGTCTTTCAGCCAAAGTGGGTTGGGTCTTGGCATAGTTTGGGATCACTTGGAACTTTAACTGCAAACAAAACAATGTCTGGTTTCCGTTTTGACCTCACAATTCATAGCATAGTTTTACTCGCTCCTAAGTTTCTCCTGCTCAATTTTGGATCATAAACACAACAAATATTTTGTCTCTGTCTCTCTGAAACCATTCTCTTACAATTGTTTGTGGAAGAAAATAAGCATATAGATGCCAGCTGTCAGATAAAATATATCTGTGGTGACATGTAAGAGAGTCCTAGTGTTGAGAACACATGCACTGTAGGATTATGCAGTGAATTAGAATTTGTTTTGCAAGAATACCCATGTAACCATTCCATAAACAAACTTAACAATGTAAAAAAGATGCAGAGAATGATAATAACCAGCACTCCCCTGCCCTTCTCTTTCCCAACTTCTCTTGAGATGAAATCTGATTTAATAAAATAGTATCTATGAATACATAACAGCTCAACAACCACTATACCTTTGCACCACTATATCCAACTCTGCTGCTGGTGTATGTGATGCCATCCTAAGTGTTCTTAAACTTTTAATAATATCCATACGGGAAAGTTGTATAGATTTATCAAATGAAACCAATTTGAAAACCATTGTAGTCTAATTAATTTGAATTCTTTGTGCATGCGAACTTTCAGTTTTCATGCAGTGACATGTCTGTTTGCACCATACTATGTCAAAATGCTCTGAGAGTGGTAAGTACAAACACATGTAAGCATAAAATCAGTGTCACACCAAGTCAACTACAAAGCCAATCAATAAATCATGGAAGGTGATCCCTTTTGAAGACCAGACTAAATACAAGGTACTGCTGTGGACATTGATACCAGTTTATTGGGGTACCTCAGTCACTGTTAGGTAGTACCAGCACAGTGGTCTGCACAGGAGAACTGGCTTGTTACTCGATTTTAGAGAAGGGGAAAACTAAGTGTCTTGATCAGGAGTTCTGAGATTACCCTAGGTCTCAAGGTCTTGCCCAAATTTCTGTGGCTTTATAGTATGCTAAACTACCCGGTAGCATCTAAATCTGGCATTAGATGAAAGCAAGGTTGACAGTTGCTCAACGGTAGTTAGATACGACTGGAAAAATGGTGTTCTGAAAGAGGAGTTGGGGTGAACACAACACACCAAGATTTTCACTTGTCTCTTCTCCCCAGGTCAGCAGCACCATATATACGTATTTTGAAGGTGATGGGGAGAGGTACAAGAATAGTCTGACTACTGTGGGCATTTATGTATGCAAAGAGCTGAACTAGACTGTGACCTCCTGTTCTTGGGATAAGGGAGCTCACTTAGTTATAGTACCATGAGCTTGTCTGAGGCAGCAGAGTCTGGCACAGCCCTTCTGCCACTGCTGTTCAGTTGAATTTTGACCCCTCCAAAGGAAGAGCAAAGTGTGCCATTCTGCTTCATCCTGAGAGCAACTACGATTCAACTTTGCCCAGACTACTGAGAAATGCTGAGCATGCAGGTCCGACTACTTATGATTGGCACAACAGGGCTGCCAGAGCAAAGTCAAATCTCTGGGATTTCTTATATATAAGAAGGAAACAGAAATCTTTGGACTTGCAACAGTGGACTTTTCACCATACTTAGTAGTAACAGTTAGACTACAGATCTAAGCAGGCAGAAAATCCACGACTCAGACAACCTTAGTTAGTGGAGCTTAGAGGAAATAAACTATGCTTTGAGGCATTGCATTTGAGAATGCTTGCAATGGCTTATTTTGCATGTTTCAAAAGAAAGTCAAGGCATTTAAATGGAATATTTTTTTTCTGAGGATATGCAGGATCAAAAAGAAGTCATGAAGCAGTAAAACATCTTCATGAACAAAAATATACCCAAGAGGTATGCAATGTAATATAAAAGCATATCACCCTGTGTAACATAAAATTATCAATAACTGACCATCTTTGGAAGGTCTTCTTACAAGAGAATGAATGCCTTTCAGTAGAAACAGATTTCAGGACAATGTAAACAAGTTTTATGACAGCAGTAGATCAAGAATAGAGGCAATTTCACCTACTCCTCTCAGAATGTTATAATAACATGCTGAGGATGCAAAAGTTCATGTCTTTGGAAGTGGTCCATGTCTTATTTTATCTACCATTAGTTGATCACTGCCATCCATTGATAAATCTGTGCCACCTTAATGCAGAGTGGATCAGGACAGCCGGGTATCCCATGGTAGCTGACTCTGCTAGACTACAGAGTGGTGTGGCTACCCCACCCTTTTCACTCGCTTTCCTGGAGCTGATGGCAGAAGAGTTTGAAAAATCTACACAGTGGATTTGATGACCTGGATGAAGTATAGTATAGGATGCACATGTGCAAAATCCATGAATTCTGATGATTCTGTAACAAGACAAACTGGCTTATAGATAAAACATATAGCCAAATGAGAAGTGTACTGGAGGTGTTCTATCAAGAGGTCTCCTTGAAGCCTGTAAGATGTTCTCCATGAGATCAGGGCTGGCTGTAGGTGAGAGTACCCTGCCTTGGCAGCAGGAGAAGGAGAACTGAGGGGCTTCAGGTTGTGGAGGCATAACTTGTTCCTTGTTCAACTCTGTAAGCCTCTTTCAGAGCTACAAGAGCTACCTGTCTTGTCCTTTCTGCAGACTCTCTTCCTCCTGATAGCTGAAGGGACAAGGTGAGATCCAAGAGCTGGCAGCTGTAAACAGCTTCTGTGAGCCAAGGTTGGCGGACTTTGATTCCCATGGCTTGCCAAACAGATGCTCAGTAGCTGTGAGTTAATTACATTTGGGATTGCAATGAACTCTCCCCAGTTCTCAAAGCCATGAGGGGCTGTGTGACTGCTTCAGTGTTACTGTAGTAGCTGCAAGTGATCCAAGAGACATCTGGGTAAAACTGTAATTATGAAATTGCCTATGAGTTGCTAAGTACAGACTAACAGAGAAAAAAGGCTTCAAAGTAATGCCTAAATGTCTCTCAGTCATGCTTAACCTTTGGTGACTGAAACTTACATGTTCCCTTCCATATGCGTGGATGAAAACTTCCAGGGCCTCCAAGCTTGGAACAAAACTAACTTGGAGGAAAACCATATCTATGTATTAATTTGCTCTAATGTGTTTATTTTCTCTACACTTGTTGGTGTAAAAGCAATACTTTGGTCATGAAAATTACACCAAGAAATCTTTGAACGAAGTAGATTTTCTAGAATAAGTGGCTAATACAACACTTGTGGGGAGGTGAGGAAAGAATGGCTTACTTGAAATTCAGAGTTAAGAAACCTATGTGTCAGATAACAATGTGTGATGATTGAAAGGCAACTGCAGATCAAGGCTGCAGTGCAGACAGACAGAGGAAAAAGCAGGCAGAACCTCTTTGTAATGCCTGAACTTCCTTTATCTTTAGGAGCCAGGAGATTTCAATCACAAGTAGTACTGGCAAATAACTTATTTTAAAGGGCAGCTATCTCTGTGACCTGTAGTATGCGAATGAAGCATAGCTTACTCAAATGGCAAATCAGCAGTGTAATTTTGAATTAAATATTAAGCAATTTTATCAAAAATAAAGTCCAAGAGCATGTTAGAGGCGTGGTGCGTGTGTAGTGTGTGGGATACACTAGTATGCATAGACATGCCTGTGCTGGGGATGGAGAGGGCAGCAAGGAGCAGGGAGGGGCAGGCTTGATTGGATGTGAATAATGGGCTTGATTTCCAGGCTTTTCATCGTGAAGCCTCTTCCAGACTGAAAACTTTCCTGTTCTTCCTGTCTTAAAGCAGATTTCATGGCAAAACAATTCCAAGACTTTGGCTGTCATCCAAACGTACTTGGAACTGTAGTATTTTAGCTGATCAGCAGGGTCCTTTAATTTTTTTGTCATGCAGCCAAGATCTTGCCGTATAAAGATAATCCTCACTTCAGCTTTACCATCTGAAATTACTTTTCCTTAGGAAACAGTGTTTAGGAAAAATAGTGTTTGGCCTTAGTGATTCTTGGATATTTCAGTAGACTGTTAATAGATATTACAGAAACATCAGTCTGATTTTTAATATATATCAGATATATGTATGTATGACTTTTAACAGGATTTTAACAAACTGATAATAAGTTCTGCCTGAAAATAGTGAGACACTGATAATTGTATCTATTTCTGTAGGCAGCAAGTAGGGAGACTCTTCCTTGTATTTTTAAAAACTCTTATTTATCAAACTGCAGATTATTATACACCTTCATTGTAGGCAATAAGAACATGGGTTTGTGGGAAGAAAAGTTATGTGATGACAAACTATGTGAAATTAAGTTGCAAACTGTACTGTCACTATTTAATTTTTTTATATAGACTGCATGAGTTTTGAATTGTTTTCTGTTTAAAGGCAAGATCCTGAAACCCTTATTTGTAAAAGTAAACAGACTACAGGCAACAGGATTGCTCCCCATAAGCTATATTGTTTGCAAGAGCAGGATGCACATACCCTGAAATTACTACACTGCTCAGAATCCCAGTGAGCTTTATGTGTCTGTTTTGCTTACTGGTTATTTTGCAAGGCTTTGGGCTTTGATTGTCAGTGTATGTTGCTTCCAAAAAGTGATCTGCATTTTGACAACTACTTTGTTGTGTAAGTTCCTATATAGTGTCTGTCCTTTTCAATGACTGGCTATGGAGACACTGCTTTGCCTTCAACAGTGTGGCTTTATTTTCTGCAAAGCAATAAAATTGAAATATGTCTGTGTCCAGAATTCTTTTGGACTATCTTCGTTTTAATCCTAGGATTACTGTGTGCTTGCACTAATGTTTCCTGATGGATTGTATCAAAATGGCTTTATCAATGACATTCAGAAGGTACAGCTTCTTTTTTTTTTTTTCCCCATCCAGCCATAACTATCACGTTCAAAAGAGGACTGCTGGCTTCCAATGACTGCAAAGTTCCCACTGTGCACACTTAACTGCATGAAATTTCAGTGCTTACTTTTAAACAGTGTTGTTACTTTGCAGATTTTTGTAAATGGTGAATGTCAAGTATGTGAGGAACTGCCAAGAGTTGCATTGTAGTAACTTGAGGGGATTTTTACCATCTCCAGAAGAAT
Organism: Pipra filicauda; assembly: GCF_003945595.2. Classification (NCBI taxonomy): domain Eukaryota; kingdom Metazoa; phylum Chordata; class Aves; order Passeriformes; family Pipridae; genus Pipra; species Pipra filicauda. Next base: position 1,738,266 of record NW_024104842.1, read on the forward strand.
ACAGACTTTCAGTTCATGATCTTCTTTTTATTCATAAGGCAGTTTGTATGTTTTTAGAAAAATAATATTTCTATTCAAACTGAACATGACTCCTATTCTGCTTGTGAGAAAACAAGTTCAGGAAGCATCGATGTGTGTATAAACTGAGTTTACATTTACTTACTTTTACTTCATATCCTGCGGGTCTGTATTTGCCTTCCTTCCCACTTTCCTGCCCATCCTCCCCCCATGTTTTTCGGGTGAATCTCAAATATGACACATTTTTCCCAAGATCCTGTTGTTCCTGTGATAATCTCTGCCCTTCTTACAGTTTGCGGTCTAATAAAGTCTCAGGCCTGTTCCAGCTCAGGACTCCTCAACACAGCAGTGGGAAAATTGTCTAGGGAATGCCACGTAAGGTCTTGAGAACCTTTTATCACACAAGAGACACCTGAGTTTTTACCTAAACCTTGCATATAGGAGTCCTTTTAATGCTGTTTTCACCTGAACTTTTTACAATCTCCGCTACATCTTCTAGGAGCACTGTGTCATTTTCAGTGGGTCATTAAAGGAAAATGATGTTGCTTTATGCTCTGCCTCCTTCTATAACTTACTCCCCCTGAAACTCTAGAAAGTCTTCATGCTGACCAAGGGGTTTGTCCATAGTGGATCAGTGTTGTATGGAGGCTTTACCCTGGAAAGGGACTAATTTGAACAAGTTTTCAATGTATCTCAGAGTGTTCAAGTGAGCTTAAATTCATTTAAAAAAACAATCAGCACAAGTGACACCCCAAAGTTCACCATAAAAGTAGTTTATGGAAGGACAAAAATAAATGTCACCACTGGAACTCCAGATTTCTGTTCATCAGTTTGAAGCAAGAATATTTCCTGAGCTCAGTGCTGTTATCTGGGTGTTTTGTAGTCACAGGGAGTAGCCTGAGTCTGAACTCCAAAACATACATCTTGTCACCCAATTTTCATTATGTCTTGGGAGTTTTTATGCCAGTCCCTCTGACAGATCCTAACACTAGTTCTTATTTTTGCAACTTCAAGGACCCCCGATCTTCTCTTCCCCACCACTGTGCAAGGAGAAAGCAGAAAAAAGAGTCCCTCCCCTCCTCAGATAAACTTTGACCCAATTCAGGCTAATCTTGGGAAAGGCAAGTGCCATCAAAAGCTGCTGGGAAGCTTCAAGAGGAAGAAGACACAGAAGAGCTTTGTGTGACAGTCCAAGTCAAAGCTTAGTCATGTATTAACTCAGCATTGATGACACATGCCACCCTACATTCAGCCTTAGCTTCATTCCTTCAGATGTTGTATTGTTATAGAGGGGTTTTCAAATGGAGAAAGATATGATAAGACATCAGCTTCAACACATAATTATGCTTAAAGTAACAAAAAATACCCAGAGCATAAATTTTTGTCATACCATTAGCTTTTGCCTGAGCATGGATATTGTAGACCTTTTTCTTGACAGTTAGAAGAAAGAATCTCTTTTTGGTTCCTTTTGTTGTGATCACCATACAGAGGTGAATGAGGACATTTTATGCTCTGGCTTCAAATATACTGTGGGAATCCTGAAAGATTACAGAGGGCACAAAGGACCAATATCATTTGGAAATAAGAGGTCTCAATGCTGATGTATTTCCCTGCTTACTAAAGTAGGGAAAGCTCAAGGGTTAAGTTCATGACTTTGTCGTGCACTTGAATATGAGACCTGCTAGCTTTGACGCTGTCGACGGTGTGATTCAACTTGTGGTGTCCCTACACAATTTCTGAGGATGTCTGCAAGAAAAGAAATTCAGGAGTTTGTCAAACTGTGAGCAACAAGGGAATAAAAAAAGTCAGTGCTGTGGTTGTTGACTCCTATTGCAATCATCTTAGATATCAAATACATTTCATACAATGAAAAAGGCCAAAGCTGACAATTACAAAGTAAACTTGAGTACTGACATTATTCTACTTTGAAAAATGTTTTACCACTTTTTATGTTCTTTAAGAAAAATACTTGATATTGGGAAATGTGTAAAAGAGAACATACAGAGAATAGGCAGGGGTTTTCTTTTTCTTTTTTCTTTAGCTACTACTCAAGAAGTGACTTTAGCACTAAAAGGGAATTACGAAAACATCAGCTGCAGCAGTCCGTCCTGGGTGGAGCAGCACAGCCAAGTCTGGTGAAGGAGTGTTTTGCCAGGGCATTTAATAACCAGTGCAGACATGGCAAGACTCCCTATTTTTCTGGGTGAAATAAGCCATACCAGCTCTTTTGAGTGTCGTCATGTTGACACCGGGGGCCCTTGCCAAACTGTGTTGATATGGGACTGTATCTTTTGCCACCTTTCCCTGATTTACATCAGGGAAATTTTGCAACTTGTATCTGAGCTGTTTAATTCAAAATAGAAGATTTTTGGCACTTCAGGTTTAGTCACTAATAAGTAGGCACTGGAGTATCAGACAACAAATACATGGTTTTATCCTGCCACTTTTCATTGAAGACCTAGTAGTAGGCATAGAGGCAGAAACATTTTGCAGTTTTGCTCTTATTCTTGATATTCATTTTGTTCTGTGGGCAAATCAGTGCACTTCTCTTTGCCCTTCTTTCTCAATCTGTGAAATGGAGATAATGTTGCTGTGAGATTTCAGATGGCTGGGCAATGCCATTGCAGGCTAAATCCCAGGGCAGTTTCAGAAACCTGAAGAGGTCAGCATCATTGGGACAGCTGGGAACAGTCCTGGTTTGGTCTGGGTATGTGTCAGCAGAAAAATTGACCTCAGGAGGGTAAGACTGAAACTGTGACTTTTCTACTAGTGATGATAATGCTGTGAAATGGAAGGCAAGATCTGCACTGTTACAGGAGACGTGCTTTTGGTGTAATCAAAATGTACGTGTCTTGTGGTTGGTTCTGTGGTAGCTGTAGATCTGGAAGGAAATTAGGAAATGTGGTTGTGAAAGAAAAAAAATGTTGACCAGAGCATTAGGAGACAGTTACCCTCTCTTCTGTAGGAAACCAGGAATTAACTGTTTTCTTTAATGACTGGAAATAAGATATATTCTATTTCAAAGAGACTTCTTGAAAGGCTGGCTCAGTTATACCAACCTCTCCTTAATCACACTCCAGCTTGCCCTCTGGGCAGCCCTGTGAACTTGTCCATGGTTTGTTTACAGCCTCACTGCCTGCTGTCTAAGGCTCGGAGGATGTGCTGGGAAAATGGCAGGCAGGCAGTACCTGCAGTGTGGAAAATTGTCTTTCTTCCAGAATGGAGGCTTTTAAACTCCTGTACTATTGCTCCTGTTCCTCTCTGCTGTGAAGAGAACAGAACAACTCTACTTCAGGTTATATGCAGATTGCATTTTCTTTTCCGGAACTGTCCTAGCAGCGAAAAGAGATCAGACAAAATCTCGGCAGGGGAGATTTAACATACTGCAGGGCTTTTGTCTAATGTGACATATTACCTGAAAAGTAAAATCTCAGAGAGCATCTATTGGAGTGACAGAAGCCTGGTGTCCTCACAAGTCCTTGTTTCTAGCTCTCCATTCCCCATGCATGCCCTGCATGGACTCTGTGCCAGAGCTTTTGTTGCACTGCTGCTGGCTGATGTAGCTGATATGCTCTCAGTTCCTCTCTTAATGGTGTTTGGGGTAGGAAGATGTCATCAGAGAACCAATGAATACAAAGAGTAAAATCATAGCTGAAAATGGTCTTCTTTCAGTTTTATGCCATTAGGATTAGCAGGCTCCTGTTGACCACAGCTGTCTGGCTGCTCAGCTCCCAGGAAGTTTCTTAACTTATCAGAAACTTGAGCTGACACAGAGTGGGTCAGGACTTCCTCTTCTCTCTTGCTGTATCACGTGTAAGAGGCTGATGATCCATTGCACCATACAATGGAAGCAAGTGGCTCTCCTGGCAGCAGCAGCTGCAGATGTGTCTCCATAAGTCAGTCCCAAAGACACTCCTGTGTTGCACCTCTGTGCGGATATGAAGTGAGAAGGGAATTAGGGATCTTTTTCTTGGATGTTTTTTCTCCACTCTGTATGTTCGGACTGCTACTTAAAGTAGGGAAAAAAGTGATGGCAAGTTTGTGGGTTGCCTTCTTGAAGCTGGAGTGTGTAAACCATGCTGATGCTGCGCTTGTGAGAAGAGCTGGATGTGGGAAGGGAAGCTAGGGTATGAGATGACTGCAGTTTCAGAGGGAGAGCGAGCAAGAAAACTACTACCAGAAAAGAGGAAGGGTATGCCTTGGGATAAATGATAAGGAAGAGTGAATATTTGCCAATATATTGCAGGGAGCCCTTGGTGTTGAAATTATATTTGTGATCACTGATCCATCATAGCACCTGGGATTAAGGGAGCAAAAGGCTCTCTGGTGACAGAGAGGCTGCTTGAAAAAATGTATGCAGGCTCCACAGTCAAGTGGTTTGTGCTCACAGCCATGGCGGGGCTGAGGGAAAAGCCAGTGCTATCTGACCATTGGCCAAACTATATATTTAAAACAAATAATATTTAAGTCTGTAACAAAGTTTTATAGCCTAGATTTGTGCAAGGTACTGCCCCATCTTCCAAATTCTTATTTCTGCATTGGGTGTTATTTCTGTTCCTTTTTCAGAATTGTGATCAATACTTTAAGAAACAGAGTCCATGCACTTGCTTTTTGAGTGTGTCCAAATTTTCTGACCGTACTGGAGCGCCTACGTGTCTTTTCCTTTTTGCTCTGTTTGTGCTTCTCACAAGGCATTGGAAACTTTCTTCCTTCTTCCCCCACTCATGTAAATTAGCTGAGTTTATCAGAATGCTGGAAGCCTAGGCAGGGCAGTTTGGTTTCAGGATTGCGGTAGCACAACTTAATCCAGTCAGACCTCAGATTCCCCCTGCCTTGCAGCACAAGAGCTCTCTGAAGCAAAAGGAGTTCCTCCTTAAAGGCAGCTGCGATATTAGGATAGCTTTGTATGGCAGAGGACAGCTCAGGACTTCTTGTTTCTTTGACATGTCCTTGAACAAATATGCCAATGCATGTATAAACCTGAACAAATACTGTTTTTCTTGGACTTTTACAGGGAGCACGGACGAATGCGTGGCTTAAGCACTCACTATTCTGCTGTAAAGTGAGGCCCAGCAGCATGAGTGTACAGCAGCAAAGCTATAAAACACCGCTGTAGAAAGGGGTGGTGAGTTCAGAACTCAGCTGCTCCATCCCTTCTGAAGAGGTGCCACCTCTATAAGCAAACCTTTCAGTGCTAAATTCCTCTCTCCAGGCAGAAAAAGGAGGGAATAGCCCACCGGGAAACAAATTAACCCTAAGAACTTTTCCTCTTCTTCATTTATTAGCATATAAAATCCTTGAACTGACCCTAGAGTAGATTTTTATGCAGAAATGAAGGCAGGTACCAAGGGTTTAGTAGACTTTTACCACTATTGTTGAATTAATATGGAAGATCACTTGGTTTTGATGGCAGTGATCAGTAGTGCAGAAATGTGAAACAGCTGCCTTTGGATGTGCTGAGTTTGGAGTCATGGGCTGATAGAGTTCCTACCAGCATGTGCTCCTGTGTTAAGGAGAAAGGAAGCAAGAGGTATGTACTTACCAGCCAGTTCCAGTTAAAACCAGAAAATAATTTCCACCCCATCATCTTTAAATTACTTTGTAAGCCTTGCAGGTTCCCAACTCCACTGTCTGCAGACACCACACCTGTGCAGTGTGGATGTGAGTGGGTAACCATATAAATCAAGCATTAGCAATCTACACTGAATAAGCTGATAAAGCTAATCCAGGGAAGCAGCAGGTACTTGCATACCTTCTTTCAAGATATTATTGTAGCTAATATTTGGTTTGGGTAGTCGTGGAGTTTTTCCTCCTAGCTGGGCTAGTCAGAAGGTAAGAGAGAGACTACTGCGTGCTATGGAGAGAAGGTAGGTCAGAGTTGTGGCTGCAACCTGTGGAGACCAAGGGCTTGTTTAGAGATGTATTTGTAACTGTCTTCACTGCTGTGCTCTCCTCTCCTGTTGTGCTCTGGCCAATTGTGTGTAGTGGACTATGTCACAGATCTTACAACATTGATCTCCATCTCCCTGTGGGAATCGTCTCTCAGTTTTTATGGCTTTGCAGTACCGTCTTCCCTGAGGGATAATGATCAAGCACTCTGCCACTGTTGAAGTGCCACAACTGGCTGAAAATCGGCCTTGCTTTTTGTTTTGTCCATCTCACCCAAGCTCCAAGTGCCCTTCTTTCTGTGCACTAGAGAGTTTTGTTTTGTTTAAAGTGATAAAGCCTTCATAACAACATCCAGGCTTGCATTTTGACCTGCCATGAAAAGGAGGTCCTAAATAATTGTTAAGGTAGTTGATGGTTTGCTTAAATGTAACACTGCTGGAACATCCCTTCCAGTCAGTCAAAATTATCCGGGACCATCTGTCTTCAGGTCCAGCCTAGCACTGTATTACCCACTCCTGTCTCACCGAGGGTTTATTACTGATGCTTGTAAAGAGTTCTGATGATAAAAGACCTGATGTTTGAGATACGGATATCAGTACTGTACTCAGAATTCATCAGTCACCTATCCGTAGGTGCTTTGCACTAGTTATTTCCTAATGAAAATGGAAGCTCTTTTACTGGAAAATGGAAGCATAACTGGTAGGGGAGTAGAAAAGGAATAAGGAAGCTTGCCAGCAAACCTTGTGAGTCCAGGGGTTGTTGAGCCTTTTATTGTGTAATGGCAGTAGATACCGGTTTTGGATGTACAACTGAATGTGACATTCCACAAACAGATGTGACAAACATAAGGTAGCAAAATAAAAATATTTAGATAAGCTACTATTGCAGTATTTGCATCAAAATAACACTCAGACACTTGGTCTTTCAACAGGTGATGTGAGCAAGCAGCACAGTGTGCTTGCGCATGTATGAAGTTTCAAAAATTAAGTTGCTATGCAAGTGAAGCTGGGTAGGGGGCTGGGGAAGAGGACCCTGTTACAGCAAAGGTTCATTCTGATTTCATATGTCTTTAGAGGCCTGGAGGTGACTGAGCTTTGCTGTGGGCTCAGCTCATTGCATAGAAGCAAGGATTGCTGGAAAGAACAATTATCAATCTTAATTTCTTCCAGAACTTAAAGGTTAGAGGAGAAGTTTAGTCTGTCATCACACAAATGTAGCTTACAAGCCTGTTAAGAAGAAAACCGTGTGCCTTTTTGAAGGAATTGTGGAGGAGTAAAATGCACTGACACACAATATTTGACTACTCCTGAATGCACTGCAAGGTGTGTAATGCTGTAGAGGGTGGACAAAGTTGGAAGAATTCCCTGGACTTGGAGCTACATGTGCTTTTCCCTTACTGCAGGATGGTAGGAATATCACTAACCAACTTCTCATTTTCTAATGGCCACAAATGATATTGAACAGCCCTCTACAGCTGTGCAGTGGCACTGGCTTGGAGCTCCAAGAGTTCCTTTTGTTGCTGCTGTTGTTCCCTTGCAGTTGATCCACACTGAGTTCTGTGCAGCCTGCTATGGTGAATCTTGGATCTTCTGTATTGGAGGGGAATGAAGCTAAAGCATGGTCTAGGGCACAGGGACTGTCTGAAAAGCTGCACTGTGCTGTTTTCTGCTGTGGCAAGGAGATGAATGTCCACAGAAGGCTGAGCCTCTCCAGCTCTTAGTGACTGCAGAGAGGGAGCTGCATTTATTGCGCTTCTCAGGTAATGTTTGTTCAATGACACGATGCCAGATAATTCAGCCATTCAAAGCCATTTGGACTCATTTGTCTAAATAGGGTGTCAGCTCTGGGCTAATCTCGTCAATTATTTAATCATCTTGTACCGCCTGTGAGCACTAGTGTGGAGATGTCTCTCAAGCACTTATTCATTTAGGTTGTTTTATACTCTATTTATACCTATGCTTCCATTATTTTGCTGCACCATGTGAAGATGCACATGGAAAGGCTCTGGAAGGCTTTGCTGCATCGTGGTTTTGCACCCAAGGCACAGGGTGGAGGCTTCGTCACGGGAATGATGATTTTCCTCTAGCTTGAGGAAAACTTCTTAGTTTTCTTTCCTTGTAACCAGGCTTAAGCCAGCAGGTGCTCATGAAGGTTTTAATTCTTGATTTGTCTCCCATGGCTCACAGCCATGCTCCTGAGAGCCAAATTGGCGCTGATTCCCAGTCCAGATGTGACAGTAGCTCTCCAGGGGACCCTGCTGCCCTGTTGCAGAGAGAGAGGTGAAGTATATGGATGGTTCTAAGTAAGACTGTGATGTTGGTTTCGGAAGTCCTTGTTGGCTTGCTCTTTATACTCAGCCTAGGATTTGGATTACCCAGCAGTGCATGTGTCAGCTCAACTCTGTTACTGGTTACACACCATGATCCCCTATAGGAACCTCAGATAAATGTTGTTTTAAACACTGCATCTTTCAACTTGGTCCACAATTTACTAATGTGGTACACAGTCTGTGTAAGATTGTTATTTCTAATCCTATAAAATAATTATTGATGCTCAGAGGGAGCTATTGTCCTGGTGTGGGAGATGTGGAACAACTGTACTGGGGTAGCAGTGTAGCAGAGGAAAGGGAAAATGCAGTCATGGTGTGACACCAGCATGCAGACTATCAATGCACAGACTCTCACCTGAACAAAAATTTAGCAAGTAGTGGTTAAGATATTAAAACAAATTTTCATCAAGTAATGGTTTTACCCTGATGATTTCTTCTTCCTATCCACAATCCAAAGATTTTGCTGTTGCTATTGACTTTACCTGGAAAGCACTCCTGATATTATCAGGGGAAGTAGTCTGCTGAAATTTAGGATGGATATTATATTTGCTCCCTGGTGATTTAGTTAGGATTTTAAAATACTGATAAGGTGTGTAGTTACTACATCCTGTACTTATTTGCAAGTCCATTCACGCAAGGGAAGATACCAATTGCATGCTTCTCAGTTGGGCAGAGATCTTTTGATTAAACACCTCTCCATAATCTTTCTGAATTTCATTCACATTATGTACTTTTGGGTGCTGTACATATAAATGAGAATATTCTCCACTTTGTTGGTTCTGGATCCCTTTCCCCCCATGGCGTGGGGTGGCCCAGTTCTAGTTCCATTTCCATCTGAGGAACCATTTCTGACGGCTTGAGGTGGATAGGGAAAGGGAACTCCAGAACCAGAGGTTTCTTCAGGTCCTGAGCCTGGAGGGGAGAGGTGCTCTTCCCTCCCCCCACCCACGTGGTCCCATGGCAGCCACAGAGACAGCACACTGGGCATGGAGAGGAAGCAAGAGAGAGTTTATTGTTGGGGGGGTTACATTTATAGGGTTAGGAGGATTCACAGAGTAACCAATTAGAAGTCTCAAGGGGCTTACAGGAACACCCAATCACAGGAAGGGGTTAACAAGGTCCAATGAGAACACCTTAGGACATCTTCCCAGGACACTCCTGAGATAACACTACCGTGGGGGGTCTTGGGAAGAAGAAAGCACGAGCCAGCAAAGAGACTACAAAAAGCCATTTTGAAGCATGTTTAAACAAGTTTCTCATCAGATTTGCTGCTACAGTTGGTCCCTTGAGAAATGTGGAAATTGGTTGAACAATTTTTTTTCTTTCCACTCAGCTCTTCTTGTAGCTTGTGAAATTTGTAGCCAGTCTAATATTATACACATGTAGTTTTGTGAATAAGTCTACTTCAACTGTATGCACACAAACTGAGTATGAAAAAAAGAGATAAAGGAAACTGAAAGTCTACAAGATAGCATCATGTTAAAAATTAATGTTTCATAACCATCCTGAAACACAGCGTATGAGTTCTAGACTTATTTCTAATACTTGCAAACAGAAAAGAGAATTACGAATTCTGACTAATTTACCCCAAGCAAGTGGTTTTCTATGACCTAAAGGACTGAAATAAAAGCTTTTTTTTTTTTGCTTGCTTTGGAAAAGAATCGGTTTTTCTGTTTGGAAGGAAGCAGCTCCTGGGGAAGAAAGGGGAATTTATCAGTAGTGAAATTCCTCTGGTTCTCCCCACTGATCACATCTTCTCACTCTTGGTCCTCTTCCCCTTAGCACAAAAAAAACAAAAAAGGAGTCCTAATACAAGATTTTATAAAAATCCCCTCCCACTTTCCCTAACTGAAAAGCTGAAACCCTTTCATGCCAGAAAGCTACTGAAAGGAGTAGGTACACAGTGAGCTGAGCAAGAAAGTCTGAGGAAGAACAAACTAGTTTTACCTTTTTTTTTTTAATTAGGGATTTATGTCTGGAGTTGCTGATCAAAAGAGGAAACATTAAGCAATTTGGAGATGACCTTCTTTTTACCAGACCTTACCATATGAAAAGCCAGGGAAATCTTGTCCTAGATTTCCGTGGAAGTAGGGCTGAGAGAGTCACACTAACCTGTGAATCCCTCAGCACCAAAAGGTAACTTATTCCTGTTGGACTGGAAGTCATTAGTAAAGAATTTTGATGCATACAAATAATCACAGTCAAACCTGGAGTGTTATCTGAAAGACACAAGCATCTTCCTATAAAATGGAAACAGTATTTTTGCCCTTTCACTTGGATTTTTTTCCATGTTTTTATTTCTTAAGGATAATTAACTAATTACTTTTCCAGTTGTGGTCTCAAATGACTGAAAACCAAGACACCTCCTCCAAAAAAACGTACCTCGATTTGTGCTTCCCAACATTTATACTGCTCTTTTCCTAACCAGAAGTGCTGTGCAGCTGCAGTTTAGCGAGGAGGTCTTTCCATGTTTGCATGTCCTGCAGAGAAGGCCCTGCTTGGTGGGAGTGTGCTGCTGTTCTGCCAACACACCACATGCTCTCTCAGTGGAAAAGCTCAGAAAGGTCCTTTACTGAGAAATATTTTTGTTACATGAAGACTTTGGATACTTGAAGTTTTTAAGTTTTCAGAGACATTTTGGTCAAAGCCATTTGCTTTGGTACTGTAAAATTCTTTGGGAATCCTTCACGGATGCTGAAGGGAATTTTTTACTTGGTGGAGAACTTGCATTGTAAGAGATACACATTCTTAAACTGTATGTGTCTTTAAAATCTGATCATACCAAGGGTAAATACAACCATACAAAACCAGTGCCATTTTACTGTAGATAAAACCTCACTAAGCAGCAATAGATCTTTTAGGCAGTACACTGCACCTGCTGTGTATTATTAATATCCTAATCTAGATTCTGTTGAATCTAGAATCTTTCTAGGGGAAAGATTTTCATTAACTCCAGAAGAAGTTGAATGAGGTTATTAGCTGACCCTAGTGTTCATGTGCGCACATAATCACATTAAAGGACTTCTAAAAATTCAGTGCTGCTTTATCGGTTACTATGGTGATAAGGAGGAGACCATTACTGTATATGGCCTGTTTGGACTGATTGAAAAAAAGGTTGAAGATGATCTCTGCATTGCTTCCACTCCCTTTGTATTTCTATTTCACAATTCTTATTGAATTAACCTGTCAGAAAAGTCCCTGTGGTTCATCATCCTATGCTACAGTAGGTGATAACAGATGTCAGGAAATATCTGTTGATGTGCTTCAGTTGGGTAGCTTTTCCTGAAGTTTAGAACTATATAGCTTTCACTATGTGTTCTGAATGACTGCACTATGCTGCTGGACACTGACACAATTTCCTGGCGTTCCAGGCAAGCTCAAACCACCCTCTCACAGGAGGGAGAACTCCTTCTGCATGGAGCAAAGCCATGCCCTCCACTACTTTCTGGTAATATGATAAAGGTTCTGTCATCCTTGTGAGAGCAAGATCTCTGATAACTCAGCATAGTTTGTGACTGTGGCTGCTCCAGGGTTTATATTGTAGGCTTTGAAGGGTTTTTTTCCATGCTTAGTGGGGTAGATAACAGTAGAGAGAAAGTTGCATTCGACAAGCCTTTGAAAGCAAAATGAGAATATTGAGTTTACTGAGGGATAATGAATGAACTTGTATTTTTACAAAGCCAAGAGCTACTTTTCAGCTTCATCACTTACCACCGATGATTCAAGATGAGCCTATGCTTACTAAAAGAGACATGCTACAGGATGCACCTGGTGTAATGGTGCTTCTTTCCAAAGTGGGTACAGAACATGGGGATCACATGCCCTGCAGCCTTGGAGGCCATGGGCCAGCTGTAGGAAGAGAAGAGCTGTACCATTACAGAGGGTAAAGCAGCTGCTGAGGGGGAAAAATATTACCCCACTTTCTGGAAAGGTTACTAGCTCTGGTATTTTTTTTTTATTATTTTTTATTAACAGCTCATTTTAAATTTCTAATTTTTCTACTTTGTTACCAACTAGTCTCTAAATTGTTATCTAAAGGTTACCTCTGCTTTATATTGCCTGTTAAGGTGTTAGCCAAAGAGAGCAGAGGGAAGTTTGCATGTGCCCTGGGGAAGAACCTATGCAGGCTGCACATTTGCGATTTTTTTTTCATGTCCGAAGTTGAAGGGGAAGTGTAGGATACTGAAATTTTTGCCACATTTGATATTTGCTCAGGAGTCCTGAAGTTTGTGGTTTCACTCTAAGATGCCATGGGTTTAGTGAGAAGAGCAGCAACTGTACTTAACCTTGTAGGTGTGCAGTTAATAACGTAAGAACAAAAACAAGTAAGCAAAAACTTCCTCGTCTGGGCTTATAGGATAATTTTCAGCTTGTCATTAACTCAGACAAGCCAAACTGGTGTCTTTTGCCTTCTTCAATGATTTGTGCCAAATAATATGTTTCAACCTTTAGTAATTTAAGCTGAAAGTGTATTTTAATCTTACTTTGGTGTTTTGTTGTGTTTTTTTTTTAATGTACTCAGTGCTCCATACTAAACCTCTGGGTCCTCATTCTCCATGGTCACCTCAAGAAATAAAAAGTTAAAAAAAACCCTGCCCTAAATGTGTGTTTTGTTAAAGTTCTGTCAGCAAACGCTCATGTAATGGAAACTTCATGTGTAACAAAAGCAGTACCTGGTGCCACACAGGTGGAGTAGGAATGCAAAGGTAGATTTTATTTCTGGGCAGTTGGGAGCCACAGGCTTCTCCATGACCTTGGGGTGAGCCTTGCCACCTGTTGCCCTTTTTACACAAGTAGCCTGTGCCAGCCAGCATGAGCGAGTGCTGACCTCTCTGGGGGAGAAGCAAGCAGAGCACAGGAGGGCAGTGAAGCAGCTTGGCAGAGCAGTTTGGTTTGCAGCACATGAAGTGCTTGTGACCAGCACGAGAGTCCCAGGCTTCACACACTGCCAGAGCTGCTCCTGCCTGCTGGCACTGCCAGTGCCTGCACCTTGTACTGCTGTTACCACTTCTGGATACGCCAGGCAGTGCTGGCTGCTGTTGCAGGGAGCCCAGAATAAATTCAGTCTTCCAAATTGATTGACTGTATGATTTCTCTTTAAGCATGGTTGTAGTACTAATAATTTCAAAACACAAATGAATGGGGGATCAAATAGGAAAAGAAACTGCAAAATGTTTATATAACTTGAAATAAAAATAACTGCTTTAAGTTTAGCTAACCTAAACTTAAGTATGGCTTAACTCAATTTTTATTTAACATTAAACTTTAAGTCCGAATTTAAAATCTTTGCTCTTTTCACCCATCATATTGATCTAATAATTTCTTAGTTTCTAACTCTGTTTCTCTTTACAGCTCTCCAGCTAAAATATAAATATATATGCTGTATTTACCTTGTGGGAAAAAACCCACCATTATCTAAATAGCAGCCCAAATGCTGGGGTGTTTTGCCTATGTAACAAAATTCAGGATGGTCACTTTGTAGGTTTTGGAGGTGTTATACATTTTTGTTGAGAACAGGTCCTAGCCACCGAGAAGCAGTGATTGCATTGGGTTGTTTGGTGGCACCTGGGACTCACTAGCCCATTCTGGAGACTCTAGTTGTTTCCTTAATTGAGGTCTTGAAGTTTAAAAGAGTGAAGGACCATCACCCTTATAGATGCTTTCATCAAAACACCTCAGGTATCATAAAGGTAATGAATAAAATAATATGGTGAAAGGACTGTGCTGGACCTGCTGGTACCTGCAGCCAGCAGGAACTTGCCTGTGTTGTGTAACATGCTGCAAGTACCACTGTCTTTCATTTTAGGGTCTCCATGTACTTTATACATATACAAATTTATGGTAGTGCTTAAGAGACTTAGATCTCTTCATCTGAGTGATCTCTTACTCTGGTAGTGATTGAAGGTTCAGAAATACAATTTGAGATGTGGTCATATAAAATTTGCATTATCAAGGTTAAACAACCTTTCAGTAGGATCCGTCACTGTTTCATAGAAGAACATGTTAGGAAGGAACTTAATGTAGTTACTTTTGAGACAGATAAAATTACAGGGTTTTCTGTCTAGTAAATGTTTGTTGGTGCTAGATATTTCTAGACAGGGACCTTGGAAAATCAGTTTTCTAAAGTACAAACATGTAGGTGTCCATGAATGTCCATGAAAGCTAAGCACTTCAAATAATAATTTTTAATATCATTAAGTGGTTTGTTACATGAAGTGGTACTCAAATATTCCTCCAGGCCCATATCTATCTAAGGAATAGGAATTTCATTACCAGGATGTATAGTAAAAGATGTATTTCCAAGGATAAATGCTTTTTCATCACTTAAAATAGTGTTGGATGTAGCTGACTCTAGGAGGTTTGCATCTTAAAATATAAGAAAACAAAATAGAGAATAAACTTAGACCATTAAAATATCCCTAGACATGTTCATTAGTTCCTCCCACAAGACAACAGGTTGCAAATGATCTCTTCACTGAGTCACTCCTCAGTAGAGACCACTGATGTGTATCTTCCTGTCTTGTGTAGCATAGGAGAAAGGAAGTAGCCTCAAGCAGCCTCACATGTCCCTCTCTGCAGGAGCTTGATTGCTGCCTGGGGGAGGACAGCTTGCAAGGACAAATATGCTCTTGTGTGGAGCAGAGGCTCCTGCATCCCATCCCAGGGATCCCTCTGCTCCAGCTGGGCTGCCCTATTGCATGAGGCAGCGGAGGGTAGCATGGATGAAAGGCCACAGTTGGAGCCAGGGAAGATCAGGGACATGATAAAGTGAGGTCTCCACGATAGGTAATTGGAGTGGTAGGTGTCACAAGTGGGATGGGCCGGGGAAGCAGAAGTGATGGCTTCAACAGCTTGTGCTGCTCAGGAACGGGATAGGGAAACTGCATTTCCAAGAACTACTTGGTGTTCCAACTGTAAAACTTTTCTGGGTCCAAGCGTGGTGGTGGAGTACGTGTTAGCCAGCACTCACCAGTAGGGACACCGTGCAAATACCTTGTAGCTATTTTGTGTAGACAACTGGATACATGCTCAATAGATAATCTGATTCAAGATGGTTCCTTCTAACATAGGCATGGACAAACAATGCTTATTTTCCTCTTATAATCAATGTTTCACCAAGCAGAGGCAGATTTAGCCTGGTTTTCATGTCTATTTCCCATAAACTCAAGTTTGCATAGGCAGGTTTGTTAGTCACAAGCCAGACCTATTTGTTTTCCTGTGCAGCAACTCTATGAATTACCCCATCACAGTGGAGGAAGGAGGGTGGAATTGTTTCCACCCATTTCCAGAGACAGGTGATTTATGATGAAGGGCCTTGACAGGTTGTTCGGTTAATCCCTGGATTGGCTTTTATCCCAAATGAAGATGTAGTTTACTGATGTACCTTGCTGTGGAATACTTTAATGAGCTGTACGTTAGCCATGCTGATCTTATCCATGTTCTTCAAGCCTTTTATTTAAAGTATTCCCAGGACTTGTCTTCACCACACCATCAACTTGTGAGTTGGCTCTAGCTCTCTCCCTGTCCAAACACAGCTTTGCACTGAAGCAGGAAGGAGTGCACAACCTTAGATTTGTAGACAAGAAGGAGCATTAACTTAAGCCTGAGCTGCTCCAACTGCCAACCTGAGCTCCCTGCACTTAGTCCCTCTTTCCCACAGAAGCCAAGCACTGGAACAGGGCTTGCCACATGTGGAAATTGTAAGTCTTGTCCAGAAGCCTGTGCTTTGGCATCTTTTTATGCTTACATGGGTGGCTCCTGTGGATCTTCTCCCTTTGTTTAAGGCAGGCAGTTGATAATTTCCAACATCTGCTCGCCCATTGTTTTGGTCTGGCATCTTCAGGCTCAACTTGTTTGGCATTTGATGGCCTCGGGCAGATGAGATGTGGGGCCAACCTTTTGAAAGCAGAGTTCTGTTTACACACATGGTTCAAGTATTGTGACATAAGTGTCATATGAAAATGCAATTAACAGAATTAATGTGCGTGTTCAGTCTGCAGATATGTTTTGTAAGAAATAAGGTTTGTAGAAGCCTTTTTGAATGCTAGGCACTAATTTAAAATCATAGTATCAAAATCACTACATCCAAGCTCTTTGGCCTTGGGAAAGAGAGCTAATTCTGGTTTCCCTTTCTGAGTCCAAATGAACCCTTGCAGTGTTGGAGCATGCTTTTTAGCTGACAGCTTTGGGGAAATGGGCACACTCAACTTGAGATATCCTTGAAAAGCAGATGTTCCTTGCCATGACATCTAGACTCCTCCTGAGGCTGAACTTGTGCATCGATTCTCATTAGAAATAGTTGCAAGAAGGTATGGGTATGTGAAGAATGTGAGAACATGCTGTGCATTTAGTGGTCATTGTTGGCAAGGGACATTCAATATACTGTGGGCTGGCAATACCTGGGGTTCTGCTGTTCATTTTTGTGTTAAACATGTGCCGGTGAACTGTGAATTCTACCAGATAAAACAACTTACTCCTTTTGGGAGCCGGAAAATGTTGTAATCAGGATATGTTCCAGCAGAAGAGATGGTATTTTATTTTTTGACACAGACAATTTGTTTCTTAGTTACAGTTTAAACACAATAAATATTTAATTTCTGAGCTTTCTTGCTCTGATTATCCCTGTGTAATATTTTGCTTGATACTCAGTTAAGCAAACAGAACGTTATTGTTGGTTCATATATTTCAGTAATATAGCTTTATATATTGCAGCTTCTGTCTCAAATAGATTTTAGAAGTAAAGAACATAAACTTTATCGTTTTTTGTGTGGTGCCTTTGACCCTCAAAAAGATATATATACAGTGGAATGGTGGTTAGAAAATACTTTACAAGTGAAAAAAGCGAACAAGTTGTCTTGTTCATATTGTATTGACAGAAACAACTAGCAGAACATTCTTCTTATGTTTGTGATTTAACTTAAATAACGCTCAAATTTGAAAAGCTTTATGTTGATAATTTTGATCAAGCAAGTAGTAAACTTGCTAGTAAACCTTCACACATGTAGAGCTTAGAGGAGGAAGGAGGTGGAAACACAGCCTGCGAACCAAAGTTCAGAAAAAGAAGGACTAGTGGCAAATAAGCTGACACAATTTAATCTGTTGCTGTTTTAGGCTGACTTTTCCAGCCTTGTGTCATTACACAGGTACCTTATCATTTGAGGAAATAACATTTTTGTTAGCCTGACATAAGCAATCTGAATCAGTTATGGCCAGGTTGTCTTGTTTTTACTGGACGGAATACTATTTCCATAGGACTCCTCAATCTCCTTCATATTTTCTGGGGTTCAAACTGATACCTGAATGCTTTGAGAAGGGCAGTTTCTGTGTGCTGAGTGTGAACTAAACAGAGAGTTTGTCAGTTTGTACAAACGTTCATTGGAAGATCCTAAACCATAAGCTACACATTTATCTTACAAGAGGTATGGAGCAGGAGAAGGAAAACTATTTGATAAACAGAGACAGTAATAGAAAGTGGAAGGAATAGTAAGCATAGCCAAAAAATCCTTCCTGTATTTAAAAAAAACCCCACAAAATCCTCAAAACACAACAAAGTCGT
The DNA here is from genome assembly GCF_003945595.2 of Pipra filicauda. Taxonomy (NCBI): domain Eukaryota; kingdom Metazoa; phylum Chordata; class Aves; order Passeriformes; family Pipridae; genus Pipra; species Pipra filicauda. The sequence continues at coordinate 1,756,058 of NW_024104842.1, forward strand.
TACATGCTTAAAAACATGGAATTGCTATTTAAGTTGGCTCTCTAGTTTTGTTTCCTTTTGTTTTTTAAGTCTCTCTAGATATATTTGTGTATGTATGTGTGTAGATCTATCTATCTATCTATCTATCTATCTATCTTTCTATCTATCTATCTATCTATCTATCTATCTATCTATCTATCTATCTATCTATCTATCTCATGTCTCTTTTCTAGCGTGCAATAGAAGTTTCACAATTTTTTTTTCTGTGCTTTTATACAGAGGATTTTATAAACATTTTATTTTCCTCATTAGGTATCTCAACATTCAGAAGACCTATGTTTCATGGAACTCAGTACACTCATTAATTCCTTACTTCTGTCTTTCTAAGCTGAAGAACTATTTAAGGTAACATATGGAGGGTGACTGAAGCATGGTTTAGGCTGGCTCTGCGCAGACCTTTATCCAGAATCCTGCCAGTACAGCTCATTCATGACCCCGGTACGTTAGGGTTTGTGTTCATCCATGTGTAAGGAAGGCAGATGACTGTAGTTTGCAAGAATCTCCCTACATATATTTTTTCTCTCTGATCTAGGACAGAGTTTGTTACTTCTGGGCATCTCTTACCTTTGGGTTATTTGCTGCAGTGCCCAATATGATGTGTTGTTTCTTAGAGCAAAATGCACTTGTACAATGACATAGACCTGGCATAGAGATAACCAGATTCAGTTGTCCTCAACAAACCAGTTTGTCTGTTTCAAGCCCACAATATCTTATTCTAGTATCTTCTTTACACAGTACCTTTTTGTCCCATTTAGGTTGGAAAAGACCTCTAAGATCAAGTCCAACCATTATATAACTGTCATATAACTTCAAGAAACTTAGGTCCCCGTGTCTTTCAATGTGTGGCAGGAATATATGCGCTTGCAGCCCAGAAAGCCAACTGCATCCTGGGCTGCATCAAAAGAAGTGTGGCCAGCAAGTCAAGGGAGGTGACATATGTCCTAGCCTTGTCTTCCCCAGTGCTGGCTCCTGCTGTTCCCCACTGGGTCTCCATATGGACCCCAGACCTGACTTATTGCCTCAAATTACCCAAGGTTATTGGTCCTGGAAAAGAGCTTTGCTTCTGCTGGAGTTGGACTCAGCTCCTTGCTGGTCCCTGACTATGGAGGGACCCCACTCCCCTTTCCTGCTCCCTAGTGTTTCCTGTCAGCGCAGACATTCCATTTCTCAAGTGTATGAAAGTTACAAATGCAAAATCAACATTATTCCATTTCCTACTAGGAAGAGGATTGACAAGACATAAGTAACTTCCTGCTCCACAGACTGGTGTAGTTGCTTATGTTTTTTAATTACTATATATGCTAGACATTTTGAAGTGCTTACTTACATAACATCTTTGTTTTAGTTCTCTTGCGATTGAACACAAGTGTTAGCAGATGCAGATACAGAATGGTAGGCTAGACAGTCTGTTTTGTATAAAAATGATATGCTTAGGATGGTTCAGAAATGATACACTTGGGACTGCCATATTCAGTAGAGTCATGTGCAAAGTCTGTAAATAAAAATAAAAAGAACACATCTAAGAGATTTTTTTTCTGTCAGATGCTTATTTTATTTTGTCAATGACCATCAATACATTTATACAAGGACAGTACTTTGACATCAACATCACTGGGAAAAGCAAATAACAGTGCTGGAAATTCTATAATGTCCATATATTGCTGAAATGGAAATCCTCTGTTTTGGGTAATCTATGGGATAATTGCCCTGTTAATGTCATGGTCCTGGAGAGAACAGAGGTCCAAGAAAGCTGATTGATTTTTTAAGGATCACCTTCTCCAAGCTCAAGAGTAGTCCACCGCCACATGATCCTTCCCCTCTGCTCAGCACTGGGGAGGCCACACCTGGAGCACCGTGTCCACTTTGGGCTCCTCCATACAAAAGAGACATGGACATACTGGAGAGAGCCCATGAATATGGTAAAGGGACTGGAGCTTTTGTCATAAGAGGTGAGGCCGAGCAAAATGGAATTATTCAGCCTCAAGAAGGAAAAATTTGGGGCTAGGGGGGATCTTATTGGTGTGTGTAAATACCTGTTTTGGGGGCAAAGATGGAGGCAGACTCTTCTCAATGATACTCAGGGAAAGCACAAGAGGCTATGGGCACAGGCTGGAATACAGGGAATTTCCTTTAAATAAGAAAGCCAGAATCTCCTTTTGGATGTCTTTATTGACTCATTTGTTTTATCTGACATATTTTATGAGCAGATTTCCCTAATTAAATGGATTTAGAGTCTGTATACCATGTACACCAATAAAAAGAATTGGTTACACCTCAAATATAATTAAAAATGTTTATGTAGTTGCTAAAGGATCCTAGACCCTGCTGGTCCACAAGAACACCCGGTTCCTTAGTACCCCTGTGTAAGACAGTCCAATATTGTTACAGTAGACCTTGTTTATGTACAGCTCCTATTCCACTTGGTCTATGTATGTTTCTCTACACAGTTTGGTTGAGACTGGGTCCCTATCTTTTCTGAGCAGCCGGAAAAAAGCCAGTTTCAGAGAGTAATGTAGTCCCTGGATGTATAATGTGGTAAGTGTCAAGAAGCATCAGAGAGATGATACCTAGCATTAGAGAGATAGCTATTTAAATATTGTGTAGCTGGGACTTTTGCAATTTCATGTTGCTGACAGAATTCATGAAAAGGTATGTATGAGAGAGAGAGAGAGAGAGATTTTTTAGACACTCTTTTTCCAGTGAAAGATGAGAAAATCAGTTCCCTGAAGTTTCTTGGAGAAAGCACTGAAACGTAGTTTATGGCCTTTAGAAACCCAGATGTGGAGAAAGATGTCCTAATGAAGGATTAATTAGCATAGTAGATAACATAATAATAAGTTTTGGCATTTGGCAGATGGAACCTAGATGCATTCAGGACAAAACATGAAATTACCAGTGAAATGGTGTTTGCATTTCTTCATCACTTGTTTCCTTCATCCAAAACCCTGGACAAAACGCAAAAATCACTTGGCAGAGTCTAGCTGTGTCAACATGAGCACGAAATGTGGTGCAACAGGAGCAAAGCAGCAGAGCCCACCCGTGGCAGAGCAGCTGATGTCCATGCTGCCTGTGCTCTGGGGCCTTACTCAACTAGCTTTAGCATGGTGCTATAGACTCCATGCCCATGAGCAGCTGCAGTCAGTCAGAGGCACTCCTGGATCATGTGCTTCCACCTCCTTTCCTGAGAAAGGAATTTATTTTGCATTTCTGAGCCATTCCACAGTGTGAACCCAAGTGAAGTTAAGTGGGGCCTATCAGCAGCTTCACAAGTGCCCTCCTCCTTTGTGCTAAAAAGTGAACACAAGCTCCTTCTTTTGATAAAAATCTGTTCTGCAGGAAATCCTTTGCATGGTATACTCCAGTATAAACTGAAGCATCAGGAAACAGTAGATGCTTTTATGTAAAATAAAAGTACCTCTGGTAATTTATAAAATATAATATATATATATGAAAGTGTACAGCCTTAATCCCCCCCCCACATTACACTCTTAAAATAACCCAAACAATACCCATGAGACACAGGAAGATTATGACAATGCAGAATGTGCAACACTGTGGGACTTTGACATGTGGGTTGATGATTTACAGGTCTACTAGACTGATGCAGCACATGGCCAAACCAAAACCAATTGCAGTAACAACTGCCATCCGGAGGCACCTAGACAGACCTGAGAGGTGGGCCTGTGCAAACCTCATGAAGTTCAACAAGGCCAAGTGCAAGCTGGGTTGGGGCAATCCCAAGCAAGAATACAGGCTGGGCAGGGAATGGATTGAGAGCAGCCCTGGCGAGAAGAATTTGGGGGTATTGGTGGATGAGAGGCTGGACATGAGCTGGCAACGTGCGCTTGCAGCCCAGAAAGCCAATTGTGTCCTGGGCTGCACCGAAACAAGAGTGGCCAGCAGGTCAAGGGAGGTGATTCTGATCCTCTTCCCCACTCTGGTGAGACCTCACCTGGAGCACTGCATCCAACTCTGGGGTCCCCAGCATAAGGACACGGACCTCTTCAAGCAGGTCCAGAGGAGGGCCATGAAGATGATCAGGTGGCTGGAGCATCTCTCCTGTGAAGACAGGCTAAGAGAGTTGGGGTTGCTTAGCTTAGAGAAGGCTCTGGGAAGACCTTACAGCAGTCTTCCAATATCAGAAGGGGGTCTGCAGGACAGCTGGAGAGGGACTTTTCACAAGGGCATGTAGTGATAGGATAAGGGGTAATGGCTTTAAACTGAAAGACTGTAGGTTTTGATCAGATATGAGGAAGAAATTCTTTACTGTGAGGGTGGTGAGACACTGGAACAGGTTGCTCAGTGGATTCCCCATTCCTGCAAATGCTCTAGGCTAGGTTGGATGTCTCTTCGAGCAACCTGGTCTAGTGGAAGGTGCCCCTGCCCATGTCAGGGGGATTGGAACAAGATTATCGTTAAGGTCCCTTGCAACCCAAACCATTCTATGATTCTGTGACAACTATCAGGGGCTGTTGACATGGCCCCAGCTGCGCCAACACGCCCCTCAAACCCACAGCCCCTCACAAAGTTTAGCAGAGATAAGCAGATGACTCCCCAAATTGCAACAAGACCCTTGTCCTCTTCCAACACTTTCATACTGAAACGTATGTCCTTTTAGGATATTTACACGGGATGCAGATGTCCTTTCGGAAGCCGTAAGAAAATCGTCCCTTTGCAAGCTGTCACCTCAGACTTGGAAGGTGTTAAGCGAGGCACCCTGCAGTCCAACGCTCCCCTCAGCTCCCTGTGCATCCTTGTCATTCGTGCCCGCAGAGCGCTACACTTCGCGGCCTCCCTGCCGGTTCGTGTGCGTTCCTGTGGGCAGCGGCAGGGCCGGGGGCAGGGCCGGGAGCGGGGCAGGGGCGGGGGCAAGGGCGGGCGGGCGGCGCGGGGCAGGCAGGGCCCCAGCGCCCGCCGGGCGGCGCGGCGGACGGAGGCGGTGGAGGGGGCGGAGAGGAAGGAGGAGGAGGCGGGCTCGGCAACGCACACGCCGCTCCCGCCGTGCTTGGCTTAAATAAGGCGGCGCCGGTGCAAGCCGCGTTCAGCCGTGGTCGCCGCTGCCGCCGGAGGTGAGCGGGGTTCGGGGGCGCCGCTGCCGGCTGGGCCCGGGGCTGCGGACCTGGCCCCGCTGAGGGGCCGTGGGCTGTCGGGGACGCGCCGCCGAGAGAGGCGGGCTGGGCCTGCCGGGGCCGCCGCCGCGGGGCCGGGGTGGCCTGCGCGGCCGCTGTCACCCGCGGGGCCGGGCGGTCCCGTCCTGTCCCGCCGCCGATCCCCGCAGGCTGCCGCTTTCCTTCCCGCCCCGCAGTGGGACCAGCGTCCCGCGGAGCCGGCTCGGCTTCCCCTCGCACAAAAGCCTTCAGGAGACCGTAGCCAGCTGCCTCCGGCCTCCCCCCGGCGCTGCGGCAGCTCGGGCTGGCCGGGCATTGTTCGGGCCGGCGCTGCCCCGCGCCCCGCACGGCCCGGCCTGGCGGGGGAACGGCTCGGGCGGGCCGAGCAGCAGGTAGTGGGGCTGACCCGGGGGCTCGGGTCCGGTCAGCTGCCGGACCTTGCCTTCAGTGAGGTTGTTCTTTCGGGCACGAATGCGGCATGTACTTGAAGCAGCTTCTTTCTTTTTTTCTTCTTTTTAAGCAGTTTAGGGCGCGTATGGAAACGCAGCGTGAGGCAAAGTGGCCTAAAATGGAAGGTTGAGGGGCTTTGACTGCAGACCTCCTCTGCTGTTAGGTAGGACTCGCAGTGCTACAGCGCAGGGATTTAGCCTGGTTACACGACGCTTTTGTTCTAGGATGCATACATTTCTTGTTCCTGTTGAACAGGAATTGCAACACTTGAAGCCTTCTGAATTTCTAAAGGGCATGTCTGTGAGCTGTCTGGGGTATTACGGACACGCTCTTGGACTAAGTAATGCATCTGAACATGTGCCTCACTTCGGTTAGTGTCTGAGATATGATGGTCAGGTCCTGTGATAGGAAAGAGTGACTTCTAAAGCAACTGCTATCGATACCCCATGGTTCTCTGTCTGTACCCAGAACTGTTCCATGTTAGCAGATTTTCATCGACATTGCTTTACAGGGAATCATGCTGTCTCCTGAGCCTGCTCAGGAGTGTTTATGTTTGCCTTTCTGCTTTGGAACGTGCTCTCAAACTCACAAGCTGAGATTTCTCAGCTCAAGGATTTGGATCAGCCTTCTTGGATCAAGAAATCCTGAGTTTAAGAGGGCATCGAGGTTACTGAGAAATACCTTTCTTTTTCTATTGCAACAATAGCAGTATTAATAATGCAAAAACTGATATACAAAGTTCCTCATGGAACTGTTTGCTGTTACTCCCTGACTTTTTAAAGTTTAAGGATATGTATCTTGCTTGTATTGGGATATGAAAATATTTGAAGGATGGCTGACGGGAAAAACTTAAAGCTTGTCATTACAAGTAACTGTTGTGTGAAGTGTACTCAATTCTAGGTCTTGAGCAAACGGCCGTAGCCTAGTCTGAGAACTACATGACTATAATGAATTTACAAAGGCAGCTTCTAAATTTGGTAGATGTTGTTTTACAACTACAAATTGGCCAACGTGAGGTTTGAAGTAAGTCTCCCTTCTTGAGGAGGAAACCCCCAAATAGCCTTTTGATTCAAGGACAAGTATAAGGTTGGTATCAGTGGAAAACCAGCCAGCAATCTGAAATGGAAGGAAAGACAATTTTGAAATAGTTGTTTGGGTAAGCGACTCTTCTTTTTCTCGAGCAAAGTCTGTGTAGCTGGTTATCCTATCTCATCACTCCACTAGAAGTGAATACTGCATGGGATTTTCTGGAGGAGACAGAGGTGAGTTATACCTTCCCTGTCCTGCGTGTGTTGCTCTCCAGTGGGGAAGAATAAACAGTTTCTTCTCTCTCTCTTTCCCTTCCAAGAAAACAACACTTTGACTAATGCGAGCAACAGAAGGTAATAGTAGGTTTCTGTACTTTGTTTTGTTTTTCTAGATCTTAGTAATATGGCTGATTGAAGTGGGTAGACTCAACTAGACTAATGGCATGAAGTTTTTTGAATGTGCAGCAGAGGGAGAGAGATATTCTGGCCCAAGGAATACATTGCTTGATAAATTGGGTTTCTGGTGGTCTTATGAATAGACTGCCTGCCATATCCTGCTTCCCTGCTGTGCTAAATTACAAGTTCAGATACGTTAAATATTTTACTCTGGTAAATACAATCAGTGGTAACTCCACAGAAATCCTCGCAAGTAAGAGGGACAAATGTTTGTTCATTGGCAAATGGTTTTGCATGGGAGTTTACAGTGCTGTATGGCTCAGGGAAGCTTTGCTGTACAGCATTGACCTTTACAGGCTGTAGAGGGGACCCTGGCTACAGATGGGGGGCTTGCATTTCTGCAGATCCTACCTGACTCCTCAAACAAGGACATTTGATAATAACATAAGGCTCTCTTTCTGCCTTTCATGTTGGGAGTTATTCATCTACATAGGGTAAAATATGGTTCCCTGCCTATGGCAGGGAGCTGGGAACTAAATAATCCAACCCAAACCATTCTATGACAGTAAAATTCTTCTTTTTCGTTACGATTCGAATCTTAGTATTACTGGTAGTTTGTTGACTGAAAACAGCTTGCATGGTTTTATAGAGATGTAGAGGAAAAATGGTTTTTACTTTTGTAGTTGGACCATTTAAGGGTTATAGCAGAACACTGTTATGTCCTGTTTCCAGCAGAGAACTTGCCTTTTTGTGTGAATTACTGTTTTTGAACCCAGAACTCTTAAGCTGTAGTTTGGTACTGCTTGTGCCATGTTTTAAAAACTTGGCCTCTGCAGTTGGATTGCAGTAATAGTCTGGTAAGGTTGAATTGGTTTCCTAGGAAAGCTAGAAGAAAATGCTTACTATCACTGACTCAGAGGAAATGCAGGCATACCTTAATACCTGAGGTCAAAAAGTTACTTGATTTGTTTTACTCCTTGTGCTGCTGGTGTTGGGAGGTCACTCAGTGAACCAATTGCTTTTCATAAATTATTGATCTGTCCAGTCTCGTAGAGTTAAGGAATATGTTTTTTAAAACAACCTTCTCAATGTAAACACTATCTAGTGTGATGCAATGGGGCTTAGTATGCCTGACCCAGGTTGTCTTCTGCAAGACTTCAGGTGTCATAAGTATGACTAAGAAACTCATTCTCATGGAGTCTCAGGTGAGCGCTTGAAGCATGTGTTAACTTGATGTTGCATACTGGGTTTTCTGAGTAGTAGCTTTTTCCTGGGAGGAGTAGAATGAATAAGTTGGTATGATCTACTCAAGCTGTTACGGCACAAGAAAGCTGCTGGCTTGTAGCAATGTGCTTCTGTAGGGTGGTTTTCATCTTTACTGTATTTGGATTGATGTTACATTAACAGAGCAGTACTATGATGTAATTGCAAATCAGAGTTGTAGGGATGTAATTCTGATGGATAGCAGTTTAGGTTGCAAAATAAGTGTTTGTAAGCATCTTCTCTGGTTTTTGAAGGTGAGAAACCAGTAAGACTGTATAGTGACATTGTGTGTGTATGGGCATGGATTAAAAGTAACTTAAATCAATCACTGTCTGAAAGGTTTTAGTGGCGAGTATTGGTTTTCCTTAATGCACAGGGTTACCAAGTGCTGCTGGAGGACTGTAATTGCACAAAAGGCATTGAGCAGGTTTTTGTCATGTGATTCTGCTCCTGAACTTGAATAAACTCCAGTGACCTCACTAGTGTGCACTCAGATTACTTGTTGGACATCACTAAGATGCAAGATTCCAGGTGATGTTCCACTTGATTGCAAGAGGATTGCAGTCAAATGTCTGAAGACAGGGCTGTGACTTTCCTTTTAGATAGGAACAGAACGTTGAGACATCACTATCAGATGCAGTGCTCTGTAAAGGTTGCAGCAGGAGTCTTAACTTCAGTGGCAGCTTATGAAGTAAATCATTGTGGCCCAACTGATGGGTCTGAATCCAGCTTCTAGGGTGTTTCACTGCAGATCTGCCTTGTCATAAATGCAGAAACAGAAGCTGAACCTGCAGAGGCACCTGAACCCCACTACATGAATGCCCTCTGGTTGCTTAGAGCCAGACTGAACAGGAGTTGGATGGGGGGAATGAATGTTAAGGACCTGATGGTTCTTCTCTGAGCATGGGATATGTTCCTTACTGACAGCTTTGTAGTTCCTCCCTTTTTACTCCTGCAGGAAAGGAAATTTGTCAGTTACTGCTTTAAAAGGAGGATTTATAGCTCTGTTGCTTGGCTTGGTGAACTTGGTAATTCTGGATGAGATATTTGGTGGTTGTTTTTGTTTTTGTTTTGTTTTGTTTTTTAGTTGGGGAGGGGGCAGGGAATGAGGTATACATGGAGGAGGAGGGCAGAGTAGGGGATCGGGCAGTTCAATAGTTCTTGGTTTATTCAGGAAAGTCTTCTGTGGCTGAGGAGAGACTGTCACATCATGCATGATATGAGAGGCTGCACCAGAGGAGGCATCTTGCTGTCCTATTTGTGTTATACAGGACTTAAACTGGCGTTTCTCCTTCACATCTCAAATACTGAAGCTCCTTTGCTGTATCTCGAGGGTGACTGTGGTTTGCTTGCTGGCTGCAGTTTGGCGAAGTCACAGGTGTTTGCAAGACCTCAGTGGAGTTACTGCCTTGACTGCAGGGCAGAGGCAGAAAATCCTTGGAGAACTTGCATGCAGTGTTTGGAGTTGCATGGCTTAATGTGTTATTATTGCAACAGTCCATCACTTTCCCTGGCTGTGCTGTCATGTTTCCATCTGGGAGCTAATGGTTGTCTGGTCATCGAGACAAGAATTGATCTAGTTGAGAACTAGCATCACAACTAACCCAGGAAAATGGTGTTTGCCAGATCACCTCCCTAGTGATGCCATCAGATGACTGCCTAGCCAGCATGGAGGGGGTTGTGGGAGCATTTATCTAGGACAGGTTGGACTGACTCAAATTTAAGCTGACTGTAAATGCAGCTGATATTAGGATTATGTATTCTATTCAGACAAAAGGATTTCTCTGGTTAATAGCAAAGCTATTTGTTGTAACCTTTTTGATATGTAATAAAGGAGCTAGAACATGATTCTGCGCTTGCTCTTTCAAAGGTTGAGTGGAGAAAGGCTTAAGTAAAACAGATCTATGGGAGCTGTGCAGTGTAACCTGTAAGAGTTACAAGAAAAGAAAGAAAACAGTTGTAAGAAAACAACAAACTGCGATGGCGGTATCTGCCAGGACAACACAAAGGTATATGGGTGGCTGGCTCCCTGTTCCAGCATGTCATAGTAAAAACATTTTAGTGCCATATTGCTCACAATAAGAGGTAGGCAAATTGTCTTGTAGCTTTCTCCCGCCTGTAAGAGGCTGTAGAAATAACATAGCCTCTTCTACACCACGTGGTGGACCTGCCTTTATGGCAGGCAATTGCAGTGCTCTGGGCTGTTCATCTAAATATAAGAATAGAAAGGAAGAGAGGCTATTGGTCCTTGGGGTTGTTTTCTTTGCTATACAGAAGCTGACGGCTGCTCCTGTTCTCTTCCGTTGCACTCGAACGATGTCTGGCTATGGATAGACAATAGGCAGGCTGCTGCCCACTGTAAATAGACCATTGTACGCCGAGAGTAGGAGCAGCAAAGAACGGCACAGTCGTGCCAACTTGGGTCGTTGCCTTGAGATACTGGCTCTGCTGTAAAGAATGAGTCTTGGGTGCTGCAGGGTGTGCGTGTGTGAGCAGAGAGAGCTGGCATTGTCTGAGCCTTACATATCAATTCAGTTACGGAGTTCTGTGAGTTCAGAGGGATGCCTACTTCGGCTGGATTTTGGGAACTGTTTCTGTGGTGGTGGTCAGGAGAGGTAGCTACCTCTGAAGTAGTTTTGCCTTGTTATCAAAACCACTTTGCCATATCTGTCTGGTCGTGTTTCTGAGAGACCAAAGTCTCCTGGTTGCATTGAGAAAAAAGTGCTTTTGAGCTCAATTCTGCAGGGTTTGGGCTTGGTTTTGTTTTGGTTTTGTGGTGGTTTTTTTTTTTCTACATGTAACGACCTGAGTATCACAGACTGGTACTTTTCATTTGGATCTTCTTCCTTTGGGTCTTCAGCTGTCTCAAACTGGGGCAGAGCTACTGAGTCCACCTTGTGGTCCAGATCCTGTCTGGTGAGAAGCAATTGCAGGACCTGAATTTGTGAAGAGATCATGGCTTTTATGCTTGTCTTGAGTGAGCAAATTTAGCTGGGTCCTTCCTTGAGGACAAGGACTGAAATCCAGATCCACACTCCACTGTGATCTTTTTATCTCAATCTAAAGGCTCTAAACCACTCTCCTTGGTCATGGTGAAAACCCTGGATGTCTGATGTGGTTGGAGTATGAGCCAAGTAAATATTGAGATGGCTGAAAGAAGGCTGGGAGGCACTGAAGTCTCCTTTCTTGATGGGCCATATTTAGATGCATATGTTAAGAATGTGAATTTATTCTCCCTGTTCCATCTAGCTTTGCCTTAAATACAGAAAACAAGAGCTGATGTGATTTAACAGGTAGTGTTAAAGCCAGGAATTGCTTAGTCTTGCAGAAAACTCTGCCCTCACCTTGTTTTTTTGTGCTGATGAGGCAGAAGGTATAATAAAATATAATCAATATAAACATAAGCCGTAAAATGTATTATTATGTACCAGATAACCTGTGGTATAACTGCTCAAGAAGGATTTTTATGACAACTCTACAGCTGCTCTACAAAGAGCTGGTCAAGGAAATGAAAAGCAGTGTTGTGCATCCCTTCTCTTCACCTCGGCTGAAATCTTAGCAGCTCCTTGACTACAGTGGGACTCTTGCATGAATGAAATGATGATGTTTACTTCAGTTCTTATTAGCTGTAATGGCACCACAGCCTTTTTAAGGAGTAATTAGAATTACATTGCATTCCTAAATCATAATGTGTGTGTGGGACACTTCATGACTAATGCAGATAGGAAAGCAATTTTAAAAGTCCAACATGCTTTGTGGAGCTTGAAGAAGAAAAAGCTACGCTTGCTTTTAGCCCTTACACACATCAGAGCCCCCTTTTTTCTAGTTTCATGACATAGTGTCTATGATATATGCAAAACTTAACTTGTAAGTAGAGACTTCATTGTTGCTGTGATTTGTGTTTTTTTTTTCTTTTTTGTCTTACTGTTCATCTGCGTATATTAAAACTTAAGAAGTAGTTTTCATGGTGCAATGCTAATGAACATAATTTGATGCATAGAAAGCAACAGTATGATATTCTAACTATTAAGCCAGTAACTGATTTTTTTTTTAATAAAATTTAATACCAAGGGAAGGTGAAGAACTTGTTAATATATTCAGGTTTTTTTCTACCTTCCATCCACTGATGTGTTGTGGATTTTGAGTACAGTCTGCTGTGTATCACAGTGCAAATAGCCAAAAGGCATTTCTGTAGTGGCCCTGCACTGCATATCTAGGTGATGCAGTCCTGTGCTGTACAGCTATGCCAGGAAAGAAAAGGGAGGGTGGGGGAGAGGGCAATGTCTGCAGGCTGGGGAACACTCCATGGGTCCAGGACTGTTCCAGAGGTGGAACTTGACTCTGTCCTGACACTACCCCCATCCATGACCTTACTTCAGCCTGTCCTGTTAACATTGTGAAACCACGGGCTCTTTGAACTAATTTTATGCTTTTCTGCTGTCTCTAGCAAATCCTTGTCCAAATACTGGTTAGACTTTATATGAACTAGACTGCTCTTCTGTTACCTGGTTGAAAAACTGCAGCAGTAAAGATTTCAAGGTTGGACTGTAAACTAGAGGTTTTCCTGTAGAATTATGAAATCTTAACCTGATACGGTTGGTTTTAAAACTAATAAACATATAATTCTACCTATATGGATTTTGGAGCCTCCTATGCTGCCATCCTGAAGCAGTGCATTGTTACACAGTATGTTGTAGCTGTTTAAACACATCTTCTGACATTCTTTAGGGCCTTGTTTAATTTTATCGTCCATAGGAAATTGCTAGGACCTAAATTGCCGAAGTAGATACATCTCTGCTCTTCAAGCAAGCAGGGAAGCGCTGCTCGCTGACAGTGGCCGTTGCCGGCCGGCCGCGGGAGTGAGGGCCCCGATCCCCGGTGCCAGCCGCGCTGCCGCCCGCGCCAGTGCCCTCCGGCCGGCGGTGGGGTGACGGGCTGCGGCTCCCATTGGCCCCGGGCGGGCCTCCTGCTTACCTCTCACCTAGTGGGCACGGGCTGGTGGGTTTGGCATGTGACAAACGTCCCGGGAGACCTTGGCTGTAGAGGAGAGCACCAGCTGAGCGGACTGCAGTCCGTTTTTTTTCCCTGCAGCTGGTTCTTGCTGTGGAATATCCGTGTCAGTGAGTGCTGGCGGGGAGCAGCCTCTTGCAGCTCTTCCTTCTGTGTGAACGTGACAAATTAAATGTGCTTCCTGTGCTTGATTGTACTGTCGTGTGCTGCTGCCTTGGGCCTCATTTGACGCAGCTTTAGTCTGCCTCATGACCAGAGATAAATTGCTGGCATGGTGCTGGGAGAAATAGGAAACTTGCTAGTAGCATAGGGGAGCTATGGGAGGATATTGGCTTTGAAGGCAGCTTGCTGTGCTGACCTTTCTGTGTGTGACTGAAAGGAGAGTAGGAAAGAGTTTATTTTACTGGACTTAAATGAGGAAAAATCCTGCTCCTGCTACGCTACTATAGGATTAGGATGCTCTTTGTTATATGCAGGCAAGATAACCTGTGTCCCTGCCTGTCCTCTCCCAGACTTCCCTGTTTGACACTTAACTGTTTAAATAATCTTACAGTACAGCTACTCTACAAATAACTATTTTACATTTGTGAAATGCTCTCCTTTTCCAAAACTTTTGGGGTTTGTTTAATTTTAATGCAGACTCTGTTAAAAGCAATATTAAAACCCTGAAGAAATTCCCTCCTTTCATCCCCACCTGTTTTTCTAGAATATGAACCAATAATTGCTTGCTTAGTAGCAGCACAGAAGTCTAAACATACTGCCTGTCTACTAGCAGATCTAGTTATTTTGGTAGTGGGAAGCCAGTAGGAAAAAGCATTTATTGTGCTCATACAGCAACAGGGAATCAGACGGGGATTTCAGATTTTTTTTTTCTTTTTGTGCAACTTTCTTTTATACCAACAGATTCCAGCATTGGAACAACTGCACTGAACTGCAATGCAAGCACATGAGTTGTTTAGATACCTACGAATGCCAGAACTTGGGGATGTCAGACAGTATGTGCGCACCCTTCCGACAAATACGCTGATGGGCTTCGGTGCTTTTGCTGCTCTCACGACCTACTGGTATGCAACAAGACCAAAAGCACTAAAACCACCATGTGATTTAGCAATGCAGTCTGTGGAAGTAGAGGTAAGTGTCACTTGATGGATGCTGTAGTTCACTGAAATTTGAAGCTTAGATGCAGCATTGAAAGAGACCAAACAGTTGATTTACATAAGTGTTTCTAAACTTACTGTGTGTGGGCGATACATTTCTGAAATATGGCTTGAACTCATTATTTTGGCTTTCTGAATTTGAAAGCAGCTTGAGGGTTGAGGTCATAGTGGCAATAACTAGCATGGGAGAAAAAGACTGTGCTGAGACAACTAAGCTTCTGATCTGACTGGTAGCAGGTAACTTGTTCATTTTAGAAGTAGCACAGTGTAATTTTCAATTCCTTGCCGTGTGTTTAGGTGATGACCTATTAAATTAGGTCTGGGGGTCAGAGTATGTATGCTGGTATATACTGATTAGGCTAATACTTTACTGTTATTTTTAGTGTATAATAGCTGACATATGAGACTTTATATTGGGTTACAAGCATGAAGAGTGTACTAATTGTCCTCAGATGATCTGTGGAAAGAAATATTAGTCTGCCAAGAGATCTCAGCCATAGAGTAAATTGAAACTAAACCAACCACCCGCTAAGCTCTGCATATGCCAGCTTAGCTTTTGTCTTATGCT
This sequence comes from Pipra filicauda, assembly GCF_003945595.2. NCBI lineage: Eukaryota > Metazoa > Chordata > Aves > Passeriformes > Pipridae > Pipra > Pipra filicauda. Next base: position 1,771,077 of record NW_024104842.1, read on the forward strand.
TTTTAGAGGTAGACAGTTACTGTTAGGAGGTAGCATTTAAAAGTGAAGTTAAACACACAAACAGTCTGACTGGGAGAAACTGTTGCTTTATAAGCAAATATAGACAACTGATTACAAGGCTGAGGTTTCTTGAGCAGTGGTTATATTGATTCCCCTTGTTCACTACAGCATCAAGACTACTTTTTCTTTCAAGAGTACTTCTGTGTTTCTTCAGGGTAGACAAGGTGTCTTCTTTTGAAGGAAGGAGACAGCTTTGAAAGGTTGTGATCTTCAAGGGAGATACTTATAAAATGTAGGATTGAAAAGCTGACATCTTTTTGAAGTAGTCTTTATTGTCAGAAACTATAGATTTTTTTTATATATATATATACTTTCAACTGTAGCTTCTCTTTAGAGCACATTCTTCTGCGTGAATAGACAGCCTCTAGTTGTCCTATATCAAATGCAGTTAACATGACTCTTGTGCTTAATAGTAGATGTGACTACAACCTGAGGTAAACAAATGTGGTGGAGCAGTTTGAAATTTACAGTAGGTCAACTTCATGAACTTGAGCAAAGCAAACTCCTGTCATAGCCTCAAATTGGGCACTGTTTTCAATGTTTCATGATACTGACATGGAGGAATGACACATTACTTGGCCCTTCCATTCAGAAGTTTAGTAAGTACCATTATTCCCTAATCTCAGTAAGCATACAGTAAGCTTACTGACACAACAGTCATGCTGCTATAGCAAGTAATGGTCTGCCTCTAGAAGTACACAAAGTACAAAAAGATGCTCTGGCAATGTGATAACTGCCAAAATTCCTCTTTTCAAGCAACATATGTAGAGTAAGGATCTAGATATTAGATCTTCTCTTGGTGACCTTTTCCAATCCTGACACCAGCCACTTAGACAGTGGGCTGAATTGTCTTTGTTGCTGGAATAAACTAGCAGTGAAAAGTTTCCACTGTGCAGGGCCTCACTAGTCAATATAGACCTCAGCAGATTTTGGGGGGGCATTGCATTTTAAGATGGTAAAACAGTGGCTCTTAACTGTCCATAAACCCAGTGACAAATGCATATTTGTTTGAGACTCTTTACAGCAGTCTCAGTTCACTGCCTTTATCTCTTCAAGCTAAATTACTTGTCACTGCTGGATTCTGAGACTGAAATTACTGTTTGGTGCTATGAAACTTCACTAAGCTACTTAGTGCATCATCGATCCATATTATACTAATTATCATTGGCTCTCTGATCAGAGCAAGATAGGTATAACAGCATTATTTTTCATTACCTCTTTAGAAAATACATTTTAATAAGAAGATAGAAGAGTAATAAAACTTAAATGGAAAACAGCTGGTGTGTTAGCAGGTGATAAGAGTTCAAACTTGGAGAATGTGTTGAAATGAGCAAGATCAATCCAGTTTTGTTCACTTTAAGGGCTGCATCTGAAGTGTTAATAATTTGTAAACTGTACCAAACTGATCAAATGAGAACCTATGTTTCGAAGCAAATTTCAAGTGTATGTTGGAATTGGTAACAAGACTGTAATACAGTGCTTGGGATTCAGTTTCTCACTACATTTTTCTTGGAGTTTAACTTCACATACTTCATTTTCTTATGTATATGTTAAGATGTCACTTCCACAGGGAAAAAATAATCAAATACTGCTCTCAAATTGTCTTCACATCTTTTTTTTTTTTTCTGCCTAAACAATACAGTGTTAAAAGGACTGAGGACTAAACAATGTGCTCCAAAAAAGACATGACAGAAGGCAGTGCCTCTTCTCTACCATTTTAATATCTAATCTACCTGTTCACTAATAATAACAATTTTGAACTAGAAGAAAACTTTGACGTAATTGTTACTTGTGATTTATTTCCTTGGCCTCTAACAAAGTTAAGTGAAGTCATTAACTGGAGAAGGGTTTCTACATGTTCTGATAACAAATCTTTATATAGGAGGAAAAAGATCCTATTTACTGCTGTTCCAGGTCACTTCCCATCTCTGGAAAGCTTTGATTTGGTAGGCCAGCACCCAGTGACCCATCTGATCCATCACTGGATAAGCATAGAGGTTGCACACTTAGTTGAATGTGGTTACAAAGAGGTGGCAGGGACACCTTCTACTAGACTCGATTGCTCAGAGCCCTGTTCAGCCTGGCCTTGAACACTTCCAGAGATGGAGCATCCACATCTGGATCTGTCTGCTTGTAGATTGCTTGCTCTTTCCACTGGTGACAGACAGCTGAACGTCTTTGGCTATTGACTTTGAGTGCAAGTGTATGGCTGTCAAATATATTAAACCTTGTTTAAACTTCTATTTGTCCCAAGTTATACTAAAGCATGTAGTGGAATAGAATAGAAATAAATATTAGGATGTCAGTATTTTCTAGTAGAGTAAGATTTTGGATTTGTGACTGGCTTTTTTGTTCCCTTAAGACATTCATATATGGAGAGAGATATTCAGCTCATGAAAGCTTTTAAGCCTTCTTACATTCTTCTGATACATTACCAGAATTCTAACATGCCTTGTCTTTCAAGAATCACTTGATTTAGATGTGTGCTTGTCTTCCTGTGATCAGTGGTGCACACTCACCTAGGGATTAGCATGCCTAAAGTTACATGGTTGTTTTGAAAACTCTGGTTTATACTACTTGCTGCTCAGAATATGCATGTTGGTGATCTAAGCACCACTTGCTAGTATACCTTCCCTCTCAGGTAAAGGGAAATTCAGTCTCTTTCCTTTGAGGCGTGGTGGAACCCACAGTGTATTTTGACACTACTGCGAATCCTAAACAGTGTGTCATCCTGTGTCAACGAGAAGCAAACCTGTGGCTTGAACAAAAGCAGCTATTTTATATGACCTGAGTAGGAGCTGACAGAGTGATATATACTTCTGTTCTAGACTAAATCTGTTTCCTTTAGCTGCTGCTATTCTGAACCAATGCCAAGGTTTTACTTAATGTCCAGCACTTGATGTCTAACGGGTTAATTTCCTGCAACAATCTGAGCTGCTGCGAGGGCTGCTCTACACAAGTTAACTAGAAACTCTTCTTGCATTAATCAGATTTTATTGCCTGGTTCCTTAAGAACACTTTGTTAAAACTGGCAACTCTTTTGGACCGATCTGTTAGATCCCATTCAGATAACTTGTGTGAAGTCAGCCGTGTATTCCAGTCCTGAGGTTCAGATGTTTGGTGGTTGTAATACCAGTGATTCTTAGACAAGTTTGCTGCAAACAGAACTTGATATTGCACAAGTATTCTGGATAAGGACCATTTGGACAAGCTCTTAAAATAGTAGTTCTTGCTACTCTCAAGCAAAATGTAGACCAATTCTGTTTTCTAGTAGATAAGTTAATTTAAACCTTGCCTTACATCCCTAGTTTGACCTTCAGCATATCTGGGAGTATTTTGCTGCATCAATAACATTGAACTCCTTATGGTCTTCACACAAGGAACTGCGTGTTTTTCAGCAAAGTTCTAGGGCTATTGAAAATCCAGTTAATTCTACCTTACTATGGGAAAAAGAACAAAGTAAACAAAACTTTAAAGGTTATATTTCCCTTTACTGAAAATTCCTAAGAACTGATGGGATCTCTTCAACAGTAGTCTGTTATAGTTTCTCTTTTTTCAGGACAGTGCTATCAGTCCTATGTCTAAGCAGTGTGCTGTCTGATAACTCTCATCCTCAAATTTGGTTGGTGACCCAGGCCCTGCAAAAACTGCTTTTGTGGTGCTGCATAATAGGGCTTGTAAACAAACCGGTACTAGCTCACATGAAGAGAAAGAAATACTTCTTGACTGTTGCTAAGTAATGGCTTAGGATATTGTATTTCACTTGATGCAGAAATTACAGCACCTCAAACATAGTACATGTGATATACTGCACTTGTTGATGTTACCTGTGGCCGTGGCAACAAACTACTTAGTGATCTTCCTCAGTTTAGCTCCAGAGGTGGCAAAACTGGGAAAATCTAGAAGCTGACCTTGGTTATCCAATATCTGAGAAATCAGTGCAAAAGTCTTCCTTTTCTTTCCAGGCTGAGACATGTATTAGTGATCTGTTAATTTCCTCTAGAGTAGATGTTGGTCTGAGAGCAAGTGTACTCTTGAATTTCTAATGTTACAAATTTTTAGAGGTGAGCCGCTCATTAAGTTGTTCTGGGTCACGTTCACATGTACGTTTCGGCTCCCTGTCAAAGGAGTGGCAAGCACTGCATTACGCATAGTGTTTTGCTAGAACAAGTTAGACTTGTTTAAGTGTAAAAATATTTTTTTCCTCTCTCTGTGCCTTTAATGTGCTAGCTCATTTCTGTGGACATGGGCAATATGATATCTTCTGCAGATAAAACTGTGTTTATGTAGCTTATACATACAGATGATGTCTGGCCTTCCAGGATACTTCAAAAACAGGAAAAGAAACCAATGGCCATGAAGAACCTATGACTGCATATGAGCAGATTTTTGATGTTGTGGATGATAGACAATCCAGACACAGATTTAGTTAGCCCAGGACTAGACTTTATGAAAGAGCCAGATATTGACTACAACCACTGATAGAGAGAAAAATCTTATGAAGTTTTTACTCAAGACCCTCTGTTTAACCAGCTGGGCTCTTTTGATAAGAACTTGCTTGTAGGTGTCTGTCATCATAACAGGGCTAATAACTGTGGCCCAATAGTAATTGCATAGCTGCGATTTGTGAAACTTGATTGCTATAAAATGAGATTATTTAATCAGTCACTCTAAAAAAGTGTTAAAACTGAACTGTTAAATTCTTGTATTGACTTCCAATTATAGCCTATGTGAATGTTCACCTGCTGAAAAATTATGTTAATTCTCAAGGTAGTATATTGTCTTGATTGCATTTAAATAGATCAGGAGGAAACCCTTTTTGTAAGATGGAACTTAAATTGGATTAAAGGGCTCTATTTTTATCTGGAACAGAATATTTTACTTATGAGAACACTTGTTTAGGGTGTTGGTGACCATCCTTAAAATCATTTAGGTTTTGAAACCACAGATTCAAATGTGATTATATTCTGTAATCTTAATTAGAAAAGGAGATGAGGATTGCAGCGTTAATGTTCTGTGTAGAGAACTCTGAGGCTGGAGTGATTTTTTAGAAAGCTTGATGAAATTAATTATGCTATATACTGCACTAATAGAGTAAAACATTTTTTAAGAAAAACTGTCTGACAAAATGCCCGTTGACAGTCTTTAGTATTCTCCTATGTTCTGTCCTGTCATAGGTAGCTGAGGAATAAGATTTTGCCTGACAGGTTTTTGGTAACACAGGGAGCAGTCTGACTCTTGAAACAATGTCCTGGGAAACCTTGCATATCTCTCAAGTTCTCTCAAGAAGAATATGCCAAGGCTTATAACAAAACTTAATGGATGAAGTATTTTTATTCCTTGAAGAAATTCCTGTTCATTTATAGCCAACAAGTGTGTGTAACCTTTCTAATTGATTTTTTTAGGGCGGTGAACGTGCTCGAAGGTCCGCTCTTCTTAACAGTGATGAACTGCTGGTTTACTACTATGATGATGTGAGAACAGCTTATGATATTTTCCAGAGGGGTTTACAAGTATCAAGTAAGTTTAAAATTAAAGATAATATTTTCAGTATGTCAGGAACTAGGTATTTGAACTCTTTTGAAATGCAGTTGGGGATAGGGGATCTCTACCTAGCAATACGAAAAAATGTTTTGGATGTGAGGTTTTTTTGAAGGCACATTTAACTGACCTCTTGTGAAGAAGAGTTGTGTGAATAAAGTCTGTGCTGTGTTCTTAGCCTAAATGAACATCTGTGTCTCTGTCCTTTCCCAGCATCCCTCCCTACACCCCTGAAAAAAACTCACCTTTGTTATCTAAAGGTGTCTGCAGAGAATGAAGAGGCTTAACACAGAGAGCGGTGTCAGGACAGAGGAGTCAGGGTTAAATTTTGAGTAACTTTTGATTACTCTTTTTTTTTTTTTTTTTTTTTTTTTTAGATAATGGTCCATGTCTAGGTTTTAGAAAACCAAACCAGCCATATGAGTGGATCCCCTATAAAGAGGTAAGTGGTCTCTAACTTAGTGTTAGACCTGCTTTTGCTTGCTGAGACTGTTGATACAACATCCAGTAATGTGATATAACAAATATGAATTATTTATAAATGCTTTAAAGTAGTAGCAGAATACTACACAAAGGTTCTAGTTCCTATTACAGTGGCTTAGAGGAACAACTTCAAATATGTGCAAGGGAGAGAAAAGAGCATCTCCTGCACTTGGTTTAGTACAGTTTTATTTCAGAATTTTTTGGATTATCTTGGCAGTCTTAAGCATCTTGATGCTGAATTGTTTAGATATTGGACACTGCCTCTGGAGGGCTGCAGCTTTGAAGTAGTGTTCAGAAGCTCAGACTGCTACCACTTTAGGTGCTTGCTTTCAAGAGGCTCACTTTGCATTAGAAGTCCTATCTACAGGTGTTGCTTGGGCTTCTTGACAACTTGTCTCCATAGTGCTGAATGATGGTTGTATAGAGTGTTAATAGACACACTTCTAACTAGCAGCATTCTGCTTCATGATCCCTGAAAATATCTGTATGTAAGTCTCCTTTAACAGCTGTGTGTTTTTAAGTTGTTCCAGTTTAATCAGTTTGTCTTCAAATTTGTGTAAACCTAGCCTATTGCATACTGTTAAGGTCATTAAACACCTGTATGTAGCAGACCTCACTTTTTGCCAAGGTGACTTTGCTGGGAACTTAGGTACAACCTCTCTTCTATTAAAGCTTTTCTGTTTGAGTCACATGACTTAGCATATGACTTGAATCCATGTTATGTGGAAAGAATGTAGAAAATTGCCTTCCCAAGCTTTGTTTATAGAACTAACTGGGTTTTGCCTCCTTGTTCTCCTGCTTTTTGAATGGAGAAATGCTATCCCCAGAGACACTGAATGAAGCAGAAGGATGGCATATGTAGTGCTTGTGTTTGAGCAGAAATCAAGTATTGAATCATTCCAGGGTCACTTCTTGCATTTAACACGGACACAACAAAACACCCTTTTCTGTGTATGTGGCTTAACTTTTTAACACTTTCAAGTCTTGACTGGATTAAGTGTCTCTTCTGCTGCATATTGAGTGCAAGTGTAGTAACTATAATCAGTGCAATGTTTAGGTTGTCAGAGTCACAGAGGACATTCAAAATAGCCTAGAAAACTTCTGTCTCATTCATACCAATTTTTGGTGGTCTTTTGCAAGCCATAGTAAAATAATGTTGAGAGGATTTTGCAATTATAAGCTTGCTCTTATTTTTTTCTTTTTTTTTCTTTTTTTTTTTTTTTTTTTTTTTACCCCTCCAGGTTTCAGACAGAGCTGAGTGTGTGGGCTCTGCGTTACTCCACCGAGGCTTCAAACCATCTCACATTCAGTATATAGGAATCTTTTCACAAAACAGACCTGAGGTAATTTAATTGACAGTGTTTACATTTGTGGTCTAGCTGTTATTGAAATGGCCCACTCCTGTATCTCTTGGCAGTGTACCAAACTTCCCTACTGAGAGCCCCTTTGGTGTTGGAAAAAGGCTAAAGGCTGTCATTGTAGACCTACAAGCCATAGGCATGGCATCTTCAGCTAATAACCAAAACTCGTAATTGGCACAGCTGTTAGTGTCTTATATTTTTGTGGGTTTTTTGCTCCCAGAGCTAAATGCAGAAGGCTGGAGAGCAGGAAGAGAAACAGGGAATCCAGAAGAACTTAATTAATTATCTTCTATTTCCTGGTTATAGAGGAGGCTTGTTTAATAGGTAGCAAATGTAGTACTTAATGAATGTAAACACTACTTGCTTTCTCTTAAAAAGTGACACTAGAGTACAAGATAATTGAAAGTGGTTGGAAGTCACAAGGAGGTGTTTAAACCCTTCAAAACACAAAGAAACACTTAGTGATTAAATATTTGGACAAATAGAACATGGCTAAAGGTGATAATTCTGTCTCTGCCAGAGGCTCTGGGCATAAAGATTCTGGGAGGAACAACTGCTGATGAAGGCAAAAATTGAAAATTAATTTAGTAAAAAGGGGTAGAAAGACTGAAAGTGACATAATTAAAGAAGAAACCTTGAAACAACTACAGGGATAGTCAGATTGATTAGCTAGCGACTATCCATTTTAACCTAGAAGTGGTTCTAGATTGCTGTTTCTAAAAAATATTATGAAATATTTAGTAAGTATATATTCTCTAGACCTGTTTATTAAATCTGTTTAATGGGACTGAATTTCTCTAACCTATGTTTATGTGCTTCATAGCTTGAGTTAGTACTTGCTGCGTTAGCTAGTTCAATCTAAACCTGTATTAAGACAGGAGACTGGTTCTTCTGTTTTGTCAAAAGGATGCTGTCCCTCTTCATTAAACACTGCCAGCTGGATGCCATTATCAAGGGCCATCTACAATGCTGACAGGGTTAGAAGCTCTGTCAGTGTCTTGGTCTCTTGCTGTCACTGAAATGCAAGCTGTGTGACAAGTGACTTTGGCTTCCTTCTTCCTCTCCCAGCCAACACCACAAGAAAACCCCTAAGTCTAGTCTTTTACAGATGAAAAAAAAAATAATTTTCCCAGACTCCTAAGCCTTCAGTAGTTTGCCACTCAGATTCTCTTGCTGGAATTCTGATTCTAAGAGCTACCATTTTATTTCTGTGATCAAAAAGGCTGGAATATACACAACTAGGAAGCTGTTAAATTACATGGTGTTAGAGACTCTACAGTTCAGTCTCCTGTGCATATAACATGATTAACTGGAAGTGAAAAAGGGAGACAAATGTTTGTGTTGTGCCCATTTGAACTGTTTCTCTATAGATCTTTGGGTATAAAGTCTTTGACTGCTGGGTAACTGGATTTTCTGAAGAAGAGCACAGAAATGTGGTTTGCTCTTGGACCACAGAGACAAAATGTGCTTGAGTTGCATTGCTTTGAGTTGGGTCAGGAATGAGCTGAAAAGGCTTGTTTAAACCAGCAATTTTAAATCTGGGATTTTCCCTTCTGAAAAATACTGGATGGGTGTTGTGACATCCTGAACATAATCACTAATCCAGACAGGAGATTATGTGAAGGTTTTTTTCTGTGAAATGATTCACATTTGTCAGTTCAGGGAACCACTGTTGGGGAAAACCCCTGATAGGGAAAATTCCAGCATCTTAATTGCTTAAATATTCACTGAAAAAGAAAATAAATATAAATACAATAAAAATATTACTTTCTCTTTGAGTTATTAAGAAAGTCATCTCTTTTGGAAGTAAGTTTTGTTTTGGATTGAGAAAACTCAATAATTCTTTCTCATAGCTCCTTATTATTTGGGTTCTTTTCTTTCCTCCTTTCACAGATAAAAACTGAGTAGGTCTTCAAAGTAAATAAATTATACAAATTGACACTTATTTTATAGAAAGACTATAAATAAGCTCTGTCCTATTAGCTTCCTCGTTAGAATTTAAATATTAATCTTTCATGGGAGTCTGTTACAATAAGCAAAACAGTGACTTGCATTTCTTCTTTTTGTGTAGTGGGTCATCATTGAACAGGGATGCTATGCATTCTCCATGGTGGTGGTACCACTCTATGATACACTGGGAGCTGAAGCAATCACCTACATTGTGAACAAAGGTAGGACATTTTCAGTAGTTCAGCAAGTCAATATATGATGACAGAGCTGACTGAGGGCAGAGTTATAGCCTTCTGCAGAAAACTCTTCTATTATGATGTACTGAAGTATGTATGAATCTAGTCTAAACTCGTCACATTGATAATGTAGTTCTCTTCCATCAGCTGACTTGTCATTGGTTTTCTGTGACAAACCTGACAAGGCCAAACTTCTGCTAACCAGTGTGGAAAAGGGAGACACTCCAATACTCAACACCATTGTTATCATGGAGTCTTTTGGTGCGGATCTTGTGGAACGTGGCAAAAAGTGTGGCGTGGAAATCTTCAGCATGAGAGAAATAGAGGTAAGCATGCTTAACCTCACTTACTGCTTTCATCCCGTTGTAATGGATTAGTTTCAAAATACTTAGCTGTCTCTTGGATTGACATTTACACAAAAATATAAAAAATAATAGAAAGAAAACAACTTGGTAATAGTACTTCTCGGTGCTTGAAGTATAAAAGTGGATCTGCCAAGATGACAGAATGAAAGCTGATTAACGTAGTCCAGACTTAACATTAGATCTGAGTGTTAAGGCTTGCCCATGTGAAGCACAACATGATAATTATATACCATGACTAATACTTCAGAAATAGTTACTTTAAAAAGAGCTTGTGTAGGTTTTAGTCTTGCGAAAAATGGCATTTTCCCCTGTATGCTGAATCTACAAGATATTTCCTGGGGGAGAAGGAAAATGTCAGTAAACTTTTTACAGAATGAGGTTATGATGTAGGGGAATGAGATTTCCAGGTTTTGGAAGTAGAAACCATTTTGCTTAACCACGTAATGTCCAAGTCTTACTTTTGCTTGTAGTTATTTTGACTGCATAGATCTTATGCAAATGTATTTCATAACTTCACTTGTTATTTGGAGAATGCTCTCCCAGGATCAAATTGCATAAATTACATCTTTACTGTGAGATTATGAAACTGAATTTAGTCTGGTTTCAGCTGGAGTTCTGGTAAAGGCTTGGCTCACCAGGCCTTGAATATCTCCAGGTAAGTGTGCTTGTTCTGTGCAGGTGTCAGTAACTCCTGTGAAATGCCTCATTTTACTGAACTAGTTTTCGTAGCAGTTAAGACAGCTATGTTAACAGGGCCACCTTCTGGTAAAGATACAAAAACGTCTGCTTGCTAAAAGCTGATTGACTATATTGTAGCTAAGGAGCCTCAGCAAGGCAGCCAGGCTGAAACGGGGCTAAAAACTTCATGCAGAGTAAGTGACGTAGACCTCACTGGCCAAAGGTTTGGGTTGGAAAAGGGTTGGCCTGACTGTAAGTTGTTACACTAAAATCAGCATCTTTCTGTGAGTTTAGCTGCAGCTTTTGACAGAGGAAGATGCTTTCCACTTCTTTCAGCTACATAAAACCAAAATTGGCAGTGAATGGTGTTTTCACATTAGAAGTTTATATGCTTAATTAGTGACTTTCAGTAGTACTTTGTAGCTCTTACTGAACAGGAATAAGTTTTTATCACTTTTTTTTTTAAGGGATAGAGACTTGCTTTCTCCAGGAAGGTAACTATGAACTGTTTAGGAGCTTAGGTTGCAATAGAATTACTGTTTCTAGCTTGAAGTACTTATTTTCTGGATTTCTGTCTTGAGTGTATTGCTCAGCTGTGTTTGGGTTATGTGACCACTTCCTCTATGTATCCCCCAGATACCATCAGCTTGGTTTTTGATGCCCAGTATCTGTATGTATCCTGTGGCTACTTATTGCTGAGTAGCTAGGGATAAATGGTTTTTTAGTAGGGAAAGATGGTGGAGTTCTAGTTCTAGGAGACCAAAAGAAGTGTCTGGAAATCTTAGCTATATATTCAGTTAAATACCAGATCTTACTCAAAGCGGGTTGTAGGGAGGTACTGAGCTTACCCTGGTATTTGAAATGCAGATGATGTTTTGAGCAGACAACTGTGTTGTCATAATGGCAAGTCTTTGCATAATGCACTCTTTCAAAAAGGCAAGCCTGCAGGTATGGGAATGTTCACTGTTTCCAGATATTTCTCGTCTTAAACCTCTTGGGCTAATCTGAGAGGTACATCATACTAAAGGAATTCTAGGGCTAGTAAAGGAATGTATGGAGCTATTGTTGTGTACTTGCAATGTAAAGGCAATGGTGAAGTTGATGTCTGTCCTCAAAGGGTGCTTTCAAAGCTATACTTAACAAAAGGTCCCCTTTAACTTGCAGAAGTCCTCAAGCTACTATTGTCTTAAATAGGCGTAACAGTAATGTCTGATTTGAAACTTTAAAGCTCATAGATACTGAAGGTCAGTTTGCAAATATTTCTTCTTAATTATTGTATCCTTTGATAAAAGGATCATTTTGGTGTCCTTTCTCTTCTGCCTAAAGACCCCTGACATTAATGCTCAGGCATAAGTAAGTAAGGAGGGAGATGGAAGAGGTTCTGCATGAGAGATTCCTGTACCTCCAGTCCTGTATAAAAGGAGTACAAACCACCAATGACTCCTTTCATGGGGAAAGTGTCTTCCTTCTCACAAGCAGCGATAGTGTGAGGTGCTTACTGAGATGGATATTGTTTCATCTATTCAACAATTGTCAGTGGCACATCTTCTGCATGAAGTATAGGATTGATTTGTCTATCTTGTCATAACACTGCTAAACCTTGAGCATCCCCTTGAGCACGAGCTCTGGTATACTAGCTGGAAAAAACCTTGGTGAGTTTTAGATAAGTTATCCCTTTTGTATTTGTAGAACATAGTAGTTATTACATACATTTTTAAAATGTCTTTTAAAGTCTTTGTTACTCTTATAGTGATCATAAGATGGTTTGGGTTGGAAGGAACCTTAAAAATCATATAGTTGCAACCCTCTGGTCACAGGCAGGGATGCCACCAATTAGGATCAGGTTGCTAAACAAGTTAAAATGCCGTAACAGACAGCCTAAATAGTGAAGTATTATGGTGTTTGTAATGTTTAATATATTTAAAGCAAGACAGTTACACGTATATGTCTAAACTCTCTCCATTTTCTCTCCTTTCTGTAGGAGCTGGGAAGAGCACACAGGCAAAAACCTATGGTAAGTATGAAATTAGTTCAAGTGACAATCTGAAGCTGATGAGCATTCTTTAGATCAAACTAGCAAATCTCCCTATCTCCCATAGCTCAAAAGTAACACTAGTATCTTGATATTTTGTCCAGAAAAATATTTTTCCTTGTTATCTTAACCATACTAATACTTTCTTAACTCTCATAGCCTCCAAAACCAGAAGATCTAGCAGTCATCTGTTTCACCAGTGGAACGACAGGTACACCTCATTACATTCTGCAGAATTTATTGTCCTGTATGTGCAAAATTAATTCAGAAGCCCTCCTACTTTTTTTTTCCAAGACTTTCCCCTACTGCTGCATCTTTTTGGCAAGTAGTTGCTGGGGAAGTGTTATGATAAGGCTCCCGCTGATATCTTTCTTTCCTCCTCCCCCCTCATCAATATGGGATTGCAGTATTGGGGGTGGAAGTGTTACATTTTTGGTCTTGGAAATAAGTTAAGTACTGAACCTGTATTTGCATAGTAATAAGGGCTATGCATCAGACTTCAGACGATATATCAATTCTTCCATAGTCTTTTTTGTACTGTATTAGCAAAATTGTTCCATACCTCTAAGCAGCCTTGATGTAAGACCAAAAGAGAGACTCTCAAGATGTCGCTTGCTTGACATTTGTGAGTTAATACCCAACACTGGCACAGAGCAAAAGGAAGGAGTACAATGACAAGCTACACTTTTAAATTTCCATGAGAACAGAAATTAGTCTGGGTTTGATTGCAGCATCTTCACAGAACAGTTGAATTTTGAATGAGAAGCTTATCCAAGAAACAACAATTTCTTAAGGATTTACTCTCCTTAAAAAAATTTAGGCTTTCAGGACAAACTTACTACTTAACTGTTGCCAGCTGTCGTTGAAAGTGTTAGTAAGTTTTCAGCCTTTGTTTAGTTGATACATAAGAAATGTATTAATATCAAGGAATGCTATTAGATTAGTTTTACCACTGCTGAACTTGAAGGATCTAAATTTCACTGTTGAATCTTCACATCCTTCTTCCTTAGGAAACCCTAAAGGAGCTATGATCACTCATCAAAACATAGTCAGCAATGCTTCAGCTTTTGTGAAAACTACAGAGGTAAACTGCAAAGATTAACATTGTAGACTTGCATGAAGGGAAATAATCTCATGAGTAAAACAAACATTAAAATCTCATTAACTTAGGTTTTAAGTTTTTAGTAAGAGACAAGTGAAAATGTAACTTGACAGCTCTCTGTCCCCGCTAGTCAGAAGTCAACGTTTACTGGTTTCTTCTGTCACTGTCAAGCAACTGACAGGTTTACAATTTGCTCTGATCTAAGCAAAATGTTAGAGATCCTGATGTTGGATGGACATTACATTGTGCCGTGGGCATATAATGTTTCTCATTAGTGCAAGCTCTGTTAGAAGGTGTGTGTAGAACCTAACCTTTTTCCCCTGAGGATGGGAGAAGCTATCATGTATTTTAAACCCTCGAAATATTTAAAGCCTTTGCATAAAGGAGCAAGGAGCATGACTTTGTATTTTTACTTGATACAGTGTTAACTTATAGCTTACAGTAGACAACTAAAGTTCATCTGTAGGCTAGTTAAGAAGATGGCTCTAACACATGCAGATGCAATTAAAAGTACACTTGTACTTTTTTTGCCAAGTACTATGCAAATAGAATTGTCTTTAAACTAAGCAGCTGGTCTCACAATTAGCTCAAGTAAGGCACTCCTGATATCAACCTTAGTGTTAATTGTTCAAGCAAACTTACCGATCTAAGATGAAAGTGGGTTTTTTTAACCCCAAAGGCATACTCTTTTAACCGTTTTGTTTCCCCTCCCTCCCAATATGTGTAGTGGAACTTTCTGTGGCTTCTATCAGAATTTATTCATAGGACTATGAATAGAAATAGTAAGTTATAATAATCTGGTCACTGTAATCAACTCTAAAAGACTATAATTTCTGCAGTGTGTCTTTACTCATGCTAGAAGTCATTGCTGCAGTCTTCCTGATGAAGGAAAGACAAAGCAGCTTCATTACAAACAAAACTAAAGCGAGGGCTGTGCTCTAGAGTTTAGATGCTAGATTTCACTGTTGTGTTTCTTAGGCAAAATAGAGAATCAATGAGAATTAAACTTTTATTAACACTTTCAGAAAACATTTATGCCTTCCTCTGATGATGTTCTGATATCATTCCTGCCCCTGGCTCATATGTTTGAGAGGATTGTTGAGGTAAGCATCTGTTGTATTGAATTACTGACAAGCTTGCTTGTCTTACAGAATGCATGTCTCTTGGATCCAGGTGATACATGGTCTTGCTTCTTGACTCTTGCACATGTATATGAAAGCTTGAAATAAGGTTCAGGAAAAGAGTGTCCCATATCCAGTGAGCACTCAACCATTGGTTTTCATGCAAAATATAAGCATTAACCTTACAGTTAGGATTAATAAGAAACTGGTTTACTAGAACATGAGATAATCCCTTAGCACATGTACACTGCCTAGAAGTTCCTTCCAATATAATCAGTGCACTGTTAAAAATCCATGCCATTCTTAAGTCTGCAAACTTGAAAAATTTGTTTTATAATGTGGCATCCTGTTTGCTTACAGAAAACTAATTTTAAGTTGGTTAAACTTACCATTGCTTCCAAAAAATTTCTGTAAGGAGGAAGGAGGTTTGCTTCTGTGGAATTCTCTTCCAGGAAACAGAAGTGGCTTTTAATGCCCCTTAAGTGACAAACTTTGAAGTTCTCTTGGATCACTTGTTTTACTGTACAGAAAAATCTGGGGCTTAATTTTTGAGAATGAGAGGGCTCAGGTTGTTTTAATACTGGAGTTTTGAGGACCTCTGAGCCCATAGTTGAGTGCTATACATTACTGAAAGGATGCAATTCCCTCAAACTACTTATATACTGCAGAGGTGCAGGTATTTAATTACTGCACTTATTGAAGTTGAATTAACATATCCTCCTCAGGTGAGATTGCAAATACATATGTTCAGGGTTTATGTAGGGAAATAAACAACATCTGTGCAAATGTGAAAAGTCACATGGAGCCAGAAATTGTCCTGTGATTTCTGTTAGGAATCCTAAACTTTCTGCCAAGGGTGTGTATGTATACATACAAAAATGTATATATGAGTGCATCATATGTTATGAAGATTGGAAATTAGAGCATAACTGAGGTGTACAGGCACTCCTAGGCTTTCAGCACTCCTTCTCCTGTTAACATTGGTAGTAGTCATCTTCAGTGTCTGTTTTACTCCCCTGTCTTGCACCAAAAGATACAAGCTCTGTAGGTAACTGCTCTGCTCTTGATTATGCAGTAGAAACAGGATGGGAACTTTTATTCTAAAGGATAAAATGAAAAGAAAGTGTTTGGATTGCAGAATTCCTCTGCTGTTTGAGGCCTGTACAAAGTAGGTGGTTACTTGTATGTTTATATGAGGACGTGAAGCAAGAACACTCTTGGTAGAAAGCAGGAAAGATTTGTTACTGTTTGGGGTAGATATGAACACAGGCTCTGTGAGAAGCAATCTTTAGAGTTGCGTTGTAAAGTTGATGTTTGCTGTTTTTTGGCTTCATAAGGAAGTTAGAGGGTCAGTGAACTTGACAAATATGTTTGCACCTAGTAAAGCCAGTTGCTGCTTAGTCCATCTGGACTGATACATTTGCTGCTTTTAGCAGATGGTGGCAAAACACAGGTGAAGGGGAAAAGTGACACTTTAGCATGTCTTATGCAGAAAATGAGAGAATGGATGGCAGGGAATGAGGGAGTAGGTGTTATGGAGGAAGTTGGAGAAATAAAAACAGGTAGGTATAAACCCGAGGAAAGAAGAGATGTTAAAAAGAATAAGTTAAAACAAAAAAAAAATAGAAGAAAGGTGGGGTGGGGTGGGTGGTGAAGCTTCTAGGCTCTTAACAGAGAATATAGAACACAACAGGATTAAGTCTGCCTTCCTTTGTGTAGGTCTGAAGTGATGTAGAAATAAGCAGTGGCTCTGCTAGAATCTTTTAAAGAGCATCTTGATCACCTAACAAATCATGCGACATGAGAAGGAAAACCGGAGTTCAAGAGAATGGGAATGAAGTAGCATAAGGCAGAAATCCCCACTGGACTAGTAAATAGCTTGTGCTGAGTTTAAATGCAGAATTTCTTAGTATATATCAGGGAACATGTGGAAATTTAGTATTTTTAAATAAACTTATTTAAAATGGAGAAGTTCTGCTTTTCAGTCTTTTGGTACCTCTTGAGTCACTGACATTGCCTTATTTGGCCAACTGCCTTTTTTGCACAGGGGCTTTTGTGCTAAGCTTGAAAGTCTTTGGCTTGTGTACACTAGGCATGTGTTGCTACTTGGTCTTTCTAGTGCCATCTTATAGTCTGAGAATGCTGCAGAACTAGTCCAGAAGCTGAGAGGATTTAAGGTGGATTCTGCATAGTCCACACTGCATAGAATATGTCATACATATACAGCTAGAACACATTGTACTCCCTGTGTTTTCAGAGTGTTTACTTTTTTCTAACAGTGTGTGATTCTGTGCCATGGAGCTCGGATAGGATTCTTTCAAGGGGATATCAGACTACTTATGGATGACCTAAAAACACTGCAGCCAACTGTATTTCCTGTAGTACCAAGACTGTTGAACAGAATGTTTGACAAGGTAAGTCTACAGGCATATGTCTAGACCTGTGCAGGGTTTTTAAGAGACTTCATGAAGTTTGTGCTGCCAGGGTAGGAGTAACTGGCTGTACTCTGGAATATTAAATGGAGCATGCTAAGAAATTTGTGTTTCTCTTCCTAAAAGAGAGCTGAAAGTGCAGGAAGTAGTACTGGTTGTATTACAACACTTTCAGGCAGCAAATACTAGTGTTCAGAAGTCTGACTAGTGAACTTGGTTCTCTCTGTCTTGATAAATGACTTACTGTTTTGCTCTGAGCAAGTTATTTAAGTCTCGTCTACAACATGAAAATGAGGCTTGGCATCTGCATGCCACACTTTTAGCATCTGACTCATGGAGTGGAATTTGCAAAGCAAGGTCAGGTATTTGCCTGTGTTTGCATGGACACATACAAGTTTCCTACACAGCAGCCAGTGTGTTCTAGCTGGGAGAACTGTAAACCAGCCAGTTGAGAGTGCTGGAGAGAGAAGGTGTGTCAGTAGCTCCACTCTCCTGTGTGTGCTGCTTGCCTGCTCAGGGTCATCTGAGATGGGAATTTGGAAGCAGATTCTTTCTTGAACTTCAGATTTTAAGTTGTCCTTTTGCATTTGGACAACTGACTCTTTGTAGAATACAGCCAGAGGATTTAAAGGATATTAAGTCCTGTGACTGCTAAAGAAATGGCAGAACTGTCTATGCTGTCTTAGCTGGGACATTTCTCTGCTTATGAGACCAGAGGAACAGCAAGTAACACAAGGTTCTGTTTGGCCTCAGGACCAAAATTCATTGGAGGGGAGGAAATCCTGAGACCAGCCTTTAGTGCTTCAAATGCAGTGCCTCATACTGCACACACGTTCTGTACTGGAATTTGAGAAGCAGAGACAAAGCTTGGGACTTTCTTCTCATGATGTCCTCTTTGTTGTGAAGTCTGGTGCCCTGAGGCTTTAACACTGCTACAGCACTGTTTCACCCTCATCCAGCCTCGCAGTAACCTGGCATATGAAGTGAACAAGTTGGGGAACTTGAGTGGCGGGGGGACATAATGCTGAAGAGTGGCTGGGTCTTCCTATTTCCAAATGAATATACTAATGTGTGGTTTGCTGTTGAGTCTGCTCTGTGGCTTCCTGAGAACAACTAGAAGGAGCCTTTGACAAGTGATCTAAAGTGCAAGTTTGTGAATGCAAGACAGATCTCCATTTGTTGTCTCTGAAGTTACCTGCTTCTCCTCAGAACACCATGCGTTACTTTACATGTTATGTAAGGGTGCTTTTCAGAAAGCGCCTCAGCATTGATTGATTATGCTCAATTTGAATTTTGATGATACTAGAATAGAAAAGTAAGCCATCCGTTTTCATTCATACATTTTACTGAAGAAATTATACATTGAAACAGCATCACACAGTTTGGATATCAAGAATTAGTTAAGTGCTTATTTCAACTCTTGAACTGAGGTAGAGGTTAAAATAAAAATACTCTAGTAAGTATTTCTTACTAGAATTAAGATGCCTACCAATAAAGGTTGTTTTAATTTCCTTGGTTTTCACTGTTAATAGTTTCTATGCATGCATCTGTAAGTAAAAGGGAATAGTAGGTAGTCTACCAGGCTTCTAACAGTAGTTCATCTTTCTTAATAGATTTTTGGACAGGCAGATACTTCATTAAAGAGGTGGCTGCTGGATTTTGCTTCCAAGAGGAAAGAAGCAGAACTCAGAAGTGGTATAATTAGAAATAACAGTTTCTGGGATAAAGTCATCTTCCGCAAAATACAGGTATGCTTGAAAGCCTCTGAGTTGAAGTTTGCAGTTACTGAATTTCATATGAATGTTTAGAATCTGGTATGGATTTCATCACTGACTAAAGACTACGTGGCTACTCAGAATAAAAATCAGAGCTGTCTTTATTTTCGACTTCATTTTTTCAATTCCCTTAGTTCTCATAGTATCAGCTAACTGTATTAAGGAAGTTACTCTAAAACAGTCTGGTGCTTCTTTCTTATCGCTTTGAAAGCAAACACTGTCCTCCTGAAGGAGGAATGCTAAATATGACACAGTGCCACCTGTAGCCCCTACTGTCTCCTCCCTGTTGGTTACTAGTACATTGTGCCTACTGTTATATCTGACACTCACTTGCTATGGTCTTAACCTTGGTTGTACAACATACTCCTAGCTGCTTTTTATAGCATTCAGGATGTATGAGAAGCTGATAGAAGGCAGTTAAAAATAAAGCCATCGCTGTAAGGCCATGGCTTAAGCTCTTCAAACTCTTGGCAGAGTCTGCATTGCAGTGACACCACAGCATTGATACTGTATTGATACTGTTTGTTTGAGATATCATGTCTTCCAGCCATTAATGAGAGTAAAAACACCGCAAGAAAGACAGCTTGCAATAGTAGACTAAACTTTATTCTCTAACACTTGTGGGTGGCACTGTAGGTGAACAGTGGCTGAGGGTGGAATAGGAGGCGACTCTGGAAATATCTCTAAAATGCTTTTGGTGTCCACAGTATCTTGTGTCTGTTGTAGGCAAGTTTGGGAGGAAAAGTAAGGCTGATGGTTACAGGAGCAGCACCTGTATCTGCAAGTGTACTGACCTTCCTGAGATCAGCTCTTGGTTGTCAGGTGAGTTGCTTGGCCTTAATCCTAAAACATAAAGATTTTAATGCCTGATTCCAGCTTTGATGTTAGAGCATTTCCAGTAGTCTGATTATATGGACAACTCTCTGATATTCTTGGAGATTACACAAGTTCATACTCTTTTTCTGAGTTTCTCTCAGTCCTCTGAAATTTCTGCATTCATCCCAAAATCTTTTAAATGAAGTAACCAGCTGACCTGTCTTAAAGGGAAGATTTTTTTTTTTCAAGGGGGCTGCTGCAAGCAATAAATTACACATCTGGATTAAGTTTCTGGGGTTTGCCTAGCTTACAGAAGTATTTTCAGCTTTAGAGAATCTAATAATCCATGTGATGATATTGGTAGTGTTGTTTCTTTGAAGATGAGGTTGGGGTGAGTCGGTTTGCACACATTGCATTTATCTTCAAAGCCTTTTCAGAGCATGTTTTGGAGGTGAAACCTGAGTAACAATGGCACAGAATGGAACAAATGTGTTGAAATAAATTTCAAGGATAGAAAACAAAAATACTGTAAAATATCAGGCTTCTGTAACTTCAAGTTTCTCAGTGGTGTGCTGGTGTAGCAATGCATTTTGCATAGAAAAGCCTGTCTTGTATATAATAATCACAGAACTGTGATGGGGTGTACGGATTCCATTCCTGGCTGTCTTGGACAAACCTGTCTTTAAATGATGTGAAGGAAGTCACTGCTAGTGCTATGGTTCTTTATTTCTTTTTCTTGCTTCCTCTGGTGCTTTCTGTTTTAATCTAAACAGGTGTCATAAGGTATGTGAAATTGAGGGACTCTTTGAGTAAATATTGGAACTGAAGGTGGAATATAAGCACTTAAAATTTTGTATTGTGATAAAACTAATATTCTTTTTAGAAGATGCTGGGAATCTTGTTACACTCAAATTTAAACAACTAGAAAAAAGAAACAAAATATTAATTTCATTTTAATGAAGAAACTGTATGTTTAATTTAGATAATATTTTGATAATATTTTGATTCCACATTCTAGTTCTATGAAGGTTATGGACAGACTGAATGCACAGCTGGATGCTCCCTGTCATTGCCTGGTGACTGGACAGCAGGTATGATGTTTAATAGTCCACCTATCTGTTAAATTTCAGGGTGCTGAAATTTTTCAGAGATCCCTGATATTATTTAATCTTCAGTAACACCTATCATGAAGGAGATTAGTTTTCTTCAAATGAAATAAAAAGTTTTGAAGGCATCCCTTGAAGTTTCTACTTGTAAATAGCTATGAATGTTCTGGAAAATGAATGTACTGGAAATCTAAATGGCAGTTTTTGGTGTTGGAATGAAGAGTCTGCACTTCTGTCAGCTGTTACATCTCTACCTCCCTAACTGAAATAATATTGATAATTGAAACTATAATGAGGCTTCTGCTGCTTAAATATGTATGTAGAGTGAGGATCCTGATTATAAGAAAAAGCAGGCCCAAGTAGATGGTTCAGCTTGTAACATTCTAGGGATATCTGGATATTTAATGTTTCAGTGCCAGCAGTCTTAAGCTACCAGAAATCAGTTTTCCGTCTTTCTTCAGTGTGAAACCAGTTAATTTTTTTAAGAATCTGGCTAAAAGGCAGTTCAGACTGTGGAGGTGTTACTCTATTTAATAGGTCATGTTGGAGCACCAATGCCATGCAGTATCATCAAGCTTGTTGATGTACAAGAAATGAATTACTTGGCTTCCAAAGGAGAGGGTGAGGTAAGTAATTTCAGAAGGTCAACATGAGCCTCTTGTGAAATCTTGGAAAATGTTTTTTTTTGTTACTGAAATAACAACTAAGTTTAGTAAAAGTGCTAAACATGGCCTGTTACCTAAAATCTAAGATGCCTGCGTGCAATACCAGTTAATGATTCACAGAAGCGAACCCAGAAATAGTATATTGGAGGGGGGAAGAAGCAGCTTACATAGTAATGGTTGTGTGACCACCATACCATCTTCCAGCTGTGTAGGATAGCTGAGAAGGTAGAAGTAGCTATCTCATACTGCATTTATACTTCAGCAGAACGCTAGCAGAGAACTTCCCTGCCACGCTACTGCCAGGTGCTGGAGAGCAGCCGATGCATGTAGCTGGTTACCTAGCACTTGATATGTGAGATGAGGTAATTTAAAATGGCTGCAACACTTCTAAGAGAAATGGAGATAAAATGCCGTGAAGGCTGATGATGACTTGTGATGAGTGCCTGCACATTTTTCTGCATTTTTTTTATGCAGCCTACACAAATTGAACATGTTTTACAAATTGCACTTTCAGGACTCAGCTTTGTACGTAATGCTATAGACTGCCGTTTAAAATATTTCTTCCAAGTAAAATAAATACAGATTGAACTTTGTGTATATACTTTGAACAGATGTCTATGTAGTAATTTACTTTCCCCAAGCTGTGAAAGCAAATTAACTGTGGTGTCTTTCATATGCTTTTGAGAAGCTGTGAGGGCAGCTAGGGAGTGAGAAATTAATAAGTTAAAAAGTAGCTTGAGAAATTGACTGCTTTGTGGCTACAAACAATTTATAATCTTTGTTTTGGTTGTAGTTTGTATGCGACTAGAGACAGAAATACTCAAGGATTTTATTGAGCTTGGTAGTGAGAAACTGTTTGCAAGTGGAGAGCAATGTCAAAATTCTTCACTGTCTTGCATATCACCTCATATTTAGTCTTGATCAGCAATTTTTACTTCACTTTAGGCATGCTTTTAAAGCCTGGTCTGCTAGAGGAATTGAGTATAAATTCTTATAATAAGAAACAGTTAAGTTGTGGGGGTTTTTGGGGGTTTTTTTGTGGTTTTTTTGTTTGTTTGGTTGGTTTTTTTGTTTGGTTTTTTTTTTTTTTTTTTTTTGTGTGGGTTGCTTTTGTTTTGTTTTTGTTTGTTTTGTTTTGTTTTTTGGTTTCTGTTTTTTTTTTTAAATTCTTAAATATATTTTGCTTGCACTTGCTGTAAAAGTTTGCTGCATTAGGAGTTACTTTGGACCAGAATAAAAATGGTAGCCCCTTAATATATTAGGTACTGTCTTAGACCTGAAAGACAAACTTCCTCAGTGTGAACTATCCTGAATATAAAAAAGTGTTTCAACCTGTTTCACAAAACTTGAAGCCCATGGCTATGGAACTAACTCTACTTATCCATTTGCCTAAAATAAGTCTTCCAGCTGAAAAGCCAACAGTAGGGAGGATTAAATACTCCTAGTCTTCCTTTCTGAGAGTAAGCTTTCTATATTCTCTGCTGTGTCAGCCTTGCTTTCACTTTTGTCAGTTATCCATGTTCAAGAAGGCTAAATTTGTGAATAGAGTTATATATGATCATATGAAAATGAGGTCTTAGTGCTAGTTAGCAGGATACAGATAAATGGTTTGCTGTCTCTACTGGGAAAAGCTGTCGCCTACTGCCTTCCTGGGGTAGTAGGAGCCATGAAAAATTAAACATTGGATTGGTCAGTTTTTGGAATTTACTGGGATATTGGTTTGGTTCCAAGTTTGGTACTGTCTCTACAAGGTCATCATAACCCTCACTAACACTCTGATCTCCCTCCTGTTGACATCTCATGTTCATTGTACTACAGTTGACCAGCATGCTGTGGTAAGCACTGAAATACTTAGGATGAGTTTTTCAAGAATTGGTTGCTGAACTACATTAGTAATTTCTTCTAGTCTGAGAATCTGTATTAGTGCCTGAAGACTTTTTAACCAGTTCCTTGCCCATTTAACAATTGTACTAATCCCCTAGAATAATAGTTGGCCTAGTATTGGCCTTAATTGATATTTATTCTCCATTTGTGCTTAACTTAAAACTGCATTTTCTATCCCATATCTTCTAGATTTTGATCTAGAGTTCTGATATTATTGCCCAGACCAGACCCTTCTTACTGTCTCCTATCATCATGTGTGCCAAGTCACTCCCATGCTAGTGTGATGGTTTGAATCCTTTGTTGCTTCTGAGGACTATTTTGTAGAGCTTTTGAGTTTTTTGGACTCCTGATTCCTCAACAGTTGTGTGCAGTGGGCACTTTAAGTTTTGCTTCAATCTTGTTAATCTTGCCTATCTCTGTGTTCTCATTCTCAGGGAAGGTTTTCTATAGTCCTGCCGTCCCTTAAGTAGTAAGAGTTGTATACTGTGTCCCCCCTCTCCCCACCAAAGAAAACTTACAACTTTGGGTGTTATATATGCAAAGAAAATACTTAAATCTGGGAGTGTCTCTGGATGCTTCAGGCTCTATTCCATGTTCCTGAATAATTGTTTTATTTTTATGTTCTCTTACTGACACATATTCTATTGTTTTAATTTAGTGTGTAAGGTCTGACCTAATTGTGGCAACCTCTTCACCTATAAACTTTTAATTATGTTGGTCCTTTTCTCATATCTTATAGACACATTTTTTGATCCTAACAATTGCCATGCATCCAGTTATAATTCAGAGATGTTGTTCTTGGTTTTCTGCTTGGTACACACATACAAACTTCAATTTAATGAAATGGCTGGGTTTCTTTATAGAAAAGTCTTGAGTGCTCTAAGTCCTTAGGTGTTAACTGGTTTACTTTTGGACAACAAATGTCATTTGCTTCACACACAGCTTTTTTGTTTGTTTGTTTTCCCACTAGTTTTAGCAAACAATGCACAAAAAGCTGAAATGAACGTGTTGCCAGGCTGAGGGGTAGTATTTCTGGATCCAGCAGAATTTCTTCACATAAATAAAAACATTTTTTTTTCTGATGAATTGAGATTTTTCAAATAGCAGGTAGGAACACTGCTGCTAGAATGTAAGAGAACAGATGCTTCCAATGACTTCTTAGTATACTTCATAGTAATGGAAAATGTTAGGTCTCCAAAACCCGTAAGTAGAGATCTGCACAAACACATGAGCTTCATCTTGTCTTTTTAGTGGGGGTTTTTGAGAACCGTCAGAAAAGCATTTGTTGCAAATAGTGATTATTAACTTTGCTTCATACATTAACAAACTGCTGTTTTCAGGTGTGTGTAAAAGGGCCAACTGTGTTCCGTGGCTATCTGAAAGATCCAGAAAAAACGGCAGAAGCTCTGGACAAAGATGGCTGGCTTCATACGGGAGACATTGGGAAGTGGCTGCCAGTAAGTTAACTTACATAACTTCTATAGCTATCAGCAGTAATTTAGAAATAAAATAGAAAACATTTGGTATTGAACAGAGTGAATTAGGTGAAAGATAAGTAATTTGAGGAGAAGGATAGTTACTGTTGTAGCTAAATCTGTATGCCTGGGGCTAAAAAAGTATTGGCAGTATCAGTCCTGAGGCTTTCCCTAGTTTAGATTAGATGGATGTGTAACCTGTTCCCTTCTACCATTAGTTTGACAGTGTTCTGGCTCTATCACAGTTTTACTGAGCATGCTTAAGCTGTATAGATTGGTTTTCCACTTGAAGTGCCTCTTCTGAGTGAAAGTTATTTCTGTCAACAGAATGGTACGTTGAAAATCATTGACCGGAAAAAGCACATATTTAAACTAGCCCAGGGAGAGTACATAGCACCAGAGAAAATAGAGAATGTGTATCTGAGATGTGAAGCACTTGCACAGGTATTTGTTCATGGAGAGAGCTTGCAGGTAAGCATTTTTCAGGTAATTTAAAAAATTACTACAAAAGGAGATTGCAGAAAAGTTTTTCTTCCTCTCCCCCCCCCCCCCCCAAGCTTTGGGACTGAAATCTTAAATTTTTATCTTAAATTTTTATCATTATACATTTTGGTTCTGAATGGATTTCAGCAGTTACATAGCATGTTTCTGTATTTAGTTTCAGACCAGGTAGGGGAGCTGAACTAATTTAATTGGGTATTAATGACTGTGTATAAATTTGCTCAGAGTATGCAGGGGGGAAAAAAAATACAAAAAACCCAGATTCTTTCAAGTGTAAATAGAAGTGTGGGTCTTTAAGAGTAATTCTCTCAAGTGCAAGCTTCTGAACTGCAGTCCCGTGTTCAGGTAGCAGAAAGCTGCTGACTGTACAGCAGGATCAGAAACTCACTCCAAAACCTGACTAGTAAGAAATGTGTAGGAACTAAAGTGTTGGCGTAAAGAAAAAAAACTTGAAAAAAATTCCTTTTTAGGCCTTCTTAGTAGCTATTGTGGTACCTGATCCTGATTCTCTTCACAAATGGGCCAAGAAAAAGGGAATTGAAGGCTCCTATCAAGAGCTATGCAAAAACAAGGTGAGACATATCTAACTAAACAGCTGTTCTGCATAAACTTTTTCAAGTTGATGCTTATACAAGCATGAAGCTATACAACGTATTCCTGTATCCACAGGATGTCAAAAAATACATTCTGGAAGACATGGTGAGAGTTGGGAAAGAATCTGGTTTGAAGTCATTTGAACAGGTAAGACACTTGTGAGAACCAAACACCTAATTCTTTAAACTTCTCAATACCAATATAATCTGATTCTCCAGAAACTGCTTTTAATTTGCATCTGGAAAACTTTTAAAGTGATGGGCTTTATGATATCTGGGCGAGTTTTTAAAAGCCTTTCCTATTTCAAGGAATGCAGCTTGGCTAGTAACTTCTTATTTTCCAGGTGAAAGACATTGTCCTGCACAGTGAAATGTTTTCTATTGAGAATGGCCTGTTGACACCAACACT
Organism: Pipra filicauda; assembly: GCF_003945595.2. Lineage (NCBI taxonomy): Eukaryota > Metazoa > Chordata > Aves > Passeriformes > Pipridae > Pipra > Pipra filicauda. Next base: position 1,797,662 of record NW_024104842.1, read on the forward strand.
GAAGGCAAAGAGACCAGAACTGCGAAAATACTTCCAGTCACAGATAGATGAACTCTATGCTAATGCCAAAATGTAACTGCAAATGGAATGAGGAAAGTGGCACACATATGATGTCTACTGTTGGTCTTCATATCTGTATTTTGACTACAGCAAACATAGGGAAGGAAACTGTGCAATCATTAACTTGTACAAAAATGGGTACTTGCCATAGGAACATTGAAGAAATGGAACACTGCCTTACTGTCAAGTTGTGTTGCATACTGTTTTTATGGTGACCTACAATTTCCAAAAAGAGCCTTAACTATAAATGGTAACTCTAATGTAAGTTATTTAATATTTCCTTGGCCAAAAATGGGACTTGCCTTCACCAAGGAGCTAAGGTTTTATTGCCAGCATGTTTGCTGTCTGCAGTGTGTTTTGCAGTTGTCAATTCCACAAAGGATTTGGCAGCTATGAAAATGCCTCTAAGTATCTTGCATCTTCAGAAAAATGACTTAGTCTGTTCAAAAAAACCCTACCACCCAACCACCAAAAAACCCCAGGCCCTTACAGTTGTGTAGCTGGTATCACATCTTTCATTAGTCCTAATATTAACTGGGGCAAGGCATCTGAGTTGTATCTCCCTTCTATATCTGCATCCAGTTCTGAGATGTACTTTCATAAGGTAGAAGTCAGCACTCCACTCAAAGGAGACTGATGAATAGAAGTTCGTCAGAGTAAGTCTACAGATGTGGTTCTGCACCGGAAGTGTGGATGTGGTTAAATCAGCAAGTGTAGCCTCGCTACATGGTGCCAGCCCTGCAAATGAGCTGATCCTAACTCTGGCAAGAACACTAGAGACTTAAAAACCAAACCATTCAGAGGCTGGGCTATGCTAACAGTCAGGGTAAACACTGCACCTGTACTAGCCACTTGTTTCTCTGTAATGACCTTGTATTTAAAATGCATTTTTAAAAAATGTGCCAGGTCCTCTAAGTGGAAGAGCTTCTGACATAACCTCTGTTTTCCATGCTTTATGTATGAGCCACTGAGTATTCTTCACTGAATAGCAAAATAGGTCAGGTAGAATGTTTTTTGCCTGATGCTTTGCAGCAATTGGAAGTATTTATATATGCCAACAGAACTGTGTGTTGGCCCAGGATAGGTATTTGTTCAGGGATAAAAACCTAATTCTCAGATAAATTGCAAAATAACTAGTTACCTTTTGTTTGAGAAATCAGCAGAAATAAGCCTTATTACAGCATAAGTCTTTTGCTATCCTTAATAGAATTGGTTTTGCATTAGCATTCATTGCTGTTTTTTTGAAAACATGGATATATGTAAAATACAAGCACAACAAGGTTTGCACTAAGATTTGTGTGTGATTGTAATGCACTACTCTGTAGCATAATTTCATACATGTGTGCAATTAAGGTACACAAATCCAAGTCAACTGTTAGAGCAGTAGTTTGTTACATTGGAATTCAAATGTTTGCTTAGTGTTGGCTATTTCTATGTTTTATAAAACCAAAACAATTTTCAAAACCAATGAAGGAAACCAAAATAAATATTTCTGCATTTCAACTCCTTGACGTGTTTGTTTATCAAAGAAATGCTGCTGACTAACAAGCCCAGGTGTAATTTGGTAACTGACACACTGTAAAACTCCACTGCTATAAACATACTAAATACAGTATAAAGGCTGGTTGTTTACGCTTTTACTTTTGGAAAGTAACTTCTTATGTTGAAGTTTTTGGCCAATATTTGTAAGAAAGGGATGCTGTTATATGTAACTTGCTCTTTCAGTATATTCCTAAACAAACAAATCTTGTATTGTTTGTCTGTTTTCAGTGTAGTTTCTGACAGTTGTGTTCTTACCATCATCATGAGTAACTTGAATGAAAGCTGGAGTTTTCTTAAACTCTTATGTAGCTTGTGGGTGGTAGTAGTTTTCCTTATTCCTGCCCTTACACTGTGCATCTGGCTTCAGTCAGGATTATGGTATAAAAGATTTCATGGGCCGAGTTACCACACCAGGGTAGATGAAGCATCACTACCAGGACACTGCTTAGAGCTCTATGTGAATACAGATGTCATTGTGAGATACTAAGCACACTTCTCTTCCTAGCCATTGTAGACTTCCTCCTCAAAGTGATCCTGTATGTTCCTTTATACATTTATTCTGTACTGAAAAAAAATCTAAACCAAATTTTTGTTACTTATTCAATAACCAAGTATGTGTATGCTGCTTGGAAAGACAGACTGAAGTGTCACTAATGGAGATAGCTGATAGATGGATGACAGCTGGATCTAAGGTTTAGGTTCATAACACATTATATCAAAGAAAGCTTCCTAGAAGAGCCACATATGACTACTGAAACAAAGCTGTGCTGTATTAGCCTTGCCTCAGGGACTGCTAAGTGAGGCTGGATGTTATAGCCAGCAACTTAGAAGTCTAAAGAGACCTTGCCACCAGTTAATTCTAAAGTCATTATTTCACTGTGTTTTAGCTTATTGGGTTAGGTAACAATGGGTAGCTGGGCAGATGATCTTTAGAAGAACACCCTGACTGTGGATGAAGAGATGTGACGTCAAAAGGGCCCCTCTCAACTAGTGAGACTTTTGATGAATTGCTAAATCCCTTATTAACAATTAAATTGTTAATTTAAATGCCAGAGATGGAATTAAGTGTTCAAGGTAAAGCCTACTTTTTTTTTTTTTTTTTTTGCACGGTATTATAGCAAGTACTGGTTTTGTGTGTTATAAATTATTATCACAAGATTTCAGGTTATCTTTACAGAAGTAATCTCGTCCACTTGTTTTTCCAGATGCACAGCATCAGTTCAGGGAAGGGGGGCGGGGAGAAGGAAACGTGGAGTTTTGTGGTTGTTTGGTCTTTTTTTTTAGTCAGACTAATTAATGGAAAAACACTGAGCAGAGTGATGGTTGTGTGAATTCTTTAAAGACGGAATGAACGGCGCCGGCCCCCTTCCTTCCTCGGCCCGACCGGCGTCGGAGCTGGGCTGTGGCGGCGCTGTCCCTGTCCCTGTTCCTGTTCCGGCGCGGCGGCTCCTCCCCGCGCCTTCCCTTCCTTCCTTCCTTCCCGGCGGCGGCGCGCCCGGTTCGAACGGCGGCGGGAAAAGCGGGAGTGTGCCCTGAGGGGTCGGGCCGGGGGGCGCTGGTGTTCGCGGGGAGACGGGGCCGGGAGGGCGGGACGAGGGTCTGCCCTGCCCGCCTTGGGGCGCTCGGCGAGGCGGGCTGGGACCTCCTGCGTGAGGGGAACTGCAGCGGCGGAGCGAAGGTGCGGTCCTGAACAGCAGCGTCGCGATTTATCTCTTTTATGTGCCTGGCTCGTTACTAACTGATGTATGCTGTATAGCACTTATACGTCGGTCTAGGCTAATGAAGTGGGTTTTACTGCTTTTAGAGTGAGCTGAGCTTCATAAATTGAAGTAACAAAGATTTCCCGTTCTCTCCCAGGTACTGACACAGAGAAAGCTGATTTGTGTCGGGGACAGTTTTTCACTGACTTTATCCTCAGCATATACTGAATAGCGAAATGTCCTCGAAGAAGAAAATAAAGAAGACTCATACAAGCTATAAATTAGAGGTAGGTTTTGCTAGGTTGGGCAGAATTCAAACAAGCCGTGTTTTGTTTTTGTTCAGAGCATCCAAAGGAGTGTAAAGAAGATGGTAAAGAGTGTAGAGGGGAAGCCATAAAAGGAGCAGCTGAGGTTACTTGGCTTGTACAGGTGGAGGAGACTGAGGGAAGACCACATCGTGGTCTCAGCTTCCTCACAAGGGGAAGAGGAGGGGCAGACACTGATCTCTTCTCTGTGGTGATCAGTGACAAGACCCGAGGGAATGGCCTGAAGTTGCATCAGGGAGGTTTAGGTCAGATATTAGAAAAAGATTCTTCACCCAGAAGGCTGCTGGGCACTGGAACAGGCTCCCCAGGCAAGTGGTCACAGCACCAAGCCTGACAGAGCTCAAGAAGCGTTTGGATGATTCTCTGAAGCTCATGGTGTGATTCTTGGGGGTGATCCTATGCAGAGTTAGGGGTCAGATTTCAATGATCCTTTTAGGTTTCTTCCAACATAGGATAGTGTGTGATTCTGTGTTGTGTTATCATGCAGTCAGGGCATTGTCTCTGGAGGTGGATGCGCAGGAATTAATGCAGGGCTTGCTTTGCACAGGCACTGTGCAGTCCCTGCTGGGGCAGGCTTGGGGTGCGTGCGTGGGGTTTTCTTTTTTTCCTTCTGGGAGTAGTACAAAATGGACCAGTGACTTTCAAACAGGCAAAAGTTTAAAAACAGTCTCATAAAAGAAAAGAAAACAATTTGTAGAGGAAAGAGTTGATGTGTCTGTATTTTGTACCATAACAGAACTTGTGGGGCACTGCTAAGCACTAGTAAAATTAAAAAGCTTAGGAAGTTGGTGTTTTCTGCTTATAATTCACTCTCCATGCACTCACAGAAATCAGTGAGAGATTCGCTCTCACATGGTAAGAATGACATACAACTGTTTCATAAAACAGTGTCATTCCCTTTACCCTTCTGTTTTACAGAAGTCTCTATGTAATCCTTGATTTAAAAATTCCCCTTTTTATAAGGTTACACTATAACTTTTCAATTTTTTAAAATGACAATAATTAAATTGAACAAGGATGGAAATTTATGTATTATAGAGATGAAAGAAGAAATACTTTAATGCTTGAGAAGAAAAAGGACACAGATCATAGAAATCAGATACTAGATTGTTATAAGACTTCTAAGCTTGCATACTCATTTTCATGAAAGAAGACAAAGCTCACACTAGAGTACAGTATCAAATAGTGCAATGTACATGTTTTATACTATCACTTCTCTTAGAGGAGAAAACCCAAAGCCTGAGTTAAAAACAGGCTTCAAATACTTTATGCCATGGCTCAGTAGTTAATATGGTCCTGGTTAAATGTATTTCTAGTCAAATGTTCTTGAAATTCATTGTCATATTTAATCTGTTGTGCATTCAAAAAGCTGGATAAACTGGCTGTTAATTTCATACCCATCCAGGAACACAAAGCCAATTCCAATCTTCGCTGGAAATCACTTCTGCTTGAGGAACCTGATGTCTCAAGGATATTGAAGGTAGCGGAAACAAAACACCTGGAGGAGCTTGATGATTCCTTTGGTTAGTATTAACTTGAATGTCATTTAATGTATGATTTTCACAAACAAACCACAAGGGCAAAATGCTTCAATGCTTACCTAGGAAAAGTTATTGGTTTTTTGCCAGAGAAAGTAGTGGACAGGAGAGACAGAGAGTTTGTTATGTTATTTTCTATAATTTAGGAAGTAACAAGAATAATGCTGTAATATGTACAGGTAAAAGTTAACAGAAAAATACTGGCTATTCAAGTTTTATATCTGAATGGTAGAATTTCACACATTATAATATTGCAGATGTGTAAGAATTTACATTTAAAACCCTAAGTTCAATATCTTAAGTTATTCTCTATTAAGCTACGGAAATTATGAAGTAAAATTTTTGCTATTGTAAGAGTCTTCATGGCAGCAAATTTGAACATTCACAGGGATGTTTTTGTGCCAGTTTCAAATCTTATTTAAAAAAATAACATAAAACCATACAATTTTTGGTGAAGGATTAAAACCATTTCCATGCTTTGTATTGTATTTCTGTAATGAGGCCTCAGTATAGAGGCAGAGAATCAATTTAGATGAAGTAGGTGCTCCTGAGTGAAGTCCTCTATTATTGTGTTATATATATATAAATAATTGAAAAACTGTGTGATTTGAAGTTGTAGAGAAAATGCTAAGAGTTATTTCTCAACTGTAATTGTTATTACTCTAAGAAAATCATGGAAATATACATGTGACTACTAGAAAGAGCATTGAAAATGAGCTATAAATAATTTAGCAAGAGGATTGTTATAAGGGCGAGACGGAAAGATGAAAAGCTCTTCTTTCCCTGACTTCTGTGCTACGTATTTAGACTATAAAAAGGATGCCCACTGACACTAGTGTAAACTAAGACAAAATTTATGTGGCAATGTGCTTGAAAAAAAAAATTATACTACAGAGGGCATGCTAAAACCCAAAGTTCCCAGAGTTCTAATCTATTTTGGTAGCTACCTTTAAGAATTCTACATTTACAAATATTCTGTAGCAGCTGTAACTGTCTTCTTATAGCATCCAATAAAGCAGCTTAAAGTCTATATTAACAAAAATTAGAAAGTAGTTGTTTAAATATGTAGAAGGTTTATGTATGCCATAGCAAAGAGAGACTTTAAAGACACTGTACAAAATATTTTGCCTGCTATGTGCCATATGTACATGCCCAGCTTTCCTGCACCTTTGTTTTGAGTTTGTAAAGAAATAGCAGGTGGCTGGGTACGTAAAACTTTTCACTATGTATTTTTTTCTAATCCTCAAATAATACTTTTAACAAGAACTTCCTTTTTAATAGCTAGCAAACCACAAATACCCTAACTAAATGCTTAATGGCGAGCAGTGCTCCTTGCCTTAAGAGATGGGAGCAGTTTTCATGCAATTTGTTTTCTGTTCTTTATAGATCACCCTTTGCACAGTACTGCTGTGGATGCTTATGGAGAGGAACCCTCACAAAACGAGTCACTTGGTCATGTTTCAGCACTGCAAAGGCAAAATACAAAAAGAAGGTCTGGTGAAAAAAAATAGAATTGCCAGCATTTAATCTTTACATTTTTTGGTTAAGTGGGAAAAACGTTCTATTTGTCGAGTTTCCCTAGCTGCTTATTAAACAGATGCTCTAACTTAAAATTCCCAAGATCAGAAACCAAAAGAGTGAGGTTGAAGATTGTAGAAAACAAATGGTAGAGTAAATCTGAGTCTGCCTTTTGTAAGCAGTACAGTACTTACTGCAGTTTTTATATTGAAAAGATTTTAAAATGTCTCTGTGAGGTATTAATTTGTTCTCTAAATGCTGGTGTCTAAAGTTAAAAGATGGAAAAATTGAAAAATGGATAGAAGCCAGTTAAATTATATGTAACAGAGAAAATTATTTAAAAATATTTTAATTCAAATTTTTGTATGTTTCTCATTTGTTTAATCAAATTTGGTTTAAATCTGAAATAGTTATAATTTGAATTAAATAGCAAGACAGTAATAGTGCTTGTATGAGAGTATGTTGTGAGAGTATTGTTACTTTGATTTTTGTTTTGTTGTGTAGATCATTCTTTCTCAGTGTATAACTGTATGTTTTTCTTTTCCTAGTAAAAAAATGCATCTGTCAAAGACATCTAATGGTGATAAGCAGATACTCAAAACAGCTGGTGCTGGAGATGGACCTCTTAAGGAGACTGCGGTACACAAAAAGTTGCCTAAGTATTATCAGTCAATTTAAATTTAGCTTACTTCTTGCCACGCCTGCATTAGAGGGTGGGGTGAGAGGAAGACCTTCCATTTGTTTCTTAGTACTGCCATAGTATTTAATTGTATCCAAAATAATCAATCCTCAAAGTATTCCTGAGAGATAGCCAAGTGAAATGCTTAAAGCTACAGTCATCATGTCAGCATGGAATATAATATAATAGGCAGGTGTTCTGGATCCTGTAGCCTATTCTCTTTTTCATTTGGGAATATGTTCTTTCCTTATTTCAAATATCTTCTTTGTATCTAGAATACATGTGCTTGAAGAATGGCATACCAGATGGAATATGAATCCTTTTTGTTTTTTCAGTATTGAAACAAATTTATGAGAGAAAAGAATACTGATAAAATTAATTTTGAATGTGTATTAGAATTAAAAGCCATCCAGTTTTGAATGAGTGTTTTTCCACACTTACTCCACAACTAGTGTAAAATGCGCTTGGCCCACTTCCAGACATACAGAGGAAGTTAATCATCTGCAGGCTCAAAAGTAGACCTGTGATAAAAGAAGCTGTGCAGTAGTTTGTATAAAAGGTTTTTTACATATTGAAATTTATTGGAATTGCTGAAAACGATGCTGTGAAATTCAATACAGATTGTTAAACTGGATGTATGCAGCACTTTTGTAGGAGTGCTGTTGGTGTCACAAAGTAGTCAAAGTAGAGAAAGAATGGGGACAGAATGTGGGTGAAAAGAAAGGTGAGCAGGCAGTGTTGATCAGAGAAATGTTAATACTGGGCAATGACTGTGCTGAACTGAGGGTCCTTATGCTCCTTAACGTGTTCCTAGTCCTGCTGCACGGCCAGTGGCCAACGTGTCCGTTGGTCAGTTCAGTCAGGCAGCTGCTGTCCTGCAGCAGTGTGGTCACTGTGCTGGGATTCTGGTGAAACGAGCCTGTGTAAATGTTACAGATGTTTCAGTCAGGAAATGCTTTTTGCCTAATTGCCATTTTAAATTAATAATAAGGGTTTATTTTGGAAGTTAATCTGCTTTTCGTATCACAGAAGGGTGTGAATGCTACTCAGTTCCAGGCGAAAAAGAAGCAGCCTTCAGAGGAGAGCACATCAGACCCTTCTGGTAAAAACTCTCATATAGCTTTTCCTCATTCAAGATGAATGTTTTTCCATGCTTTTAATTTCTGGTACCTAGCAACAAACTCTTGGAGAAAAGGCAAAATAGGAAGGTGTATGCCCAGTGGAAGCAAGGTCAGGAGACAGAGGAAGAACTCAGAGATGCTGCTTGCCACTGTAGGGAGAAAATTTGTGCAGACAAAGCTCAGCTGAAGTTGAAGCTGCCAGAAATGTGAGGGACAATAAAAAGTTTTTTCCAATACATTAATGGCAATAGGCAGTGTAGAAATATCATCGGCCCATTACAGAATGAGGATGGTCACCTCACAAACAGGGACAGAGCCAAGGCAGAGGTGTTTAATGCATTCTTTGCCTCTATCTTCAACTCAGATGATGGACAAAGGGGGTCTCAGTGCCCTGAGCTTGAGGACCATGACTTTGAGAATGACCAACTCCCTGAAATTGTGCAGGACCTGCTGCTCCAGCTGGACCCCTACAGATCTATGGGGCCTGATGGGATTCATCCAGGAATCCTCAAAGAGCTGGCTGATGTCATTGCAAAACCTCTCTTGATGATTTTTGAGCGGTCTTGGGAATCCGGAGAGGTCCCAGCTGGTTGAAAGCTGGTGAATGTTGTCCTGATTTTCAAGAAGGGCAAGAAGGAGGACCCCGGAAATTACAGACCCATCAGTCTCACTTCAGTGCCTGATAAAGTTATGGAGAAGATTATTCTGGGAGGTATTGAAAAACACCTGAAAGATAATGCAGTCATTGGTCACGACCAGCACAACTTCATGAGGGGAAAGTCCTGCTTATCAAACCTGATTTCCTTTTATGACAAGGTAACCCACCCAGTTGATCAAGGGAAGCCAGTTGATGTAATCTTTTTGCATTTCAGTAAAGCTTTCAATACTGTCTCTCACAGGACCCTTCTGGACAAAATGTCCAGCACACAGCTGGATAAACACATCATGCAGTGGGGTGAGCAATTGGCTCACGAGTGGAACACAGAGGGTAATAATGAAATGGGGCAACATCAGACTGGTGACCTGTCACTAGTGGGGTTCCACAGGGCTCCATCTTGGGCCCTGTGTTCTTCAACATCTTCATAAATGACTTGGATGCAGGACTGGAAGGGATATTAAGCAAGTTTGCAGAGGACACAAAACTGGGAGGAGCTGTTGACTCCCTCGAAGGCAGGGAGGCCCTGCAGAGAGACCCTGACAAATTAGAGGGCTGGGCAATCACCAACCATATGAAGTTCAACAAGGGAAGTGCTGGATTCTGCACCTGGGCTGGGGCAACCCTGGATGTTTGTATAGACTGGGGGACAAGAGGCTGGAGAGCAGTTGCAAGGAAAGGGACCTGGAGATCGTGGTCGATGGCAAGTTGAATATGAGTCAGCAGTGCCCTGACAGCCAGGAGGGCCAACTGTGTCCAGGGAGGCATCAGGCAAAGCATCACCAGACGGTCAAGGGAAGGGATTGTCCTGCTCTGCTCTGCAATGTGGCGGCCTCACCTTGAATATTGTGTGCAGTTTTGGGTGCCACAATATAGGAAAGATATTCAGCTATTAGAGAGTATCCAAAGGAGAGCAGTGAAGATGGTGAAGGGCCTTGAGGGGAAGTCGTGTGAGGAGTGGCTGAGGGCACTTGGTCTGTTCAGCCTGGAGGAGACTGAAGCGAGACCTCATTGCGGTTACAACTTCCTTGTGAGGGGAAGAGGAGGGGCAGGCACTGATCTCTTCTCTGTGGTGACCAGTGATGGGACCTGAGGGAATGGCCTCAAGTTGTGTCAGAGGAGGTTGACGTTGGATATTAGAAAAAGATTGTTCACCCTGAGGGTGGTTGGGCACTGGAACAGGCTCCCCAGGGAAGTGGTCACAGCACCAAGCCTTGACAGAGTTCAAGAAGCGTTTGGATTGTACTCTCAAGCACATGGTGTGACTCTTGGGGGTGGTCCTATGCAGGGCTGAGAGTTGGGCTTAATGATCCTTGTGGGTCCCTTCCAACTCAGCATGTTCTGTGATTCTGTGATACTGCTTCAAGAAATGGAAGGTTTTAGTTTCAGTTTTGTCATAGACCCACATTTGATCCCCATGGTTTGCCTATTCCACTCCTGAAGGGGTAAAACATGTGTGCATTATCCCTCTAAGGCAGACTGGTTCCCTTTGGAGGGAAGTCTGGGGCCGTGGATATGAAGCTGTAAGAGGTGTCAGTACATTCCTTGGTCTGGAAGCCTGGAGCAGCAGCTGGGGCAGAACTTGGAATGCCCCTTGTGTCATCTTGCTTCCTTTGAACCCATCATATTGTAGTACTAGACTGACATTTGAGAGTGTGTGAAGAAACATGGTTTAACTTTTTGTGGAATTAGTTAATAATACTGTTGCAAAATCTAAGGAAATGTATTTGTATATAGGGTTTTTTTGAAGCATATATGGTATTAATGCAAAATGTATACAAATATGAAATAAATGTAATAAAATAAATATAAATAAAATACAAATATAAAAACTCATGATTCTTTGCCCAAACTCAGACTAATAGTTTTTACAAGACAAAAAATTATATCTACAGTCAGTGTGTAGTTTATTTTTTAATGTGTTTCTGGACTTGCTTGAAATGATTAAGAGTAAGTTGTATATGATTGATCATCCCAATTTTAAAGGGCTTCTAGATAAATCTATCATAGTTGTTCAGCCGAAGACAGATGAAATAATATATCACTCTTCTCAGATTTAATATTAAAATATTCATAACTTTTGGATGGTTATTTTGATCGTGGGAACAATAATTTTTCTATTGTTTTAGAACATGTACCTGAGTTATGCAGGTTGAGTTTATTCTGTTGTTTCAGTGGACAGCCCACATTCTGTACAGGTTTGGTGTCCCAAAGAGCTGGAGAGATCTCCTAGAGATATTACAGAACTGGATGTTGTTCTGGCTGAAGTTGAGAAGATAGCAGCAAATTACAGGTAAATATTCTGCTTTCCTATGATTGAATATTCAAAGTTTTAAAAAGGATTTACCTGTGTTTTTGCTAGTGGGCTGTCCTTTGGGGAATGCAGTATTGCATGGTTACATTCTAATGTTATTTTCATGATTGTTCAGTTTCTGTGATACAAATGTTTTTTCATATGTGATCTTGACATGGTCTGCAGGGATTTGATATTTTTTCAAACAATGCCACATCTCAGCTGCCATTTTTCAAGGTAGAAATTAAGCTATTGCTAGTATATGAAAGATCTGCAGTTGCCTAGCTGCTTAATGCTGAGTTTTATTCGTTACTTAAAGAAATGTTGTGGGATGAGATTTCCCCTTTACTGAACTAAGTGGGTTGTGTTTTGTCCCTCTGACTTCTCCAGACAAAGCATAGAATCAAACATTTGCAGAAAGGCTATCATTGACTTCTGTTCTGCTTTCAAGGGCCAAATCACCGATCTTGTAAGTACACCAGAAATAAAATCAAGTTTTGTGGTCAGAAATGCCTATGGTTTTATATTGTCCATTACACACTTATTTTACAGTACGTAAAATTTTCCAATCTATTGTCAGTATAAATAATACAAAAGCAGTCTGTTGTGTGCAGGTTATGATTTGCTGCCTGTGTGCAGGCTTTCATAAGAATTACCTCCAGACACAACACTGCTGTCATGCAGGTACTTGGCAAAATTGTCAGCTTTCGAGAATAGAGAAGCATCTAATAATCCTGAAGTGTTTGTCATATCTAAATCATTATGTAGGAAAACTGGAGGGCTGCATAATTTGAATGAGCATAACAGCTGTGTCAAACACTGTTTTAAAACCTCATGGACTAGAGTTTTATAAGGCCAATGATTTAATTTTTATACTGCGTCTCAGTGACTCTTGTTTAGAGGCCTGAGTAAGGCCTCTAACATAATCCAGGGAAAATCATCCTTTTTTAATGAGCAGTTTGAACATAACTGTAAGATATTCAAGAGCGATCTGGACACAGTCCTGTGCCATGTGCTCTAGGATGACCCTGCTTGAGCAGGGAGGCTGGACCAGATGACCCACTGTGGTCCCTTCCAGCCTGACCGATTCTGGGATTCTGTAACAAGCTTATTGGTTAGGAAGACTAAGATTTCTTCTCACTAATTGTAAGGAGTGAAATGAACTCAGAACTTTGTAGGACTTGTGATAAGTACAATGGATAAGTACTAAAACTATAGTTCTAAGTGTTTCATGAGAAGGAATAAGTTTTAAAAAGACTAGATTTATACCTATATATATAAAGTTATAGAAAACTTAAGCTAGGTAGTATTACAGTAATTGGTACGAGTGTTACTTGCACTAACTAATTTTGTGCAACAGTCTTTCTCTGGCATGAGGAGAGAGGAAAGACTCCATACACAAGTGATACACTTGTAATCTCACTTTGAAACAGTGTTGGCTTTTTAAATAGCTTTTTATGTTATTCCCAAGTAATTCTTGCAGCCATGATTTTAGGAGGATAGTGATGAATTCAAGATCCATAGTCAATCTGTAATTCTTCTTTTCCTCTGTAGATAGCGGGAGTCCAGGAATTAAAGAATATGAAGAGGAAAAATGCTAAGGTAAATACATATATATCACTAGATTGTATGGCATACAGTAGTGGGCATTGAAATTTCAAGAAGTTGACTGGAAGAAATAAAATAATTGACAAAAAGGTGTACTGTACTACAGAATCAACTGCACAAATAGGGGATAGGGAACCACCAGAGTATTTTTGGGAAAGATCTGAGTAAATATGATGGAATGCAAACTCCATACATATACTGCTATAGGGGGTAAAAAGAAGGAATGCACATTAGGATGTGTAGGTGTCTATGCATGTGAAGTACTCTTTTGGTTTTTTGGAGTTAGGTGGTTTTTTTTTTTTAATGAGTACTTGTGAGGCTTCTGGAGAGCTAATTAAATATTGAGTGCTAACCTTCAAGAAACACAAATGAATATAAAAATCTAGGAGAGCAGCAAAGATGGTGACCTGTGAGGATAGAATTGGATTTCTTAGTTTAAAGAAGTCTATGGGAACTGCATTCCCTAAATATATGCAGAATTTTTGTTCAGAAGAAGGCAGTTCCTCTGTTCATTCAGAGGGAGTAGTTATTTACTGAAAATGCAGTTGGGGAATGTTGACAGGAGGAGGAACTAGTGTAAGAGCAGAAAAACGTTGCAGTGGTTTTATCAAGGAGAGGTGAATGCCCTAGAGCAGAGAGATTTAAGAGAAGCATAGGCACTGTCTGGCTTTCTGCCCAGATTAACATCTTCTGCAAACTTTTCAAGGACAAAATAGCTTTCAACAAATAAGGTCAACATGAGGCTTATTCTGGGATGTAGCAATTAATATGCTAAAGTCTTGTTGATTTGAGGTGATATGGCAAGCTACTCAGCACGTAAAATAATACACATATAGAATTCACAGACACTCACATTTATCCTGACTTTGACTCGTATACATTTGTTTAAAATGAGATTTTTAGTTGCTAAATTTAATTTTAGGATCAGTTTTGGGTGTTGCTTTTTTTTTTTTAAATTGGATGTTATATTAAAGAAAGCTTAGTTATGGCAATCATGCTGAACATAGCTTTATGTTAGTTTTCATTTTGACCTAGAGTCAACTCCTAGAGTTGGTCATGTTTGTGTTCAAAATGTCACAAACTCCTTTTGTATGCTTGTAAAGTGAGTGTTCCTTAGGAGAAATTTTGGATGGAGATAAAAGTTTGACATTTTAAATAGCTTTGAAGTGTTTAAAATACAAATGTAAAATATGGCAGTTTATAAGGTCTGATATCTTGGAATGTTCCACGAGAATCAGAAGCATAAAATCCCAGAGAAAAGAAGCCAATCAAATATGAGTTGTTTGCCTTTGAAATTGCAGAAACTGTTTCAGAGACTTTGCTCACTATTTGTTTCAGGCAGTAACAAACATCAAAAAGAAAAGGCAGCGACTGGTGCAACTCAGAGAAGAGCTAATTGGGTATGTTTCTAATGATGCACAATAATAGCCTGAAGAGCTTAAAGAATCTGTATTTTGTAGCTCAGAAGGGAAAGTAACTTTTTTTGGTTTTTTTTCATTTTATTTGTTGTCTTGCTTTCTGTTTTTACAAAAGCTTGTGATGACCTCTCCTTTACATATATCAGTTGCCTAGATAGTCATTCTTGCAAGTTCTCTTAGCTAAATAAATAGTTACTAGGATGGTGTTTCACACCATGTGTTCATAAGAAAAATACTAATGTTACAATTTGAATTGCAAAGGCGCTGTATCATAAATTTACAAAGGTAATACATAGGACTTTTTTGGTTTTGAGGTGGGAGATTGTATTTCACCTCTGCAATTTGACAAGCGTTCCTCTCAGTACCTGATTTGCTTTCATCTCATGTGGCTATGCAATTCCCCATCTCTAACTTGGCATTAATCTTAAGAGTCATTTAGATAAACAACATAGAAATCATGTTATTTGGAAGAACCATTAGGCTTCCCCACATCCCATTGGTTGCTAGTGACAAGTTTTATACTGAAGCTGTGTATAACGTCACTCCTTAAGTTATCTCTGTAGGGAACCAGGGCCTTGGATTGACAAGAACAGTGTAAAAGCCTTTTCTCTATGGCCATGAGAGCTTGTGTAACTTTGCAGTACTATGGACAAATTATGCTCAAAGAACTAAT
This sequence comes from Pipra filicauda, assembly GCF_003945595.2. Taxonomy (NCBI): domain Eukaryota; kingdom Metazoa; phylum Chordata; class Aves; order Passeriformes; family Pipridae; genus Pipra; species Pipra filicauda. The sequence continues at coordinate 1,812,793 of NW_024104842.1, forward strand.
CCCTCAGTATGGTTTGAACCCCCTCACAGACTGAAAGCTGTCTTCGCATTTTTTATGTGTTCTGTTGTAATCCTTTGGTCATTTTAAGAAAGCTTTTTTTCTGTTGAATGAAAATGGCTGTTGGTGTTCAGTTTTTGGAGTGCTATTGTAATGGATTGAGCCCTCCAGTTTACTTAGGCAGAGGTGTAGGTAGTTTGTAGATCCTGAGTATGCTTCAGCATAAGCACTTGAACACCTCAGCCTGCAGACAGGCGTGTGCAGAACACCTAAAGAAACTATATTTGGAAAACTTAATTGCTTAAAAGAGAGGAGCTACATTGTCAGACTCAAAAGACAATTTTGAGTCTGACAAAAGAATGTTCTTTTTGAGAATTAAAAAAGTGCTCAAAAAGAGTTTCTCTTTGAGAAAGAGAGGTTTGGGGTTTTTTGGTGGATTTGGACTCATGCTCCTATTTAAGTAATATGCTAGTTGTTCTAATTAAACAGTATGCTATACTAACCTATGTTTTGTGTTTCTGAGCAACCTTTCCTTCAAGTCTTCTTCAGAGGAAATATGTTCATAGTCATTCATGCAATAAACATGCAGATACAAACATCAAAGCCTTGATTCTTTTTCAGAGCTGAACCACAACTGACACAACTACAAAGAGAATATGCTGAGATAAAGGAAAGGAAATCTTCCTTGAGGCAAACAATTGAATTACTTACTGATTTAAAGGAGCTACAGCAAGACTGTTTGGATTTTAGAGAAGAAAACCCAAAAGAAAAAGTGGTAGTAAGTACAAATTTTGCATGTATTTCCGAACAGTTCTGGGTCACAACTCTCCTCCCCATTTTTTCTTTCCTGGACTGCTGGGCACTTGTATTAATGTTTAAGTTATATTAAATAGCAATATTTTGTTAATTGTCTTTGTGGAAGCAACTTGAGAATCACTGCTGTAACTGCACTGTAGTATCTCACTCTTTTTGGTCTCATGTTAAAAGCTGAAGTATTTCAGAGAGGATTCCACTGCATTGCTCTCTATATCCAGGAGTTGAAAGGACATAAAAGCCTAACAGTTGTTCTCAGTTGTAACTTTTTTATAGAAATTAAAGAAATATTAACACTGAGAAACAAGTAATTATTCTTTTGTTGTTATTGTTCAAAGAAAGGAAAAGCTCTGGTATTTCCATGTCTGTTCTGTAAGGTATTTAATGCTAAGAACAGTGCTTTTATTACATGGCCAGAGTAACTTCTCATGTAGCCTTAGAACTCCTTCCCGTTTTACCCAGGACCTGGTGTGGTATTTTCTGTTGACAAAGGTACATGCCTGCCATGTGTAAGGGAAATCCTCGCATTTCATAAGACACTCTTATTAATTTTGGCCGTTCTTCACTTTTAAAAATCATGTTGTGCCATTCCAGATAGAGGAAGAATAACTACAGACATGTAAGTGATCTTTCCAAGAGTTAAAAATGTTGCCTTGTAATTTTATTTCCATATCAACAGTATGGAACTTCCAGCCTCCCTGCTCTTCTGATGGAGTCACGGAGAATTCTAGGAGCAGAAAGACACTTTCAGAATATTAATTTGAAACTGGAAGAGGCTCTGGCTGTACAAAGAGAGAGGTTATCAAAGAAAGACTAAGTGTTTTTTAAGACTTTTTAACATTTGTTAAAAACAGTTATTGGAATGGTAGTGTTTAAAGCGTGATTAGTCACTGTTGCTCTATTTTGTTTCAATGTTAAAAATGACTTGATCGAGATGTATCTTTCTATTGTCAAATAGTCTCAATGTCAGTGAAATGACTGAAACAGCAATCCCACTTAAAGTAATAAAACTTTTCTCTGCTTGTGAACAATGTTGGGTTTTAAACTTGTGCTATTAAAGTAATATGATCTTGACAGCAACATACACTTTTAAAGAGAACACAGAGACTTTGGCTGAACTATTCATAGACATCTTTTTATTAAATTTGTATGTTAAATAAATAATTTCATCCCATTTCTGGAACTAAAGAAGTCTGTTTAACTTGGTTTATCAATAAAACTTGGACATAAAACTAGCAAAATAGAAACTGTACAGCAGAGAGCATTAAAAGTGCTAAGCATGGAGCAGCATTCATGATGAGTGTTTCAGTCCAGCACTCTTCAGACTCGACGTAATCTTCCATGATCTCCTGCCTGTTCAAGATCATCCAGCTAATCTGCCCTTTGTCCTACACCTCTGGAATAGTGCTTCTGAACTACATCGCAGTATCTTTCCAGAGGCACAAAGCACGCAGGTGTCACTGCTGGCAGTCTGTGTGCTGGCCAAGCCAGTGGTTAGCTGCCTTCTTTATTGCAAGAGTCTTCTTTCCTTAAAGCTTCCAAAAGAGCTTCATCTGGGATTTCTTCCATGGCATAATTCAGACTATCATTTGCAGCTTCAGCGAGTTCCACATCTTCGGCAGCTTCCAGGAAACGGGCATCGTCGCTTGCATTTTCCCACTCACTGTCTGACAACAAGAAGTCTTGAGACAAGCTGTTTGCCAGAGATCCTGAGCTTTCTGACAAGTCTGATGCATTAAAATGTGGTTTCACCTTTTCTTCTGTGTTCCCCCTTTCATCCATTGGTGTATACTCTTCTTCCTTTGAGAAACAAGAGTACTACTTACTCCATATGAAAATGGTCTTCATACCTTTAACTGCTCTGCAAGTTTGAAACTTGTACTGTCACACATAATGGATACTACAGGAAGCTGGCCAACAAGACAGATTTTCCAGCATGTTAATTTATAACCATGTTAACCTCTGGAAGTCTATTTCAATAGGAGTAGAAATTTGCTGTTTTTCTAGCAACCTACAAGCAGTCTGTTGTATACAGCTTCTTAAAGTAATACAAGGTTAAAACTGATTTTAAGGTCCGTTTAAAGATACTGTCAGGATCTGAAAGTGCACTTAAATTGCACTTTCTATGAAATAGTACTAATAGCTATTGATGCTCTGCTTAAGTAGAGCTTAACGTGCCATGCTGCAGTATGACCTTTAAAGCTGTCAAGATAAATTTAAAAGTTGCAAAAATGCCAACTCTTATTGCCTAAGCAGTGGAAAAACTAGTATGTTCAGGCCTTAGAATCTAGGTGCAGTATTAGGTTGGCTTAAGTATTCTACCTGTTTAGGGGAAAGGTAACTGTGTTGATACACTAAAAAATGGAGATAAATGAACTTCAAATATGAGGGTCACTGACCTACATTTGACTCTGATTGAACTCAAGTGTTCCAGGAGCAGCTCCATTTTGGCTTGCCCAGCATGAAATCAAACTCGGGCAGTTTTTCCATTCTACTTAACCCTGCAGTGTCCCTGTGGCTTATGCACTGGGAACTGCTGTTCAGATCAAAACAGAAGGAAGTCTTTAGTCCCAAGTGAAGTTAGGTGATTCCAGTAACTTAAAAATGAGTATATGGTGCTACCAGAACCTCTTCTATACCACTGTAACTAGTGCATGGAGCTCAACAGACTGTGTCAGTGGGCATGTTCAGTGATTTCCAGAGACAACATGGCTCACAAGGACCTTGGCATATCGATAGGACAAAAACATACCTCTTTGAAAAGAGACGGGAGACATATCCCAGGTGGTAATGGAAAACCTAAATCAAATATATGGCATTAAAATTAACATTCAAAAAAGTACTAAGTATAATTGCTTTGAGATCACAGACTACATACTTTGTGATTTGAAGTTTTGTTCTCTGCAGACAGGATCATGACACTTTTGATACCAGACTTCGTTCTTCAGATCTACCAGAATCCTAAGAATGAAATCACTTAGTTTTTTTCAGTAACAGTAAATAAATGAAATGAATTCATACAGTAGGAAACTCTGACACTAAATGAACAGGTGTTGTTTATCCTCAACTATGGACATTGCTTTCATACTCTGACATACTAATTACATGTTTTGTACAATTTCTGATAAACTTCTAGCTTCATAAGTTAAAAGAAATAAATTTTTAAGACTAACATCTGGAAGTGAAATTTAGTTAACTTCATTACATTAAGCTTGGAAGACAGTCATTAAAATAAGGGTAGCATATGGGATTTAACTGTAAGATAAGATTTTGTTGCTGCTGCTGTTACAGATAATTTCATTATAAAAGCCACATAAAATCACTATTTCCTGTCAACTGATTAGACCACCCAGCTTTTTCAGCTGTGCTTTACAAACACCAAACTTCAAGCACCGTGCTTGGGAAACACCATCTAGTGTAGTGGCTGTAGGTTTTTTTGAGTATCCTTGTTTCTCAAAACCCTACTCCTTATGTTTCAGTGACTTTAAATGTTACACAGAGTTATTTTTAAGTTAAAATATTTCTACTAATGATATACTGGAATTCTAATGTAATCTAAAAAACCTGATTTTCCATCACTTATTTTGCTAAAACTACACAAAGTCCAACTCCTTCCAGAGTCACTGGCAAAACTCATCTTGACTAAAGCGGCAGCAGGAATTACCCTTCTAAAATGGTAATTCTCAATTATTAAAATGAAAAAGTCATTTTAATAACATAATAACGTAATTTAAGGTGCACTGTAAATTAATTTAAAAGTGGTCTGCTTTCTTTTTGTGATTTTTCAGCTTCCTAGCTGTAAAGTATAAATGCATAGTACTGCTTAATAGCTTTAACATATTCTGACTTTTATGTTAGCATCTTTAGGCACATATTTTAAATACCATGAATACCTACTTCGTGGAACTGTTAGAAATACAAGCCCGGTTATCACAAAGTAAACTTGAGGGAAAAAGTTTGGTTTTGTCTGGGTTTTTTGGGGTTTGGTGTTTGTTTTTTTTAATTGAAGCATTGTATCCTCACAGAGCAAGGCAACAGAAATTGTAATAGGTGCTAATTCTATCCATAAGAGATTTTTCAGCATTTTTAGAGAATAACAGTTGAGCAGGAGAATAAGAAAAAGCTGTTTAAAACTGAATAAAAAACACACATTATGTTGTTACTTTTGTGAGCTCTTCCAATATTTTCACACCAGCGGTAACCAGAAATATCATATACAAGTATTTCTTTGAGAGAGAAGTAATTCCACTGCCGTATCCCTGAGGGAAAAAAAATTAATTCTTTAAATTATTTAAAACTAGTGATGCAGAACAGTCATTTGTGAATAATCAAGTGGTCTCTTTACCTCCTTGTAGCCCATCTTTATTAACCAAAGAATGAACAAAATTATCAATTTCTGGATATGGTGAACCCTGATAGCCTTCCATGGAATCTGTTAAAACAAAGGCCACATATACATACTGTTAGTGGCTTTGCCATGGCAACATGTAATTATCACACATTACACATTATATAGGGAGAAAATGCACATGAATCACATCACACCCTCAAATGTGAAACCAGGGATAAATCCACTGTTACTTTCTTGTAGATCTTTAAACTGCTACTCCCACCCTCAAGAGGAAAAGGTAAATGGCATTCAGGGGCTGCAGAGCATCCTTCAGTACAGATGTACTCTGCCTCCTGCAGAAGGGTAGCTGAAGGGTAGATGAAGGGTAGCTGAAGAAGAGCCCTCCTAGAGGTTATCAGGTGTACAAGTCACAGTACATCTAATTAAAGAGAACTTTTTTTTCTATACAGGAGATAAGGCTTGGGGTACCTTGGCTGCTTCTGGTTGTTTTACTGTTTAAAAAAGCAGACATTTTTCTCTCCTCCTCTGAAAAGCCAGATGACAGAACTTTTGTGTCATCACTCACTCTGAAGAAAGAAAAGAATACAAAGAAAATGTGTGATTCTTACAGCATAACACAGTAGCATATAAGTTACCACAGTATGGCATAACATAACATGACAAAGCCCTGGGCCACTGGCTCCAGGGAGCCCAGCTGGAACAAGGGGGTGGCCAGGAGACCTCCAGAGGTCCCTGCCAACCTCAACCAGCCCATGATTCAGTGTGCACCATTCCCTATCCCTGGAGCACTCTCTCTTCTCACTTTGGCAGTTTCCCTGACTGGCACCAAGGGCAGGGGTTCCTCCTCCTCAGCAGCAACATTTGGTTCCTGGAGGAAGTCCCAGGACTCAGCCATTTAACGACTGCTGGTCCACACTCCTACAGCATATTTATGTAAATATACCCTTTGAAAGGTTTCAATTTTTTTTGTCTCTCTAAAATGAACTACTTTTTTTTGCCATGTTGCTAGCTGAAGCCAGATGATCAAAGAAGTCTAAATTCAACACAGCAGAATTTCTCAGCCATATTTATGACAGACTCATCTGATGTCTATGATCTGAATACACTACATGATTTATGCTACGGGGTTGCTGGCATCAGTTCAGGATAATGAATATTTCAGGATATAAAACCTGAAGTCAGAACAAATCTATGTTTTGAGTAAAAATATTATACCATTTTAATCCTCTTTCTGCTGCAGCAACAATTAGGATCTTCTTAGTACAGCATATGACATATCAGAAGTTTAGATTAGCTACAGAAAACTTGGTTATTGTACATACGAGTACCCAACGTAAGGAGGTATTTGTACCAAATGGGGAATCTGGTATGCAACTAAACATGTACAGGATATTTCTTATCCTACTCTGGAAAATATTCAGACTCTTCATATTTAACTGACTGGAAATCTGTAATTTTTGTTTTCAGATACAGAATTTGACCAAACTTAATAATGGTTAAGTTTTGGCATTTTGAGTGCGTACAGAGAAATGAGGCACAACTCAGGAGCTGTACCACGTGTTCTGTGTCCTTTAAACACTTGAAGGTAGGTTCAAAAAAAAAAAAACAAACCAAAAACCAAGACTCTCAAGAGTTTTGTTCTTGTTTTTTCTTCAAAAACAAGAAATTCTAGTAGGAACTCCAAAATTACACTGTAACAATGTTAATGGAATAACTGCTCATTCGAAGTAGCTTTTTGTAACTGCTGCGGGAGAATTATCATTAAAATACATATTTAAAAATATTGTAAATTCCACTGGAATTAAATAATTACCTAATGTTGCAGATTAAAGAGGAAAGAAAATATGCTTCTTCCAAGGAAACATCCTTTTCACAGCTAGGGATAAACTTATTATCCTCTGCTATCTTCAGAATCACATTTTTTCCTGCTTTTGATGATTTATACATCCGGAAGTTTCTATTCTTTGTATAAACTCCTACAGGAAAACAAATATTTCGTAACATAACAATGCTGGCTAGGATTTAGGGTACTTAGCACTTGTAAATTAAACAATTTTCCTTAGACCCAGCTAAGAGTCTAATGAATGGACAAATACTATTACTGACTTCAGCTCACACCCCATAGCTGAAATGCAACAAAGCAAGATCATAATGCATGTACATTTTTATGTCATAGAAGAATTAAGACAAACACTCAACAGCCCTACACAGGCATCTTAATGATTCTGACATTATAATTGCTAAAAGTTTCACTTCAGTATAAGAAACCCATGATTTCAAATTAATTTTGTGAAATACAACTGAGGACAAAAAGCTGCACATTTATCATCAAATTCTTAGAAGGTGACACAGTCAAAAAATATGGTTTCATTTAATTTCCATGTATGAATATGCTTGAAGGAATTTTGAACAGTATGTGAAAGTAATCCTTCTGAATTAGTAATGGAGAAGCCTACTGTAGGGCCCACTCTGGGATTACATTTCAATAGATCAGACATATTGAGGAGGCCTGCAATGAAAGTGATCCTGAATTCCATGAAAAGAATCTGAAGGAATGGGGGTTCTTCACAGGAGTCTGAGAAAAAAAAGACAGTAAAGTCTTGAAGTACATAACACATTGCTGTGCAAAAGTGTGCTGAGCTATTTTCATTTCACTGAGACGAGGCAAAAAGCAGAAAAAAGATACAGGAATGAAGAAGGGTGGAACTTTCAAACTTTAGTTTGACTATGGGTGTTGTGCTCCTGGAGATTAGTAACATTTTAATACCTTCAACAGGCTAAGCCCAGCTGGGTCATGAAGTGCCCAACCCAAAATTTCTATTATTCCATCACAAACCTAACAGCTGCCATTCCAAACAGGGAAAGAAGGCTCAATTCATACACGTAGAACAATTAAGAAGGCCACGCCTGTAAGACTTATTCCATAATTAAGCAGCTTCTAATTCAACTGAAATAACAAAAAAAAGCAATATATGCTATTCTCTTTTAATTCAAATGGGAGCACTAAGTATTAGATGAAAAAAAATTATTAGTCTTGTGTGGCAAGAATTTCTTCAAATTTCAGAAAAAAATAACTAAATGTAGTAATATAAGAAGTTCCATGGACCAAGAATCTAAGGTTCCTTTAAAGGATAGCACTTACGATCACAGTTTCAGCATGTATTGTATTTCATTTAAATTCTGACCATAGGGACAACGGTAAGAACACCACTGTTCTTACTGTCTGTAATAGAAGATTAAGAAACAACTAATTTCTTAACTTTGTTGCATCCCAAAGAAGTTTAAAAGCACTTATATTTACCTAGATCCACAAAAAGTTGCTTGTTGCCTTTTGTATCATTTACTATTAGAAAAGAAAAATCCGAATTTTCTCCCTGGTGTGACATTTCCGTATCCTTTGTTTTGTGAGCAATGGCTGGCCAGCCTTTGGAAGCGTCTTCGACAGCTGTGAGGTTTCTAAGAGAACCATCTAATCCAACTGCTTCTGCAGAAGACTGGAAAACATGTCCTGCTGCTTCTTCTGGAATCACAGCAGCAGCAGCCTTACTCTCCATTAAGCTTATGGCAGGCTGCAAAATGGTTCTCACAAAGTTACCTTAAAAACAAACAAAAAAGGCCAAAAGCAGATAATGTCGTTTATGAGTCAAGAAAGAAAGAGTTTCTGTGCAAACATTTTTTAAAATAGCCAAGATGGAAGTGGTTGGAGTCTTTTTAGCCCTCTTGCATTTTTAAAAAAACCTTTTGGTCAGCCCACTGTACAAAATGGTTCTGGCCAATAATGAGAAACCAATGCTTGGCAAGAATTTGTATTAAGCTTCTTAAAAAAAACCCCAAAGACACGAACAAGCTCAGATTTAGGATTCTGAAAAGCTTGTGATTGTCCCTCTCACTGCTGCTTTCCCTAATATAATTTCCAGAATGACTGAAAATGTTTAGTGGCAGTTTCATAGTGTGCTCACTGCTCTAAGAGTTTGATCAAAAAATACTCAAACAACAAATTATTTTTACAAAAGTATTTTGTAATGACTTTTCAAACTCCCACTATTGTAATTCAAATCCATTGTACCTCCAGGCTCTGCTAGATGGTAACTAAAGACAAACAAATAAAAACCATGGCCATAATATTTCCAGGAAGAAAGCGGAGAACAGAATAAATACACATGTGGGAAAAAAACTATGAAGTCAAAGGAATACTGGCAAGGAGAATTCTGCAGTTGTTGGATGAACCTTCAGTGGGGAACAAGAAAGAATATGAAATATAAGTCCTCCTATGCTACATATCAACAGAGTGACTCAGCATATCAAGCATCAATATCATCACTATCCTCATAATTCATTACAGGACTACTGAGGCACACAAATGAGTCACAGTCACAGACAGCGTTTTAACCCTGTGTGTCCAAATACGCCCAGAGAAATTCTTAGTTTTATAACAATAGTTACTTGGATCTTCAGTTCAGGGAGAAAATGGACCTATTTCAGAACTGAAGTTTATTTCAATTATGATAAAAGTTAGAGTACCTGTAGAAGTCCCGGTTGACCACTTCACTTTTTTGTGTCTGTAACTGAGTAACAATCACTCTGGTGTCAGAATAGCAAGGGTTCTGTTAGTGAAAGATTATTTTGGGACTTATTTCTTTATCATTCACACATGCCTTTGTTTTCTCTCTTCCAATGTCTTCTAACTGGTCAGATGTGGGAAACAAAACGTACATTTCATACTTTTGATCCTTGAATGTATTTTTTGTATGTGGGATCTGTCATCGGAGTTGATCAATGCAAATTCATTGATCGCCACAGCTTTCCTGTGGACATTACATGATCTCTCTCTTACGTGAGCTATGAACTCAGCCCCTGTATTTTAATTCTAGCTAGCAACTAACTCCCAATATTATATACTAGAAGTTTTAAATCATATTTAATTTTAAGCCCATGCACTTTGTGCATGATTCCCGACATAAAATGCTTATGATACAATGTCATCCAACATGTGATACTTCGTATTCTAGTTTATCCCACATAAATACCACTAACTCATCTTAAAGAACGTTTTGTATGAGGCAGAACACCACAGCGCTGAATACAAAAAAAGCCATCACTTGCATATGTTTGAAAAATATATTAATCCCTTCAAGTTTAATATTAGACAAAATCCATCACATCAAAAATATTTTTTTTTCATATAGGTTTTGGGAAATTACTTTATGTAGTTATCTGCATTTTTACTTCTTTACTACTTTGCACAAAGTACAAAGCTAATACACCTTAGCACAAGTTTGTTAAGCAGGTTACCAACATCCACTAATGAAAAGTCTCGAGTATATATTATTGGTAACATGCATGAATTTAACACTGGCATTTACAGTTATAAAAATTTGATTTTTACTGTGACTTCAATATCTTGTTGTAAAGGCAAAGCTGGAATATGAATACACAACCTAGAAATGTATTTTTAAGTCTGGCAGTTTGTAAACAGGTCAAATTCACGTCACAGTGGAGACACAGAACATTTAAACCAATGGGCCAGAATAAACAATTCAAGCTTCTACTGAAAGAACTGACTAATGTAATTTAGCTATCAAGATCAGAGGCTAAAATTGCTGTCATACCATATTATTTATCATCCATGTATTACTTAGGTGTTTATACTGGCAGAGAAGTTAAAAGGCCATACTTCTGAACTAAAAATTGCAGTACTCTCATTTAAGTCTTCATGGTTTGTAACTGCTACCACGGTGTCAAGTAAGAAATTACTGCTCTGTGTAACACTTAGATTTGGCAGCCAATAGTACAGGCAGCATTTGCTTATAACCAAGACAATCTGCTTGGCTTTCCTCGAGCTACTCCTCAAAAGATTTAGAGACACAGATTCCACTACTCCTAAGAATGAGAAATTGGGTTTTTTTAATGTTAAAAAAAGCTGGGAAAAAAATCCTCTGTTCTGGTAATAGTCTGTCCTCTTTGTGTTAGAGTTAGGACCTGAATTTTGGCCTGAAGTGGTGCTTAGGCCATGGACCAAATGCTTACACTAAAAATACTTGGGAAAAAAACTTATATGTAAATGCAGGCTTACAATATCCTTACAGTTTGCTCTATTCCTCCAGATGTTCATGTTGACAAGACCTTCCATAAATGATTCCTCAGAGCAACACAAAACGTGTCAACCCAATAACACTTCAATCCAGGAGTACATGTGTTGTCCCCATGAAATAACTGGACAAATTCAAAAGGGAAATAAGATTTTCTCTAATGCTGTACTGGGCTAGACAGAAGTCCAGCACTTTGTCATTAATAACAGCATCACTGTGCAGTCATTAAGTACTAAAAGCAAAGAGATCATCTTTCCTGACTCTGCTAGGTCATACAGAGCCTAGTAAGAATCTACTTAAAAACACAGGAGGTATTAAAAAAATAAGAAATACAGTATAAACTTTACTCAAGACTGGAATGAAGGAGGGTGCAGAGCTAGAAAAAGAGGTAAGGGTGAGAAAGGGAGGACTGGGCATGAAGACAGTCAGACAGATTGTGACAAGTAGACAGCAGAATAAAAGTGGGAAACTGAGTGGGATCAAAATTTTGAACCAAACACCCTGAACTCTTCCTATTCTACTGCCGGGGGAAACCCAGTAACAATGCACATAATTTCTTGTAATCCTACTGCTGTTGTCACAGTTCTTCCTGAACACAAACAGTAGAGCTAAATGTCACAAATCTAAATTTCATCCCTTCTAATAACCCCTGAGATACTAATCTCTGTATAACAGCATTTCTGCTTATTTTCCCTCATCTTTTTTGTTTATTTGAAAAAAAAAACACAATAAGGAACAAAGGTTACAAAAATAAACACTCAAATATTAAGATATTACAAAATCAAGGTTGCAGGTGCAATGTTAATTAACCCAGAGTTCTGCATTTGTAGGTTGATACAGACTTTAATTCCACCACTCGGTAAGATGTTTTCCATGAGTTCCTGCTCCACTCAGACAAAATTTAGCTGATATTCTACTGTGTCCTCATTGGTCAAAGTATGTCTATAAGACTGCTTTACTGCACACTACAGAGAATATACATACAAGAAAAAGAAATTATGAATTTCAACATTATCTTTTCTTGCTGTTCACCACTAGCACTTCAGTGCTTCAGAGGCAGTATTTTAAAAGTATATTCAAAATACTTCTGTTAAGTGAGGAGGTATTATTCTACTTATTTTAAAAATGGAGTCATGACAATCCTGAACTGGCAACTCTTTTATGTTGAGAGTTGCCATATCCCAAGAAATACCAACTTACATCAACAATTAAAATTGCTTTCAGCTTCCTCTTAATCACGCTTATGCACAGCTGGCTTGAAATCATCTTTGTCCTGCCTTCCTGACCCTATGCTGAGCACAAATGAACTGTATTTAGAGCAAATAACAGTAGCTTTAATTGTTAAGACTGACATTAACCTGCAAATTAAGGAGTCATAGACTTGCCAGTTTCATAGAAGTCAGTCTTGTCCATACTTTTATAAATAAAAGAAACATGCTAATTATGGGAAAAGGAAGTAGAAGATAGAAAAAATGAGGCTCGATGAAACTGATAGTAATTTCTGCTGGGATTACATATTTGTTTCCACATATAATTCCATTAAAATAAATATTCAAATGTGAGATGGCACTGTTGTACGAAGACAAAACCTCATCTTTTATTTCTAGGTGTAAAAGAAAAGAACACACTTACCAACATGAATATTATCCTTAAATACAGTCTTTTGGGGTAGAAATATTAAGTGCCGACTAAATTTTTCATCAGTACTGGAATCTAAATTCAAGACATCTTTAGTTGAACAATTTACATCATAAAGTTCTTTTAATTTTTGGCTGACAAGCTGAAATCATAAACATTAATTACGTTATTTTCTCTAGCATTTTTAGTAGTGGTATCTATAAAACCTAACAAAAATGCAGATTCTACATTTTCTCAAGGTTTCTTTTTGGGATTTTTTTCTCATTTTAAGTATACAATTAAGTTAATTCAAACTAACTCATATCAAGTTTTAACCAAATTTGACACGGACCATATTTAATTAAATGTGCAAGTCACTGACTATACTACCACTGATAACCTGAGCAGACTTTCAGTTTTTCAGGTCAAAGTCTGATTTAGTGGCTTTATCATCTAGGGTTTTTTCCACCACAAAGCAGTTCACACCCACAATGACAATATTTGTAACAGGTACAAAAGTAGGTGACAGAAGTCTCACAAATAAATGTCCACTTACTAAGAGATTTTCTTAGAAGATATTCTTCTAAAAACCTGCTGTATTTTCCACCTCTGTCATACTGAACTTGCAGAGGACTTAATTTTCCAACCAAATTTGCAATAAAGTGAAATACAATTGATAATTAGCAAAGATATTCAAATTTAGGCACCAAATTGATAAGTGCAGTCACATGATGTTCTCCACATCATCATTTAACTCAACTATAATGAACTGTTGTCTAAAGAACCTTAAAATCAGAAGGGATTTATTTAAACCTTGATATACAACCATTTGGCAAAGGGAATGAACTTGGGAATATCTGAGTGGAACTTTTATTGATGCTGCTTTAAAGAATCCCTAAACATTCCTTCAGTTTTACAGCTTTAAAGTGGCATAGGACATAAAACAATCTCTAAAAGTAAACTTATCAGTAGTAAACCTACAGTGAATACAAACATTCCAACAGCCATCATTCTTTATTTTTTCCTTTCACTTAAAGAAGAGAACCTTTGCTCTAATTAAAACAGTATTTTTACTTAATTAAAAATAACCACTAAGTCTACGATTTTTTTTCATTTTACTATAGCATAATCAAGATAAAGTGGTAAATCCTTTTGTTTCATATTAAATCAACAAGAAATTCATATTAATCTACAACACGACTTTGATCCAGTTTACCTCAATTAGCTTTGCAACCATACTCTTGCCATCTGCGCCAGGATTTGCTGGTTTGTAGAACTCCAAATCAAAATAAAGTTTGCAAGCATCTTTTTCAGGAATTACTTCATAGCAATGCATAAGACTTGTTTTGTAACCTTTGCTAAGGAAAAACAAAAACAAATCACAACCTCTCACAATAAACATTATACTTGCTTTTCAGTTGCAAACAAGAATCCCACAAGTCCCAAATATTTTTTTTTATTTTTCAATCAACCACCCATATTAAAAAATGTAGCAGCCCTATAGTGCTTTGAAAAAATTTGTAACTAACTTCAGCATCAAATATCAACAAAGATTATTTGTCTGGCCTAGAATTTAATTTTGTAAAATATTCCTCTCCCCATGCCCCCACAAGTCTTACAATGCACACTCTAGGCTGTTGAGCATTTAAGGAACTATGAAAACTACAGCAAAAAAATGAAGTTATCACACATATGTCTTAAACACGAACAATGAGATTATACAGAGTTTGTCTAACTAAATTAAAAAATAATCTCATTTTCAATTTGAGAAAAAAAATCAGGCTTTTCATATAAAAATTGACTCAGATTTCTTTTACTTCATAACTAGATGTCTTATTGTAACACAGCCAAATGGGGAAAAAAGTTCAGTACATGATCAAATTGTCAGTACTTGGAACCACATCATTTTTCCCACGGCCAAGATGAAACCTCAGGCAACTCATTACAGGTCTGTCCTAGTCAGAGCAGCAGGCAGCTCCTGGGGATGGCTATCCAGTCATACCTCTTACTAGGTAACAGGACATCCAGTACACTACTATCTTTTAGCGACATACAGCGGCACCTTTTCCCATACTCACGTGTAATAAAACCAAAGCTCTTTATATGTTGTCACAAGGTAAAACCTCTGTCCACTCTGTGTGTTCTTTTCCAAAGCAAATACATGAACATCCTTTTTAAATAAAAACATTGAAGGTTTTTTGGTTTAGTTTCATGCATAGAACCATTTAAAATCTTCCTATTTGACATTAATCAAAGGCTAGTAAAGACTAGAGAACTATAAGCAGATCACTTATCCTTTTTCAAGCTAAGTAGCACCTGGTTTTAATGTAGAACATCATTCTGATATAAGTTACAAAGGTGAAACTTTGAAGCATTTCTTTGCTGTGCATGAACATAACCTCTGCTTTCTCTGTAAAGTCTTCTTTTTTCTGGTCAGTGGCAAGTGCATCTAACAGGAGGAGGAACAATGTTCTCAAAGGATCGGACATCTCATGGACATGATGGCAGCACATGGCTTCATGGCAAATATTTTTCAGACATTATGTTACTTAAATTAAAAAATAGAAATCTGAGAACAAAAACCCCCAAAAAAGTACTGCCAAGCCAGCAAGAGTGCATTTTGGAAAAAAGGCTGCCAAGATTACTTGAACACCTAAAACAGCGTGGAGAAAAACACAGTACTTTCTTTAAAAAGAGCAATCAATTTGAAAAGTATTAAACTGAAAGCAGAGGATACTTTTGCATAATATTTATTTGGTTCAACACTTCTTATCATCTGAACTTGCTACTCTGATGCCACTGGAGAGTTGTATTGTTTTTATTTTGTCTCTGTCTCCTGTTTCTCTCTTTTTCTTCCTTCTCTTTCTTCCTGCTCAGTTCTCACTACCTTCCCTTTCTCCTGCCAACCCTGGCAGCTTGCTTATCTTCAGAGGGAAGAAACCTAGCACTACAATGTTACCAAAAAGCACTTTACTGTTAGATGTTAACATCACATATCAATGTGATATGTGTATGGTAGAATTAGAGCTAGTACTTCCAGTACTGGAAGTACTAGCTGGAGATACCTCCAGTGCAACATGATCTCCTACAGAGACAAAAAACCTAAACTTGCTGTTTCAGGATTGGGAAGAAAAAAAAAGATCTTGCAATCTGATAAAGACTTCACTGTCAACCAAGATTTTAAGTGATGTTCAACCTTGAAAGTACATATATAGTAGTTCACCTAACACATAATATACCTCTTTGCAGGTTTTTACATAATTAAAAGCTTCAGCCTGTCGAGAAAATATTTTCCAAACAGAAGATGGCTGAAAGGGTTTGGACAGTCTTGGTCTATAAACTGTAGGAAGAGGGTTTCTTTCATAGTAGGATGCTCGTTCTTCCACTTTCTTCAGTCTTTCTTCCCATTTTCTCTTCATTTCTCCTAAAGCAATTACAAATAGTCAAATTAGTTTTAATTTCTGTTTGCACGACAATTTTAATTTTAATCATCACTGCTTTTGATTCTTGTTTTGTTGAATGTAATTTATCAATTAACTGGGAGCAGCTGATATTCAAATCAACACCCAACCTTGCTATAATACTCATTTTAATTAAATCTATCTACGCTGTTTTGGAAGTACAAGAGCTTCATATTAATGCTATCAAAGATAAACACAACAGAAAAATCACAATAAGGGGAAGCCTAGGAAGTTTCCTTTCTATCTACAGAATGGTATTACATTCCTCCTCAAAAAGTATACAAACTCTGCCAACTAGCCACACAACATCAGTAATGAGTGAAAAAATACTATTATTTCTGCTTTATGGTTGGGGAGACAAATGAGATCATTAATTTGTGTGGGTAGTACAGCACTTGAGTTCCTCAGAAGAATTAAGATTTCAGTGACTCTAGCTCTGAGCTCTATGTCTTAAAGTAAAAGAACTGAAATCTAAAATGAGGGCTCCATTCTCCACTGCTGACCTTTGCTATTGATCAGTGATATGTTCACCTGCTTTAAAATCTCATGTACTTTCTCCCAGTCTCAAGACCTTATCCCTTTTCAAGAAATAGCACCCTACAGTAACACTTGCTTATCTTGTAACCTTTAAACTCCTAGTTCCATAAAGCAATTCAAATGCTACAGAGTAGTGTAGTAAAGCACAAACACACATATGTACAAATATCTGTAAGTTGAACACTTGCAAATCAGAGAAAAGTATTGCTAAGAAACAGTGAAACAGAGGAAGAGGGGCAAGAAGGAACAAACATGAAGGGGAATCTTTTTGTTTTGCCCAGCATAACCACTTGGTTCTCATAACAGCCTACCAGATGCAATGAAAGATAAAAATGAAACTGACTGTACTCAAAAGTATTCAAACCTTTAACAAGCTGGATCCACAAGGTGAGTTTAAGTATTTAAGTATTCTTGTGAGGCCCCAAAGCCCAGATTTTAGATCCTCTGAATTCCCCCTCTAAGTTTTCCACAGCAAAAGTTACTGGACACTTACATTTCTGCCCACTGTACCTCTAAGCCTGCCTGTGTTTTGATAGTTTAGTGCCTGTATCAAGTCTTAATAACAGAATGTTTTTTCTCTAATAGGGGTCAAAAATATTATCTCTATAGATTTTGTCAGTCTTCTGACCTATGCACTTCCTCCACTCCCTTTTTGTGCAATTAGTTTCTTCCTGGGGAATGAAAAGTTAAATTACAGACAGCAATCAGCATTTCTCAGAATTGCTAGCAAAACCCTCATTTCATTTTCATGTTGTTGGCTCTGTTGTAAATTAACGGGTACAGAGGACATTCCCTACATCAGCACTTTCCCACAAGGTGACCATTAAAAAAGGAAAGTGAAAGAGAATTTCTGTAGTTCTCTATTCATTTTAAAGTTTCTGGTTATATTAGGCTGTATTTTTGGAGAAACACAGCTGGGAGGATATCTGAACCTGGGAGAAGGTTGATGACCCTTACTTTAAAACTTAAACCTATCACTGTTCTTTGCAGTCCAAACACTCTCAGATTCTCAGCAGTCCAACATGTCAGTCTTTTCAAGGTAACTTCGGTTCCTGCGTGAACTATAACACAGCACATCCATTTAGAGCATGTACAATTTACACTTACAGACTAACCTTCTGAATTCACTGGGGAATTCACGCTTCATCTTCCTCTCTTCTATCCCACCAAAAGTAAGGGGAGTACTTATTTTTGTTTTACTTGACAGAAAGAAATTTTGTCCCCAACATGTTTGGACTTCAGTGTTATTGACTGAGCAGGATGGAGAGCCTGGGAAAATGTCTCCTGAGAGATGACTTGAAGAACTTGCTATTTCAGTTTCTCTGTTTGATGGAGGACTACTCGTCTGGTTACTGCTGAGCACAGTTGACATCCTGGATTTTTATATCAGGTTATATGGTTGGTTTGAGATTTTTTTTGTTTGGTGGTTGTATTTTATTTTTTTTTTTACTAAAATGTAGGGACACATATGATGAAATCACACATCTATGTTTCTCTTTCCCCTGTAGCATGAGGGATTTCTGAAATGGTTTTAAAAATGTTTAAAAAAAATGTTCAAAAATCTGTAATGATTATGATAAAACACACTATCCACACCTGCTGAGAACTGAAGCTGAGACATGCAAATCAATTGCTACTCAAAATAACGTAATTACAGTTGTTTCCTGGCCAGTATGTATCATGCAACATAGCTCTATGGCAGAATTCATGGTCCTTGACACAAATAAATCCATGAGATTTTCTCCCAGCTACTGATTCCAGCCTTAGAAGAACATAATAAATAATGATGCCTCTATTGTCAAATTTCTTAATGTTAGTGAAAATTAGCTGAGTTATCCTTATGTTGAGCTGACCTGCGGCATACCGACAAACACTACTCATCTTCCCTCAACAACAACAAGGAGCTCCAAATTTTCATCTTGCCCTCCTAAGAGAGGAAGTGGCCTGTACAATCACAGAATCAGAGAATGGGTCAGGTTGGAAGGGACTACAGTGGGTCATCTGGTCCAACCCCTCCAGTTAAGCACAGGATTGCATCCAGATGGTTCTTGAATATCTTCAGTGAGGGTGACTCCACAATCTCTCTGGGCAATCTGTTCCTCAAATTAAGGTTTGAGGACTTCTGTGCAAAACTCAGTATTTTAGACCAGGTATATAAGACCTCAAAAAGTAGGTTAGTATCTGTTGTGAGAAGCTGGAATATGTAGTTTCCAATGTTATCTTACTCTGACGTCTGCTATAGAAGGTCATTGTACAAATATGAAACTAACTGACCTGAAAGTTGATAGTGAAGCCAAAACCAGCCCTCAGCTTTAGAGAGCTGTTGTGCAAGGCAGATCAGCAGGCAGGCAGGGACATTCAGAGTGTACCTCTCTGTTGGTTTTATAAGCCTGAGGCTCTGACTGTGCATGGTGGGCAATAACCTCACCCAAGGGGCAGGTTCTGCTGCGGTACAGGCCAGCACAGCCGTGGGGATCTCACACGCCAAGGTCTGGAAGGTGGCTGCTTGTTTGGTAATCGTCCCCACAGATTACTGACTTAACAAACCACCATTCTGTCAGAATCACAGAATATTGTGTTCGAAGAAGCCCCTAAGAATCATCACATCCAACCCTTAAGCCTGCACAGGACCAGACACAAGAATGACACCACGTGCCTGAGAGTATCATCTAAATACTTCTTGAACTTTGTCGGGCTTGGTGCTGTGACCACTTCCCTGGGAAGCCTGTTCCAGTGCCCAACCACCCTCTGGGTGAGAAATCTTTTCCATCTGTTCAGATGAGGCTGAACAGACCAAGTGACCTCAGCGGCTCCTCCTATGACTTCCCCTCAAGGCCCTTCACAATCTTCGTTGCCCTCCTTTGGACGCTAACAGCTCAATATCTTTCTTATATTCTGCTGCCCAAAACTGCACATAGTATTCAAGATGAGGCCACACCAGCATGGTGCAAATGTACCAGAATGCCTCATTTCTCTCAGCAGGCAGAGGAACTGAAACAACAGGCCAAACCTAACGGGGTTTAGGTGACACCACTCAAACCGAAGAGCAGCGAGTGCAGCAGTTCCCGGCTCAGCGCTCAGACCCCGCAGGGCACGGCGGTTCAGCGTCCGACCGGAGGGTGTCCCGGAGCGCACCGTGGGGCCCGGACCTGCAGCCCCTTGGCTCATCCTGGCCTCGCACCGCCTCCCCTCGGCTCCGGGAGCCGCCCCGCACGTCGAGACCGCCTTCCTCGACCCCCCGAGGCCGCTCCCCGCCGGCACCGACTCACCTCCCCCGCCGCTCGCTGCCGCCATTGGGGCGGCCTGCCCGCCCTGCGCGGGGAGGAGCCAGCGCCGGGCGGGCCCGCGGCCGCGGGGTTCCCTCGGCGCCGAGCCGTGCTCAGCGCAGCCCAGCCGAGCGCAGGGGAAGGCAGGTTGGAGCGCAGCGCCGAGAGTGGGCGGGCGGCAGAGGCGGTGGGTGCTGGCAGCGGCAGGGATGCGGGCGCGGCGGTGGTGGGGCCAGACAAAGCGGCGGGGGGTGGGGTAGACCAGGCTGTAGCTCTCCAGCTCCGCGTGGCCGCCCGCATCTCCTCCAGAGGAGGTCGGCTGCGGGGGCAGGAGGGCAGTCGCGTATCGCCGGGGGCGGGCCTGGCTCAGAGCGCCGCCTCGCCGCTGCCCCGGGGCCCCGCGGGGCTCCCGGCACGGCGGGTCCGGCAGTGCTGCGGGCAGGGGTCCGTCCCGCCCTGCCCGCGGGAGAGGCGGCAGAGCGGCCGCGGTGCTCTCCCGGCGCCCGCCGCTTCCCACTGCCCGGGGCAGGGCGCGGGACCTCGGCTATGAGTTTTCCGGAAGCTTAAGGTAGACAGTTTGCTCTGCTTTTGTGGAGAAGCTGCCGAAACAAACGAACAAGCAAACAAACAAACAAAAAATAGGAGAAAAGAGAAAGAAAAAAAGAAAGCACTTTAAGCTGCTCTCTGGTGTCCCCCCCGGTGGACCATTAACTAACCGGAAGCGCAGGGTCAGAATCTGCATCTGGATCTACCAAAAAAAGAGGGTTAAACCTCGTGTGTACCGGCCGTGCCAGTGCTGGAGGAAATTAGTTTGAAACTCTCACAGACACTGTGACTAACCTTTTCTAATCTAGTCTTTTTACCCTTTGACTCATAGTTCTCTCCTTCAATTATCCGCCTGTCAGGTGGTAGGTTTCAAACTAACACATCATGCCGTTGATGTTAAGGAGGCCGATAAGGCTATTGCTTATTGCATTGGTGATGTGTTTTAATTGGTATTGGTGAATTAATAAGCAAGGGTCCCATCTACACCCGGAATAATTTCAGCTCTTGCTAATTTTGCATCTTAATGCTGACTGACTAGAAGTCTGTTTGCTTTTGGAAGATCAGAGTGCTGGCCCGGTGTCTGGGCTTTCCAACTACCACATCCAGACCAGAAGTAATGGGCAAGGCTGTCACAGAATTGGCATGCTTCCATCAGTGGTAGCAGTATTTAGTAGGGGGATATTGTCATATGGAAAATATAATGGTATATTTCAAATGTTTTTCAGTTTTTCATATAGTCAGCTTCTATTTTTTCCTTATGTTATTAATCAGATAATTATTGTTTAGCATTGTACATTGTAGAATGGAAGCGTTTTAATTGCATGTCTGCATGCAAATTATCGCAATATGCCATATATATGTTTCTGTACATAAAATATCTTCTTTGAATGCTTGACATTTTCTCTTGCAGTCATGTGAGGTGGAAAACTGCCCTTTTGTAATCTTTAAGGACATGTTTTACAATGCTGATGTCTGGTTTGGACATGTGTTTTAATACTGCTACAATCATTGCTTTATAGCAGCAGATATATACTCAAGGTGTGTTGTCTTGTCTCTCCTTGTTTGCAATGCAGTTATTTGCTTCCTTCTGTATCTGAGAAGCTTTGGTATTATTTTTATCACTGTGTCATTCATTTGTCTTTTTGGTTCTCATTTCAAATAAATATCTTTAAAAAGAAACCTGATGGTTTGTACGGCGGTGGTGACACATGATGATGTGAATTTCTTTTCATTAGGTCCAGGAAGAATAAGTAAATCCAGGCTGGAAGGGAGTAAAAAATTGTTTTATATATAATTTTCCTATCAAAAGAAAAGCATTGTAACAACTGCATTTCTGGGAGGAAAAATATTTTTTCCCTTATTGCTATACAGAGAGACATTGGTCGTTTTTTGTTAGCTTGCTAAGCGTAGCTTTGGACCTTTTTGAACCACTTCGTTTTTTACTACTTAGTACCTGTAAAGATCATTGCAGCATCATCTTTATATTCATTGTCTCTGTGTCATAGCATTTTTAACAACCTGTATTTTTTTTAGATAAAGTATTGGAAAATAAACTTCCTAAAACCTACAGAATATATTCTGCTGGATTACAAAAATGCTGTTGCTCTTTTCAGCTACTTGTTTTTGCGTTTCCTTACAGTTGAAAGTTCGTCTTACATAACAGAAAATAGTATCAAGGAGAAGAATAACATTTTTTCATCAAATTCTTAATGCACTGTCATGATTCCTACTCCCCTCACCCCTTCCCCCACCCCCTTCATCCCTAATAGGATGAGATCATCCTCCACAGGGAAATGTGTATTCTGCTTGAAAGAGCATGGCATCACTGCATTACCTAAACCAAGATGAGGCAATTCTTAGTCTGTTAGAATCAGCATCATCCTCCAGAGAGCACTGCTGTTACCCTGACCAGTGCTTTAGAGCAGAAAACATGCTGCTGGTTAAAACGTGCTTTTGAGTGCCTAGCAACAAGAGATACCTCCTTGTGGATGTCTTTTGTTCTTTAAACAAGTGCAGATGACTTGGTGCCTTAAGGTGCTCAGAAATTGATGAATATTAAAGGTGAGTTACAGATTCTGTTCTGAAGATAAAGCGTGAGAATTTCAATACCTAACGTGTTCTAACCAGCCTTTCTAGACAATCTCTCTAACTTCTGTAAAGTCTCTTAGACAAGCTCCAGTTGTGATGAAGTAGAATGCAGTGAGCTCTAACACTTCATTAAACAATTGAAACTGTAGACTGCGAGCTAGGCTTGCAGAGGCTTAAATAAGAAATGTTTTTATGATATGGTATTACAAAATGTGTTTTACATTTTTCAGAAACAAAGTACTATAGTTTGTTGTAATTGTAGGTTTTGCTAGCTACTTTTTCCAATTTCATTGTTTCTTTGGCATTGGATCAATTACAGCAGTTTTAGTCATAATTTAAGGTCAATTAAATGTTGAAGATCTCTCTTAGTGTTTGCAGCATGCTTTATCATTTATGTTGTAGAAGCACTCAGTGCTTGCAGCCAGTTAGGTCTCCAGTTTGCTTACTTAAGTCTGCTGCTGTTCACCAGTGGTGTTCTCACCATTACTAAACCAGCTTACTAAAACCAGTCCCTAAAGGGATGTAGCATTTTGGTTGGAGCACACCTGATGTGAACTCAAGACAGCCTAGTGATCCACTTACCCTACCTAATGATTGCAAGATCTGATCTGTTGGCCAGAGCTCTTAGCTTGCCATATACTTTGGGTGAGTCTTTCTCCAAGTAGCTCTTGGTAGCCCAGGCTGGCTCATATGATGGAGAGGAGCTGGCCACAGCTCATGTAGGCACACATTTACTAGTTTACACCCTGTGCTTCGTGTACTTGCAGATCTTCACAGTATCAAAAAGCTGGGATAAACACCTGGGGTTTTAGCAGAAGTTGATTTCTGTGCTGACATGGCTACACTGCCGTCAGTACACCTGCTGGCAAGTTTCGATGATAGAGATGGTACATGATGCTGTGCTTTTTTATGTGGTGTAGTTGTTTATTACTGTTGGTAGACAAAGAACGAGTGAGGAAGGAAATAAACCTTTTCCTTGTCTCTCCTATTAATCCCATTCATAGTGAAGGGTTTGGGTTGTGCTTTTGCACATAGTGCTTCTCCAGAAGAACGAACAGCATTGAGTTGCATCAGAATTGTGGGTCAATCTGGTTGGATGTTTTCCTACAAATAAAATTTTGCTCAAAAGTTTCAGACTGAGACCTCAGGAAAGCTGGAAACCAAAGCCAAGGATGATTGTGGTAGGGAGAGGGTTGAAAGAAGCAGAGAAAATCCTGGAAGCTGGGCTGTGCAGGAGCAGGGGAACTCTAGTGTTCTTGTCAATGGAAGCCATTCTTTCTGCTTCCCGGGGATCAGAAGCTCTACTCTTCAGTTAGAGCTGCGTGGACACACCAGTTGTCACTGTAAACTAGACTTTATTGGCAGTGCACAGTTATAAGGCGTAGGGTTGGATCACTGTCAGGCCACAGGTCATAGGTAACCTTTGGAATTGCTTGTCTTTTTTCCTCATAGGGAACTTTTAATGAATTAGACTTTGACGTTAGGATGAATGAATCCAGATCATGGTGCTATGCAGTCAAGTTTATCACTGTTGCTTTAGTTCTTGCCCCACGATACTGTCTTTAAAGTAAATTTCTAAATTTCTAGAATGTATTTTAGACATTTTATTTCTAAAATACTGAGCTCATTTAATACTTGTGCAATTTGGTTTTCAGGAAATTTCCTGTTTGCTGCATTACATAATACAGTTCTCAAGTCTGGAATAATTTGGTGAGGAAGATTTCTTAATTACATCAGTGCTCCAATATACAAAGAAATAGTATTCAGAGTAACCCTGAAGGTCTTTTGAAGTCACTAAAAACGTAAGTAGATGTCTTCTTAAGAAACAAGGAAAGACAGAAAGTTATACATAACCAGATTAGTGCTTCTGATGCATCAGTAATGGTTGCCACAGAAAATGGATGTTTCTGATGTTCTGTAGATACGAAGTTGAGACTTAATATAATAATACTATGATGATGTAAGATGGCAAATATAGTTTGCCACCAAAGAACTTAAGCCTTAAATAAGAATCTTCATCATATCTGACCAGCAAACCTTACTACTTGATCTGGTTGTTTATGCATTTCTCTTAACAATAAATATATCTGCTAAGTCGGTTCTTGTTAAATTCTTGCATTTTAGTGCCTTGTTTGTTTCTTGAGGTCTAAGCACTTCTAAGCATTTATCACTTTGTCCTATCTGGTGATTTAAATTTATGATGGTTAATTGTTTTACAAAACTTGGGCTTAAGGTAACTTTTGGTAATGTGTTCCATGAATACACACAGAGTAATTGTGGGGGAGGTTTAATGCTTTTAAATTGATTTCTGGCTTGGTATCCATCATAATTTATTGTCTTGTGTTCTAATAAAAGTAAATAGCAGTCCACAGCATAGGGTTCATTTCATCAACTATTTGAAGTTATATTGTTGTGGGTTTATGTAATTTATATTGCAATTGCCTTCACATACACCAACTAGAATGGGATGCAGTGATGTTTCATTTCAAACAGAATGCAGAGAAATTACTAATTTCTCAAAATACTATGACCCAAAATCTAATCTTCTGTGTTAATTTTTGCACATATCCAGTAATTTGTACTGCTTGATTTTTGGTTCTCAATTTCTAGTGCATGTAGGAACATTGCAATATTTTAAAGATTGTTTTTAATTTGATTGTCTCTTAACCTGCTTTTTGTAGGCCTTTTCAATGATTTGGTCTGACTTTTTCCCCGAGTTCTTTTACAATGCAATAATTTAGAAAAATATTTCACGTTCTCCTTTCAAAGATAAAATATGTAGGAATTACTCCGAGATGCTATTTTTTTGTCTGCTAATACTTCTAGGCTAAAGTTATTCAGTGAATTGTCATAACATTTCTATTTTCTTACATTTTCAAGCTGATAATTGAAAGCCATAATGGCAGACATTGGAGATGGACCACATTTGGGGGCAGATCTGACAGATGCAAAATCTATTCCAGGTTTCAAAGGGTAAGTGAGATACTTTTGGTTTAAGTCTTTAAGTCTTGAAGAATCTTGTGCTGTAACTGAAGGCGAGAGCCATACAAGAAATAATGCTAAGAAGAAAAGTTTCAATTATGGTAAATTGTTATAATAATAAACAACTATTAGAGTTGTACTGACTTCGAAAATGTACAGTGTCTGACAGAACAGGCCACATGCATGTACAAAGAACTAAAAAGCAAAATACTTGAGGTGCAGCTAGACTGGGCTTAACAGGATTATGAAGTGGTTAGCTCTTCTTGAAAAGAGACATCTGTGTCTCACCCTAGACTAAATGTTCACCCTTTCCTTGAACTGCTTTTAGAGCTGACCTGAACCTGTGGCAGACAGTCCAGCTGGTTGAGCTGACCTGCTGTAGGGGCTGTGTGTGTGGAAGCAGAAGTGCAAGAAGAACTTATGGGGTCGAAGGGAGGAAACGCAGGCCTGTTCTTCCTGATGCCAGCTGGTTGTTACACTGCTCTAGCACTGTCATCAGATTATGCTCTCTTTGGGAAATTAATCTGGTTCTGAAGTCATTCTTTTTACTATTTCAATGAAAATCAGGTTTAAGAGTATTACAGACTTTTTATTTGTAAAATACAGTATGATAGGCCCCCAGTCTTGTAACCACTTACCCATGTGCTCAATTGAGACTTTTAAAGTTTAGCATGCTATCAATTACTTACCAAGAATCTATTGCAGCAAGGAATCTCTCAGCCTCAAGGAGTAATCTTGAGAGGCATCCCTGTTCAAGGGGAGATTCTGGTGTGCAACCCACTGCCATGCAGGAGAGCTCAGGGGGCCCTGGGCTTTATGCTATATATGGAGTAAGATAATTGACTTACAGTTGTGTTTGCATACCAGCCATGTTTTGGGATGGTGCATGCTCAGCTAGCCCTTAGATGTTGAGGAAGATTTGTGGCCCTTAGCTATTGTGTTATCTGTCTCCCCAAAGTCCAACTTCATCCAGATGCAGCCATCATGACTACTACTGGTGGCTATTGCTGAAGCAGAAAAGGAGCACATATCTGCCACATCTTTCTAGGTTTTGAATGTTTACTTTTGAAAATTCAATGGTAATATGACTTTCGGTTAGAATTTAGAACAGATTTGCGTGCTCAGAGCTAACCTTGGCTCCAGGTACATGGCTTTCAAAACATGATAGTAAGAAAACCCAACTGCTTCCTTGTTGATATAATAGCTGGCATAAGTTTTCATATTCTCCTGTGCAAAGGCATTATAATTTTAACACAGTTCTTCCTTGATTCTAAATTTTAAGCTTGTTACAGGTTGCATAGAAGGCTACTACAAATACAGATGACACTTCACTTTTTTATTAAAATTCATTGTGTATGTGCACATTTTAACCGAAACAAAAGTTTTATTTGGGAGCATAACTGTACAAAGCAGTTTCATTCATTTTAACCTCTGGGCAAGTATAGTCTTCACTTAAATCTACCAACTGATTTCACAGGTGTAACTTAGAATCATAGGCTGATTTGAGTTGGAAGTGACCTTAAAAATCCTCTAGTTCCAACCTTTCTGGCATGGGCAGGGACACCTTTCACTAGACCAGGTTGCTTAAAGCTCCATCCAACCTGGCTTTGAACACTTTCAGAGGTAGGGCATGTGCAACTTCTCTGGGCCACCTGTTGCAGTGCCTCACCACTCTCACAGTAAAGAATTTTTTCCTAATATCTAGTCTAAACTTACTCTCTTTCAGTTTAAAGCCATTCCCCTTTGTTTTATGACTACTCGTCCTTGTCAGAAGCCCCTCCTGTCTTTCCCGTAGCCCCCTTTAGGTACTGAAAGGCCACTAAAAGGTCTCCCCAGAGCCTTCTCCTCTCCAGGCTGAACAACCCTACCTCTCTCAGCCTATCCTAGGAGAGGTACTCCAGCCCCCCAGTCATCTTCATCATGGATTCCTGTGGATTCAGTCCAACAGGTCCATGTCCTTCTTATTCTGGGGACCCCAGAGCTGGATGCAGTGCTCCAGATAGAGTATCACCAGAGCACAGCAGAGGGGCAGAATTACCTCCCTTGACCTGCTGTCCACTCTCCTTTTGATGCAGCCAATAGTGCAATTTGCTTTCTGGGTTGCAAGTGCACACTGATAGCTCATTCAGTTTTTCTTTTACTAGTACCTCCCAGTTCTCCTCAGGGCTGCTCTCAGTCCGCTCATTATTCAGCCTGTATCCATGTTTGGGATTGCCCCGACCCAGGTGCAGGATCTTGCACTGGGCTTTGTTGAACTTCATGAGGTTGGCACAGGCCCGCCTCTTAAGCCTAGTTGACATCCCTTCCCTCTAGGGTATCAACCACACCGACTCATCTTGGTGTCATCAGCAAACTTGCTGAGGGAACTTCTAGCGAAAAAGTAGCAAACGTTACCAGTTTCATTGGGTTTGCTACAATAACCTGTGGTTACTATTTTGAAAATTGAGAGATCAGGAATTAACGCCTCCATTTTGTCTGGTGTCTGTGCAGAAAGAACCTACCTGCTAGCAAGTCTATGGACTCTGGAATTCTGCCAGACTACAGTTACAGAATGGATTATCCAGAAATGGGGGAATGTATAATAATAAACAATAAGAACTTCCACAGACGTACTGGTACTACTTTCAAGTTTTTAATTTTTTTCCTTAATTTAGATAAATTAGTGCCATGTGTTATTCTTCAAAACTAAATATGCAGACCAATTTTGATTGCACTAAAAAATTAGGTCGTTTGAATGGGTATGATTCATTTCGGTGCATTCTTCCAAATGTGCCGAGAGGGAACACATTAGGGTATAGCAGTAACAGGGAGAAAAATTGATAGGCAGTACAAGTCTGCTTTACCTTTAAGTCATGAATTCTATTTTGCAAATAAAATTCTTTTTATGTCCTTACATAGATAGGTAGATATAAAAATAAGATCTAGATAAATCTACAATACAGGTACAGAGAGTGGGAAATGGTGTGCATGTGTAACAGTACGTTTTTTCTGTTTGAGTGGATCTGGAATAATAGAATATTTCAGACTGATACCGTATAAGTGAGAAAAGAATTTGGCTCAATCAGACCATGCCATCTGTATCATATAAAAAAATAACACATTTCTTTTATGTATAGGGATGCTACCCCGTTCAGGTACAGATGCGGATGCTGCAAGTGTCAGAGAGGTTTTTATGAAGTTGGGATATAAAATAAAGATCAACAATGATCTTTCATGTGAGGACATTTTTAATCTATTGAAAAAAGGTAAGTAATAATATGTTCAGTGTGTGTATTAAATCAACAACTGTTTCCAAATACATCTCTAGCCCTCACATCTCTTCTTCCATTGTTCCTTTAGATGACATTTCACACCTTCCAGTGATTTATTGCTAGGATGACATGTACATCATAGTTTCTATGTTTATTCATCTTTGCTGTCTCTCCATCTTTTGTGCCATGACTGTTGTCTCCATATCCTATCTCGTCTTCTAAAGAAGGCTGGAAAAAAGGCTGAACCTTAAATGCAGACTGATTTATATTCTGACCCTGGGATCACTGAAGCTCTGTGAGTTGGAAAGAAACCTGCTTGATTGGGTAGAGGGGGTCGGTGCTACATGCTTAGCGGTGTGGCCCAAGAGAGGTTCTGATCAAGGGACCAGAACTGCAGGTGTGTGGAGTGAATTAGTCTTCTAGAGAAACAACTCAAGTTTTGTTTACTTGTGAAACAAAACACCCTTCTCCCAAGTGAGAGTTTTATACTACTGTGTTAATCCTGCTTTGTTTGGACATCTAGACCCTTAAATTAAATGGTACCTGGAGGTATTGGTAGCCCTGGAACACAACCTATTCTGTTAACTGTTGGAAAGTTCTCTGCTGTGACTGTGACTCATGCCTACTAGTGCTTTCCCAGACTATTTCGGGTCACAATTCAACAGTAAAAGTGATCCAGTGATTATTCCCAACAGCCAGTTAGCTTGCAGCAATCCTGGTCTTGGTTTTTTGGTTTTTTTTAATGGAAATGTTTATTAACATAGATGTAGGTTCTTTGGTGCCTGTTAATGTTTATGCCAGAGAATGTTCCCAGGCATGGTTAAGTTGTTAGTATAGTTGCAACCAGTCTATTGACAGTAGCTGAAAGTGTGACTCTTCTAAATGCAGTGTTTGTCCATAGATTGTAGAAATGCCTGAGTGTGCATCACTTGAGAAAAATATAAATAGTTCATTTTTTCCAGAACAGAGATTCAGTGTTTTGGTAAGCAATAAACAGTAAGACTTCAGCTGTACAGACTGTTACATTTTTCATGTACAAACTCTTGCATCTTATTGAGTTACCACTCAGAGTTCCTTTTGGATCCTTTCTTTTAAATCACATTTGTATCTTTTCATAAATTCAAAAGAATCATCTTGGCCCTCAAGTACAATTCCCACAAAGTCAGGCAACAAAAGACATTGGAGAATATCTATTTTATGCTCTTTGTCTACCACAAGATGAAAGGGAAAAAAGATATAAATCTACAGACACTTTATATCAAGCTTAAATGTCTTAATTTTTTACTTAAAGAGCTTGAAAAATCGTTCTAGACCTCACTACAGGTCAAAAGTGAGAGGAGAGGGGTACTGCCAGTACCTAGGTCCCTGCAGCAGCAGCAACTTCCGTGCTGCATTCAATTCCCATGTAATCCAAGCAGTTGAAGCATCTCCAGTTGGAAGGAGATATAGGACTTCTCCATCCTTTCCCAAAACTCAGAATTTTCCATCGATCCCATCGCAGATCACAAGACCGACCATTACTGAATGAGTGAGGTTTGTCTTCGAAACACTCTCTTTGTTTCCTCATGGTATTCCTGGCCTAGTTCTGTGACCACGTCTTAGAATGGGTAGGGTTGGCCTTTAATTTGGGGTTTTCTGTGTCCAACCTCCATAAGCAAAGTAGGCAGACTTATTTTGTTCAGAAGTGAAAACTGGTTGGATGTTTCTAAAAGTGGGAATTAGTTCTTAAAGACTTCTGTCACATAGGAAGGATCAAATGATCAAAACTTTTAGGGAATGCGGGAAGTTAAGGTAATTCTCTTTTTTCTTTCAAGTTTCTGAAGAAGATCACAGCAAGCGAAGCAGTTTTGTTTGTGTGTTGCTAAGCCATGGTGATGAAGGACTAATCTATGGTACAGATGGCCCTCTTGAACTGAAAGCACTAACAAGCCTTTTCAGAGGTGACAGGTGCCGAAGTTTAGCAGGAAAACCCAAGCTCTTTTTCATTCAGGTGATGTACAGCTGAACAATTATCATCAAATCAGTCAGATACTTAAAAAAATACCATTTCTCACTAATTATTAGTGCAAAAAAGTTAATTCTTTCTAAAATTGATTTAAATGGAATTACTTTTGGAATAAGATTCTTTTTGGATCTAAAAGTGGCACAATCTGCCCTATTAGGTAGGCAGTATTCATAATAGATGAGATTGCATTATCTTGATTCTATGGATTAAGTAAAAACTTAGCCAATATTTTAAAGAGTTTCTGAATATAATTTTGAATGAATATCTATCTTATCTAAAATGTGTAGTTGATTTAAATAAATGCTAGCTACTTTTCTTCTGAGTCAGTCTAATGGAAATGTGACATATAAATTCTTTTTATTTTTGCAGTTTTTTAGTCAGAATATTATCATCTGAAAACCTGAAAAAAAAAATCAATATTCTGATCATGATCCCTGCCTTTATTTTCTTTATTTTTAATTTTATTTTCCATTCTTCTTCCGCCAAATAGGCTTGTAGGGGGACCGAA
Source organism: Pipra filicauda (assembly GCF_003945595.2). Lineage (NCBI taxonomy): Eukaryota > Metazoa > Chordata > Aves > Passeriformes > Pipridae > Pipra > Pipra filicauda. The sequence continues at coordinate 1,844,304 of NW_024104842.1, forward strand.
TTAGATTGCGGTATTGAGACAGACAGTGGGTCAGAAGAAACAATGTGTCAAAAAATACCTGTAGAAGCAGACTTTCTGTATGCATATTCTACAGCTCCAGGTGAGAGATTGTGTCTATATGTGAGCCTCTATTGATGCTAAAAATTAAAATATTTAGTTGTATCCAGTCAGTGGGTGATTTCACTAGTATGGGATATCCCTTCGCTCAGTTTGGGTCAGCTGTACTAGTTGTGTCCTTTCTCAAGATTTTGTCCACCCCAATCTTAATGAGGGGGCAGGGGGGATGTTGGGGAGACAGTGCTGATGCTGTGCCAGCGCTGTTCAGCAGTAACCAAAACCGTGTTGTGTTATCAACACTTTCTAGCTACCAGTGCAAAGCACAGCACTGTGAGGGCTGCTGTGGGGAAATGAACTCCAGCTCAGACAGACCCAATACACTCTTTCATGGAAATATGGATTTTCTTCTGTCAATCACTTTTTCTACACTGATTTGATTTCTTTTTGAGGTAGTTGCTACTCTCAGTTCCTACAAAACCCCCACCAAACCCTGAGTATACATCTTTCTCCTTAGCAAATCCTCAAATATTCATATGCTGGAAATTGAGTTAATCAGGGTTGTACAAATAATTTACAGCATGAGGAAAAGGTATTATTCTGAGAAAACAAAGCAATCAGATGTCCAGAAGTGGATGATAAACACCAGCATATTATTTGCATATCATCTCTATTTACATTGCATCCTTAAGCAAAATCAGTAGAGGCAGAGCCTTTGGTATGCCCTTTACATTACCAGTTAGCAGAAGTAGGTTTCAGTCTTTAATTCATGCACATAGTCCTGAAGACAGTGACACTGAAATCCATTTTGCATCTTGGCTCCATCTGTACTGTCACCTCTCCTTTGTGTTCATGTACTCTGTGAAGTAGTAAGTGATCAATGGCTAAGATTGTTGCAGCAGAAAATAGTTTTCCTGCCTTTTGATTTTCTACCTACTTAAAGTTTTCTTAGATTATAAAACATGAGAGGATTAGAAAAATCTTTTGAGTTGAAATTTGAAGAACCTAAATTTTATTTGTTGGTGGTTTTGAGTTTTTATTGATTGCTGTTGGAAACAATGCGTTGTTCCCCTAATTGCTAACCTGTCCTGTATCAAAGGCTGCTACATCTGATCACTTTGACATTGCTCTCTTCCACAGGCTATTACTCCTGGAGGAATTCAGCTGAAGGCTCCTGGTTTATTCAGTCACTGTGTAAAATGCTGAAGGAACATGCAAGGAAGCTTGAACTCATGCAGATTCTAACTCGTGTAAATCGCAAAGTGGCAGAGTATGAGTCCTGCTCAACTCGACAAGATTTTAATGCAAAGAAACAGATTCCATGTATTGTCTCTATGCTCACCAAAGAATTTTATTTCCCTTCCTAAAAGAATTTTTCAGTTCATGTTTTTATCTGCAATTTATGTGCAGTGTTAGTACAAAATAACACTTTTAAATCTGAATAATTGTTTACTACTGTGTGTGGCACAATGAACTATCTCAGAGTTAGATATGTCCGTTATTAGAAGTAAAGAGTAGTATGGCTATGTTAGAAATGCAAACTTGAGTAGCTGAAGCACAGGCAGATTTCAAAGTAGTGCTCTGAGTATTGCAAACAATTAGGAAGGGGAGACTGAAGAAAGATCACATCGTTTATCAGAACTATTTGGTGCTACATTGCTCTTTGCTGAAGGGGCAGAGAAAAACAGTTCTTGTAAATAGTTTGGTTTCATATCTTACAAAGAAGATTCAGAATGTGCTTTGTGTATTAATTATGATTATATGATAGCGTTGTCACACATTTCTCCTTAACTCAAGTTCTAGAAGTTTAGGTTATAAATTAACCTAAACTATTTTTATAATTTTGGGCATAAACTGTGGAAAACAGCCATTTCACTTTTTTACATACAAGTAGGAAGCATGTGTAGAATACAGTCAGTTTTTCCTGATAATTTTTTAATTTTGTGCATGGAATATTTGATAAAGCAATTATATCAACATGGTAGCTGTTTCAAAATAAATTTTGTATTCTGACCTTGAAGCTGAGTGCCTAAGGGACCAGTCTTCCAAAATTTCTTTTTCTGCAGCTCCCTAAAGGGTGGAGCTGTTGGGGCATATTTGGGGCTGTATCAATGCAAAAGGAAGTCTGCATTCTGAATAGTCTGCTTTTGTCTTTCTGGCCTTAAATAAGAGTGGGTTTGCTCTGTGCTACATGTATACCATATGTAATCTGTGTGAAAACCTAGATTTGTGGTACTGGAGAAATTTAACTTCTTTAATACCAATTTGAGTTAATTACAAAACTTTAGCTAAAATATGTTAACAAATAGTAAATTTCTTGACTGAATTTTGTAAAACAGACTTCTACAAAATTGTAAAACATTTCTGCTTATGTTTCAGCTTGTAGCAGTCTCTTTAAGATCAGAGGAAGACAGAATACTAAATGACTATAGGGTGCTTGCAAAACAAGACTTGAAACTCTTCAGATTGTGTAGCATAAACAATGTTAGCGAATTGATGTTCACTTCCAGAGGCATTTGGTACTTTTTTTAAAAATTAAATACTGTTTCCTAAATTGTATCAGGCTTTTCTATGTATGTTATTTGTTTAGGATCTGATAGCTTTTGCAAATTAGTTTTAACTTTATGTCCCTTTTCCCCTTTTTTCTTGTCCCTTTTCTCTCCTTACCACCTGAAGTTGAAAAGAAGCCCCTTTAAAGCATTCTATGCCATATAGCCAGGTCATAAGAGTATAGTAGTGATTGAGACCTGGCTAATGCCAGTTCAAAAGGGATGCAGAGGAGGCAAATTTAAACAGGTGAGTTCTCTGATGACTGCATGCTGGATAGGAAGAATCTTTTCACTCTCTTGTAGAAATGTTTTGTGAGAGAGCATTGGTCTATTTTAGCTCATTGAAATTGCAGTTCCAGGTAGATTTATTGCTCATGCTTCTGTTGAAAAATTAAAAAGGCCTCTTCTTCCTGTAGGTTGTGAATTACAGCATCTGCACAGTTATATTTTGTAAATGACTGACTAGACTTCTGTTAATCTGCTTCAAAGTAATGGGGGATAGGGATGTTCCTTGAGTTCTTGGTTATTTTGCTGTGAAAAAGTCCTGTCACAGAGTTTGCTCTTCCCTTAGATTTAATAGGTTCTGGTCTTGATTCTTCTTGGTCCTTTAAAGGAATATTACTGTACAACTTTTCCAATAGTCTTTAATGTAGAGCAAAACAAAATCTAAGCTACGATGAGTCACCAGTTGTAAGAATGAGGCCTACAGCCATGAGATATGTGGTAAAGGGATTTCCATGAGATATGTCAGTAGATATGTGGTGGAGGGATTACAATGGGCATGATGGCCTGGTGATGGGTAACAATGGGGTGATGGGTAACCAGGTAGGAGCCAGATTAACCTTTATCTCTGCAATTGGTCAAGTGGAAGTGCCTCCCTTGAGCAAGACCCACAGCCTTTGTAGTCGCACTTTTTAACTCTCGATGTTCATCTTTTCATGTTCATTATACAAAGTGGCTGTTCCACCGCACCATTTATGATGGCAATAACACTTCTCCCAAAAGTATAAATTGGCATTTGAAATCCTCTATGGCAGAGGATGAGAGTACAACCACCATGCAAGACCAGTCAGTGGGCTTGCTCCTCTCTCCTCCCTAAAGCAGGGATGTCTCTTCATTAAGATTTGCACCTCCACCTGTGCTGTAGCATACCTGGGAACACTTGTACCTAGCAATATACACTTAGATTTTGTAGGCCTAGTGAAATGATCACTTGCTCCAATAAACTGCACATTTTGTGACTCTGTGGTTGCAAATGAGACCAGACTTACAGTATAACATGCATTTGGGATCTTACTGAACGCAACCAGACTGACAGTGCCAAATTGGTTATAGTCAGAAATTAAACCTAGCCACACCCAGCCCCTCTAAATCTCTGAGGAGGTGTTGGAAGGCATGGGAGTTTATTTTCTGCCAAATTCTACACTCTTAACACCTGTCGTTTAGGAAGACATAGAGTTAGGGCTTAGGGAAAGGGGAAATATTCACATCAATTCCTTTCAGGACAAGAGCTGCATTTTACTCCAAGTCAGTAAATTCCTTCATGGTGCCAAGAAGGCATCTATATATTTCTAGCTCAGGGCTAGTGTTCCAGTTGGTGGGACTTGCAGGTAGAGAAGGAGCCTGTTAGAGAGGGCAGAGGGTGAGGTAATAATGTCCTTTTTCTTCATGTCTTGTCTCATTGTCCTGTTCTCCTCATGTCTTTCTTAAACACTTACTCTATTACAATATTCCATCCCACTGCCTCTTACCCAAATTCAACCTTTCAACTAGATCATGTTTTCCCGATTACCATGAGCTTAGCTCACCACCTCTAGTCAGACCTCCTTGCCAAACAACATCACCAGTAGTGGAAGGCTGGTTGAAAACACTTTATGGAAGTGTTACACACTTTTGAATATACTACACTGAGGGGAACACATCATCACTTCCCTGGGGGAGGCCTTCAGGCCAAGTGTGGTTGCAGTTTCCAAACTGAGCTGGAAAGCACAGAGCTCTGTTTTCACCTGCAGATACATATATTTGCATGGCTAACTGGATCATCAGTTAAGTCATGTCCAGCAGACTTTTAAAAAGCTTGACCTTAGTATTTTTCTGATTTGAAAAGCCAACAGAACAATGAACTTTTCAAAAATCAATTATGAAATTAACAAAGATGACATATGAGATACCTAACAATTTTTACTGTTTCTAGTAAAACTGAAAAAAAAACCAAAACCAATTTTATTTTTTTGTTACTAAATGCATTTGATGCTAAACAATGGAAGGATGAAGAAAATAGACCTGGGCTGAAATTGGGGAGGCAGTTCATGCTGCCTAGTTTACACCAGGTCAAGTACTCCCTTCTAGCTAAGCAAATCCTTATGTTGAATGCAGTCTGTCTGTCTTATTCCCACAACAACCTCTGAGAGTACATATTTCAAATAGGGTTTTGTTAAAACAAAAAAGAAAGAAAAAGGCATGTCAGACACTAATGCTGTTAAGTCCTGTGGAAACAATCCATCCTTGAAAAAAGAATCCACACTTTGGGTACTCTGCTCCATAACAGAAGAAAACCCATGTGATTTACTCAAAATACAAATTTGGGATTGCTCAGGTTGGAGAAGAGAAGGCTTCAGGGAGACCTTATACCAAGCCTTTCAGTACCTAAAGGGGGCCTATAAGAAAGATGGGGACAGACTTTTTAGCAGGACCTGTTGCAACAGGACAATGAGTAACGGCTTTAAATAAAAGAGGGTCAATTCAAACTAGTTTTGGGAAGAAGTTTTTTTATGATAAGGGTGGTGAAACGTGAACAGGTTGCCCAGAGAGGTGGTGGATGCCCCATCCCTGGAAACACTCCAAGTCAGATCGGATGGGGCTCTAAGCAACCTGATCTAGTGGAAGTTGTAACTGCTTGTTGCAGGGAGGTTGGAGTAGATGACCTGTGAAGGTCCCTTCCTACCCAAACCATTCTTTGCTTCTATGATGATACAGTTGTTAACAAGTACTAGATCTCTTTATACGTGATGCATTCCTCTTGGAAGTCTCTATGGTTTCTCCTTAAATTTTAAACTGGTTTACTATACATTCATATGCAATCTGTATTTTTAACTATAATTTCAGTTATTTATTTTGTGCTGAAGCCAGGCAGTATGCATATGAAATCACTAGTAGTGATTAGAAATATTAACAATATGAATAATAATGGCTAAATTATAACAGTAATACCAAAAGACTTGTCACCTCATATCCTATAATGAATCTTATTACTAGGAAAAACTACCTTTCAGCTATATATTTCCTCCTGGTCTTGACTGCAGGCAGCAGGACAGTCACAGCAGAACTCTGGCTTTCTCAGATAACAGGGGTCAGAGATAAACCACTGCTTCATCACCACAGGGTGTCACTGCAGACAGCACAATAATCTCCAAAACTCACATTAATGAGTCATTCAAGATCAAAAACTCATGAATGAAGCAACCCTTTCTCAGATCTCTGTGGTTGCTTGCTGTCTGTCAGCTTGCATGTTTATTACATCCTGGGACTTGCATCCCAAGGTATGCAAGAACATCACATTGCTGTTTCCCAAAAATACTTTCCTGTCTTATTCCATATCAGAATTCACCAGAATCAGCTGATTTTGAGGCAAAAAGGCTTGTCTCTGCTGTCCTAAACCTACCCAGAGAACACTTCCAACTATGCAGCATCTCCCCATGCAGATCCCTGTCATATCATTGATATTTCTGTAATGTTTAATAGAAAAAAATCCACAGCATCTCCTTAAACAGGCTTCTGTCATACCTGTGGTGATGGTCTTTAAACAGAAGAGTGGTGCAATAGCTTGCTTTGCCTGCATCATGACAGTCAATTAGTGGAAACAAAGAAAAGAACTTGCCTGGTAAGCTCCTAAGTTTTATTTCTATGTCTTAAAATCAAATTTTGAAGTTTGGACTTTCCTAGATAATCACAAAACAAAAAATTAAGACCTGACTTTTCCAAACAAATGAAACTATGTTCTTTTCTTCCTAGAGACCAAGATGATGTATCATGAAGACAATCACATAATTGAACTGCCTCAAAAGAAAACAAGATGCACAGCAGTCATTTTCCAAAAGTGTTTTTTGTTTGGTGTTGGCAGGCAAGATTTGGCATTAGATTCAATAGCTCACCACTGCTGCCCCCAGTGTCAGAGGACCAGTGATGCTGCTCTGCCTCTGCCTGCTGTGCACAAGACCGGAGTATTTCTGTCTGGTTGAACATGGTGAGCTTCACAGGGACTTACCCACTGAAATTCCATAGAATGGGGTATATAGAAGACCATGATTTATAGGTCCTCCTGGCTTCGAATTGTATAAAGAAAGGGGCCATACAAAACCATCTCACTACCTTTGAAAAATGACCAGGTAACTGGTTTTCCTGCATATGCCTAAAGCTATAGTATCTTGAGTGGTTTGAGAGCATCTGATGTACAAAGATTTACCTGTGGATGAAGAGTACTACTGCAGTACTCCATGACCATTAAGAAAATAATGGTTCTATTTATTTAACCACAAGACCTTTAAAAAAAGCAGGGGGGACAAACCATCACTGTGCAATTTACACTCATCTGCACAGAACCATGATTAATAGTAAACACTAACAGTGTGATTAATATTTGTAAGATCCTTCTTAACAGACACAAGCATTTCCTCTTTCTCCTTCTGTCTACTTCTGGTACTGAACCCAGAACATTTTGTGTTTCCCTTTTATCCCATTCAGCTAAAACCTACTTCCTCAAATGCACAGCCCATACCTCTCCTGCATGATGCAATGCAGAAAGACTGGCTAAAGGCAGAAGTAACCTTCTTGGCATACAGTGATTCTCCTGCAGAGCCCCTTCACCCTTCTTTGCCTCCTCATCCTCAGCTGGTTCCCCATGCTCAGCTCTCCCACCTCACCTCAGCTGAGGCTATGAGCTTTCTGGGTGAGGGTTGACCTTCAGGTGTTGGGGATGACACTGCTGCTGCAGGAAGGCCTGAGCCTGGACATGCAGTCTGAGGACTGTGGCTTCCCCACCTGAAATCTAATCCTGTTGCCCAGATTGCTGGTAAGACTGGTGACCCCATGAGTGTAGCTTTCTCCATTCAGCCTGCCTGTTATTAAGACCTCAGGAAGCCAATAAATAACCCCAAGTGGGCTATTGTCTCTCTGCCCTTCAGGCTTGGCATTTAAGGGAGATGCAGGTTCACATAATAGTCCATAATTCTTGGTTAACCTTTTCTTACCCAGGATGGGGCATTATATATATATATATATATATATATATATATATATATAAAAGAATGCATGCACTATTATGATTAAATTGTCTCCTGAGATCTATGAAAGATGGGAGAAGCATCAGAAGGATCCAGCTTTACCTAGTCTCTAGCAGCATGCCAAGAGCTGGTACCACCTCTGCCTTATGCTTAGTAGTTTCTTTTCCGGAAATGCTACTGAGTGAAAATACAGAATCATAGAATGTTTTGTGTTGGAAGGGACCTTAAAGACCATCTAGTTCCAACCTCCCTGCCGTGAACAGGGACACCTTCCGCTAGACCAGGTTGCTCAAATCCCCAAACTGGCCTTGAACACATCCAGGGATGGTACATCCACAACGTTTATGGGCAGTAGAGAATTTCTTCCTAATATTTAATCTAAACATACTCTCTTTCAGTCTGAAAGACTTTGTCCTATCACTACATGCCCTTGTAAAAAGTTCCTCTCCACAATTTTTGTAGGTCCCTTTCAGGTACTAAAAGGCCACAGTAAGGTCATCCCAGACCCTTCCTTTCTCCAGGGCAACCAACCCACATCCAGAGGCAAAAGGAAAACCAGATTCTTCCACCTCTTTAACTAGTCCCCATATTTTATGCCTGCTGTCTTCCAGGAGCTGCATGTGATGTATAAACCTCCCTGGCTGGCCCCCTGCTCTGGTGGGGCTTCCTTGTAGACCAGCTCTGAGGGCCAGCACTGTACAGGGCTCGGTGGCCTGCAGGGCTCAGTGGCCCACAGGACTCCAGGTTTCTGTAGGCAAGTCCGAAGGATGGTGCTGGCTTACTTTTCTAAGTAAGTCACAGAAAAAGAGTGGGAATATGGGTCATGCTGAAATCGGTTCAAAACTGACAGGTGGCTTGGCTGCCCAAAGTGATATGGCCCTGTGATGGTGGCAGAACAACAGCCACCTCCTGCTGAAACATTGAGCAGCAGGGAGGGACAGCAGCATGGTGAGCATTGTCATCTGTGTCTCTGGTCACCAGCTGGGCGCTGCAAGATCCATATCCCCTCGGGGCCGGACACAGGTTGGGTGAACTTGGGAGACCCTGCTGGGGAATAAGGCATGCAGGCTTTACCAGCTGAGGCATGTTGTCATAGGCACTTTTTGATCACCTTTCTCCAAAGATACCACTGTGGGAGGCAGTGGGGAGTACAGGGTAAGCATGAGGGGCAGCAGTGAGGTGGGAGACCTGAGCAGGAGGTCAGCCTTTAAATACCAGCCACCAGCTCTGGAAACCTCTGGCAGAGAGAAGGTTTTGAAGCAGTGTATCAGCTATGCTGAGTCTTTTAACTTGGTTGTTGACCTTAGGAATGTAATCAGAGAGCTGATTATAAATAGTTTGTGCAGTTGTTGATGAAATTAAAATGTGCTGTAGCAGGCAGTTGGAAGCAGAGGGTTACTCCAGTGTGTGCTCAGGATGCTGCACCCCCGTCACCTACTGCTGCACAGCAAGTCTGAAAAGGGGAAGTGCTAAAAAAATACTCAAAAAATGGTCCCAGGGAAGGGGAGAAAGAGGAAGTAGCCTGGCTTACAAAACTGGGGGTGAGAAACAAGAGGGAACAGACCAGGGAGCAGAGAAAATTAAGGAGGAGGGAGGACAGTCACTGCAAAGGATCACAGTCCGGGCATGGGGCAGACTTACCTTAGAGCTAAAATACAACAATGACCTGCAATAAAAAAGACTAAATCAGCAAAACCCTAAAGCAAGGGAATGCCCTAAAGAGCAGAAGTAAAAACCTCCAGGTAAACCATTGGTGCTAATTTGTGTTCAGATGGCAGCATCTGATGGAACTTGGCAGAAAGAGAATGAAAAGGAAGTGGGGAAGGAGAAGTGCAAGATGTGGGTGACCCAGAAGGTCAGGGCACCTGCTCTAGGTGAGAGCTGCAACAGCACTACGAGATGGGCACAAAATGTTCCTAGGAACAGCTAATTGTATCAGCCATGAGTTTGAGCAGGAGTTGCTGCCAGACCTGTGCTGCCTCAGAGAGTAGAGGAAAGTTACTGCCATCTGGAAAGCCCCAAACTTTACAACCTCAAAGATTTTGGAGTTGTTCAAGAAATCACTGAACGTGGCACTTAGTGCTATGGTCTAGTTGACAAGATGGTGATCTTTCAAGCATTAGACTCGAAGATCTTAGAGGTCTTTTCCAACCTAAATGATTCTGTTATTCTGTGACTTCATGAGCAAATAACAGGGAAAGAAACAGCAGGCAGGACCAGTTGGGCAGAAAAGGAGCCAAGGAGGTGGTGCTTGGCAGTGTAGAAAGAGGTGGTATCAACCTGCTGTGGATTTTTCTGAAGTTACTATAGAAAAATTGTAAAGAGTAATTGGAGAGATGCCAGGAGCTGTGTATGATTCCACTCTAGAGAATTGTCCAAATGGGGGTTGCAGCTGGGAAGAAAGCAGAGGAGCACTTGCTCAGCAGCAGAACAAGGATGGCTTTGGTGGGCAAGGGGGACCAGGAAAAGCCTTGAAAGCAGACAAACAGGCTATGTTAGAAAACTGTTTGGAAGAGGACAGTGAAGTGATGCAAGAGCAACAGAGCAATGACCAATGGTGGACTGGGAAAACCACCAGTACAGCCACCTCCAGGAAATTGTCGGTGGGAAAACCACCTGCAGGAGGCCCCAGCAAAGCATTGGCAGTGGCCAAGATGTGGAGCTCTTGAGCAAGAGTTGTAGCTGTGTGGATACATTGGAAAAGCCAGGTCACGGGATCCTCTGCAGGCTAGTGTATAGGTAAGGTGAGCTCTGCCAGTGTCAGTCGCAGGCTGCTTCCACTTTTGGAAAGGCGCTGAGGTCTCCCCATGCTGCTTTCCTACCAGGTCACAGTGCAGGCAGACAGACAGACAGAGAGATTATTCAGGACAGACTGACCTGGAAGTTTCCGGTTTCTCTCTGTCCTGCCTCTGAGTACAACCTGGTTTTCAGTTTGACAGGAGACTTGTGCTGGAGCAAAGAGTGGATCAGCAGCACAAGGGATGGAATAGGGGGTGTGTCTGTGGATGAAGAAATTCCTGAGGAGAAGTGAGTCAGGACAAGAGGAGGAGTTAAGTGTGGAGTACCCCTCATTCACTGCTGAAAGTTGGAGTATTTGGGAGGAAAAACTGGTCATCTGTGTAAATGATAGATGGGAGAATTTTACTGAGAGAAGCAGCAAAAGAAGTGTTGTGAAGGGTTAAAAGGACTGCTCTGAGGGATGCTACAAAGCACATTACTTTCTCCCCCTTACTTCAAAACAAAATAGTAGTTACCAGCCTTGTCCTAGTGACTGAAACATATAGAGCAACTGAAGGATATCTCGTTATTGGCATGTGAGTGCATGCACAGTGTGACAGTAGCAACATCCACATATGGCAAATGCTACAAATCCATTTAAATAAATACAATATTCCCATGGATAATGTCTTCCCAAATTCTGGCTGGAGTTGTGTGCCTACAGCTGGATTTCAGCATCCCCTGGTGTGAATTTTTAGAGCTCGGTTGTAACACTGTGGGAAGCAGAATAGAACGTAAAGCAATCCATAACCTAAAGGAATAATACCTTCAGTACTTTTCCTACCCAAGGTCTGAGCAGAGTGAGAAAGTGAATGCTTTTTACTGACATAAGACATAGCAATAGAGCTAGTGAAAAAAAATACAATGCTTCTATGAACAGAGGAACTTCAGTTATTGAATTTCCTGTGGCTTTATGCTTCCTGTTTATGTTCCTTTCATGCCACATGTACGAAGGGGCGAGCTCTCCTCGGGGTTTTTTGGGTACCTGTGGTTGTGGCAAATGACTCCTGTGCACATTTCTTCACCAGGGAGAAGGTGACAGTGGCAGCTGCAGTGGGTGATTTGTTCTTGCACTGATCATCACAGGGGTCTCTAGCACCCCAGAGATTAACACAGTGTTGAAACCTATGTGCAGCTGAGCAGAGTGAAAGCAGTGAAAAGAAATCACAACCTTCTAGGATTCCTTAATTTTAGTGCTGGAGATAATTTAAAAAGAAACCCAAATGTGCATTTCACAGGACTGATAGTAACCCCACTAAATCTGCTGATATGTAGCATTTAGGTTACAAGTACGAAGCACTGGGGAGATTTGTTGGGAGCCAGTTTCACTCATTGGCCTTACTCTGGGTTTAAGCTATAAGCTGTGTCCCTTGTAGTCACACCTGCAGCTGAATAGCAGGGGAATAAAACCATGGTGGTATCACGCGTTAGGTGGAAAACGAGATTCCAACATGGACATACATGCAGGTGTGGCACTGAGTAACAAGACATTTCTGCGCAAGGGCCCTGCAAAAGACTGGAGCAAAATGCCACAAACCTCTGGAACCCAAAGATAAGAGCTGAAAAACTGTAAAAATACAGAGCAAGCTTCCTCTGCCTCGGAGTTCTTGTTTCACCTGTGTCCTGATCTCTCCATAACTGCAAGAGATATTTGCATTGGAGTTCACTATTTGCTTCCTTTCTAAAACAGAGGATAGTTTGTTTTTGCCATCTTGTAAAATGTTGCAAAACACTCCAAACACTGATTGCAGGCCTAAGTCAACAGCATTGCAGGTGCCACCCCTTTCCAGGCTGCTTTAGCTACATGTCTCAGAGGCGTATAAGGGAGACAGCACAGCCACGGCCAAACTCTGCAACTCAGCTTGCAGAGGTCCCATGGGGATTTGGTTGGGAAATGACAAAACTGAAACTCAGACCTAATGAGATAAAGTGAGATCCTGAGGCAGGGGCAGGGGGGGAAACATCAAAGAGAATTAAGAGTCTAGGATTATCAACGTTGTTTTAAGGCACAGACCCTGCCAGCCTCAACAGCATGGTGTTGAGCAGTGAGGAGAGGTCTTACTGCCACCTCTTAGTGCCATGCAGTGTATCAGGGCTTACTGTATTCCAGAAGTTTAACTTCCAGCAGGCATTAGCTGGCTGTGATCTGTCAAAATCAAGACAGCCATGTTGGGTCATGTGGGCTGCTGGTTGTGCATCCACTGATTCCAGCTATTCATAAACACGGAGTAACAGAAATGGCAGGTGGACAGAAGGAGTCCTGTGATGATGGACACTCAACAAGCCCTCCAAGCCCCATGGGTTTTGTCTTTTAGGCACTTCCTTCAAGTCAGCAAATTAAACAGCAGCTTAGTGTGCAAACAACAGCATATGAGTTCTGGTATAGAGTGGGAGATGAGAATATTAAGAGCAACCTCTCATCACCGAGCTTATAGAGAGAGGTCATGTCTTTCACCGGAACCACTAATAAAGTGGGAGAAAGGGGCATTTTGAGCAACTTGTCTTTTTTTGCCTTTGTCATATCCTCAGCTCATCAGGACTACTGCAACTATTGCATCAAAAGCAGCGTGTCCAGCAGGTCAGGGGAGGTGATTCTGCCCCTCTGCTCTGGTGAGACCCCACTTGGAGTACTGCATCCATTTCTGGGGTCCCCAGCACAGGAAGGACATCAACCAGATGGAGTAAGTCTAGAGGAGGACCACCAGGATTATTAGAGGAATGGAAAGGCTGAGAGAGTTGGGATTGAGGTAATCTGATTGAGGCCTTTCAGTACCTTGAAGGAGTCTATGAGAAAGATGGAGAGAAACTTTTTACAAGGACATATAGTGACAGGACAACAAGGAATGCCTTCAAACTGAAAGAGAGTAGGTTTAGATTAGATGTAAGGAAGAAATTCTTTGCTGTGAGGGTAGTGAAGCACCAGGTTTCCCAGAGAAGCTGCGGATACCCCATCTCTGAAAGGCCAGCTTGTATGGGGCCCCGAGCAACCTGCCTAGTGAAAGGTGTTCCTGTCCACAGCAGCAGGGGGAGTTGGAACTAGATAATTTTTAAAGTCCCTTCCAAGCCAAGCCATTCAATTGATTCTATGAACCCAGAGCCTGCGACTTAAGGAGAAAATATTTTTTTGGTTGATATTATAATTTAGCTGTGCTGTCAGGTCAAGGGACAGAAGAACAATGGTGAAGTTAAAGTACTTGAAATGAGTAATCAGATGGGATGACAGGCCATGTAATGAAGTTCTTCTCAGAGCTATCTGCCATGTCTGTTCCCTTTTGCACATAAAACCATTTAATGCAGTGGCATTTGGCTCTGGCCAAGGAGAAGAAGCCAGAAGAAGATTGGATAGGCTGTGACTTCTTGATTGGCAAAGTGAAATGTTGGTGCTGAGAGGGGCAGGTGCTACAAATCACACTGCTTTGCGCAACTGGTCATGGACCAGCACTAGCAGAGAAGCAAGGACTTGCAGATGAGTTGAAATGTTCCTCTTAAGGAACAAGATTCATCTCTCCCCCCAAGTCGGGAAGAGAGGGGAGATACTGTGATGAAAACCTTAAATACACAGTACAGTCAGAAAAAAAGTGGGGAAGCCTGTGCAACCACCACCAGCAGATCTGGTAATAGCTTTTGTGTAAATGTTCTCTGCAACTATTCCACAAACTATTTACAACGGGTTTATGTGCATTAAGTGTTGGCTTGCCAAGCAGTGAAACATTATCCTTTCTTTGAAGCTGACTGGGAACTATTAACACCTGCTTATCAGACTCTTACATATAGCCCAAGGTATAATTTTACAAAGCTTTCCCACACAGAGAACTCTTGACTCTTCAGCCAGATCCACTTCACAAGTGAAATGGCAGTGCGGGAGGAAAAGAAATGCAGCAAAATGATACATAATTGCTTTTTCTTCACCTCTATTTGTACAGGGAGCAGGTGAGTCAGCATTCCCATAGAGCTACTTTACTGTGAAGGGAGAAGCTCTGCCTCAGCCTGGCAGCTGTTTGTCCTTGCCTCTGCTTTTGGTATCTGCTTACTAAAACTTTCCTGCAGGGTTGGTTACTGCTTATAAGCACCATAACATGCATACCTGTGGAGTACTCCTTTCATTAGAAGGAGGATTTGCCACCCCACATGAAATTATTGAAAGCAAGGTGCAAATAGTAACGACAAGTATCTCAGTTTTTTCAAAACAGTCCCACTATTGTAATGTAGTACTGAAGTCCAGTTGAGTTCATGGGTCCAAGTGTCATGCCATGACTTACAGAACTAAGGAAGCAAGCCTTCTAGCTTTAAATTGCCTAAATAGTTGCTTCTGGTTGTTTATTTAAGATATTGAAAACACGAGTACAAATAAATTGTGCTATTGGAGAACCACTGTACAGAGAAATATTATTTCTTGTAGTGCTGTACAAGAGCAGGGTTCCTGAGAAAGCAAGACACATTTGTACCAGGCACTGTAACACTGAGTAAGAAGAGACAACTGTTATCTCTGGGAACTTAGCATTGACATGGACATAAAAGACAAAGTCTGAGAGAAATAAGAGTAATGAGGAAACCTCACAGCAGGCAGGTAAGACTAGGAAGGTAACTTAAATTTCCTGAGTCTGAGTTGGCACTGACTCCACCAGTACACCTTCAGAGACAGTCCCTCTGAAGACCAAGATTGATTGATCTACTGGTTATTTTTCAGCTTGGGCATTTTAGCTTCACCCATTTAAAACTCCCCTGAACAGCAATGGTCTTTTATCTGTCTGCCTCTGTCTGATCTGTGCTTGGGAAGTCAGCAGGTAAAGTGCATCACAGGCCTTGCTTCTGCATTACATGTCACTAGTTAAAGAAGCTATTCAAAATAAAGCTCCTACTCATGTTCGCTATTAATAGCCAACAGCTTTCCTCCTCCCTCCCCTCCCAAGACCTCTTTCTTTCACAGTGATAAAGCAACCCTGTCCAGGGTTTTGAGAGTTTTGAGATGTCTTGCACTCACATACCAACTCAGTATCTTTCCAGCTGCATTACAGCAGTTCCTTGGGGAACTCAAGGCAGTTTCCTCAAAAAATTGCCACATAACACCCCAGTAATCCTAACAAGATCGCACTACAACAGCAGATTCTGGGAATAGGTGACTTAAAATTGATGTCAGCTTTTACTATGCCATGAAAGGTTTTCCTGTTCAGCCCCTGACAGTGATTATCCACTTGGCTCTGAAAGAGCCTCTCCCCAGTTACATGGGCTTAGCAAACCTGAGACCAGGGCAACGACCAGAGTGGCAGAAATGACTTGTCAAAAGAGAAATGCAGCAAGATGGGCTGCAGGAGAGATGAGTCATGGGAGAGCTGCACTCCAGAAACAGCTCAGCAGGGCCAGCTGCTGCCTTTCAGAAAATGAACTTGCTGGACTCAACAGGCTAGTACTGGAGCCTCCTCCTGTAGCAGAGGAGCTCAGCTTCAGCTAGTCCAGTGCATTCAGAAGATGCTGTATCTGCTCTTGCTTTGAGTAGATGGTCAGTTGGATGTGCAGAGGCTACGATGAAGCTCTCTGGAGATCAGTATTGCCACATACAATGAAGGCAGTCAGCAGACAGGACTCATTCAAAAATTACTTTTCTATTAATAATTAAACACTGATTAGGAAAGATGAAAGAGCCAAAGCTTTAAAGAGGGTGCTGACTTGGAAACGGATTTATAACTTGTAGTCACCATCTTAACACTGAGGAAAAGAGGCTTAAATTGAATGCTTATAATCACCTCCCCCTTTTTTTTTTCGTTTTGGGGTCACATTGGGCTGTGTTACTGTATGAGCTGGGAAATGCACCAAAGAAGAAAGGCTCAAGCTATATTTAAACAGCCCCCCAAACATGTAGCATTAGAGGCTGCTGCGGGGTCAGACAAGCTAGTGGGCACACAGAGCACTGCCTGTTTTGTCAGCAGGAGACCTCCTGAGGAGGACCTCCCCTTATTGGCATCCCTCTGCCTCCACCACCCTTGAGGGATTGGTAAAGTGTCCACGTCCCATCACCTCCCTGCCAATTCCTATTGCCCAGCACAGGAGTGCACTGGCTTGGACCATGAGATGTGGGGATGGGAGGTGGGGTGCTGGTTCATGCGTGTGGGCACATCTGTCAGGGGATGCCCAGGGCAATCTGGAGAAAGTCGCATGGGAGGGTTGGCTCCTCTGTCCTCCTTAGTTTTGGAGGAGAGGAAAACACCCCTAGCATGGAGTGGGGCCTTCCTCCCCACAAAGCCATGAGCCTTGGCGGGATTTAAGGAAGGCTGTCATCTGCTTTAGACAGTGATTGATGGGGGAATGTGCCTGGTGAGCATTTCTGCAATGAGTATCCCTGGAAAATTTTCTTTACATGTGAAAATGCACTACAAACAGGAAGGTGAAAAGAGAAAAGTCTCTTTCCCCTCAATAAAGAGAACTGACTTGACTTTAACAATAAACAAGTTTTGAATTAATAAATCATGTGTTTACACATGATAAGAAGCAAAGCTCTTAATATCTCATTATTATCCTGAAGAAGAAGTATTTGTTCTGCTTTGTCAAGCCAATAGGTGACATATCACTTATCTTTATATTCTACCTCAGTTTCATTGGGAAAATTGCCATAAAAGCTTCCATTTCAGCAGAACACTCTATTAAAGCAGGGCTAAGCGGGATCACTTTCAGGTATGATCTGCTGAAGCAGCCTGGCTCCCATCCAAGTTTTCTCTGCCAAACTCCAGTCCAGTCCTGAAATGTCAAGATGCTGTACACGATTTTAAAGGACTTCTTTCCTCCCTAAATTCTGCTGTGAGGGCCAAGAGACATGAGTAGCCAAAACTGTCTCACAAGGCGGGTGTTAAGCAAATTCCTTGTACCCTTTCTTCTCTCCTACTAAAGAAAACAAATGGTGTACAGCAGCTGAGCTGGTAGAGGTATGGGCTGAAGTACTGCAGCCAAATAAAAGCAATGACAGATAACGTGAATAGGTGTTATAGCTCTCAGTAGTGTTCTTCTCTGTTGTATATATGTTTTTGGCTCAGGAGACAAGCTCTTCCCACCTATCCATCCTCTTAGAGGATCTGGCTGTCGCCAGACCAATACGACTGGGAAGGTATAAAAATTCCTTAGTAGAAGAGATTTTTGTCATGGGTTATTATTTTATCTCTTGTCTCTTTCTGACCAAGTTCACTAAGGGCTGGGTAAAGCAGTACCTTAATGAGGACATGGCTTTCCTGAAAGTGTGTGAGGCTTCGAGTTGCGATGGAAAAGTTTTATTTTGTGGTCTAGAGAAGCTACTGTTCAGAGATCTGGTCTGAGCAAATAGATTTTTCCATCCTGGAACAGTTTTATGTAATTACTACTTTAATTACTACCAGTGAAAACAAAGCAACCCTCCTACCACCTCATTTCTTAGCAATCAGAAGAACAGCACAGCTGGAATATGAGAGCTGAGTAGTATTCACTAATTTAGACACCCAGTTAAGCCTCTCAAGGGTAGATGTCCCTGCTGGCATAGCCCAACCAAAGACAAAGGAATTATCCCACGGGTGGATTTGCTCTGAAAGGCATTGAGGAAATTCCCTCTTTGTGCTGCCTGAATAGCATTGGGGTGGTGCTGCGGGCACAGAGCACTGCCACTGTTGATGAGGCCCTGCTGCAGCTGGCCAGGAGGCCCACAGCCCTGAGATGACATGGCTGAGCCCCACCAGGAAGAGTCAGGGGTCCACATCCCATAGGAGCAGCCTGAGCAAGCTACACAGTACCCTGCAGCCATTAGAGTGGGAGAAAAAAAGAGGGAAAGACCATAAAAAGTCTGAGTTAAGAAATCTGGGCAAAATGAAGGCAAAGGGGGAAAGGCAGGAGGCTCTCTCTATACACACTCCTGCATGCATATGGAACTTCAGATGCATGAAAGCTCTCTCTGAACTCAAGAGGAATTGCTCATGTCCTTGTATTTAAGGGCCTATTTGCGCAGTTTGGACTTAAGTATTTTTTTCCCCCAGAGGTTGGATGAGGAAGAAGAGACCCAACTGTATCTCCAGTGCTCCACCTTCAACAGTTTGCAAATGCTTCCTGATGTCCACTGCTCTGCCCATTCCCCTTCCCTTGGTAAGGGTGGGGCACAAAAGCAGCCAAAAAGCAACAAACTTTAGTTTCTATGAATTTTAACATGAGCATAAATACTTCTAGAACACTGCAGAAACACCAAAGCCCAGACAATCCTTTTATTTACAACAGTATAAACACAGAGTAAATGAAAAAAAACCCAAAACACAAGAAACCCTCCAACAAATAAAACTTATTTCAGAGAAGAAACTATTACAAGTTGTTAAAGGGTTAGCCAACACTTTTCCATGATACTTAGTATAATGGAATAATAGTAATGATTATTTGTATTACAGTAATATACAACTACTTCAAATTCTTAACTGTATTCAGAAATCTCATGGGGCTTTTTGGTTTTTTTTTTTAATTAGAAAGGTGTCATTACTATCTAGTGTCTAAAATGTCAGTGCAGGAGATTACATCAGCATCAGAATGTTTTTGACAGGACAAATTAAAACTGGAAATAAATATAACTGTGCATTATGTTTAAAAATGGGTATAGGCACTCAGGATGATGTGGGTAATACTATTAAAGTAAGAATTATAGGACTCTTGCAACTGATTTATTTTCTTGGTACTGGCTTATGAAGCAAATTAGCTTTCCCACTTTAACGTACTAGAAAAATAAACAGGTCAGCTGTATGTGAGTAGGTAAGCTTGGGGCCCAGCTCCATTGGAAAATTCAACTGCTCCAATTGTACGTGTGAATAGTCCCAATGCCTGTGACAGTGGTTTTAAGAACCAAAATGATGGTATAGTAAGCTCCACATAAAGACAGGGCAAAACCACAACAACAGCAAAAAGAGAAAATGTCCTAAATGTTATTAACCTTTTCAAAAATATTATTAAACTTTAAGATGGATGGCTTATTAATTTACCTTCTGGAACTGAAGGAATTTCCAGTTTCAAGGTTTTTTTTTCTCACAGAAATGAAAGCCTGGCCAGAATAATGATAGAATAGAATAGAATAGAATAGAATAGAAGGGAAAGCAGGATGCTAATGCAAACAACTGATTCCAGTAGCTGAATCCCTAAAGATGGTGGTTAAAAGTGAGTTGCAAATTTTGGCAGTTCTGCAGAGAAAAAGCTGTGGATATATGATGCTTCTGGGTTAATTTTTCTAATTTTAAAGCTGCCAGGTCTTACTGAAACAGTCAAGTCACAAGAGGTAAAAGTCTCTTTTTGGAGGGAATGGGTCACTGCTTGCTGAAAGTTAAGTTTAGAAAACAAAAGTTGCCCATTTCCCCATTACCATTCAACATTGAAAAAGAAATCACAATAGAAGATTAAACTTCTTGTATATCCTCTGAACTTATGATGCTAGAAGATGTGGAAAGAGATGCCTTTGTTAATACACAGAATGCAGCCCATCAAGACCCTTGAACATGCTCCACTGAGATCAGGTGAAGGTTAGGAGGAAATGGCAAGAATAAGTGGCAAATTCTGCTTAGTGATTTGGTTAGTGTTTCTCAGGGAAGCAAACTGTGTTTTCTTTGACCAAAACCAAATAAAGTCATTCATGAAAGTGCCGTTTTATGAATAAGCAGTCCTCTGAGTGTCATATTAATTTATTTAATTGATGGTAAGCATTTTTTCCACACAGTATCTACTGATACATAAACTACAGTCTTTTTCACAGCTGGCTCATTCTGTGAACAAATTAGAAGGGCATACTAGAAACAACAGTCACTGAGCATTGCAAGAGCCAGCCTCAGATGCTCTTCTCTTTGCTCGGAGGGAGGTGTTGGATCAGCACTGGACACCTGCCCTGCCATGAGCCATTTGCAGGCATTTCCAGACAGGCCTTTTTCAAGGCTACCAAAGAGCTTCTAGCTCCTAGAAATTTGTGGCTTCAGGAGCTACTTTAGGCAGAGTCAGTGTCTTTACATTTAATAGATCCCATGGGGTTTTTTCCTTCTGTGAATGTGTACATGTGCTTTTTTTGGATCCCTCGTGAACTACTGGCACCTCAAAGCAGGACGTCCCACTGTTTAATTACCTGCTGCATGAAGATCCACCTTCCTCAGTTTGCTTTAAATATGCCACCTGCTAATTTCCTTTGATGCTCTCTAGTCCTTATATTTGAAAAGAAAGTAAATAATCCACCTCTACTCCTCTCTGCTCAGGATTGCGTATTCTCTCTGGTCTGACTGTTTTCTGTTGTTTATCACTTCTCCATCCTAAATAATCCTGGTCACATGAATCCTTGAATCACTCTAACATCGGGGTCACTCCATATTTTTTGTTGTGTTTGTTGGTCTTCTCTGAATCTTTGCTGTTTCTGTTACATGTGGGCCAGAGTCATCACTGGGAGGCATATTGCAGCCCTTCCCATTCTGTTCTTTGTGTTCCATCCTGGCATGTCCCACCGGCTTTGTGACAGTTTTCAAACGTTGAACCAATTCTTCCATGAGTTTTTATGACTGCAAGATTGTACTTCTGAGTGGCAACAAGTTGGTTAGAAATTTCTAATTTTCAATCACTTTACTGCTGTCTAATTAACCTTGGCATAGTAACTGTCTCCATCCCGATCAGAGGGCATCAACATGCTACTGTTTTCCTAGTTAGACCTTAAGTCTATAACAATTTGTCTTTAGTTGCTGGAGTTTGCTGCTTTTGCTCCTTTTATAGGCATGAAGTACGTAGCACCCTTCCCCATAGCCACAGCCTAGTTTGACCCTCCTATACACACCGTGTCCTGTCACTACCATGTCCTGCTGATTATCTCCTTTCCCTGCACCTCTCTTCAGTCAGCATGCCAATCTGAAGCCAGGTGTCCCGCGTCCCTCTTTCTCGTTCCACTGTGGCTTCATGGAAATCAGTCCCTCTGGTCTCTTCTCTTCTGGAAGTATCTGGGAGTATCTGCCATATGAATATGACATTTCCTTGCTTCTCCTGCACAGCTGCTCTGGGAAACTGTGTCCCTCCGCATCAGTGTGGACCTCTCCATACTGCTGGGAATGTTTCTAGAGAAGTTTTGAAGGAGATGGTTGATTTTACTGTCCGGCCTAGCACGTTACATATTGCTTCCAAAACCTCTTTCTTGCCCTTTTATATTTGCCTGGTGCACACATGGACCACAGATGCCTTCTAGGCCCCAGTGAGTTTTGGGGGGTGGTAGATTCCTGGCATGCATGGGTCCGTTTCAATCTAAATTATTTTGTGGTTATGTTCTCCTCAGTGCAAGGAGAGCCTTTTCAAAACAGGAGGACTGGTCACCCACAACGCTGGACTCCCTGCCTTGTCATTAACTCAGTGGTCCTCTGCATGGCCAGGGCTGCCACCACAGAGGGTCCTCACAACTCACAGCACCCGGTCAACACGTCCCGCTCCATTTGCTGTCCAGCTGGAGAGTACACAGCTCCTTAACCACCCCGTTGTGCCACCCCCTGCAAACCCCTTGTGTCCCAGCATTCCTCCTACCACTGATGGCCGTGCATCATGTGGCTGCACATGTAGCTATACCACTGGCTTACCCAAATGTATGTATGTACATGCATATAGCATATGTATAGACACGTGTGCATATGAGAAACACGCATACCCCTATGTGTCTCCATATATGACCTCTTGTAATGACTACATTTCATTTCTCCTCCAGTCCCCGGGTGCTCGGGGCCTTTCCTTTAGCATTTATGGCTAGGGCTAGGAATGGCACATTGCAACATCTCCTCAGTCAATTTTATATACTGTAGTTTGAATCGGGATTATCAAAATTCTGCGGAACACTCTTGGTCTCTACACAGACTCCACGACCAACAGCAGTTTACAAAATATCCAAGAGCTCTCCCTTGAAGTAACCCAGCCGCTCGAGACTCGCTGGGTTCAAAGGACCTGAGCTGAAACTGTCCTCGTTGTGGAACCGACCAAAGGCAAAGACAGCACGCGTGTGTACCAGTCCGAGACCACGGCTCCCATCGCAGCAGAGAGGGCAGAGAGGCAGGGTGCGATTCAGCCGGTGCTGGTGGAGCTGCGCGGCAGGGATTGCTTCCCGGTCTCCGGGAAAGCCCGCTTTTGAGCGGGGGGCTTGCGCGTCTCGGAACAGTGCCCCCCGATCGTGGCTGCCCGGGGGCGGCGGCGGAGCGCCGTGGCGGCCCGTGCCGCGCCGCTCTGTGCCGTGCCGTGCCCGGCGCGGCCGTGACGGGCGCAGCGCTTCCGCGCCCGCCGCCGCAGCCCTGCCCCCGCCGCCTGCGCGGCCGGCCCGGCCCGGCGGAGAGGCGGGGGGATTTCCAAGCGCCGGCGGCCTCGCCGCTTCCTCTCCTTGTTTTGCTTTCGATCTGGCCCTCTCTCCGCCCGGGCGGAGGCACTGAACTTTTAGTTTTGCTCCCGCGATTATTCAGCGCCTGTTTTCATTTCCATTTCGCGTCCCCTGGCAACGGCGGTAACCTTGAGGAATTATATAAGGGCCACGAAAACGGGCCGTCAAGGTAATTTTGAATTTTTTTCTAGTTTTCCTATTTCTTTTTTTTTCTTTTATTTCTTTTTTATTTTATTTTTCCGCATTGCCGCCGTTTCCGTATGTAGGGGGGCTCCCGGGCAGATGCGCATCGGTTTTAAAAACAAAAGGTCGGGCTGCAGCGACCGGGGCCGAGCCTAATTCCGCCGCTGCGTTTGGGAAGGGGCTGGGGGAGAAAGGGAGACACGGCCGCGTCGGGGATGGAGCGGGCGGGGGGTACCCGCCGCATCCCGGGTGGGGAGGGAGCTGGGGCGCGGAGACAAAGGCGGGGGCGTCGGATCGGAAGGTCCGGGGCGCGGCAGCGGCCGGGCCGGGCCGGGGTCCCTGCACTTGTTGCAGGGCAGGAGACGGCCGGTGGCTCCGGTGAGGAGAGGGGGGCGCTGGCGGGCGGAGGGGCTGCGGGCGGGGGTCGTTGCGCTGGGAGGGGGGGGCGCTGCCCCCGCCAGTGCCGGGGGAAGGGCGGGAAGGGGGCGCGGCCTCGCGGCCCCCCCGCCCCGCCCCGCGGAGGGCCCGTTACACAAGCGGCGGGGCGGGGCCGCCCCCCACGGGCGGGGGGGTTGCCCTGGGCCCGAGGGGCTGCGGCCCTCGGGGCCGGGGGATCCCGGGATCCCACCCTGCGGGGGGATAGCGGCGGCAGTGCGGCGGGAGGAGATGAGCAGGGCTGGGGGCGGTCGGGCCGCGGCGGAAGGAGGAAGTGGCGCGGCCGCTCTGTTCCCTACAGGAACAGCCTCCGCTGCGGGTACGGGCAGCGCGTTTGCAGGGCGCCATCCTGCCCCGCGCCAGCCAGCGCATGGCCAAGGCCTGGACGTCTGCCCCCTGAGGGAGTCTATGAACCGGGGTTTTGTTTGTGCGCAGCGCCGAAGGCCAAATTCCAAACGTTTTGCTATGTCTGGGGTCAAAGTTGCTAGTACTCGAAGAGTTAGATCCCGCGGCCCAGGTTCCCAGAGATACTTAGGTCTTTAATTCCCGATTGATTAGCGTGAGCACCTAAGCAGCAAAGTCGGTGACTGTCTTACTTATTTAGGCATAGAGCTCAGATAAAAAAAATTCAGAATGCAGAACTTCCTTTCCAGTTAGTGTACGGTTATAATTTATAGCCCAGCTTACCGTGCTAAAGCCTTGGAAGACAGCAGTCTCTTGAAGGTGTGAATAGTTGTAAACTACCTCAGTTTCTGGAGATGAAATACAGCATGTTTATAGTTATTTTATTTGTCTTAATGGGTTTGCATACGGTAACTTTTGCAGAGTGCTTGTGTTAATGCCATAAAAAGAGAGTTGAGTGGAGCAGCAGCATTTAAATTCACCTTAATACAGAATCAGTGACATAAAAGTAGCAGAATCTGTGAGGCCGATGGTTTCAGTCTGAATTGCAGTCTTTCCATGCCACCAGCCCCTGCAGAGACATAAGTATTCTTCTCTGGCCCCTGTCAGTAACATCCCACTGGGGAATTACTTCACCTGCCCCTTGTGTGCTGCAGTTTCTGTTTGCTGGTAAAGGATGTTGAAAGATGTGAATGTGGACTCGTTTGGCACAGTATCATTTTGTCATGGTCATGTGCCATACCGCAGTTCTTCAGCAAGCTACAGACATGGCAAGGTGTGAGTCTGCTGAGCCCTGTGTTATCTCTCTGGGGCTCAGGGTCCCAGCGGGTTGGCAGACATATGTGGGGCGATCAGCCATTAAATTTGGCACATACCTTTGCACTGACACCTGGTTACTTGCTGACTACAGAAGGGTCAGGTTTCAGAAGAAGTCAAGTCAGTCTCTAGAGAAGAGCTGTTCGTCACAGGCCATGTTACATGGAAAGGGGTAGCCAAGAGGTATGAGAAATAACTGCAGGCTGTTAGGAGCAGGGGTTAAAGGCCCCATTCTCCATTGCACGAAGGCCTTTGGTATATGGGACCAAGTGAAGATAGAGACAGAATCTTAACACAGAGTTGAGAAAATGATGGGAAAAAAAAAAGGGAGCTAAGATTCAAGAAGAAATGGAAATATTTTTGCAACAGAAAGATTTTACGTTAGACGAATGGGCTTTATGTAAATAAATTTGCAGCCAGGCTATGTATGCTTTAAATTAAAACACTTACTTATATATACTCTGTGTATATTAATATGTGTTTAAAAATCAAACATTAGGGAACAGCTGATGGGTGAAGAATGTAGAGTTTGCCATGACACATTCTCTTTTGAAGAGGAGCATCATCCCATGGTATTAAAATGTATACGTGATACAACACTTGGAGTATCAGGAACATCATGAATGTTCAGGTATTGTAGAGACAGACATAAAGAGGATAGAGTAACTTGCACGTGCATGAAGTGGGATATTTTTGTTAAAGAGGAAATAACTGTTTGGGGAAATAATATAGGGTCCCGTGAACTGATGATCTAGGTCTGTAAAAAGATAGAGATTAGGGCTGTATGACTGTCTGCCCAACCAAGATTTTGGCAACAACTGTCATCTATTAAGGGAACATAGAGAAGCTACAAGAATAGGAAATACAGTTGTTAATGGGAGGTCTCAGTTGCCCCCACATAGATTATGTCATGTTCCAACATGCAAGTTGCTCAAGTGCAAAAAAAGCAGATTTGCTAGGTGTACCCTGTACAGATAGTCTATGGCTAACAACTCTGGACAAGGTACTAGCAAGAATAAAGTTCAGAATTTTACATTGAAAATCCCAGCCAGCTCTGGAGTGACAGTGATGGCAATGTTCTTAAATTCAGTGTTGCTTTAGGAGAAGTAAAGCCAAGAGTTGTGGCAGTGTTTAATTTTCCAAAGTAAATCTTCATAAGGCTAAGAAAGAAATTAATCAAATGGTGAGAGGCAGCCAAAAGTGTAAAATAGTTGCAGTTGGCATGTAATTCTTTGAAGACACTAATAGTAAAGGCTCAGGGCAATTGCATGGCATTATGATCAGAAATACCAAAAAAGCTGATCATGCTGACAAGCAAAGGAGCTCAGTAAAAGTAAAAAGATGTCTTTCAAATGTTGAAGGTTTGTCTTCAGATGGGAAAGGTGGAAAAGAGCATAAGATCTGTGTTAAACACGGTAAGGTAGGCCAAAAAGAGTCATGGAACAAGCTGCTGAAGACATGAAAACAATTAGAAAATGCTCTTTGAAGTGCATCAAAACCAGGAAGGCTGCTGATGAGTGATCTATGTGTAGAAGGAGTGCCCAAGGAAGATAAAGTCATAGCAGAAGAGTGAAAAAATTCTTTGAGCCTTGCTTCAGCGAGGAAGAGTTTTAAGGCGATTCCCTTGCAGGAGGCTTTTTCTTTTTTTAAGGAACGAGCATGTTGGAGAATTTTTCCTGAAGGGAAGTGTCTGTAAGAGAGGGTATCAGATAAACCATTGAGAAGGATGAAGTAGAAGGCAGGAGGTGATACTTGTTGAAGAGTTTTGGAGAAACTTAAAATAGGAAGTTGCTAGTACATTGCCTGTTGTGTGTAACGCGTTGCGTAGGCCTGCCTTAGTGCTTCAGGAATAGAAGGTGACAAATGAACTGTCAGTTTTTCAGGGTTTCTGGGGAGACTGACAACTCAAGGATGGGCATTTTTGTTTGCTTTTTTGTTCACCAGGGATTAGTGAATGGTACTAGTGAACATGGGTATAAATGTGATACGTTGACGAAGACTAGGCGACTAGGCTGGACTTCTGTTGCCAAGGAGTTGTGCATCGTGACTCTTCTAGCATTCTCTAAAGGAATTGCTGAGCTGTTGTCTGGTTGATACAGTCCTTATTAAAGCAGGGCCAGTTTCAGGATGGGATCAGTTTGCTCCGAGGTGTACAGTCATGATCATTTTGCTCAGTGAAAGGAGGTTACCAGTTGTACCCCTCCTCCCAAGTCTGCCCAGGGTCTATGCTGTATAAGGGTTGGAAGAGGGGATAGGTGGTAGTGATTTAACAAGTTTGCTGGCTGTATTAATTCATTCAGAGCATGAAAATCCCAAAGGCTGAACAACAAAGCCTGCAGAAGAATCTTATATTGCAAGTCCAGATGTACGTTTGCAAATGAAGTTCAATACAGGCCAATGTAAGTGTAACGCGCATGGAAAGGAATGCAGTCTTAACTTTCTGTTCACAAGGGTGAAATCTGAACTGATTTTTTACTCAATAATCCAATGAAAAAATTAGCTCTGTGCCAAGATGTGGCTAAGAAAGGAGAGGGCATGTTAGAAATTATTAGGAAGGAGTAAAAATAGAAATAGAAAACACCATTGTGCCATTAGAAGTCCGTGGTGCTCCATTCTCCTGATTCAGGATTTAGTGAAAGTTGCTAAGCTGCAGAGAAGGGCGTCAAAGATGATCAAGCATATGAAGGTGCTTTTGTGAAAGAGTAAGTAGCTTGGAAAAGAAGTGACTGAAGAAGTTGTGGGGATATTCTTTAAAATCATTAGTGTTGTGAAGATAGTGAGTAGGTAAGATAAATGAGACCCAAATAAAATGTTGAGACGTAGCTTCAAAACAACAGATGATTATACAATACATAAATTGTGGTGCTCATGGCTACTGTGTGTATGTCAGGAGTTTACTTGTGTTCATGAGTGATTAGGCAGTCTGTGGGAGAGAAACTTGCTGTGCAGCTTAGAAGTCAGAACAGTTCAGTATCAAATTTTGGGCACTGATTGCCCACAAAGAATTACTGCAGGTGCTGATCAAGAATTATTGCTGAAAACTGCTAATAGAAACTTCCACTGAGAAGCATAAGTTATGGTCCATTTGCAGATAACACAGAGAAGCAGGGCCACCTATTGTCATTTGATATGTGAATCTTGTGGTATAAGATCTTATGAAATTTCCAGGGGAAAAAAATAAAACATCTATGATGATCCTGTTTAATCTGTGCTTGTTGCCCCTGCACTTGTTAACCTGACAGCAGTTACAGTAAGGTTAAGTACATCCTGTGTACATTTAACATTGCATTGGAGTGGTACCCCTGCAAAATTCTTCTGATATTTGCATATTAGAACCTCAACTTGTATTTTGTGCATATTGTACTGAAAGTCATGGTCCATTTGTTGGTAAAGACATAAAACTAATCACGTGTTACTTATCTCTGTGACTCGTTTGTAAAGATTACTCTTTTGAAACTCCGTTCTTCAAAGGCCTGTAATGATTGTGATATTGAGGGCATAAACCATAAGGCAGTGTTTACAGAAGTTTTATTGTAGTTTATACTGCTACAAACTGATTAGTGCAAAAGATTTTCTGGTTTGTCCTTTGAGATCTCAAGTGCAAAAGCAAAACACAAATAAGCAAGCTGAAGAGATTCTGGCTACAGCAAACGAGAGGATTCGTTAAGTTGCATATTCCTTATATATGATTAATATTATGGAAAAAATCATTCTGTGCAATTAAATAATTTCCCCTTGGGTTGTTTCGTTTGGTTTTTTTTTTCCTCCAGAAGTTTGTTGGAATTGTATGAACGTTATTCCATGTATTGACTGTGTTTGAACTCTTGTGTTAAGATTAAAATAGATTACCATAGCCATTAAGAAAAACTGAAATTAATAATTGGCAATTAGTGGAAGGGAAACCATGTTAACACTTTAGAGCTTAATGTTGGCCTGTATGTATATAAATATATATATGCAGACATACATAGTGACATATATATAAAAATATAAAATGAAGATGTTTTGTATCTAGCATAAAGAATATACTGTACAGCACACATTTTTTATTGATAAACTGTAAAAAAGG
Source organism: Pipra filicauda (assembly GCF_003945595.2). Lineage (NCBI taxonomy): Eukaryota > Metazoa > Chordata > Aves > Passeriformes > Pipridae > Pipra > Pipra filicauda. Next base: position 1,873,215 of record NW_024104842.1, read on the forward strand.
TTTTAAAACTTGCTCTTCTAATTAGTGCTAGATATGTTTTCAATTTCTTGGAAGCTGATGAAAAATTACTGTTTTTTTAAATGACCTAGAGAGAAAAGAAAGAAATGGGAACCAGTACAGTAATATTTACTTTCTTAATGTGTAATATACTGCAAGCCCAGCTTCGTGTATATTGGAAATCTTCTGACCCTTTTGTTTGCTTGGGGGCAGATTGCAGTAAATGTACAGTAGTCTTTAGTACAAGGCAAACATTTTATCTTGTTGCAGCTTGGACACAGGCATCCAGTAGCAAATCCGTCTGCATGTGGCATGTTTTTTCACCCCTGGTACAGAACTAAATTTTAACTCTTAAGTTATTTTAACATTCAGTTGTTACTGTATAGGTTGCTAGCTTTCAAGATAAACTTGGAAGTAATAATTTCCATTTTCCTGGCTATTAAAGAGTACAGCAGGTTGCGGTTTGATAGTTTTTCAGCTAACCTTTACAGGCTTGGTTTGTAGCTCGCAGCATATCTCTGGTGTTAGGAATGGAGTTAAGGTGTGGCAAAGGCAAAAGTGTTTAAATTTATCCTTTGTTTTGAACTGCACGTGGCAGTGGATGTTGTCTAACCATTTCCTTTCTGCTTTAAAATTATTTTACATTTTAGAGACTTAGATACTTAACGTTGATACAGCACAAAAGAAGGAAGAGTTGCTTACGCATTTGGTTTTAAAAAGTCTGAAGTGTGGTTAAGTTCTGCTTTTTAACATGAATGGAGGGATATGTGTGACTTGAAGGGCCTGATGAGTGCACAGAAGACAAAGCCTGTACTGTAATATTCCTCCTGTACTGTAATATTCCTGTTGATATTGAACATAGCTTGACAGCATTCCAGGCAAGCCTCTTACAGATAATGCCTTAGTTGTTTAATAAATTAAGGTAGCAGTAAATTTAGGTCTTTATGTGCATTTCATGGAGATATGTGTATATAACACACGTTTGGTGCATGATGTGGGCTTTTGTGTATTTGGTGCACTGACTGCTCTTTTAAGGTCTTTTGTTGAATTATGTAAATGGATATGCAACTGAGATATGAATCAAGTGGAAAATACTGAAGTACTAAATTTTTTGGAGTAGGCATATAAATTTGTAAAATCAAAACTAAACACCCTCACCCCCAAACACTTTCCAAAATTGTGACAGCATATTAAAAAGTTTACCTAAATAAAAATAATTCCACAACAGGAAAACAGACAGGATAGGAGACTAATGTTTTTAAATGACTGAAGGCTTGCCTGCAGCATCTGAAATCCCAACAGTGTTACAAGAAAAAGATGAAAGCAAAACTTGAGGATAAATTGAAACCAAATATAAACAAAAGTGAAACTGACTCCATTGGTTTTCATTTCCCAGTTGGCAAAATGAAAGAATAAACACAGAGCAAAGAAGCATGAGAGCTGAACTGGAAAAATTAGTTCATTTTTACTATTTATTTCATGCTTTGGTAAATTTGACTGCTGCATGGCAGCAAACTACACAGTAGGGAATAGGAGCTGCACTCCTGGTTTTTCCAGGTACCACTTTTTGCAGCCAGAGGTCTGGTCAACAGCCCTGCAGTATGGGAAAAGTGGCGTGTTCTTCAGTCACGGAAGTACCGTTTTGAAATGCTGTGGCAAACATGTACAGAAAGTACAATGGAGGTGATGACATCCCGTGTGATGAAAGGGAGTCATTCATTCAGCTGGTAGGTGCGCTTGAATTTTATTCATGTTGAGGTTCAAGTTGTTATAGGATCAGGTATAAAATATGTGGTGTGCTTTTTTTTTTTGCACCCCACCTTTGAGGTCATCCTCTTAGATCTGGGGCAGATCAACGGTAACCAAAAGATCTTATCTGGTGTCAGCTTTGCTGATGACATGAAATGACTGCGAATGATTTCACTCCGTTTCCACAGATGAGTCAACAGCTAGAAGGTCCTTTTCAACCTTGAGAACTACCCGATTAATCAGTCAAAAGATGGCCAAACGTTGGGTGGCCATGTAGGCTCAAGTGAACGTCCTTCTCATATGTAGAGACGTGTTCCTGGGCCATATCTACAAAAAGTTTGGGTGTTGATGAGAAGCTTGGACAATCACTGCTCTGCTGAAGATACTCATTCTGCTGGGCTGAAATAAAAGAGAGTTAAATTCCAGAGGTCTAATTCTCACACATTTGAACACATTGCATTCAAGCATATAAAAACTAAATGCTTTGGATGCCAAAACCATTCTGGAGATTTGAGATTGATGAGGGAAGCCGAAGAAGACTAGCTTTGTTTAATTTAATAATATTTATCCAGCTTAGATGAGAAATGAAGACGAGCTGAGTTGTCTCACTCTAGCTCAGTAGTATTTTAGGAAACTTCCAAGATAGAAATAGCTGCTAGAGATCTCAAATGGAGGCTGTCTAATTGGTGTTGGTCTGTGGTCTACACAAAAGCTTTAAATTAAAACCACACTTTGTAACCAATCCTATTACCTATTCTTATCCTGTATGTCCTGTGGCAGAAGAAAGAGTAGCATTTTTAGAAAAAGGAGAATTAAATCATACCATTTTAACAAGCACAAGTACAAGCACTTAATACTTGCCACTCTTTAAGTGCAAGCCTTTCAAATGTGTGTACAAGAGGAAGACATTTCTCTCTTAAATTCTCCAGTGTCAAGCAGTATCTCTGTAATAACTAATTCAATTTATTTTTTGTGCTCAACACATCTGCTTCTTTCATGGTGCTATTTTTGTAACCATAAATACATTCATGTGACAGACATGTTTCCAGCTTGCCGTGTGGATGATTCAGAGAATCCCAGCCCCCAAGTCTGTGCCTGCTCTGATCTGTCTGTAAAGTGTCTAAGTAATCGAGAGAGTGTTTTTTACAAATCCAGGATAGTGTATACTTTTCTTTAGTACTTTCTCTTGGAAGTAAAGGAAGCCCTTTCATGAAAGGGCTGGGTTTGCTGCTCTCTGTGAGGTTAGGCAGAGGTAGTTTATGTCTTTTGCTCTCGGATCTGGGTGTTCTGCTCGCGATTAGAAGTTTGGGTAGCAAAGGTGTAGGTGTGGGTTAGCTATTAACTTCAGTGGTAGAAACTGCCCTTGCCCAGACAATAAAATGAAAGCTTTAAGCAAATATTAAATCGCACTTTAGCGTAGTGTGCAAATAGTTTTTGCTGTGAGTTGCAGAACAGTATGTTATACAAACAAAGGTAGCTGTGAGAAACAAGCCCAATCAGAGCAAGGTGGATTACATCAGGTGCAGGTCATGGCTGGTGAATGTGAAAACTCTTCCTTGAACACATTTCTCTCAGTGTTTGCTATCTGGAATAATTTTTTTTGCCTCTCTGAGTGTCTCTAAAATGTCATTGTCTTTTTGCTATCTTGCCTGAGCCTCACAAGCTGTTAGTGTGGGAACACTGAGATTAAGCCCTTTTGGTTTACAATGGCTGTTTTTCTAATATATAGCACCCTATAACGTGCTTACCCTATAAAGCATTCACCCTATACTTAGGCAGAGAAATGCTAGGCAGGACATGGAGATGAAGACTGCCCAGTCTTGCAGGTACTTGCATGCATGATTTCCCACTGCTTTCAGAGGGACCCATGTAGGAAATGTGCTTGTTAAAAGTTTTAGGGATGTCTCCTGTAAACCTAGTCACGGATCTCATAAGAGTGCGGTGGTCCAACAGAACAATGCTGTTGAGTTGCATCAGTGAAACAATCCTTGATAATTGTTTGAGCCTTAATAGCCTTACCGTTTTCACCAGGCTGGAAAATTCTTTATGAATCAGGTGTCAAATGCTGAGTTTTCCTGGCGGCTTTAAAGAACACACAGGGTTTGGCTTCCATGGATTCCAACTGACACAGCTAAGCAGCAACACTAATATGTGTGGGTATTCAGGAGTGGATTCATGTGTGAACTTTTAATTCAGGAATAAAATTGATTATTTGGGAGATAACTGCTCCCCAGTGCAAGGAATTAATTACTCCCTGAAAACCATGCTGGCAGATTTCTTCTTGTAAAAAAGCCCTTCCCAAACTTGTCTGAATGAAGTACAGCTCTGCTACTGAAAAGTCACCTGTCTTCTAGGCAGCTTTTGGGAGAAAAATAGTTAGATATCCCAGATACTGGGGACAAATCGTGGTCAGACATTAGATCTAACACAAAGTTTAAGAAGGAAACAAATCAGGTATTGGACTGATTATTATAATCAAGTTATGGCTGCTTTTGAGATTCCTGAAGGAGGTGGCAGGGGAAGAGTCTTCTGTAGCCACATGCTGTTATCACTTGCACAGACCTGTTGACATCCTAATGCCACCAGAATCTGGCATCTCCCGTATTCACTCCCTAGAAGACCTGGGAAACAAATGAAAGAGACCCCCAGAACACAAAATATTCTTTCAAAGCTTAAACTAAAGCAATCACTTTGTATTGTCACCAGACTTGCAGACACTGAAATGTATGCAGGTGATCATCATGGCAAGGATACTGCAGAGATGATCTTTAGCAATCTGTTAGAGGCCCTGGGCCAAGTTCCCAGCTGAGGTAAGTTGCTGCCATGCCAGAGAAGTGAATGGTCTCAACCACAGGCATTGTGTTGTTCAAGTGTTATGATAGTGTTCAACATACAAGCCAGTGCAAGGGAAATTTCGTTGTCAACATTGAGAGGCTGAAGCGTTGTTTCATTATGGCTAAGTCCAGAAGAAAAAAACAGCCTTCTGGGTCTACTGTATTAAAATAAGATGGATTTTCTTCATGCACTTCTAGTCTGCAAATCCAAGGGCTATCTTTAATGATGCCTGAGATCACTGCAAAATAACAACTCATGTCTTTGCTGCTGAGGGAGAATAAGCTTTGCAAGGAAACCAAAGGAAAGAGTCTGTTTTGATGTGTAATGTCTGAATCTCAGCCAGGGCATGTTAACACCCTTTGGGTGGAACAGAAATGCTATAGGGCTGATGAAACACACTTTATATACAGTATGAGTTCCCATTGTATGTTTTCCTGGGCATGTTTATCATGTAGTCTGTAATGCTGATTTCAATACACCTTTGAGGTATTTTCTGCCTTTGTTTTGTTTGGGATTTTGTTTGTTTTTTTTCTTCAGGGCAAGTCAGATTGGTTGTTTTTTGCCCTCTGTCCCTTGAGGATGCAAGGGCTTTTCTTCCTTCTATCTTTGTGTATCTTTCTTGGGTAGAGCAGCATGAGAGGAAGGCATAATGAATGCTTCCCTCCCCCTCCATCTGCCTTGCACTGAGGTGGGCACAACCTGGCCCCTGCTTTGCAGGGCCTTGGAAAGTTGGGTAGCTGTCGAATCTGTGATGCAGCAGCCTGGTCTCCCAGGTTTTTCACCACCCCACAGAGTTTTCCTCTTGACAGCCATGGTCCTGTTGTAGCCCTGCCACATTTGATTCGGGAATCTAGGGGAGCAGGTGAAGTACTGCTCATTGGTTGCCTGTACAGGTTCTTCCTAATGGCCGGGCCATGCCTTATACTAGTCTGCCCAGGACCTGTGCCCTCCCACCCTGCCTGCTCTCCAATTCTTTGCTTTCTGGCCTGTCTTGGTGGAGTTTCCTCTTTCCTGCAGGCACCTGGGCAAATAAGATACCCCCTTTCCTGGCTGCAGTGAATTATTTTTCTTGGTGATGGATAGGAAGGATATAGCATGATCACGATGTCTTTTCTGCTGCCACCAAATTGTTAGGAAAGGGCAGGAAAAATACTGCCATTGCTGCAGTGTGGATCAAGCGTTACAGCCAACACAGGAGCTGGTTCTGTGGAGCAGTCAGCCATGGCATGTACTTTAAGGGAATGCAAGGCAAGAGGTGCTTCGTAAGAAGCAAATCTGCCAGTGATGTTTCTCCCATCCCTGCCTGTTCAACAGGGCATCACTGACAGAATAATGGTAGGGAATAAAAGAGGCAACATTATATGCAATTAAAAGACCAGAGAGGGTAGGTTTTGCATTCTAACTGTCCATCAATCCAGAAAGTTTCTTACAGATTTTTATGTGTTTTCCTGCTTTGTATCTGTTTTCTAAACCAAGAGCTTCAGGATTTTATTTTGAACCTGTAACCTTTGCCCCTCTGAGAACAACAATGCCCACTTTTCCTCAGAACTAGTCTTTAATTATGTATTTTGCTGTTGGTTCCAAAAAAAGATACGGATATTTGCATGATTTGGGATTATGAGAAAGAAGGCATGTTAACTCTGCTTCTGCAGCATCAGTGGTAAGATTCTCCTCTGCCTCCTGGCAGATGGAAAATGCACCAGGCAGAGGTCTTGTCAGGTGTCTGAAGTTGAAGCCGCTGAGTAAAGTGGACTTCTGTTGTCCTTGTTTCAGTATCAATCTCACATTTCTGAAGTATTTCTGAGCAGGTGAGGCAAGCAAGTTTTCTTATGTGGGAGGAGGCTCTATCCCTCTGATGAGTTTGACTTCCAAGCAGGGCTTTGCTCGGAGTATGTACGGTTAAACCTTTCAAAGGGACATTCACAGTAGAATAGCTGAGAAAAGTGACCCTATATGCAAAATCCCATATGAAGGCAGAGTCCGGTCTGTGACCAAAGGGCAGAATTTTGCTCCAAGTACTGTTCTTTAAAAAAAGATCATGTTTCCTTGTATCCTGGAACAGTCTTGGCACAGGCGCAAATACAGAACCCAGTTCTCTGAATCCTAAAATTAGCATATGGTCTCATTTCAGCATATCTCTTTGGTCACACAGGATGATTGATGCTTTTCTGAACTGCAGCAGTGTTAGCAAACAAAGGAAATAGTTTAAAAGATTATCAGCAAAGCACAAGTACAAGATAACTTTAAAAAAAAATATTGCCAGTTCTTTATTTGCTGAAAAAAGAGAAATAGATACTATGCAATGTTCTGCACGTGTCCTCTAGGGAACAGATGTTTTTTCACAGCTTTGGGGAAAGGCTGTGACGTACTTCACAAATGCACCTCCAAGGTTCTTATCCCACCTTACCTTCTCAGAACCATTAATAAAATTTCCATATACTGACAAATCTTTTAACTGGGTATTTTGTGATGTAGAAAGAAGAATTGCTTTTCAAGACCTGTTTTTTTTTTTTTTAGTTCCATACAAATATATTTTTTAATAAATATCCACAGGCATAGAGTAGCTTGTGGTTTTGGGATAACCTTTGTGCTTTTTCAGTTATCCAAATGCTACTAGAATGAAACTGAAGGGAAGAGAACATCTTGTACTGCTCAGATGTAATGCCTGCCATGCCGTTGCTTTCACTTTCTGTCTACAGCTACGGCAATTTTAGTGAAGAGCTCTTGGTTCTCAAAGGTTACACTTTCTGTGTGGCAGGATTGTTATCTCCTTCAGGGAAAAAAAAAGTCAGAATTGCTAGAATGTTTTAGCAGTGAATAGGGAGGACTTCAAGCTCTTTATTAAACATTATGGAGTGAAAATATTTATATGTATATACAGATTGCAGCCATCACTTACATATTTTCTACTGTCTCTTTAAAGATGAATAGCTCTTGAAAATAATTAATATTTTTCTGCTATATCTTTATATATAATTGAGTGCTGTGAGTTTCCTTCTGAAGAGTCTTGCATAAAAAAATCTTAGAAAAATACATCTTAAAAAGAATGTGTATATAGTTGAATTTCAGCATGGTTTACCGTGCCTTTAAAAATTCTGTGGTGACAGCTACCTACTCAATGCCCTTTGTGTAACTACTCCAAAAAATGTGTTTCCCATCCTTACATCATTAGGACTCTTCTTTCGGCTGTGTCTGTCTTAAGAAACCAGCTTGCGTGCTTCACCCCAGGCTGCTGATGTGATCTCCTGGTAGAAAGCTCATTTTCAAGTGCAGCATGCAGTAGCAGTGTGATTCACTGGCCTCTTCCAGGCTCCATATTCCTAATTGGACTACACTGGCACCAGCTCCAGTAGATCCTATGCCTTCTGCTCTCTGCAGCGCTCTTCCTCCATATCACACCTGCAGGGTTAGGACAGGTTATAGCTTGTTGTGGGGTAGCCTCCACCATATTTTTGCAGTTTCTAGTTGGAAAAAATAGGCTGAACTGACCACACAGTAAATAAAGCTTTGAAAAAGGTCAAAATAATCCCTCCATAAACCATGGCATCAGCAAATCCATGAGCCATGGTTGTCACACGGGAATGTCCCAGTGGCTTGCCCCTCCAGACATGTGTTGGGGGTTGGTATCTTGCATGCTCGGCACTTGTTTAGGAGTAATTTTATTGATGTCTGAATGTCCATCGATACATTTAAGCTCCCACCACCAAAAAGGCAAATGCCCCCTCTAAGAATGAGGCAGGTGATAAAAATGGAGTGAGAAAAGGGAAATTCAGTCTTAATACATTTTTAAGAGTCATAGTTAAAAATAGTGGTTCTTGAAGACTGGCTGTCTTAAGAATGGCAAGTGTTCATAAAATGATTTCCCAGCAGGTAGCCTGACTTCCAATGTCTCAAGGAGCTCCTCTTTTCAGATAGGGCAGAAAAAGAGTTTCTTAGGTCCCATAAGCAGTTGAATGTGTTTCTTGACAATTATTCTTCCCTTCCTCCACAATGGAACAGTGATAAACCAGAAGAAAAAACAAACAGGAATTATTTTCAACATAATGCCAGAAAGTTTGACTCCTGCCTTAATACTCTGGGAGTATTAAGCATTTTCCTGTGTTTTCCCCAAAGAGATGCTGGGGTTCAGTACTATCCAGGTTTGAAGCTATGGTCTAAAAGCACAGAAGCTTTATTAGTGATTTTGGCTTAAGGGGTTCCTCCCTGACCACCCCAGCTGCTCCTTCCCACTCCCACGCTGGAGTTTCTTCTTCTGTTCGTTCTGCTGTCACACATGTCTTTGAGCAGGATGAGAACCACGGTCCAGGCTCAAACAGATGAAAAAGACCCTACAGAAAGAGGGGTTGCTTGTAAGCCTGCTAGGTTCCTGGTCTTGTTCAGAAAGCTGCCTATGCGAAGAGTAGCATTAGTGTGCAGCAAAATTGAGGTGGGACTGAAGGGTGATGGAGTGCCAGGTGCTTCTTTGCCACTGGTGAGCTGGTGCTGCTCCTTCCCTCTGCAGCCCCACCTGACTCTGCTCTTCTCCCTGGCCACCCCCATCCATGGTCTCTCTAAGGTGTGGAGAAAGATGGTGTCAAGTGACCCATGGCAGGCATTAAGCCATTTTTCTCCCAGTTAACCTGAGTGTGAAGGTTCAGGCAGGCAAAGATAACCAGGTTTCTGAAGAAGTTTGCTTAGGCCAGTGGATGGGTACCCACAGCTCAGGACATCATGGTGGTGGTGAAGCAAGTGGGAACTGGATGCCTTGGCAGCTCTGAAAGTATTGTTAGAAGTCAACTTGCCCTCTGGTACAAAAAATACAGACAGCTGCATGTAGCTTCTTCTAGGTGTGAATGTGCAGGGGAAGTGCAGGTTGACCAGGAATGGGAGATAAATGCGTAGGTGCTTGTGGTTTTACAGCCTGCTCCACATTGTAAATGTTGATGTTTTGTTTTCCTTAAAAGGGTGGACTGTTTCTGCTTTTTTCTTTCAGCTGGGTAAACACTGGAGAGAGGCTGGAGCAAGGAACTTGGCATGCTTGCTGTTTTGTACGGCTTACCTTAGTGTCTGGCTGGCTTTGTAGATTTCTTTTATAATTAATATATTCTAGTGGGTGGTGAAGCTGGCTTGGTGTTAGGTAATGAAATTTTACATGCCTTTGCTGCTTGTTTTGGAGAATTTCAAAGGTCTTTTCAAACTTGAATGATTCTTAATGTCAGGTGATTGATTCTGTACTCACTGAGGGATGGACTTCAGGTTCTCCCACCTGGAGCCATTGAATAAGACTTTCAAGTGCACCTATTAACCCTGCTTATTGTAAGGCAGAAGCTACTTTTAAGGCACTGCAGAAGTTGATGTTTCTTTCTGTACACATAAATCTTGTATTTGTCAGCTCTGGAGAGGAGATAATGGCACCTTCATTTCCCACAGGCAATTACTTGGTAGAGTTGACTTGATGTTTTCATCAAAAGGGTGTTGTTGATGTGCAACTGCAACTGCAAAAAAACCCACTAAATTTTAGCGTTATTGTGGTCAGTACTGTCCTGAGGCAGACAGGTCTGGGGTGTCTTCTGAAGACATCCAGCTTTATTTTCGGCATCATGGGCTCTTAGAGGAGCACTAGGAGGGCTGTTTTGATGAGCAGAAGCATAATGTGCTTGCCCCTCTGTGAAAGACATAGCCCCAGAAGATGCCCACTTTCCCCCCCACCTGAACATCATTGTGGGGTCATTTTTAGCTGGGTTTGAATTTACTTTCAGATAAATATGTCTTGGGAGCCACTCCTCCCTTTTCATAAGCCAGACTTCTCTTCTGATTACGTTGGATTAATCTACCTTGGTGTGGGTGATGGATGTGAAGGTGTGTGCTGACAGTTACAAGTACTAGTCCCAGAGGAGTCCCAGGGTGCTGAAAAGGAGATGAGCACCACACCACAGCATCTGCAGGGGAGCAGCTGGGGAAGCCCCCAGGGATGTGGGAGGGAAGAGACAGACTGGCTCAGCTGTGCCGTTTGGGGCAAAACCGGCTTCCTTGTAGTAGCGATTGTTGGCAGCTTTCTCATTTCCTGAAATGTATTGCTTTTGCACAAAGGCAGTTTCTGTTTCTCCCATGTTTGCCTGTCCCAAGTGGGATTTGTTGCTGCTGCTTTCAAGATGACTTTTCTGCCTTCTGTCTAATTTGTTTATTTAGATGGGTTTGAAATTTGTCTTAAGGGCTCATTACCCAGAAAATAAGTCTGACTGCTAAATGGGAACACTCACATATTGAGTGTTGAATCTGATGCACAGTGTTTCCAGGAATTGTCTCAAAGTGCATGCATACTTAAAGATACCTTACAAAGAAATGCATCTGTTGCACTACTTGTTTCTTCGTTGTCAGACAAATAAAAATTTACTCATGATTTTAGTACATTTCCATTTGCATTTTTCAGCTTTGACTCAAACTGTAGTAGGGGAAGGTGGTACAAATCTCCTATACACATTCTGCAACCTGGATGAGGGTTGCTGGTGCCAAGGGGAGGGGGCTGCAGTGGCACAGCGGGCTGTTTGCCGCTGACCTGGGGGCTGAGAAAGCTGTACCTGCATCACCCTCACCCAGAAAACAGCTTCCCTCTTGCACAGAGAGGGGATTTGTACAAGGGCTCAGCCACTGTTGGGTCCTGGGGTTTGCTGTTTTTGTGTGTCTGATGTGTACCTGAAAGGGAGCTGAGCAGTTGCAACCATTTTCTGAGCTATTTTAGAAATTCATAGTTAACTGCAACAGGCTGCAGCTGAAGCGCAAGTGACCACTGCACACAGTAGTAAGCAAAATGCCAATATGTTTGCTAAGAGATTAGTGTGAGCATGGCTGCTGGTAAACTCTCTGAACACATCAAAGAGCCTTATTGTTGCACTCAGGTTTTAATTCCTTATTAGTTTCAGGAAATGTCCTCAGAGCAATGAGAGGAAACTTTGAACGTTTTTCTTCCTCTTGTGCTGGGTGTGGGCTTGGTACTGCCTAATTGTTAGTTTGTCTGATGCCTGTACTCCCATAGGAAGTGAGAACAAACCCATTTACATTTGTGCCATTGCTGTGCGCTTTCAGTTTTTTTCTCTTTTTTATTTTTAAGATCAAAGGTGACAAGAATAGTGGAGCAGAGAAGTTAAGAATGATGCAGAGAACACAGATGTGAAGAACAGTGGAGAGAGGAAGGAGCTGAGCCCGGTGCAGAGGGGTCGAGGAGAAGCAGCAGCCTAAATGCAAGTACTTGAATGTGGAAATGATGGATTGCAGGCTGCTTAGCAGGCATTTAATGTGGTGCTTTAATGTGCATCTAGTGCCAGTTGGCGCTTTCAGAGTGGTGCCTGAGATAGGTTAATGTTTTTAAAATTTTCTGCCTCAGGGTCAAGACTTTGGACTCTTATGTCAATAATTTACAGCCCTCAACAGGGAACTGGCATCAAGGTCACGTGAGAGAGAGAGAATGAGAAAATGAAGTCAGCTGGAGTCTTAACTGAATAATGTAAGGTGGCGTGGTGCAGCTGAGGAGGCTGTGAAGTACTCATATCATAGCTGAACAGCACTGAAATGTAAAATAACAGCTAAAAAAATTAGTGACTGGATTGATCCAAGAAAGCTGAAAGGAGGGGGGCCAAACTACTCAGCCACAACCAAATGGTCTGATAAATTGCTGTGTTGTAAAATGTATTTTTCATAATTTTAGTCAAGTTTATGGGACAGAAACAGACATTTGAAAGCACGTTTCTTAGTAGATGCATCATTTTGGCCAGTACAGTGATGCCTCCAGCATGTGGATTTTCTTCTTTACATATTTTTTCTTTGCAAAAAAAAAGTCTTGTGCAAATGAAAGTACGTATGCCAAAAAGAGGTATCCCCGGGGGTGTAATTGTTTTTCTTTGTGACCTCTGGTATCCCGCCTGTGTCAGCAGACGAGCTTTTGCCAATATCATGTGTCTTCTTCAGGTTAAGGTTTTCCTAATCAAGGTGCACCAGAAGTGTGTTTTCTGCCATGAAGAAGACTTTATTATCTCAGTTACTCTTAGGGGAGGCTTGCACACAGATCTAAAATCATAATTATATTTACAATTGTTCAATGCCTGCAAAGCTTTAATATGTCTGTACTGTGCAGAGGTGGGGGAACTGCCTGGGAGTTCTGCCTGGAAAACAAATAATCGTATCCCTTTTTTCCTGCAGCTCCTTCCCAGGTGGGTGACAATGCCTGTCGAAAGAATGCGGATGCGGCCCTGGCTGGAAGAGCAAATCAACTCTAACAGAATACCGGGGCTGAAATGGCTAAATAAGGTAATGGGGGGTGCATGCATGCACTGAAGAGGAACTTATAGCAGTGGCTGAGGTCTGAATAGGTAAATCAGCTCATTCCTGGTTTTCAAAGGGGTGACGTGGGGAGGAAGGGCAAAGCTGAATGCTTCCTGCTGAACCTGTTCCTCCAGCCTTGCCTGCCAGATCTGAGGCATCTTGCTTTGGTCTGGTGGATTTGTGGCTCGTTTGAAAGCATTTTCCATCGCTTTGTTGTTGGAGTGAGTGTTTCTGGAGACTCTGATAGGTGTTTTGTTTTTTTTTTTTAAGCTGGGAACACATTGTTCACCAAGTAGCATCAGAAGGATGTGAACACAATGCTCTTCTGAGGTGGAAGACTATATTCTGAGTTAGACTCTGGATTGAAGCAATGATCTCCTGTTTCAGACTTGTGTGACTTCTTTGATACTTCTTAACCTGGCAGAAATGGAGTAATTTTTACTGTGCTAGGCCCAAACCTTAACTCTTACTAAGTGCTCTAGACGCTTCGAGAGCACAAGTATGAGCTACAAAATGTCAGTGCCCAATTTGAATTTATTTTAATTGGTTCAGTAAAACCAAGGAGTGTATTTGAGACTTTAAATAGTAATAAACCCTGGAAATGTTGCATGCATTCTGTAGTATGCAGGAGACTAATTCACCACACTGAAAAGCATGAAGCTGTTTTGGCTACAGAGGCTACTTTATTATCAGAATGGGTGGAAATGCACAAAATTGGGTGCAGAAACATAGGAACTGCGACTCTGGTTAAGACACTAATCCAGATAGTCTGGTGTCCTCCCTATAGCGGTAGTAATTGTGGTGCTCATTTTTAAAGCTGAAGAATGGCTATTGAAATTACCGCTTTTTATTTCAGCTTTCAAAGCTAGAAATGTTCACGACTTTAAAATTATCAGGAGCCCTTTAAATTTCATCTATGAGTGTTGTTTCTCAGGAACTTCCTGCATCAGTGACTCTCACATGCTGTGGCTGCGTAAATAAATATTGCTTTATCCATTCCCTAGTTAGCTGCCCTGTGAATTTGAGTAGGTCCTTGTTCTTGCAAAATGGGATCACAGCTGAAGACGAAGAGACCAGTTTTTACTGTTGTCTTTGTAATTTGAGTCCCATGTTGGGGTCCTTCTCCTTGAATATCTCTACTTCCGTGTCAGGTTTCCTGCTGACAGTCCATATCTGCTGTCCTTTGCTGGGCATTCCTTCCCAATCCTGAAATAATTTCTCGGTAGGGCACAGTATTTCAGATTTGAGCGCATTACTCTTAAATACGGTGTTGTCATCTGTAGGTTGTGTTCACGTAACCTTTTTTGGTATATCTGAGGAATTGTACTTGCTTCCTTTGCATAGTAAAAATGCTGCCTCTGTGCTAAGGGCTTCGTTCTTCCAAATTCAGAACACCAGTCCATAAAGGCAGTTTGCAAGGCATGTCATGTTGTTTAATGTTTGCAGCCCTCTGATTATGTTGTTACAGCAGTTTCTGCCTTGTTCTTCTGGCATGAACTCTTTGCATGCAAGAGTCGGGAGAAGATTTTGTCCTTAGCATATTCTGTATTGACTGAGGCTTGTTTCACAAATAAATTTTTTGAATTCTTTTATTTTTAAAGAAATCCCTGGCTCCTATCAGAAAAAGGATACCAGGATAAGTGGCCTGCCTTGAGGATTATTAAACTCTGATTCCCCACTTCTACCCTTGTATTTGGCATCAGTCTGGATTGCCTTTGTTGTGTTCAACAGGCTATCTGCCCTTCCAAGCATTTCTGTTTAAAAATGTTTAAACATTCATTCCAACAATGGATCACTAAACCAAAAATATATCTATTTTTACTTTAAATCCTGACCATAAACAAAGGCATGCATGAAATCAGTGATACAATGTCATATGTATCACAGCCTGTTCTGTACCTGCAGAATCGACTTTGGAGGCTCTAGGATTTTGCAATTTGTATATTTTAATTAGAGTTTGGCAAAGGACAGTTAAGAGTTTAGAAAAGAAAGTGGGTCAGATTATCAAGAGAATGAAACTTGTGTGTGCATAGCTTTTAAGGAAATAAGATTTAAATATGAAAGGAATTACTACTGTTCTGGGTTTGTCGTTGGCTCTTGGGGAATTTTTTCCGACTGAAAAAAGAATTAAACCTCTCTCAGTTAAAAAGGACAAATCAGGTACAGCTGACTTACCTAATTCCTTCCCCTACTGTCTGTTGATGACATTATACCTCCGGAACAAACCCCTTTTTTATAGGGCTTAAAAAATAAATACTTGTGTGCCATCCTGGTGAAAATGTTATCCTGCTGAATGGGAATTTCTTTACCTTCCCAGAGAGACAAAACTGGGAGGTGTGAAGGAAATGCCATAATTCAGTAGAGGGCAGAGGTGGTGTGAGAAGGGGGATAATAAGAGGTCAGTGTCCCTCATGGATCTGGAAAAGGAAATTAGAGTGGAAACATTCCGAGTAGATGTAACAGAGTCAAGAGGCAACCTGCTGCTTTGATGGATGCTTGGAGTACTATCCTCAAGAAGGATGCTGCTATTTAAGATTTGTCCTATGACTTGTAGCTAATATGTGCTCATTCACCTGCTCAGAGCAGTTTGCAATGATGTCCCCACTGGAGCTTGGTAGTAATTCCTGTTATGCTGTAAAAATTTTGTGGGTTGTGTTTTTGACTTTAGGTGAGGCTAATTTTTTAACAGAAAAGTGAGACTCCTACACAAATGTCCAGTGCTGTACCAGTCAGCACATGCTTTTGAAGTCTAAGAGAAAGCAGTGATGAGCCCTTCCCTATTAAGGTCATCAACTGAAAAAGAATATAGGTAATGTTTGATAATGTGTGAAATAAATAATTAGCATTTAAATAGAAAGCATCCAGGTAAACTAGAGCAGAACACACAACCACATGATACTGATGCACCCAGCACCCTTGTGGGATTTCAGAGAAGGTTAGATCCTTGATAGGGGATGAGAAAATCTGTAGTTTCTGTATTTATATATATGTATTATAAAATTATAATACATGTGGATTCTATTTTGTTATTTGTATTTAATTTGCTATAATACCTGTGCTTAAAGACATCTGGGATTGGGAAGAACTTTCTGTAATAAACAGAAGCACTGTAATGACCACTTAAACTGCTGTTGAGTGTCCTAGCACCTTCCTTTGAAACAGTGAGTGCAGTTGATGATAACAGGATACTGTGTCTGGAGTCTTGTTCGGTCTGCTATGTTTTGAATTATCGTATGGAATATGAAATCCATTATATAGCCTCCATAGCGTTGTGTAGCATTGTTCAAACCTCTCAAGCATGAGACTTTTAAATCTGTTCAATTCTCAAAGTTCTTGTCGATAGAAATTGTTTTCTGTGGAAGTATGATTCTTTTCTCCATGCTTATTTTAGTCGGTGGGAGGGTAAAGGCAGGAAAGCTTATTCTACCTCTGCTGAATACAGTAGTGCTCTGGACCACAAAATAGTGGGGTTGAGGCTTCCTTTAGACTGTTTCTACTCGGGGAAAGAGATGAGCATCTCTGTAGGATTATTTACTTATATATAGGGGTAAGAGTAAGGAGGCAAAACGAGAGAAGTGATAGGACTAGATTAAGAGGAAGAATGAGAGTGTGAGGATTTGAGGGGAATGAGGAACGTGTTAAATCAGTGCTTCCACCAAATTAAAGATGAAGCCATGCGAGAAGGGAAGAATGCAATTCCAAACAAGTGAATGTACTTGAGAGAATGGATTAAAGACAAGAGTTGAAGGACAAAATGCAGGCTCAAAAAAAAGAAAAGATCACGTGGGAAGGAAGAGAAATAAACCTAACCTTGACATTAGTGAAATATTAACGAGAAGGAAGAAAAGTGGTTGTTGAGGGAAGGGGAAAGGACAAAAGATTCTTCTCACATGACCACAGATATCTACAATGCAGTCATTTAAAGGAGTGCTGCCTGTCTGGAGTTATTTGTAGTCAGTGTAGAGAAATAGACTCTTTTATGGTGCAATTCAGTTGGCGTATCTCAGGTGGCCACCTCAGGAGGAGGGAGCATTTTGCCCTGGAAGTACTTTTCTCTTCCCAGACTGAGAATTGTATCTAAACCTGCAGAGGCAATTTATAGCACAAGATGTCTGCATACGGAGCCAGATAAGATGTATTCCTCCCAACAGGGGAGAAAAAACAAGTGCTGTGTAACAAACTCATTTTGTATGGCTTTGCAGAAAAGAGTGTGAAGAATTCTGAAGCAACTCTGTAGGTCAGTACGAAAGAATTCATTACCATGTTGTATGACATAAAAGCACATCTTACCCAGCATCCATTTGGCCCAGTATCCTGTGTGCTAAGTGCTTGTGGAAGGAGTGTAGGAATCCATGCTGTTCAAGCTCTGAAAGCCCTTAGGCTCTTTAATAGTCACCAGTTTACTGTCTTCCATGATCCCTTTGGGAATCAGTTTATACTGCCATCATGTAAGGCATGCCCTGATTTAGCTACATATGTGTTAATTTAGAAAAATTTGGATTGCTTTAAATGCACTTCTCTTTGGGCTAAAGTTTCTGAACTAAAATATGTTCAAGTGTCTTCAATGCTACCTCTTCACATGAGTGTCTGGTGGTTTTTATCCCCACTAGAGAGATGTCTACAGTTGATATATTCATATGTCTGTTTGCTTGGCATATAAATTTATAAGATCTCTTCACTGTGCTAGTATTTACTGGCCGAATCCCTTGAATTTGCTCTGTTCCTATAGTTGTTTAGTTTCAGATGTAATTTTTCTAATCATAAAAGTGCCTGTGCTGCCAAACTAGCCTTTGTTTGAATGTTTAGAAATGTGTAGTACTGCATGTTTTTTCCATGTGTCAGCTTGGAAAGCTGCCAGGCTCATCTTCCGTGAAGTGGCTTCTGACTATTTCATACACTTGAGCTGTATTCTGCCTTTGGTGACGCCAATGGATATTTTCCTGTTGACTTCAGTGAGAGTGACACTGGGTTAGAAGGGAGCAAAACACTTGCAGATGCTGAAACTGTGCTTATAAATGAGTGACTTAAAGTCATCAGAAGATCCCTCAAGTCTGTCAGTGTTGGCATTTCCTGTTTGTTTTCCCTTCCAGGAGAAGAAGATTTTTCAGATTCCCTGGATGCATGCAGCAAGACATGGGTGGGATGTTGAAAAAGATGCTCCCTTATTTAGAAACTGGGCAATTCACACAGGTATCGAACTCATTTTCTGCAGGACAGATTTTCACATTGTTTTCCCTTTTAAAGTTACATTTTCCTTCTTCCTTGTCTTTGCTTTTCTAATGCAGAGAGCGAACTTAAGTTTCCAGATTTGTGGGAGGCTAAGTGCTTTTTTCAAGGCCTACAATACTCTCCAGCTTTACTGAAGTGCCGTAACTCATTTGCATTGATGAACACTAAAACTTAATTGATTTAAATGTTAACAACATGGGTTCAAAACTGTCAGGAGTAGAGCACAGTCAGCACTTTGTAGACACAAGCCCTTAGGCTTTTTTATGCCTTTCTGTGGATTTGAGCCAGACATAATAAAGGTAAATGCTGTGCAAGCTTTTCCATGTTGTTGTGGAGTCACATCTGATCTGCAGCACCCTGGGTCTTTCTTGAGCACAAACTGTTCATCATGTGTTCTAGAAATGTGCATGGAAATGAGATCACAGCACTCTCCTGCAACCTCAGCTATTGTTTGAATGCTTCTCATGGGAACCAAAGACTAATAGCTTGAAGCCAACCTATGCTGTTATTAATTTGCCTTAGGTTTTCAATCGCATGTCATATGTTCCTAACTTTCTTTTCTTGCTTAGGAAAATACCAATCAGGAGTAGATAAACCCGATCCAAAGACATGGAAAGCAAACTTCCGTTGTGCTATGAACTCCCTGCCTGACATAGAAGAAGTGAAGGACAAAAGTATAAAGAAAGGAAACAATGCCTTCAGGGTATACCGGATGCTGCCGTTATCTGAAAGACCTTCCAAAAAAGGTAGATGGGAGAGCTTGTCAACATGAAATGCTCCTGAGGACACTGTTGAGAAATACACCTACTGCAGATAGCTCAGTATGCAAGCTACCAGTACAAGCCTGGCTGGCTGGGAAAGGACTGGAGCCCCAGGCAAGGAGCTTGGAAAGGGCACCAACCCTTCACCTAACAAGGGACAGCAGGACCAGCGGCCAGCTGGCTGGGGGGCGGGGTTGGTTGGGGGGGAGAGTTGGGCACACAGAGACTCTACAGGAGCCAGTGAGCAACAGGAAGACCCCAGACCCAAAAATAACTATTGAAATGGGTACATAGACTGTAAGGGTATAAAAGTCCAGGGATTCCTTTGTTTAGGGTGCCTCCCCAGAGGTATCCAGGTTGAACTGTTCCTATTGCTGTACCACACAGTTATTGAATTAATTTTTTTCCCTCCTGAAAATGGATACCTGACACTCTGCTGCAGGAAACCTAGCATAGAGAAATTACTTTAACAATTACTACTATTTTGGAGCCTACAAAATGTGCCAGTTCTACTTCTTCTGTGAAACTGAATGTTTTTATCCAGATGTTCCCAAGAACTTAGGAACAGCTGTATAAAAAATGGCCTACATCCAGTTAAGAGAAGAAGCTGCTTGAAGAGAGGATTAATGAGATGTGATAGCTCCAAGCTGTTGATGTTTGTCTGCTAAAGCTGATGGAGTTATGTTCAGATTCTAGTCCCAGGTTTCCTTCAGTCAAGGAATATGATTGGGGAATATTAGGAATCAATGCATTTAACTCAATAGGACTCATTCAGAACATGGTGGCATACATTGTGGTATCTTTTTTCAAGCAAGAGCAGAATTAAACTGGCCTCTGTCTTGAGCTGGGGGGAAGCAATACACTCTGCTCAGAACGTTAAACCATGAAACAGCATTGTTACTTACAAAGACCATGAGAAACCAAAACCCAGGTCATCATAATAGAGAAATGGGAAACGTTTGAATTCCCAAATTTAGGGATTAAGTCTCCTGCCTGCCAGGAGAGGACCTAACCACCAGGCCAATCTCATGAGTATTTGGTTTCTTTTGAAGTAGAAACATTGATTTATTTATGGCTCATTGGCTTTCTTATGGCTTCTTTACTGGTAAATGGAGTAGAACAATGGCTTCCTTAGTCCTCTGGTATCCTCTGTTGTCTAGGATTTCAGATGAAAAGATAACCTGCAAACCAAATGCAGAGTGTTCCTTTAAAATCCAATTCCGTTTAGCTGTAGCTCAGTTTGCTGTTTTCTTAGATTGAGAAGTGAAAGGCACAGCTGCAGTTTAAGGTCAGTGTGACTGGAAATGATGAACCATGGAATTTTTGGGGCAGAATCGTACTGTGAAAGGGAGATCAATCTGCAAAAGATAGAACAATTGCTTTGAAACTGTTTACAGTCTCTTGTCAGTAGAATATTTTGTATGTTTAGGCATATTCCCCTGGACCATAACCTGTCTCTTTGTAGTAGATTCATGTAAGAACTACAAAAGTTCATCTTGAAAGCTGAGATTCTGGAAATGGGTGCTGCAGCAGGAGAAGATTCTGCAGAAAGTCCAGTTAACTATAAAACCGACATATCTTGGGCCCCATATATTTTTTCACATGCCCTTTCTTCATGGCATGTGACTAAATTTATGTGTGGGAGCAAAAGAATCTGGCTGCAAACATTTCTAATTTTCAGTGATACCTTGTATTAGAGATGGGAGAAATTCCTGGGACATGCCTGTCCCAACGTGGGGTAGAGCTGAGCATAAACCACTTTTGCATGAATTGTCATATGTATTTCCCCACCAGGTTGCAATGATTTACAAAAGTTTTGGTTGAAGTTTATTGTGATCTCTTGCCACATTAAATGGGTTAACAAACTCCCTTTTCCTGTAGCTGCAGTGAGAGTGTCAGAAAAGTGATGAGACATAAATTTTGATTTATTTTTTTCCCGTTAAGAGTATTTTTCTCCCCCTTCCTTCTTTATTTTTTTAACAGACCTTGTTGCTTAATTTGTCACTATTCCAAAGTTTTCACTTTGATTTTATAACTGTAGTTGCTTTCCTGGGTCCTATAGTGGTTCTCTCTTGTAGTCTTTTAAAAAAGAAACATAAAGCCAGAGTGTTTAAGAGGAATTTTTGGCTGCCCAGACCTTAAAGGAGGGGTAAAATTAAGCAAAATGTGTTCTCCCTTTACCAGGATGTCCTGCCATTTTGAGGCATATTTTGAGACTATTTGTTGGTAAATATAGAAAGTGTGAAGGATAACTCATGGCACACACAACTTTATGAAATTTTCCTTCTGTTATTGCAGGAAAAAAAACGAAGTCTGAGAAGGATGACAAATTCAAACAAATTAAGGTAAGAAGTGTCTGTTTAATAGTGTGAGAACTTGTGAAAACAGTCTGTTGCACATATTTTTTAATATACCCAACAGTATATTGTGGTGGGTATTTGCAAATGCTTGTGGTTTGGTTAAGTAGCTACAGTTACCCAGGATGTTGTTGTTTTTTTTTTTTTTAAATGTGAAGGCTGTTAGAGCTGTGACTTACATCATCAGTGGACATAACCCCTGTGTTACAATGCCTGGAGGTTGGAAAACTGGAAGTCTCAGCAATACACATGCCATTTGCGTTTTCTGTGTAAGGAGAAATACAGTAATTATGGAAGGAATGCTTCTGAACAATAGAGCTACCTTTTGGAGCAATTAGTTTCTGTGTGTAAGGCGTTTGAAATTAATTTTCATTTCAGCAAGGGGGAGAAGTTCTGTGAAGTGCACTTTGTGATCCTGTTTTGTCAGTTAGAAGACCTCAGTTGTAAAGCTCTTCAGTTGCTGCCTGAAAATTTGCTTGTTCAGAGCATGGGCCCAGACTGACGTTGCTTTCCCTGTGAAGCATGGTGCTTCCCGGCTTTCTCACCTCTGCCAGGGGCCTCTGCAAGGTGGTCAGTATTACACACCAGCAGGATTTAGTCCACCTTCAGTTTTTCAAAAAACCCCAAATCTTAGAGGTTTCAGACTTTCAGCCTTCAGTAAAATTGGTGTCCTTGGGTTGTATGTAGCGGCTGTGTCTGCAGTGGAAGGGCAGCTTGGTCCCCTGCTGCCCGCTTCTGAAGGGCTGAGCACCCATGGGTTCAGACTCTGCAGCCACTGGCCAGGAGATGCTCTGGGCCAAGGGAGTCCAGAAAACTGGGAAAGAATCCTCCATTGAAATTGGGTTTGGAAGGCAGATGCTGCCCCAGCAGTTGTGACATGGAGTTACATGTCAGAATGCTATGACTTTTAAATTGTTTTAAAGGAACCACTTTTTCACCATCCTGTCTGGATCATGCAGCCACATGTGCTTGTTATAAAGTGACTTTGATGGTAGCTGGTGTTCAGAGGGAGCCAGTAAACTCCTTTGGTCAGGGCAGAGCAGTGTGTGATCCCTTCCAAAGCTGGCAGCAGCACTTTGCTATTCGCCTACTTCGGAATCTTTCTTTTAGACAAAATATTAAATATGTGAAAAGCTGTAGAAGCACTCAAACAATCTCATCCTCTCCAGTAAGATCAGTCTCACAGTCATTGCTGAGGGAGTTCCAGTGATACCAGGCAGATTAGTACATGAGGTGTTAGGTTTAGGAGTAGGTGCCAGTGGGGTGATGCTCGCAGCTTTTGGGAGCACTTTCCTCCAGCTTCGTTGCCCTGAGCCTCACAGAAGCACCTAGGGCAGGTGACACAGGAGCAGTGAGCTGAGCTGATCGTGTACACCTGCCAGTGGTACCTGCTATGAGCATACAGCTCACCAGCCACCAAGTGTGGTATGGCCACTTCTTCTAAGCTTTAAGCTGAGGCTGAGTAGTGTTCTTGTCTGTTCACCCTTGCTCTGACAAATGTGTGCACCAGCTGGTCTCCAGGTGTGCCTGGATTTCAAAAGAGGTGCTCCTTCCATGCTCAGCCACTCTTAAGCTATTGAATGTTGAAGGCTGTAATAGTGGAGAAGGGCGGTGGATGAAATAAAGCAAATGCACATTTCTGAGCACTGATAGCTGCTTATAATTGCTTTACTTGATGATGTGACTTCCTGAGATCCAAGTTGCATGGGTTTTTTTTGAACGCTTTACAGTTACCCTGAAAAATCTCTTTAGTGGAGCTGAGTGGGAGGCTGCTCCACGATTTGCCTGGTAACTGCAATGGGGTAATAGCAGCAGAGGGAGAAGCTGAGGATGTGAGCACAGATCTGCAAAAGGACTTCAGCATAGCAAGAGCCTCGCAGTGAGCTTCCTGTTGATGTCACTGCCGGACCCTGTGGGCACCCACAGCAATCCCCTTGGTGTGAGTGAAGACACCCTCCCAGAACTTACTGAGCTTGAGCAGGGTGCTCAGGGCACTCACTGCATGTCCCCGTGGATGTGAAGAGTCCTGGACCTTACCAATTCCCCACTCCTACCATTGGGATTTTGGGCAAACAGAGGCACTATAATTCATTAAATTCATTACAAAATGAATTCTCATCAATGAAGTGTCAGAGCAGCCCAGGTAAAAATAGTCTCTTTCCTTTGAAACAAAGGACTGAACTGGGTTTCATTTTTACTTTATCCTAGATGTATCCTTTTGACCATGCAGCTTCACATTGAGAGACATTTTTTAAATCTTAGCAACACTTTTCCCCATGCATTTAGAATCATAGAATCATAGAATCATAGAATCATAGAATCATAGAATCAATTGGGTTGGAAAAGACCTCCGAGATCATCGAGTCCAACCCTTGGTCCAAATCCAGTCCATTTACTAGATCATGGCACTCAGTGCCACGTCCAATCTGCGTTTAAAAATCCCCAGGGATGGTGAATCCACCACCTCTCTGGGCAGCCCATTCCAATGCCTGATTACTCTCTCTGTAAAGAATTTTCTCCTGATATCCAACTTAAATTTCCCCTGGCGGAGCTTAAGCCCGTGCCCCCTTGTCCTATTGCTGAGTGCCTGAGAGAAGAGAGCAACCCCCACCTGGCTAGAACTTCCCTTCAGGTAGTTATAGACGGTGAGGAGGTCACCTCTGTCTAGCTTAGGCTAGACATCTAGATACTGGAAATTTACCAACTGCACCAGTATCCAAGCCTCTTTGTGGATCTGGCACCATCACCTGAGTTCCAAGATGCACATTTGTTTCTGAAGCTTGAAAGGGGCTACTAAATAAACTTCTCTGTAACCAGGCCTCAGTAAAGTTGAGCAAGGTGCTGCGTGTGCAGCATTTCCATGGGGGCTGCTGTGTTTGCTGTGTTGCACAACAACAGATACTCCGCAGGGTGACAATGTGCAGCCCTAACATGTCTCTGCAGTCATGATTCTCAATGGATCAATAGCCGCTAATTTTATATTTTCCAGCTCTCCAGGTCTTTGACCTGGGGGTCAACACAGCTGGCGTGGCTCATCAAAGACCAATTTGCCATTAACACTTTGCACCCTTCTGATGTGCAGAAGAACCTTGGGACAGGGTGCATGTTTACCTTGCTTAATGGCTGGGAAGGTGCTTGTGTCAAAGTGACAGCTCATTTTGAGTGGATCACAATCACAGCATGTGACATCCAGGAAAGACCTGTCACAGTGTCCCCAGTTTCTTGTTCATACAGTTAGTACTGTGAAGGGCTCGCACCTCAAGTCCTGAGGCTCACCTTTGCCCTGCGTTTGATGAAATGCTTTAGAGCAGTGAAAATGAGCACAGCATGGCAGCAGATCCATGGACAGCTCCGAACCTCTCTGCTGGTGTTTCTGGCTCAGTAGCAGGATAGAACTATCCTTGCAGGGCCAGCCCAGAGTAAGAACACACAAGACTTTAGACTTTGTAACCAATAACCATGTAAGGGAGCCAATACCAGACAGGAAGTTGGACCTGTAGATAATCCTTTAAATGTGTTTATAGCTTTTTAAAGAAATCCTAAGTTTATGGAATTAATTTTTTTGGTGTCTACTCTGAGGGGAGTTTTTAGATTCCCACTCAAGTGTACCAGGCTTACAGGAAAGCTCAGTCTGTGTAGAACAAGTGACATTTTCCCAATGCTGTTGCCCTGTGGTAATGTTCATGATGTGATCTAAAAGGCTGTATTTAGTGTAAACACTTTGGTTTGCTTTCAGGCTTGCTGTAGAGAAAAGCTAAGCCTAGAATTTAGTAATTGCTGTACAGAAGCTAAAGCTTCCTTTCAGACAGCAGGAAGAGATAGAGCATGTTTGGAAGGGAATGAGGATGAAGATTGAGTACCGTTTTAAAGTGATGTTTCTTCCTTGTTTGTTTCAAATGGTAATCTCTTGTAGTAAATAGCATCCTAATTCCTTGCTCTCAGAAGATTCACTCTTAATCTGAAAATTAAAAATAGCTTTCGTTTCAAAGCACAAGATTTGGAAATGAAGTAGACTCTGTCTTCTCAGAGAACCAAAATATTCTTTCTTAGACAGTGTTCTGCAGAGAGCAGGAGGTATATGGTAGGTAGAAGCGATGGGGTTTATTACTGTCTCAGAACAAAGAGTTGAACTGTCTCCAGGCTCCTGAAATAAAGCAATTCTGACCCAACTGTACTGCTTTCATTCTAGCAAGAGCCAGTTGAATCATCGTTTGGGATTAATGGGCTAAATGATGTCACTTCTGACTATTTCCTGTCCCCCAGTATAAAAAATGAAGTTGACAGTACCGTGAACGTTGTAGGTAAGTACTCCTATGCTTTTCTTACACACTAGGCACACTGGTGACTTAAAAACCTTTTTGACTTTGCCAAACTCATCTTGGGGTGGGTAAGAATTCATCAGGTATTGTGGAAAAAGATACAGTGCAGATGACCTGCTCGTACCCTGAGGGTGTTGCACAATATTGGTTTCTCCCAGATAAAAATTAACTCTATATGTGTGTGCTTTCGCCCTCTCCCCCCCTTCACTACACTCAATAAAAAGCTGATTGTTTCAGAACCAAGAAAGGTGAAATAAAATATCTGGAGCAAAATTGTAGTAATTATAGTGATTCAACTTTAAAAAAACAAGTCTATCCAGGATGTATGTAATTTTCTTTATGCTGGCATTGTCTCATAAAATACAGATTTAAATTTGGGAGATTTTCCAGTGCTTACCTGGCATTTCACAAAGCAAAATACACAGCTTTTCACTGGGAAAAATGCCTGCCACTTTTCTTTTTCGAAAACCTGTGTCTAAGGATAGAATTCAGGAACGGATTGTGTGTATAGACATGTGCATTCATGTTTATTTATCTCAGTTCATGCAGGAATAGATGCTATCTTTTGCCTTTTTCAAAATTAGTATACTGCTACTTAACAGAAGAATTTCAAGATCTATTGTATTTCATTGCCTACATGTTTTTCCCCTCATGGGTCTAGAAAAAAATGTACTGTTTGAACAACACAGCATTGTGTTTGTACAGAATTTGACCTTATGTTCCTTTTGAAATTTTATGTTCAGTGAAAGAATATCTATAGTCTTTCCCTTTCTCTTAGATAATTGTGGATTCAGGTTAGCCATCCCCTGAGATGGCTCCATCCCTGTGCATTCTTCCGATCTAACTAGTGGCTTTCAGTTCTTTGGTGGATTAAAATGAACACATTTGTCATGTGTTCATACTGCTGGGATCAGAGTTGTACAAGACAGAGGAAATTCTCTCAAGCAGCAACAGAAAAGTGAGATTAGTGAGATTCTGACTTTCACCATACTTTTGCTTTGCTCAGTAACTTCTTGGTACCTTGGTTTATTCCCCTTTTTCAGAAGGTTGTTGTGTAGAACAACCAATGTCTGCAAAGCATTTCAGGACACTTGGGTGCATCCATGGTTGCTTCACTGTGTAGAAATAAATAATGTTTCTTTGATAATAAATGTCATGTGCTCTTTTGGTATTAAATATCATATGCCTGGGGGAATAGGAAAACCCTCTGTTAATAACTAAGCAGACTGTAGCTTTCTGTCACAGACCTGTCCGTATTACAGACTACAGGTACAAATGTGGTTTTCTACATACCATCAATGGCGTTGCAAAGGTCAATGAGAATAAGTATCTAATTGGAGGAGAAGTTTTTCACAGATTCATGTCATGTATATATCAGAGTCCCACAGTGTTTTGCATGCCCCTGTGGCCAGTTTTCTGCCTGCCAGTTCTGGTCTTACGTTGCATAATTTACATGAGAGCATTCAGAGGCCATGGGATGTTGGCAGCTTGCTGGGTGAGGATCACAGGTTTCCTTTTGAACTCTCACTGAAAGCAGATGGTGGGCATGGAAGAAGCTGCTGAGAGTATTGAAGACTCAGATACTAAGCAGGACCCAAGGACAGGCTCTTAGAGATTCAGCAGGGTCGAGTTGTTATGAGTAATATTTTTTTATTTCTAACCCCAAGTTGTAGGACAACCACACCTTGATGGCAGCAGTGAGGAGCAGGTGATAGTTGCCAACCCTCCTGATGTTTGTCAGGTAGTAGAGGTGACAACAGAAAGTGATGAACAGCCTCTCAGCATGAGCCAGCTGTACCCTCTACAGATCTCCCCTGTCTCATCCTATGCAGGTAAGCATCCTGGCATTTCTTTACACTGCTCTTTTGGAAATGTTTGGAAGACACTGGGGGAAAGGGGGCTCTTCCAGGGTAGCTGACAAAGACCTAGAGATGCCTATTCACCTTCCTTCTGAATTGTTAATGAAACTCAAAAGCTCACAGTCCTCTACTCATTTTACCTTGGGAAACAACTTGGCAGATCTGAGACTGGAAATGTAAGCTGCAGATTTTAGCCTGTGACTAATGGAAAAAAAATCTTTTTAGATATAATGCAGAGAGGTCTCTTCAACTTTTATTAGAGTGGGATTTTCAGTGGTACAAATGATGTGCTGTAAATATAGCAAGTTCCCCTTGCCCCCTGACTTACTAAAGATTACAGGTCTTCCATGCTGTGTGTTTACTCTGTGTCTAGCACAGTGTGCAGAGCACTAAGGGCACCACATTAATGGTATATATGCAGATGTGGAGCTGAGGGCCCTGGGGGAGTTGTTCAGTCTTGCTGCAGACTGGAACAGCCATGTTCACTGATAACAAGTGATCTTGCAAACAGCAGAGCTGTGGACGTCTGGTTTCCAACGTCTGCCTCTCATCTGGATTCTCTGATACCTCAGAAAGGGGTGAGATAACAAGCTTGCCCCCACCCCCAATCAGGGTGCTAATGGTTTCTCTTTTCATCTGGCACCTTATTTTCATATAACTGGTAGGAAGTTAAGAGTCTTTGGCATTCGTTTATCCCTTATCTAAGTCTGACAGCGTGTTCAGAAGTTATTAGGGGAGAACGGACACAAACGCATATATGGACGTGCTGTATAGAGTCCCCATAATCATATAAGCCTTATTTATGTAGGAAGCAGGACAAAGCCATATTTGAAAGTAGGAAAAGTTTAAGATCTAACCTGTCCTTTCTTTTTTAACATGATGCTAACTTGTGAGCTTCAGGAGACTGGGTAGAAACACAAATGTCATCTTTTAAAGCAAACTTAAGTATTAATTATTCTCCATGCATTTTATTATTTTACACATGGTTTTGTCTTTGTCTCATTAGGCTGAAATTACTTCCAGAAATAGTTTTAGAAAGCATATATTTAGTAATTTTTATTTCGGGGCCCCAGTGAATCGTATGATGTTCTTTTGAAAAGTCTCCAATATTAGTCTCACATGTTGATAAACGCTTATGCTTCTCAATGTGTTTAGTCTGCAATGACCAAATAATTTAGAAGGTCTTTGTAAAGCCTAAGGCAGGGGGTTATGAGGGTGCTTTAATTTATTAGCAGCAGGGAGACAAGGGCTTTCAAAACATTTCTCTTCTTTCCAAATGTTTCATGGAAAACTTTTCCATATATATGAACATGACAATAATGCTTTCTTTTAACCTCAGCTACAGGATCTAAGTTCTTGGAATGCAAACAAAAGTCACTCTCTTGGTCTAGAAGTCATGGTGGCTTCTTGGACTGGAACGATAGAGAGGGGTGGTCTGGTGACCACCCTGACATGAGCAAATCATGACCTAGTTACCCTAAAGTCATTGCAGCCAGCCTGCATAAGGAAAATGAAGGATGACTGAAGTGCTTCTGTTTACATTGTCTTAGTATCTTGGTGCCCTTCAGCTGTCCTAACTTATACCAGGACCTGCTAAGCCCAAAACTGAGATAACAGAGAATTTCATGCCACTGTCATGCTTTTGAATGCACCTCAAGGCAGTCTCAATCCTGGTTACTCTAGAGGCCAGTAAGAAGTAGAGTACTGCAAGGGTCTGTCCTGGGAGAAGTCTCATTTGATATATTAATGAGCAGAAGATATCTTGGAGTACACACTGGAACTTTACAGATGACACCAAATAGGGGACACCAGTTGATATGCTTGAGGGTAGAAGCATCATCTTGAGTCCTGGAGAGATTTCAGGAATGGGTCAGCAAAAATGTTATGAAATTCAGCAAAACCTTATCAAATTCAGTCCTGTGCATGGGAAGAGCACTTCGTAGTGATAGAGGCTGGGGCTGGTGGAATGGGAAGCAGCTCTGCAGAAAGGGGGGGAAGGCAAAGAGAGGAGCATGAGACAGCAGAGCATCTCAGCCACAGAGAAGGCCATCAGTTTTCAGGAGCATGGCCAGTAGATCTAGGGAAGTGATTAGCCTCCTCTACTAAGCACTAGTTACACTACTTCTGGAGTACTGCATCCAGTCTTGAGCTCCTCAGTCCAGGGAAGTTACAAATAAACAGGAGCAAGTGCAGAGGAGGGCTAATCAGGGTGATTAAGGGCTAGAGCACTCAGTCTGTGAGGAGATATTGAGAGACTGGGGCTTGTTCAGCCTGGAGAAGAGATGGTTTTCAAGACCTCATAGCAGCTGCCCTTACCTGCAGGAATGTTACCGGCAAGGTGGAACCCAGCTCTTCACAGCAATGTATAGTGGGAGGATAAGAAACAGCAGGCACAGACTGAAACAGGAAAACTTGGTCCAGCTGGAGATAAGAAAAAATGTTACCTTTTTCGCCCCAAGGATAGTCAGGAGTGGAGCAGGATACTCAGAAAGATTGTGCTCCCTCCATCCTCAGAGGTTTTCAAGACCCAAACGGATAAGGCCCCAAACAACCTGATCTAGTCCTATAGCTGGCCTTACTTTGAGTAAGAGGTTGGGCTATAGACCTCCTGAGGTCCCTACCAGCCCAGATCGTTCTATGAACTGCTTTTTTTTTTAAAGCATGCATTTGCTCGTGAGGACAGGGGTCTGTGGATTAGAACCCTTAAACTTCTAGGACACTCTTGTGACTATTTCTGTCTTTGTCTTGCTCCACACAGGAGCAAGGAGAACCTGTACAGGAGAACCACAGGAACCCTGGCCCTCTGCTTGTGGGTTTGCTCTGTCAGGTGCTACTGCTGAATGGCAGGAAAAAGTATGACCATGACAGCTGTGCAGGAACAATTAGATTAGCTCTTTTGAAACAACAACCAGAAAAAGTAGCCTGAGGTATCAGCTCTCCTGCATAAATCTGTTTTATTTCAAAAACACCTCTGGTTGCTTTCTGAGGTTTCTCAGGCAAATGATGTGAGCGGCCCATGTGAGTCTTCTTGTATTTACACCAATGTCTATGAAATCCATTGTTTTTTAGTACTGAGGCTGTTGTCAAACTCCTGTTATGTTTGACACTGATTCAAATAACATTCTTGATTGAAATAACCCTCTAACTTCCCATGCCTGAGTGGTCAGCTTCCCTGGCTTTGGTAACTATAGTGCTATCTCTTGCTCAGCATTTTGTTATGTATAAACACCAAGGATGGATTCCTTTTCAGCTGCTTCACTCTGGTTTTGTTGCGACATGTTTCTTCATGTCAGGGAATATCTGTTTCTTGTCTCTGTGTGGATTCCTCCTATTGATTCTATCTTCAGGGCCATTTCACCTTTGCACAGATTAATTTTTACCTCTCCTTTCCCCAGTAGGGCTTAATTACCCAGCTTAATCATGTTAGCACATCTTTCTCTGCCTGGGCTGGTGAATCAGAAGCTCTGCAGAACATTGACTTCAGAGGGCATCGCAGTTAGTTTGAACTGTTCCTCTGCTTACTGCACACTGTAATGGAGACTCTGGCATAGGAGAGGTGCTGGCTTCAGAAGTAGGAGTCTGGAGTACCTGGGCTGACTGCTTTCTTGCTTCAGAAGGACTTTAGGTGCAGTTTAGGTCCTGGGATCTGAAAGAGTGATTCAGCCTGCTGGTTTACAGCCCTTTACCTAAACCTAATGCTTAGCCAAGCCTTGAGAGAAGGGCAAGGTACTGTCAGTCTCTCCGAAGATGTGCAGGGGCACAATCCACAAGGCATGATCTGTGCACTCTTAGCACTCATGTTATGTCCCGTGCAGAGCATGAGGATGCTCCCTGGGAAGGCAGGATCACAGGGGCTGTGCAAAGCAGTCTGCATAGGCTAAAATGCATAACACAGAGCTGAGGATGGAAGCTGGGGCTTGAGAGCTCTCTTGCCTGCTATGGTAACTCAATCACATCATTCCTTCCACAGATTTCTGTGTTCCTTGTGGATGTGCCCTGCTGGAGGGGTTGGGGAAAGACCTCTTCCAAATGCCATTGGTAGCCCGATAGATGCCTAAGATTATCCTCCCAGAAAACAGGACACAGTGGTTCAAAACCCTGTGAGCTGAAGGGAACATGCAATCCAGCCTCTGCTTTTCTGCGTGAGGATCTGGGCAGCAGGTGGCTGTGCTGAAGGCAACAGCCATTGCTGCAGACCAGTGCTGAAAAGAGGGGTTTGTGCCCTGTCTAAGATGTGTCTGAGGCATGGCAGTTTCAGCCAGCCCATGGACCAGGAGCCTGACCCTCACACAGTAGGACACCTGTATTCAGACACATGTAAGCTTG
The DNA here is from genome assembly GCF_003945595.2 of Pipra filicauda. NCBI lineage: Eukaryota > Metazoa > Chordata > Aves > Passeriformes > Pipridae > Pipra > Pipra filicauda. Next base: position 1,904,942 of record NW_024104842.1, read on the forward strand.
AAAATATAGTAAAAATTCCTGTGTTTCAGGCTCTTCTGCAGGGGAGGGATGCAGCTGCAGGCGGATGGCTGTCCCACTGCAGCTGTTCCCCTGTATTTGTGCTCTGGTTGAAGTGATAAGGGTGAGGGAGGCCATGTGCAGTGTGGGGACGTGATGGAGTTGGAGACTGTAGTATTGCTACTTGCTCAAGTAGTGGGTGAAGGGTTGAGAAATAGGCTGGGGGAGGCTGGGCACTAGTGGCAAAAGCAAAACTATACCGAGTATACCAGGGTATGTCAACAGTAATCCAGCCCTAGAAGTCACAACGAGCCTTTGAGATGGCAGGCTGAGATAACAGTTCATGAAACAAAAATACACTTATCTCCTCTGGGGTGGAGTTGTTAGTGATTTTGCAGGGATGTAAAAATAAGGATTTGGACAGAACTTTACTTGTGCCCTTGTCCGGAGCTGCCAAGAGAGGTCAAGGGAGAGGGGGCTTGCTGGAGGCTCTGTGCAAAAAGTGCAAATCTGCTTCTTCTCTTTCTCTTGGTGCCTTTTACAGGATATAGTCATGTTAACTATGATAACCCCCAGTTGTTCAGTGCAGCTAGCCCTTGGATTGCTATTGCTGCAGCAGAGGCTTCATGCTTCTCTGTTGTTTTTTGATTGTTTGGCTTGACTCTGTTTGGTGCCACTAACTGGAAGTAGATCAGGCCTCTTGAGCTGGAATTTGTTACTGCAGATGGAATAGCATGAGTTTTGTTTTTGTTTCTGTTTTGTTTGACAGAAAGTGAAACAACTGACAGTGTTCCAAGCGACGAAGAAAATGCAGAGGTAAGCTATTTCTACATCTTTAGCACTTTGGAGTAAGGTCTCAAGATCAGTGTCATTGAGTATTCTTCCCTTTCTCCGTTTGCAACTGTCTACCAGTGGAGTATTCATTTGAACAATATTTGGGGGAGAAAAGCAACCAGGAAGGTTCAAGGGAGACAGACATTTGGATGATTGTCACAGAATTAAATTCGCTACAAGTTCATTCCTCCTCATCTGTCCAAACTACAAGGAGATTAATTTGCATAATAACATGTTCTGCAGAGCCATAAACAGTTCTGGCTAGTTTGTTAATATGATGCATTGACGTTGCTAGGTAGTGAGTATTTTATCTTGGTTGAAAGCATGCTCACTTTGTTCTCCTTAAATGGCACCTGAACTCATACAATTGGAGGAAGTGCTTACACATGTGATAGAAATGCAACTTGAATGTTTGAGGCATGCATGGCAGAAAGCTTTCCTGAGCAGTCAGCTGGGTATTGCTGGGTGAAAGGAATCCATGGGGAAAATAACCACCCCATGAGCATTTCCTGAGCTGCACATATACAAAACCAACACTTACCTCTTATTTTGGGGCTGTTGTCAAGCGACCAGACCTGATGATCTCCATGAGTACTTGGAGGCCAAGGGAAGCTCACTGGGGGCCCTTAGATACCTTGTGCTCCAGCTGCATTCTTGCAGAAGGCCTTTTGCAAATCTGTCTCCTGCTGTGCCCTTCCAAAAGCCCTCTGAATCCTCCTTGGTGGAGAACCACAGGTTGCACAGCTGTGTAACGACATGGCTAACCCACTAGGTTTTGTCTTTTGTGCCTTGGTTGGGGTGGAACCCATATGTAGACTGCCAGTAGTGGCTCCCTAAACCTGCCATTGCATGTTCTGTCTGTGGTGGGAAAAGGACTGGATGCTTATCTTTCCCTGACGAACCTCTTCCCTGTGATGAGGGATGCACCATCAGGTGATGGTGATTTTCCTAGCAGCCTCACCTGTATTGATAGTTTGGGTAGTGTTGTTTGTCCTCTTGGCAGGAGGATGCTCTCTCTGGTAACAGAGGAGACACTTCCCTTTGGAGTTCTGAATGTTTGGTCACCTGTGTCCATTTTTGTCTCTGGCACACTGGGAATAAGGCCTTTATTTTGCATTCAGAAGAACAGGTAGAGCCTCTTGAATGCTGGAAAACCAGCAAGGTTTAAGGACATGACTTCAGAAGGGGAGAAGTGGCTGAGTGCAGAAACATTCTAATCCAGTGGCTACAGGCTCAGGCTCTTAGATGATGGGGTAATTCCTGTGCAATTTGTGAATGTTTCTGTCTTCTTCTTGTTACCTGGAGTACTTCACAAAGTTGTGTTCTCTCCTTTTCTAGGGACGACTTCATTGGCAGAAGAAAAACATTGAAGGCAAACAGTATCTCAGCAATCTAGGAATGAGGAACACTTCTCATATGCTTCCCAGCATGGCAACTTTTGTAGCCAACAAGCCTGACCTCCAAGTCACCATCAAAGACGAAAGCTGCCCACTGCCTTACAACAGCTCCTGGCCCCCTTTCCCAGACATCCCTCTGCCACAAGTAGTGTCCACAGCCTCCACAAGCAGCAACCAGCCAGACCGTGAAACACGGGCCAGCGTCATCAAGAAAACGTCAGATATTGCCCAGTCGAGAGTCAAGAGCTGCTAAGCCTTTGACAGTGTGGTTTTTTAGCTTTGTTTTGTTTGGTTTTGTATTTTACGTTTCTCTAAGAGAGGTTCATCCCTTGACGCACACAAGACAAACCTAAGGTAAAGCCTTGGCAATATAAAACATTGCTGTGTCCGACTCCAGTGCCGGAGTGTTTTTAACTCAGGACTCCAGCCATCAGTATGTACACCTGAACCCAGACAGATTTCCAAGGTTGCTACATAGAAAAACAACCCAAGAACTTTGGCCCACTCACAGGTTCCAGTGTTTTATAAGAGGACCAACCAACCACAAGGGAAGTGGTGCTGCTGCGCTTCTTGCTGTCAAGGCTGTGATGGAACTGAAAGCCTCAGAATGGAAGAGAAAATGTGAACTAGCTGGAATATTTTTAAATAAAGAAAAATCTATTGTGAATATTGTACATAGTGCAGTACTAGCAACGTTGCAGTCTGCTTCTGCACCTTATTAAGAAAGCACTTACAAAAGGCCTTTTATTACCTTGCTCTACTTAATGGCACATTGAAGGTCCCTCCCCACCTGTATTCTTTTCCAAGCTATTCTTGCTAAAGTGTCTTTAAAGAATAGAGGAAAGGAAGTTAAAACTTTCCATGTGGATTTCATATGTTCTGAGAATGCTTTTCTCATGTTTGTTTCTAATCTGCTATGCTTGAATGCCGTGTGGTACAATAGAAAAAAAAAAAGAAACCTATTACAGAGATATTATGCAAATTCCCAGATTTAAAAAAAAGAAGAAAAATACTCTAATTCTAACCAGAGCAAGCTTTTTTATTTTTTATACAGGGGAATATTTTATTCAAAGTAAAATTCTAAAGTGAATATAATTTTTTTTAATCTTTTCTACAGCAAATTTATAATTTTAAGATTCAGTCCTTGGTTATCAGCAGTTATTACATTCTTGTGGCACATTTTTTTTTAATTTTGTAAAGGTGAAATAGCTTTTATGAGCTCATGTAGCAATCAGATTATCCTGTGGATTGATAATAAATATGGTATATAGTTAAATTTTTAATAATCCTAGTTTGTCTCTCATTTTTAATCTTTCCACAGCCCTAGATGGCATGGGTTTGATAGGTAAATGTGACATCTCAGAGTGAACAATTAGTGTAAGCCCCCTTTACAATTTCTGGAGCACCCATCCAAGAGGATGGGAAGTACTGTGCTTGAAGCAGCTTGAGGTGGAAAGAGGAACTAGAATTTAAAGGTGACCTACTTGAGTTTGGCCTCAGATGTAAGAGGTTGGGAGTTGGGGCACCTCTTCAGCTGTTACTCCGTGACTGGGCTTTGAGCAAGTCACCTCATGGAAGGGATCTTGTGAAAGTTCATCCCCCACCCAGCAACGTTTCATTTGTACTTCCCTCATTCCTCATAGATTTCCATGTGGCTTGCTTGCAGTTTCCTTGCCCAGAAAAATCTCTTTTTGCAGTTTCAAGTAATAGCTCCTTATTAGTGGAATGAATCAGAAGTCAAATAAGCATTGCCCAAGGCTTTCAACATTACTACTTGATGGCAAGTTCTGATACCTGGGAAGTTGTAGAGTATCTAAGGGTGCACAATGGCTTGTGGGGTTGCATGGTGGAGGTGGACAGGCTGTGCCATAGACTTTGTGAAGTGCTATGCACTTTAAGCTGTCACTGGCTCAGACAAAAGTTGAGAGCACTCACCCTCTTGCAGTTTTTTAAGCTGTTGGAAGTGACACAGGTTGATTCAGGCATGTAAAATACGTGGACACAGATTGCTCTTCAGCTGTGATTACCATTCTTATGCCAGCCCAGCAGAGAGGTGAGCTGAGGGTGGTGTATATTGGGCTGATAAGCAGTGAGATGCACAAAAATGGCTGTATCACAGGGAGAGGTGCTAGCTGGCTGTTGCAAAAGGAAAGTAAACAGTAGGATTTTGCTGTGTTCTTCACCTGATGCTGCAATTCCAAATTTCATCACAAGTCCATGTGAAACTTGCAATTTTGTCTTGCCAACCCACTGCCCAGTGGCAAGCTTTTGTTAGAGTTGGGAGAAAGAGAAATGCCCAAACAGTGTTTGGAGTGGGGCTGAAAAATCGTAATGGTTAAAATTGTTGTATGTAAACTTTGTAGTCTCTGTCCCTTTTATTTGGTTGTGCAATTTACCTTTCCAGTGTCTCTCTGGGTCCAGAGGCCATAAGGTTTGGTCTGCCTCAAGGAGGTAGTGTCTGCTACATGTGTGTTTGGAGGGGTTACAATGAGTCTCTGGCATCCTTAATCCTTTTCCAGCAGGGTTATGACGTTCATGGCAGGTTTCTGTTTCTTGGTTTTGAAACTCACTTGGGATTATTTATATATTTTCTTAACATTATCTTCTTTGGTTTTTGTAAATTTTTCCAGCTAAAGTTTGGAAGTTGCTCTGTAGCATCACCTAGACCCTTTTAAGATGGTGGGTTCTTGTTAGGGAGGGACCTCACTGGATCACAGACAAGCTGGGACTGGAAGAGTCCCCTGGGACACTTTGAGTCCAACTTTCTGTCAAAAGCATGATCTTAGAGTAAGTTGTCCAGGGCCCTGTCAAACCAAGTCTTGAATATTTCCAAGGAAATTCTTCTCTGGCCCTCATGAATCCCTTTCTTCCAGCCTTTCTTTTCATGGCAAATGAAACTAAGAGCTGCACATGAAGAGTGGCTGGAAAATGGCTGTCCAGGGAGACCCAGGGCGAGAAAAGTTGTCATCTGCCAATTTTTATTGTGGGGAAGGAAGAGTTGGGTTAGGTAGAAGAGAAAGCCCAAAGCTGCATTTGTGCTGGGGCTGGGAGGGGACTGCCAAAGCCAGTGGAGGGCTCTTGGGAAGGCTTGGTTTTGGAAAAGAAGGACTGCAGTGCTGTGGCTGAGGCTGAGCCTAGGGCAAGGATCGGGGCTGAAGGAAAGAGAAGCTTAGTCATGTGGAGCTGGAAAGCATCATGCAATGTAAACGAAGTGCTGGCGCTCATCTCATCCTCTGAGGATTATTTAGTCTGTAGACAGAGAGAGGCTCTTGCCTCTGGCGCAGCCTGGGTTTAACGTTAGGGGTTTAGGCCGAGGGAAAGCCCAGAGGTAGGATTGTGTGGGGACTATAAAACATCTTCTGAAGTAAACAGAGCTGACTCCAGGCTTCTGCTTTTCTGAAAGCAGGGCTGCTTTTTACCTCCATGATGGCCTTCTCTCTCCTCACCCACCGTTCAGATTTGAGATGTTAAATGTGGGCATGTCTTTGGAGGCCTTCAGGCAAGCGACTGTGTCTCATGCATTACATACTGCAAGAGGCAGAGGGCTTTTGTCTGTAACAGCAGTTTGACCTTCCCGCCCCTCGCCATGGCACTGAGGAAGCATCGCAGAGGCCTTGTGCCATCCTGCAAAGTCCCTCTTATTGTCTGACCTTGCACAAGTGCTCCCTGACCTCAGTCCTGTATGTCCAAGTAAGAGGGAACACGTTTGCCTTTTATGGTGAAACACTTATGCTTTTTCAGTTCCAAAGGCTCACTCAGGAGCCTGACCCCCAACAGGGCTGCTGAAGAGGAGTGTTGGGACTGAGCTGCCTTTTCTGTGTGTCCTGCCTGACTTGCCTTCAGCAAGCGCAGCTGGTCACTAGGGTGAGAAAATGGTTGCCCAAGGGCTGCCTGAGTGTTTCTAGGCATATAATGCTTGTCTGCAAAGTAAGCTGCCCCTTGCCAGAAGAATTTGCTACTCTTAGCATCATCCATCTGAAATTTTGGAGTACTCAGCAGGGAAAGGCAGGCACCTCCAGCTTAACCTGTGAGTTAACCTTTATGTAGCTGAAGCAAGTTACATGGCCGCATCTCACCTCTGGTCATTCCATGCAAGAGTCAACACTGACATGCAGATGGCCAGGCAACTTGGCTCGCTCTTCCTTTGATCCTTCCAGGATGGTCACAAAACCACCAACCCCCACCCTGCTCCGGTGGCTGTGCAGTAGGAGACACACACGCACACATACCTCTGGGAACAGTGTGCATGCTCAGTAAATTCCCCTCTTCCTAGGCCTTCTGTGTTTGAAGCTCTTACAAGAGGTATCCAAGCATGGGAGTTACAGTATGTACCCATAACACTGGTCCATCAAAGAGAGTATTCACCTTGCAAAGGCAGTGATGCCTCTGCAACTTGCTCAGACCAAATGCAGTTGGCCAACCTTGGGGTGATGTAATGCAATGGGGGATTTCTTCGGGCTGCGATATCAGGCATTTATTCTGAAATTTAATATTCAGTTGCATTTCTTACCTGTGCTTGCAAAACGGTGCAAAGTCATAAGGAAACATTCAGCCTTTGATAGCGTAACTGCAAATTTGGTTCTAAACCAGGTGCCTCTCTGTTAGCACTACAAGCAATATCAAGTTAATCTTGTGCAAGTCTGTGATGTGGTCAGCAGATAAGCCTGCAGGAATCTCCCTGATAGGAGGCTGGAAGGGAGGTAAGAGTCATGCTCTCCCTGTGCAGCACCCACATGGTGGGTGACTAAGGCACTGCCCATGCTCTGGAGCTCAAGCAGTCCCCTTTGGGGAGCTCAGCTAACAAGGAGCTGTGATATCAAGGTCTCTGGTATCTGATCCTCTCAAAAGGGCTGTTCAAGGGGCTCAAGTAGGAGAAAAGTCATCGCTGGAGTAGAACTGGAGAAGACAGATTTGCTTGGGATCTGGGTTGTGTTCAGAGGTGTTTTCTGGGGTGAGGGATATTGCTGAAGCTCCCCTGTTGGTTAGGACACTCACACAGCCTCCCTCTCTCTCACCACCTAGGCTCCTTATGAACTTTCTAGTGAAGGGTTAACAGCCTCTTCCTTAGCAAGGCTGTAGTGAGAGCTTTCCTCTCATGAGGGAAACATGAAAAAATTAGGTAATGTTTCCAAGCATAAATTTATCCAGGTGTGTTTATGAGTCACATAATGTTACAACCCAGGTTCCTGCTGGTGTCTGCATCTGCCACTCCTGACATCCTCCTGGAGCCTGGCAATATCCTCACACACGAAGATATTCAAATCCCATTCAAAATGACACTAGTTGAGTCAGCTCAAAGTTCCCCAGGACCAGGCAATTTTTTTTTTCCCCCAGCAGTTAGTGATGGCCTTGGTTCCTGTTTGCGTGAGACCACCTGGCTGCTTCGCTCCCTCCCTTGCCTGATGCATTAGCATCCAGGCAGGTGGTGAAGCGTGGTTTACATCTTGCTGTACTTGCACCTTTATTGGAGGTTCCTGGGAGGCAGTAGTTGTACGTAACCTGCATGTTTCTTTGCCGCAGGACCACAAAACACATTCACTCTGCAGTGGATTAAAAGGGAGAAAGATGTCTGTAGTTAGTGTGAAAACTGTCCATGCTAGTCCATGCTTTGGCTCTTCTTGGGCTCTGTGGAGTCACCAGGTTTGCTGCAGGGTTTCTGCCTGGGCCAGCAGAAACCAGTTGGGCCTTTACATCATTCCCCTCACCCAAGATGTGTCTCTTTCTCTTTTATTTCTCTCCCACGCTGCTTACAGCTGGGGCTTCCCCCAAGCTGGTAGAACAGGCACCGCCACATTCCCTCTGCTCCAGCCTCTCCCTTCCTGTCACTAGCGTGGGTCAGACACCTGGCAGGGGAGCCAGGAGGTGTCCATGGCATGGAGCTGTGCAATGGACAGCAATGGTGGCCTTGGAAAGGTGTGGACAAGGGCCAGGGGCCAGGATCCCTGTCTCCCATCCTTAGATGCCTGGGGGAAAACACTCCCTACCCCTGTGCCCCTTATGGCATCATCCCAGCTGATAGTGCAGGTGGCAGGCCAGGTTAGCTTCATCCCTGCTGCCTTACATCAGCTACTTTTGCAGTGTCTGTTAATTACTTTTGCTGATTGGATTATTAGAAGCGGCTGGTGGTGCAGATTGCCGGCATGCTTGCAAGTGTTTCTCAGGCAGGAGAGGCTGCACTGTCTCCCTGCTGATGCAACAGCAGAAGAAATAGCCCAATGACCTTTCCAGCGAGTGCTTGGAGGGGGGTTTCCACCTCTGCAGTAACAACAGCAGGTGCACGATGTTTCTGTCAACAATAATGAAAACAGTAGTAGGGAGGAAGGAAACCATGGGGACCACAGATGGTGCTTTGCCCAGGACCCCAGGCTTTCTGAGGAAGAAAAGGCAGTTGCAGTAATGCTTGGGATGCACAAAATCCAGCTACAGGACGTTACAGCTCCTCAAATGAGCTTTTCTCTGTGTGCGGTGGCTTTAAATAAATCAGCAAAGGCATAAGAAGCCCTGTGCAAGTTCAGTGTGTTACTTTTTGATGAGTAGCTGATGATAGATAGCTCCTTTGGGCTAGTTCTGCTCTCAGTTTCATGCCCGTGGACTAAATAATTCAGCAGCAGCTAAGGAGTGTGCTACCAAGCTTCCCACTGCTGTGACTCCAAGCACTGCCCAGCCTCCTTGGTGAATTTGTGTTCAGAGCTAATTTTGGACTGGTGTCAGGAGGTGAAATGTCACTGGAAATGGATCCTTATTTTATACAGGCTAATGTTGGTGTAGAGACAGTGGAGAGGAATTCGAGTTGCTGTTTTTATTTTAATATTGTAAGGACCACCTCTTTCAGACCCCCATGCTGCAGCTCTTCTCAGGAGAATACTTGACAGTGCCTGCTGTGATACTGCCTTCATTCCCTCCGCTCATTTGATGTGCAGTTTCTCAGCTGATTTATACACCTCATCCTGCCCTTTAAGCTTACTGCCTTTGCATATGTTTTTCCAGACTGTTTCTTAGGAGAAGGTAAACTTTTAAGTGTCCAAACCCAGGCAGCAGGACAGGAATATGCCAGGGTGCTGCATTATTAACCCCTCACAGTTTCTACCCTGAAACATGGGGAAGCAGCAGGAAGCCGTGCAAGTGCTATGTGCCCATTAAAGATGTTATCCCTCGCAGTCAATATTGTCAAGTTTCAGTTTTGGTAGTATTTTTACTCTCAGGTTTTGGTTTTTTTGGTTGGTTGGTTGTTTTTCTGTGAGTTGTTTGTTTGTTTGTTTTTTGTTTTGGTTTTTGGGTTTTTGTTTTGGCTTTTTGGGTTTTTTTTTTTGTTTGGTTTGTTTTTTTTGGAGTTTTTTTGTTTGCTTTGTTTTGTTTTTTTAAGAATTTAGAAAAAAATATAATGTCACACAAGTCACTGTAACATTGAGGGAAAGAAAATACAGGCACATAAATAGGGGTGCAGGTTTGTTTCTGGTACAAGCCCCCAAGAGCTGATGGCTGTTAAAACCTCTTCTAGTGCCTGTGGTGGTGGGGTCAGTCTCAGTGCCTGGGCAGGCTGTGCCGAATTTCCAGGTGGTCATGGCATTAGTATGCTTGTTTGGCCACCTGGGCATCTGCGGGGCTGCTGCAGCTCAGCCCCAGCTCCTTCTGCCTTCTTGCTTTCCATTCGTCTTCCCCTCACAGCTTTGATTTCTTTGGCCAGGTTTTAACCACTTCACATGTGCACTGTGTGACTCCTGCAGCTGGAACCTGCTTCATACCCCTTTCAGTCTGGTCCTCCTTTATACCTTCCCTGGATGCCTTCCTGCCCTCTCCCCCACCAGTTTGTAGGGCCCTGCCAATCCCCAGCAGCTCACCTTCTAATTTTCTCCAGTTGGCTTGGTGCTTTCACCTTCTCATAAGTAGCCTCCATCAGTGCTCTGGGCATCTTTAGGGAACACTTGGATGCTGTACCACCTTTAGGCAGTGTGCTGGGGCCAAAGCTTTGGACTAAATGAACTTGATGGATATTTTGTGGACGTTTTACAGCCATTTTATGGACATTATGCAGGGGTGGTCCATAGACTAAGGGAATGATATATGTGTATTGGGAAGGGGCGTTTTGGTTAATGAGGATGTATTGGATAGTGTGACCTATGCATGACGCAAATGGCGTGGAATAAGGAGTGGAGAATGTGCTGGTTTTGGCTGGGTAGAGTTGATTTTCTTCATAGTAGTATGAGGCTATATTTTGGGTTTGGACCCAAAATATGGGTTTGGAGCCTTTTTGCCTCCAGCGGACAGCCATGCAATGGAACAGGATAAACCAATTCACATGGATTACATAAAACACAGAATGAAGCAACCCTGAGTCAGCAGCATGGGGCTTTCCCCTTCCTCAAAACACTGCCTTGCTCCTCCTGACACAATGTGTGAAGAACCATTTGAGGCAGGGTTTGCACGCACCCACCCACCCACCTGCACTGCCCATGTGCCTTGGTGGGTGCTGCACCTACCCATGGGGTTCTGTGGTGTGGTACCCCACTCTGCACAGCCACATCACCACCAGCATGAGGGCAGAGGGTCCTGCAGACACCTGCTGTTCAAGGTGCCTTTCCCTAAAAGCTGCTTCTCTGAAGGTTTCCACTGTCCCAGCACATGTAGTGTGACTCATCCTTGTATTTGCACTTTTTGCAGCTTCCTTTTGCATTTGCCATACTTTACTGGGGAAAACGAGGTAATTCCTATTTTGCTGGAAGGCCTTACAGTGCATTTTAGGAGAATATTGCTACTCCGGTGGCTGCTGTTTGGAGACCCAAGTTTTGTGGTACTACAGAGAGACTTTATGAGCATTTTATATTTAGTTGGTAGAGGAAAATTTATGGGGAAAATGTAAAGGATGAGCATGAGCAAAGCTGATAGAAGACCTCTTCATGAGCATTTCAAAGGGGCTCCTCTAAAATGAATCTAAAATTAATTATATAAAATTAATTATATAGAATCATAGAATATCCTGAGTTGGAAGGGATCCAAAAGGATCATTCAACTCCTGGCCCTGCACAGGACAGCTCCAGGAATCACACCATGTGCCTGAGAGCATTGTCCAAATGCTTCTTGAACTCTCTCAGGTTTGGTGCTGTGACTACTTTTCTGGGGAGCCTGCCCCAGTGCCCAACCACCCTCTGCATGAAGAAGCTTTTCCTAATGTCTAACCTAAGCCTCTCTGACTCAGCTTCATGCTGTTCCCTTTGGTCCTGCCACTGGTCACCAATAGAAGAGAGCAGGGCCTGCCCCTTTGCTTTCCTTCACGAGGAAGTTGTAGACCATGATGAGGTCTCCCCTCAGCCTCTTTTTCTCCAGGCTGAACAGACTAAGTGACCTCAGCAACTCCTCACACAGCTTCCCCTCTAGGCTCTTCTAAAATTAGTTGTATGTAGATGTGGCACTTAGGGACATGGTTTAGTGGTGGACTTGGCAGGGTTAGGTTAATGGTTGGACTTGCTGAATGAGGAGTAAATGATTCTATGAATAAAATGTCAGTGCAAACTTCCAGAAAAAAAAATCCCAAGATATCAGTTTAGGATCAGTTACCTAGAGATCAATGACCCACTCTGCTATGCCCAGCCCCTCAGTTCTCCTGGGGGATCTGCCTGGGCACCCACATGCCCAATTCCAGGCTGAGCACATCCTCCTCTGGGGACTGGGATGCACCCAAACATCCCAGCCAGCTCGTGTTGCAGCTGGAGAGTGTCAGTGTGGTGCTCCCCGCTGGCATAGCAACTGGTAAATGTGAGCTGGGGAGTTCATGACACTGTTACAGGCTTCCTTCACACAGCAGAGCGGCCGCCTCTGCTGAAGTTGTCCTCACCAGAGCCCGTTCTTTTTGTGGTTTTACATTGTCAGGTTCAAGATGGGATGGAAGAGAAGCAAAACCGGAGCAGAATGATAGATAGAACGGAATTACCTTTACAGCAAGTCCACATTTATTCATGGAAATCTGGTTAACTGGGCTCTAAATAGTTTTACTTAAATCTCTTCAGTTTCCATCTGAATAAGGTCTTTAAAAGCAGACAGACGATACTAAATCAAGTTCACTGCAGGCTTAGCTGCAGGAACAAGTTATCCCACCCCACTGATCCACTCTGACTGTCTGCAGCAAATGCTAATTTGAGGTAACTTAGCCTTGATGAAGGGAAAAAGAGGGAATTAGCTAAAGGAACATCCATCCCAGTGAGTCAAGATGGTGAGACTTTTATTTAGCTGCTTTAATTAACCAACACCATCTTCTTGTGTTAGCAGCTTCTTGCTGCTCCAGGGGATGGAGAGCATTCAGGTGCAGGACAGTGGTACCCATGACTGCTTTATTAGGATTATTATCCCTCTCACTCTCTGTGCACAGAAACACCACAGTCCAGCCAAGCTTAAACAACATCCCAGCTGGGTCACTTCAGATGAGGCCAACAGGACTGACTTCCCTTCCCTTGGCAGAAGCACAAATATCCCCAGTGTCACACTGGGAGCTGGTACCCAGGGCCAGATTCATGTTGTCCATCAGCAGTAGTGGCTGGCACCCTCTAAACAGGAGGCTTTTTTTTTTTTTTTCTGTGCTAAATGACATGCAATGCCAGGGCACTTGCCTGCCTTACAAAGGAAAGCCTGGCCTCAGCAGGGGCACAGCTGCCTGGGTTATTTTGGTCATCCTTTGGATGTTTCTTCATGTGCTGACTTGAAAGAAGTTGTTACAAAGATAGGCTTCAGTTTTAAAGAGCAGCATGAGGAAAAGCAAGCTACCTGCCCCAAGCCAGTTGTCCCTAGTGGAAGGGACAAAGGCCATCAGGTACAGGATTGTGCTCCAAAGCCCAGAAATGGATCTGAACTCTACTGGAGACCAAGGATGGAGGAAAGTGTGCTTGAGGGTTTCTGGAGAAGTGCTGTCATGGGGTCTGGGGACAGACATTCTACCCAGCACCTCTGCTGCTTTTTCCAATGGCTTTGGTTGACCTTGAGAAAAGAACATTGTTTGTCCCTTAGAGCTACAACAGCTCTCGTGGTATAATCCCTTAGCCTGTGCTAAGCAACCCTCCAAGCTCCTCATTAGGACAGAGCCAGTTAGCAGTGATAACCTCCAGGATATACCCACACCAGCTCAGGTGCTGCTGCCTGGAGTAACTCTGCATCAGGGGTGCAGGGCCTCAATGGCCATACCCTGATGTCCAGAGGGCTCAGGCTGGTGGGAACTACTCTAACTCACAAGTCAGTTGCATTTTGCCCAGACACCTCTCCTTGCAGCAAACCAGCTGTGTTTGGCCAAAGCCTGGGTCACCCTTCTGGATGCTGTGTGTCAGTTCAAAAAGAGTGGGGACCCTCTTTCTTGGAAGGGTAAATCATGCTTCTGGGTAAAAAATTGTGCCCAATTTATGCTCAGAATTAATTATGCATGATAAAATTTATATGCTTTGGTTGAGGCCAAGTCTTCTGTATTTTTGGCAGAGGTCAAGCTGGTGAAGATCTTATTCTTAGGAGTGTCCCTAGCCCTCATCTTAGTTTGAAGATCTTTTACATGCCCCTTACTGTAGCAGCAGCACCTTTCACAAAGTTCGGAGTCCTTCATCCAGTCAGTAATGTCCTTTAACTGATAATCTGTACACCTTGTTACACATTCAAAAAATGCTAGTAGCTGTTTTTGCTGCAGCACTGCCCTGGAAACTCATGCTCGATACTTTCTCCACCAGGAGCCCCACACCGTCTATCATCTCTGCTTTCCAGGATCCATGGCAGAGCCTGTCCATCTTGTTCCCAAGCTGCTCACCTTCATGCTTTCAAATAAAATGGTATAAATACTTTATAAACTTATAAAATATCAAATATTATTCCTCTCTGTCCCCATTTCTACTTAAAATCCTGCTAAACCAAGCGTCTCCCGGAAATACGGGTGCAGTTACTGTCAGATGGGAAGCGCTCTCCAAGAGGTTTGAGCTCAACTCCAGTATTGTCACAATCGGGCAGCAATTTTGGGCAAGTCCAAGCATATTTTCCACCAGAACTGCACTCTCACTCTGCTTTTGAGTAAGTCTGTTAGGTATTTCTGCTCTGCTTGGAGCAAAACTCTTTTTGTCATAGCTTTCCCTGACCGAGTAAATATGTGCTCAGTGCCATGGCATTGTTCTTTGGGTTTGGGCTGTTTCCAGCTGAATAGTTATTACAGACATAAGGTAGTTTTCTAAACAGCAGGACAGGGATGTGCGTCAGATCACTGGCCTGAATGGACCAGTATCCTGTCTCTAAGATTTTGGACAAGTATTTTGGATGAGATTATTGGAGCCAAGGCAAGTTTAGAGTGAATTTGCCCTTCGTAAATCCTCCCAGCATCTGCTAATCAGCATTTTGGAGAGTTTATGAGCTAGAGGTTATATCTGAATGATTATTTAATAATCCTGATGGACACACCTTGCACAAATAGGCACTCCAACGTTCCCTGACAATTAGTTTCTTCATCTATCTACATGTTGTGTAAAAAGTACTGCTCTTCAACTGCTTCAGAGCAATTGCCTGATAATTTAACCATAACCATTCTGATTTTTTCAGATATACAGGCTAGGAAAGTGAAGACATGCCCTGTGTGCTCACATTTCCCAGAACCATGCACACACGTGGTTTAAATCTCGGTTACCAGGCAAAACGCAGTAAGAAGTGAGAGTCTTCAGTGACACTCCCCGGGCACACGTAGCTGGTCCCATCTCTGCAGGAGCCCAGCTGAGACCTACAAAAACTGAGTTTACCAGGTCACTGGGGCACCAAATGGAGACAAGCAGCTGCCCAAGGGCTGTGATTCATCTGCAGGTGCTCCCAGGTGAGCAGCAGTGGGGTGGGTGTGCAGGGCCCTGCACTGCTGTGGGGGCAGCAGTGGCGACTTCCGAGGGCACCAGCCTGAACCGGGGCTGACCAGTGTTTAAGGCACCCACAGCACGGACTTCAGCAGCATAACCATACTGAGAGGCCAAAAATAGCAGCTAGCTAATCAGTGCTGTGCTAAGTGCATGAGAGTTTGCATGAAAGGTGGGTTGGAGTAAGCACTGCCAACGCCAGGAGACCTGCTGATGTTAGTGGTCCTTTCAAGCTCAAGCAACTGAGCACGAGTGAGAGCATAACCCATCACTGCTGCTACTGGAAACACTCTGGGGCTGCCTGCCATTGTGCTACCTGCCTGACTGCAGGGGTGCAGCACCCCCTGAAGAGACAGCGCATGCAAATGTCTTGCACATCTGTACTTCCAACTATGCAAAGAAAAAAGCCCATTGTGTTCAATGAAGAAATCAAAAGCTCTTCCTTCAGACTGTTGTCTGGTTTTCACTGAGTAATATTATTTTCTTTTAAAGAGGAAGCAGGTGCTTAGAAAGGATTTGTTTTTGCAGTGCAGGGGAACTGCAGGATGCATGGCCACAGCTGAGCCCCATTTTGCCTAGCTCAGAAAGCCCCACTCTCAGCGTAGCTGTGTGTGCTGGACATTCATCCCTCCCAAGTCCTGCAGGGTGGGGGGCTGCAGTCGGCATCCCCTTCCCGTGGCAGCCTGGGGGGCACACATGTTCATGCCTGTGCATACATGTGCCTGCACACACGACACAGGCTGTCCCCACAGTGCGAAGGGCAGCAGGTTGTCTTTATGTTTTCTACCTGATAAAAAGCAGAAAAAAAAGAGAAGTTTCTAAGGTGGCAAAAAAGAGATGAAAATAAGTGTCACTGTCAGTCAGGGGCCCTGTACCTTTTGGAGTCTTGCAAGCTTTAGCCACAAAGTCTAGACTTGACAGGGATGGGAAGGGAGAGGAGAGAAAGGTAATACCACCTGTTTCTCTATCCTTCTCTTTGCCTGCAGACTTCTTCTACCCTTTCTTTCCATCTTGAGTGAAAGTGGCCACTGGGCTGAGAAGCTTTTGAGCAGGATTTACTAACTGCCATGCCAGCTGCTTCTCCACAAACCAAGCTGAATCCATTTTTTTTCCTAATTCACAGGGTTTTCAAAGAAACAAACACAGGTAATCAGTTTTAACCAGACATTTATTTTATCTCGTTGCTTCACCAATACTTTGACCATTTTGTAGTAGTTGTGAATGAAATGCTGTTTCATTATGCAGGAATTACTTACAAATGTGGTGAGAGTTCCCACTGTCCACCCTCACTTTCCTGTGTGCTGACCCAGAGTGTCTTTCCTGCACATGGCTGTGGTGCCTGTGCCCAGATGGATGCTCCATGTGGTCTTGCGGATTGGCAGTGAGAAGGATAACTCCAGAAACCAACCAATTCACAGGTTGTCTGCTGACAAGTGACCCTGGGGGCAAGGCCAACACAGGGTCAAGGAGCAGGGGTCAGGTCTCTCTTGACACCCTGTGTCTAGAATTGCTCAACACAGGGGCCACAAGGGCATGGCACAGGACAGGGACAGCGTACTTGCCCTCCCTTCCCTCCAGCGGCCCTTTGCACAGTCCGCACTGAATGGAAGGGAGAAGAGAAACGGGAACTTCTTCTTGGAATCTTGTCATCCCAAAACTGAGAGAAGAAGTGAAATTTAAATAAAAAGGACTGCTTTCAGCAAAGGGTGTTGAACTTCCTAACCTCACTTTGAGCAGTTCCCATGCTACGGTCTATGGAGATATGGGTGGGTTCAGTTCAATAGTTTTAACTCCTTATTTCCAATCACTAATTCAGCCACTAATTAATTACCAGCTGGCATTATATGAAACATTCCTCTGGTGCCTTCCAATGTGCCGAGAAATCTCAGACTACCTCTGGAGTGAAATGTAGCCAAAGAAAACTGCTTAAGTTTCAGTGAGAACTTGCACCATTTTGGCATCAACTGTAGTGCAAATCTAGCCTGAAATCCTTATTAAGCTCTAGAGAGAGGACATATTAGCAGGTCCTGTGGCCTCACAGGTATCATCAGGCACTCACCAACTCTGCTCCAGTGGGAAAAGGGCCCTGAGAATTCCTCTAGTTTCATTAGTGCATCTTCCAGATGTGGTCAAAACCAAATTTGATCAAAAGAGGAAACCCTATTTGCAGATTGCAAAAGGGAAAAAAAATGGGATAACTGCAAGCATAGTTCTGTAGTGTCTATGACTAATCCATAAAAGGATGCGCTGAGTAATAATTTCTTTAGGAAAATAAATGAAAACTATGGCACGCTCTTCCAAAGCTTCCATAAGGCAAAACTTCAGTGTGATGCAGTGGTCAGAAAGCAGTGTCTCCTCTCAAAGAGACTCAGGATGAAGTATTTCTTGAAATATTAGTGAAAAGTACTGTACTGGGCATTTGATAAGCTTCTCATCCTCAGGATGATATTTGCAACCGTTGCTCTGGGAATAAGAGAACATTTCAAATTCCTTAGACAAAACTAGGCTAAGATGGAATTATAGCTGGGAGCAGATTAATAAACTCCAAGTAAAACATATTACAGGACAGTAGCAATTATCTATCAAAACCAAGCATGCCAAAACTCTAGAAAAATCAGAGTTGTATGTAGATTTAAATGGAAATGTAAACACATGAACACAGGGAGACATACACAGCCAAGCATGGCAGAGATGATGGTGCCTCTGCAAGCCTGGTAGTAGTCTAGCCCCATGGTTTTGGGGCAGCACCTCATGGGATACCCCATGCTTCTTCTGCTCTGTGTTGAGGTGATGGGCCTGGAGTCTTGTTTTTACACAGTTTCCCCCCTCTTTAAATGCAAGTGTAAGTGTAAAATGGTGCTGACTTATTTTCATTAGGTCTAGATATTATCCTGGAGCTCTTCCACCTTAGTTGGTATAGAGACCAGAGTATGTCCATCCAAATCCCCTAACTTATTATTAGTTCTATAATAAGCAATGTCAGTTACAACATCTTTATTCAGGAACTAAAATCACTTAAATGTTCCCTTCATTTATGTGACCCAATGTGAAAAAAGAAACTGAAAAATAGAGCAAAGATTTAAAATTAACTACCCACTACCACAAGAGGTATCAAACCATACTATGTAATTGCCAAGCTCCCTATTAAAAAAGTGTATCTATTAAACTAAAGCATTTCATATCCCTCCCACCAAACTTTGTTCCAGTCCACCAAATCACTTCTGCATGTCCTCAGTCTGATGGAAATTCTCGAGTGTTGAGCCTTAAATACATGCTTGTATGCTTGGTAGCATAGGGGCTTATCAGAACAAGCACCACTGTGGCAAGTGGGCTGGTACTGGTGGCACTGGTGTCACTGAGCGAGAACCTCAGGACTCAGAGGCAGCTGGTTCAGATGAGGATATCACACCCTGTTCTTTCCTGGAGATGGTTATAAATTTAATTCCTTACCAGACATTGTATTTTATCATACAATGTAAAAGGTTCCTGTATGACCTGTTCTAAAAGTTCTGAGTAACCCCCTGTGTCATGAAATAAGGATTGGAATACATCCATACTAAATAAACTCATTAGCTATATTTGCATTATACTGAGTATGTAGTAAATAGGGAAGGGGAAAATACAGTATTTTCCATGTAATACAACTTTGGAAATTTCATCATTAGAAGGATTAATTAATCTTATTGAAGATTATATTATTTCCAGGACCACAACTGTAAATGCACTTGCTCATATCTGGATGTTTCTATCCAGTGGGACCCCTGGTCCACTTGCAACAAAATATTGCATTGTGTGGCCAATAATATCAGTATAGGGCTGCCACTGTACACTGCAGTCCCACAGCCACCTCGGAGAGGAACTGTGCAGAGGTGCCTGGAGGATGGCTTAAGGGTCCAGGCCTCCAAGCACAGAGCACCTGGTGATGAGCTGCCAAACCCTTTCCATAACAAAAGCGGCAGTGGTGGGGAAACGTCAGGCAGAAGGGGGAAATCTAACTTGGGAAGCTGACATTATGGATGAGTACCTTTGGCAGCAGGTTTTACAAGAAACATTAAGTAAAACCCCCAAAACAACAACACGGTTATACGGTGGCACTCCAGCCTCCATCACAGATTTTTTCTTCCCATGGCACTAATTTGTTATATCTCAAACTCAGAGCCATGCTCCAGTTTGCAGAGGGTAGAGGCTGACACCCTTTGCAAAGCATGGTTTCCTGAGTGGGGGTAAGATTGGAGAGCCACAGAGAGCCATGTCTCAGAAAATGTCACCACAGTGCTTTGGCATAGCAAAGCACATGGCAGAAAATAAAACAGAATGCTTCATCCAGTTATAGAAGGGACAGGCTGAGGCTGGACAAGAATACTTTGCAATTTTTCTTTCATCCCTTTCAAGTGAGAAACAGCTTCCTTTCCCTTTCAAGTGAGAAACAGTCCTACCTTCTTCCACCCCATCTACTTACAGAGAAACTACAACAAACAAACAATATCCCCCCCCCAATCAACAAACAAGCACATCCTAAACATAAACAAATAGAATGGGAAGATACTGATGCAACACACATGAAAGACACTGGTTTAGCCACCATTGCTAGACTCCTCAGGAAACCTTGCCAGCCAAAATACAGCTCTGTGTGCTGTTAGAGCTCTTCACCTCACAGCATTAGGCTCTTTTGTCTCAGGTATCTGAAGTCACCTTGGAAGAAGGATGGCTGCTGGAAGAAGGAAACGCTCCAGAAACCAAAAAAGGCACCAAGTTAGACCTTTCATTCCCAACCTGCGCTCCCTAGGCAAAGGCCAGGGAGGAGACAAGGGCTGCCACTGGCTGCTCCATGGCCAGCCATATCTCCCTTTCCTTGCCCAAACTTTGTAGCCGCACACTGACATTTCTCCATAACCTGGCTTTTCTCTGCAAAAAATGCCATTAATATTAGAAGTATGTCCACTTCCTTCTGTGTCTTTCTAGTGGTGTCCACACGCATTGTTAGACTCAATAAGACCCTGCCTGACCCCTTCCCTTAGCTTTCCAAGCATACTGCCATGTTGACTTTTTATAAATTTATAAAGCAATTTTATCATCTCTTCATTTTAAAAAGTAGTCATATCCCTCTGGCATTCATGGGAAGATGGACCCTAAATCTCTTATTTTCTGAAGTCCAGACCCAGCTTATGGTTGGTTAGATGACATCTAACAGGTTCTTTGACCTAAATGGCTCTCTCACCCAAATATTTGCTCTTGCCTGTAGTTACTAACAGTAATCCCATCTAATTAATACCTAAGGAGCCAGAACCACCAGTCATCCCCCCAGCTTCAGTTCTGCCTCCTGACTAGAGAATAACCTCTCCCTCTCACACAGGGGTTTCTTTAAACCCAAGCCTGGAAATAAACTACTTTGAGGTTAGAGTTTTATGTCATTTTTAGGTCAGACTGAAAAATGCTTTTAGTAGCAATAAAAAACCCCCCACCCGCCTTTCATTTCAGCTGAAGTTTAAAGGAGTTGCTCATGTATAAAACCTCTCACTCCCTCTCTCAAGTGGTTTGATGGGGTTTTTGCACCTCTGTCTGATCTGCAGGGATTTTTTCCAGGCATATACACAGCGCTTGCTATTCCTGGGGCAGGTAAACAACATCACTGCTTGGCTGTCGAGCTTTGCTTCAGCTCATTTCTTAGAAAGTACAAGCCACGCAGAAAACCTTGCTGAAAAGTCACTGCATGCCTTAGAAAGTGAAAAACCTGCTCCTGGGCAGGCCCTGAAAGTCTGGCTGCTAGCACTGCACTGTGAAAGCTTGAAGGCAATGGAGCTTTCCCTGCCACCCTGGGGAAGCGGTGGGTGATGTGGGGGTGGCAGGGCACCCCGATCCCACCCATCTGGCCTCCTGGGGCTTCACTGTAAGCAGTCAGTAAGCAACCACCATGCAATTTAATCTCATATTGTGTTATGCAGCAGAGACAGTTTAAAAATAGGCTTCTTGGTTCCAGCCCAATCTCCCCATCCCCCTGCCATATGTGTCTGAGCCTGGCTGCAATGGACATGCAGGCAAGAGCTTTGCCCAGCAGAACATGAACTGAGCAATTGTTTCTAACTAGTTTCTGCAGACATTTTGAAGGGTGCCAGTGGAGGTGCTGCTGTGGGTTTCTTTCACCTGTATTCTGGAATTGAAATTTGCCTCTTACAAATGGGTACAGGGAAGAAGAAACACAGGGACCTGCACTGGTGCAAGCTCTTTGGCTAAGTGGATTTGAATACAAAGCAGATGTGCCACGGTCTGGACCAGAGGATACACAAATGAGTCGTGTACTGATGAGCAGAGAAAGCCACAGCAGCAACAACCCTCCTCCAGCAGTCCTCAGATGAGGTGTAAAGGAAGAATCAGGTATGGCTGCCCTGAGGTGGGGGCATTTCCTTCCCCCCCCCTCCACCAAAACATTCTCACCATTTCTAAGTTTTCAGGCTGTGTTGCTCAGCTTTTGCAAAAACCAAGTAACGGTCCCATAGCTCAAGGACTTCTTAGGCTAGGCTAAGACTGTTAAGATCATTCTTGCAATGCATGTCCTACAGGATGCTTATTATTGAGTACTTGTTTTCACCCTATGAGTATGAGACTGCCTCATGACTCCTAGCATACACCAAAAACAGTATACAGTTTGGAAAAACTGGAGTTTGCATCAGATGTTGACTTGAATCAGACAGTTTAACAAGAACAACTCACAGGCACCACCTGTTCTGTGTAGTTTCCATATAACATAAAGGTTTGAAAATGGTTTATGAGATATTACAGTCCGTGCCCTGACAGCTGCAAGATGTTCAGGTTGTTTATAGAGACTAGAAGAGAACAAGTTCAGCCTTGGCCCCTTCCCCACCTACATGTGAAGCTGTATGTGGAACAAAGCATCTAATGTTTGCACTGAACCTTGTCAACCTCACTTCCACTTGCAGAGCTGAAGACAGGAGAAAACAAGAGCAGAAGACTGCACGATCTGAACACAAATGCAGACGTTCACTTGAGGCTTCTTCCAACACCCTACTCTGCAATACAGCTTTAACCTTTTCACTGTTACTCTGATCAATACTTCTTTCTAATATGATCTTACTGGGGAGAAAAGGTGCTTCCTGAGAAGATCTATAGCTGTGCACCCAGGATAGATACACTTAAATATTTGTAACCCCAACATGACAAGAAAAAACACTGCCCTGCCAACACCAGCCCTTCTCGGACTTGTCATCACTTGGTAATTTTTGGTGTTCAGACACACTGCTGACAGCATTGTGTGACCTGCTTGAATAGGAGAATCTCTGCTCTGGATAATGCCAGTGAATCATAATCAAAATTTTCTGGGAAGAGGTTTTCACCGAGGTCAGCCAACAGAGCTGTAAAGTGACCTACCTCAGAGAAAAATGTCACATATCAAGCAGCAGAGAGGGAAAGTCTTGGCTAAGGGAGGGAAAGGCTTAAAAATTGACATTACCCTCTGAGGGAAGGTATAACCACCATGTGGGCTTTCATTTGCTGTTACATAAATTAGATGCAGCAAACAATAAATATAATTTACAGAGAATTCTGCCTGATCCTGTAAGAGCTATGAAACCCAAGACTACCAGAGAAGCAAAATCTGGAGCTTCTGCTCAGATTGTGTTGAAGGGACTGCTCCAAGCTGCTGTTTTTGATGGGTCAGCCTTTCCCTGCCACAAGGTGTGATGAAAACTGACACTGCATTGTGAAAGTTGGTGTGGTTGAGGAGCTTCATCTACAGCTGAGAAGATGACCTAGATGACTGAAATAAGAGCAGTGACATCTGAAGGTTCCTCCCAGGAAAGGTACTTCGGGGATCAGGAGCCTGACTACAGACTGTGTTGCTCTGAAGAAGGTCTCTCACCACGCAATGGGAGATATGACAGGCAGAAAGCCCGGGGAGAATTGTCTCCCTTGGATCAAAGGAAAACATGTGATTTCTCCAACTTCCAGTAATCAATGGTGAATAGTAGAATCAGCTATGTTGATTTGTGTGAACGTTATGTTAATGACAACATCTGGGAAGGGCAATATGTGAGTGAAGACCCATCAATAGAGTTGTTTGCTCAGGATTTTGTAAGGGACACAGCTTCTCTTGGGACTCTAAGAACAAAATAAAGATCGGATGTAATGAACCAGGACCCCAGCTGACTCCAGAATGACTGAAAAATCCACATGGATTTTTCAAACCACACAGGTCAGAGAATGATTTCAGGACACTTCGTGACTGAAGTCCACATGAAGAAGTGTCACAATTAAGAGATTGCAAAACACAATACCACTATCCAAGTAAGTGATCATGCTGCAGAGATCAGAAATGGCATAACAGGCAATGAGCTAAGGTCTAAAGTTTTGCCTTAGTGGGTTCTGAACTCAAAACAAGTGCAAGCCCTGGATTCTGGGAAGAGAAGCGGAGAGGAGAGGGGAGGGGCAGGAGGGGAGGGAAGGGAAGGAGAGCTAACCCATGGAAATCCTATGTACTTTTCTTAAGTTAAAAGGATAAGAAGAAAGATGCAGCCACTAGAAGCAAAAGATCAGTGCATTAATCTTGATGTTATTTGACTGAGGAGACCCAAAACTTCAATTGCAGAAGGCTCCTGTTTCTGTGTCATAGTGGATATGGCTATGAACCATATTTCGTTCACTTTGTCACTGAACAGATGACAAGAAACTGGAAGAGTTTCAAACAACAGTAGATATGATTTAAGAGACACTGGAAGAACTGGCTTGAGAAACAAGCAAGCAAATGTAAAATGGGATAAGAAATGTGCTAGAGCTCTTTGGAGATTATAAAGCCACTGAGAGGGGAAATATTTAGTTTTATAGAATATAAACAAAATGAATGTACCATAAGTAACCCAGAGCTCTGGAAAATCAATACTAGCTGGTCTCACTGCACTGATTTAAGCTACCAGTCCTTTTTCTTGCACCTCAGCCACAACGGGGACAGTAGCAAGACAGGCAGTGCAGTCTCCTCTCCACTGGCAGCCCACTGCACGGTGGATTTAAACCCTGACTTTTCCCAGGCTAGAAGTGCACACCAAACTCGGGTGAGCTTCGCTGGCCAGTGCCGGTCTGCTGCCCTTGATCCTGCCCCAACATCTCTAGTAATGCAGGGACAAAAAGAAAACAATAGGTGGCAATTTCCACCGCTACCCCAGCAAGAGCTTCTTGTGGCTATGAGTAACCCCCAGTAGCAGCTTCTCTGTAGGGGTTCCCTGTAAATCTGTATGGAGGTGAGAGCAAACACCTCGATCAGGTAGATGCCCCACACAGAACCCCTCTTTTCAGTACAGCCAGTTCCAGTATGTACTGTACATGACTTAATTGCTCCTTAGAGCTGCCTGGCTTCCCTCTTTAGTTGTAATACTTGCAGTGAGTCAACAGACTGACTGAGCCCCAGGAACTTCAGCTGGTCCTTCCGACACCTTCACAAGCCCTGTGCACAGCAGGAGAGAGGACCAGCAGGAGAGGTTGACCTGCCTCTTCAGAGAAGTCCTCTCCTTGAATTGATGGATGCTGGCTTTTACTTTATCACCTTCATGATTTCCACAAGCACAGAGAGCTGGCAGCCTGTGGAGCATCCTTGCAGCTCCACCCCCTCCCTTTCTAACACTCATCCCCATTTCCCAAGCAGGCATAAAGTTGCAGATATCTGTACTGAGCCCACGAAAAATATTTCAGGCCATTCACATCAGAGTTTCTCTGTGATGTACAGCCTGCTCATGGCTGGTGGCTGTTTGTGGGGTGTTTATGCCTGTGAGTTGAGAGATGCTGGCACAAACACCAGTGGGATGCCTGCCCATTCATCCATGCACCCATGTGCTCCCACCCTCATGCACTTTATGCACCCGTGCTCCCACCTACCCATGCACCATGAATCCGTGCGGCCAGGAAGCCATAGCAGCTCCTGCCAGCTCTGCAGCAGTGCTGTTTCCTGCCTCCTCTTTAGTGGCCATGGCAACTGTTGTTGTGTAATGAAGCATTGCCAGGATCCAGGCCAGGAGCAGAGTTTCGTAAAGGAAATTAAAAATAAAAAAATCAAGCCAGGGAAAGGCATGATGTCAAGCCATTAAAATCCAGGTACCCCTCCTGCCTGGCATCACATGCACTTTTCCACACTGGCCCCCTGAAATCCAGCCTTGTCATGACTGACCCAAGTTCCAGCAGCTGAAGAGTCATCACTTGGAGCAGCGCTTGTGGTTGTTTGTGCTGCTGTTCTCTTTCTCCCCGTGGTAATCAAAAACAAATCGTATCCACCACTCATCTAGTTGTTCTTTAAGGAAGTGGTTCAGAAAATGAAACACATATCACTGAGCAGCTAAGCCAACAGAACAGGCTACCTATTGCAGGATACCAGGCTGGAGCAGCTTAAATACTTGTTCTTTTGACCCAGAATTCTTTGCATTTGCTTTGCTGAAAATCCCTTCACTGACAGATAGAGGTGTTTTTAAAAGTGCCAGAGCTTGAAGGTCTCTTTAGGTTTGTCTCTGTAAGGGGCAAATTCACTGAGGAAGCAGGAAGCCTGGATGCAGGAATGCCTGGGCCCTTCCTGTGCCAGCCAGTTCAGATGCAGGAACTCCACCCCTGCCATGATGAGCCCTTGCCAGGCCAGGGGTGTCCCAGGCAAGGGTGCTGGAAATACACTGCAGCCTGCGGAGCTGCAACTTGTCTGGCTTTTGCCTGGGTGATTTCTACAGGAACACAGATGTAGGAGTAAGTGTTCACTGCCAACCGTTGATCCCTGGATTCCACAAGGGCATCCATCTCACCTCTGCAGCCTGGAGCCCTTGCCAGACTGGCCTGCCACAGTGGGAGTTTGGGAGAATAAGGTGGAAATGGGGAAGGAGGGCTGTTTTCTAAACAAGGGAAAGGGAAATTGCCTCTGTCCCCAGCAAGAGTAGGAATAAGAGGAAATGCTATTTTTTCACTGGGCAATTTCTGTTCTCTCAGAGTTTTCGGTTGACACTAGCATTGGTAACTGGTGTCTGTGAGCTAAACACTCTGGGACAACAATGCTGAAAGGAGAAAAACACTAATGGAGCTTTAAAGTTCTTGCAAAAAGTACTCTCCTGAGTCCTGTGTCCCTGTCACTGGTTTCACTTTACTGTAAAACTGAAAGCACCTGCTCTGCCCCATTGTCTGAGCTCAGGAGAGCCCACAGCTCATAGCTTCTTCAAGGTTGCAGTCACAGTGGCTTTCTCTTTTAATAGCAATAAAACCCTGCAGCTGTCAGTCTTCCCTTGCAGGGTCCTCCACCTGCCTGAAAAGCTGTCTGTGGGGAGCAGGGAAGCTGCTGCTAACAGTCCACATGAGGTGTTAATCCCCTTCCAGCACATCTGGGACGAGGGTAGGAACTTTGGGTGAGAGTTTTCATCCCATAAAATGTCTCCTTTTGGCTTGTATAAATACATGTTTATTATAAAAGAGACTTTATGCAAAGATGCGAGAACCCACCTTTCCTTTTCTCTCTTGCCATTGCAATGCAACAACTCCCCTCCGTGCAGGGCTGAAGATTGCCAGCATAGCCCAAGTCTCACCCAGGCAGCTCCTCCATGGGTCTGCATGAAGCATGAAGCAGAGCAGACACACTCGCGTGTTTGGGCTGACATCTAGTGTCGACATGGACGGGAGAAACCAGCCGACTCATTTCTCCCAACGTGTCAACGGTGACCTGCAAGGAAGAAGGAAGAGGATATTTCTTTGGCTTAGTTCTTCTAATTTGGTTAGAGAGATCTGATCCATAGGTCCACAAGTATCTTTGCTCTGTTAACTAGCAAGGAACATAATAATAGAACACTCAAAAATACAATTAAATAATCTTAAAGAAATTTCTCTTCCCTTCCTGCAGCAAAGCATCAGTCATCTGATTTCAGGAAAAAAATTAAATAATTGAGTGGTACAGCTCAACCTGGATGGCTCCAGGGACGGACCCCAAAAAAAAGAATCCCATGGCTTTTATACCCTTACAGTCTAACAGTCTATGTACCCGTTCCAATGGTTATTTTGAGGTCTGGAGTCTTCTGGTTGTTCACTGGCTGAACAATTGTCACCTGTGTCATCTTTTATCTGTGTTTTTCTGTTTTCAACTTAGGTCTATCCACATGGCATAGGCAGAAAAAAAGTCGTAACAGACATTTTATCCAAAGCTGCAGAAACAGACTTCAGGCTTATAAATATGTGAAGGAAGAGGAAAATGTGTTTGTACTGTACTTTCCCCAAAAAACTGAGAGGGACTCTTGTGCAAGAGAGCTCCCTAGGTGCTGTTGGTCAAAGTCTGTGGTGTTTATGCAGGAGCTGGCTTAGCTAAAAGGGCCAGATGGAGTCAGGGAACAGATCTTACCATCCTGACAAAGCAGACATCCTGCCGTTGAAGTTTCCTCAGCAAGTTTCCTGTTGCTGTTTAACCTTTAAATATGTGTTCTTTCTTTTCAGATTTCCATCAGATATTTTTTTCAGACAACCAGGGAATTCATACTTACGTTCAGATGGTGCAGGGCATCTTGCCCAACAAGAAACTATTTGTTCTGTACACACACTTGAATTCCAGAAAGTACATGGAGATACTTTATATTAAACTTTGAATCACTTAAGGATAAAGTATTCCTTCATATTGTTTTAGTTATAGTATATTTTACTTCATACAGTGTTCAAATATATACATATATGCAATTATGGCTACTGTTTATGCACAATACAGACCCTCTCTTTTATTTCATGACCACATTGCTGCCATCACACCACATGCAATCTCCCTCCCCAACATAAACCCAAAATAGCAAAGAGTTGATCTTGGCATGTAGAAACAGTCACTGCAAGCAAACCTCTGAAGAGTAACATACCCATCACCAACTCCTGCAGCTACTGAAAGCATCCATTAGTGACAGACCTCCTCCTGGCTCAGCCCCAGTGCCAAGGGGTACGTTCCTGTGATGGTGGATCCTCTAGGGAGAAAATGGTCTGACATAGCACAAACAATACACATCAAGGTTAATAGCAAGAGGTTGGGGTTTCATAACCCTCTTCCATTATACAAAGGCCATCATAGCACTTGAAGAATTAGTCTTCCTCCAAAAGCCTTATTCCTAATGCAGCTGCTGCTGCTGAAGGTGCCCACTTGGATAAACACTGCCTCTGACAAGGCAAACCACAGCAGAAGAGGTTGCTCTGAGAGCACACCTCAACTACAAAATCTGATGTGTTGGCTCAAAAGGAGAAGATAAAACCCAGTTCTCTGTTACAATGTATGCTTTTAAAGTGATTGCTGTAAGACATTAGTGGTTTCATATTTTGTAAAACCATATAATGCTTTTGTTTTGAGGAAAGGGATACTAGCAGTTGCACAAGGGCCACATAAAACACAACAGATTTGGATGTGTAATCATAAGTTTCTGCCTTATGACTATCCAGAATGAAACTTTGTTCAGTAACTGATGCCTCTCTTCTCTTCGTCAGAAGAGGTTTTCCAAGATCCTCTGATTGGTATCCCATGAATGAAGTCATTCAGTGTTTTGGCTGCTTGCAGATGCTGACTTGCTTCCAGGGCACTTCTGAGTCTTGCCTTTTGGCTGATGGCAGCAATGCTGTTGTGGGAGGGACCCACCTACTGAGAGTTTTCTAAGGAAATGGTCTACACTGGGGTATGAGCAACCTTTATCTTTCAGTTTCTCATCTTTTGCTTCAGATGTGCCCAAAGTGCCACCACTACGAAAACATTTAATGCCTCATGCAATATATCTTTAATTATTATTCATCTAGTAGCTTCCTGACAGATGCTCATGTCATACAATTTAAAATAAAATGCTTGTAATTAATCTTTAGAAATTATTGGTTTAATCTGCCACTGGTAGGTTACTCCTGTGGCATATTCCACCGTGGCAGCAATGCTATTGTGGGCAAGGGCTGACTGAGCAGGGAGTGATACCCAACCCCACAGCACTCCCAAGGGATGTGCCTGACCCCTGTGCAATACTAATTCCAGGAAGAGAACAGATATTGAAAATCACATTCCCAACCTGCCATGAAGGCATAGTCATGAAGGATGCTGGAGATGCTGGTCACAAGGAACCGCCTGGGGAATGGCACAGTGACTGGCAAGGGGCAGTGTGAGCTGCTGGCATGTCAGATGAGGAGAAACCACATCATGGAGAACCAAGCTGGTGTTGGCTACAGTGACTCCTTTCTCCAAGGAAGGGAGTGGATAATTCCAGTGCTGTGCACAGAGCATAGGGAGTGTGTGGGCACAGGCAGAAGATCATCTCCTGGATTTGGGCCTCACCCCCAGGTATGTGGACTTTGATACTTCTCCAGTCCAGCCGGGGTGGAGGCAGTATCATTTTGATGCAGTTTGAGATTCCCACTTAAAGCACCTTGTAAATTCCTGCCTGCAGTACTGGAAATATTTGTTTGCCCTGAGACTCTGTTGTTTCTGAGAGGGTGCAACCATTTCCAGCATGTGGAGGAAACTGCAGCTGTGGCGAAGTATAATAAAATAAGCCAAACTCCAAACAAGCAGAGCAAACAAAGTCTTAACCTTATTTCTTGGAAAGGAAAAAAAAAAAAAAAGGAAAAAGAGATATCCATTTTCAAATGTTTCTTGCATCTGCTAAATGCATTAGGAGCGGTGTTGTATCCTGAACGAGCAGTCATGATGAAAGAAAAATAGCTTCTTTGTGGTGATCTGGTATGCTTGTGACAGCCATTCAGGAGATGATTTACAGCTCTGTGCTGGAAGCTGGACAACTACACACAGTGCTTACATGGTATAAGGTTGTTCTCCATCATTTCCTAACTTCCTTGAAAGAGATGAGTACTTTTCCACCTATTTTCTCTTTCAAAAAACCATCCGAAGAAGGTTTGCACATGTTGGCCATGCCAAGGAAAATAAGTCCTTGCTGGGAACTGGAGGCAGCAGGCCATTGGGCCTGGAGGTTATTACAGGGTGTCCAGTTACAACAGCTGACAGCACTGCAGGAAATCTCAGAGGTTTTTTGATGCCACACAGTGGATTAGCACATCAGCATAATGTCAGGAGGGGAAACATAGAAAATATAAGCCATGTGCTATTAAAACAGATTGGGTGGGGAGTTTTGTTGGTGTCAGGCTGCCCCAGGGACTGGGCTGGAGGAACAGCTCATGCTTTCCACTTCAGGGCCATCAGCTGCCTCTGCTCTACTAATGTAGAGCTTTCCACTCCTCTTCATGGGGGGCAGCCAGGGACATGCCAAACAGGATGTAGTCCAGAGCCCAGTCAGTCAGTCCTGGTCAGCCCTGACCTGTGACAAACAAGAAGCCATTTTTTCCAATAGATTTGCACTCAAAAAAATGTTGGGGACCCATGACTACTTGTGACAAAACTTTCAAAGAAAACCAGAAAACTACTTACACCCTTAACTTACCCTTAACTTCCCTTTAACGGGTTAAAGGGAACACTCAGGAGCAGCACAGTGCAATGGCCACTGAGGCAAAAGGGACATCAGCATACAAGTACAGATAGGCTTTACACACGCCCCCCTTTGCTTGTTTGCCGACATCCAGATGGGTTGATCTGGGCTAGAGGAAAAGCTATGCCACCAGAAGATGTGCAAACAGCAGCACAAGCAGGATCCCCTCAGCTGGAGGCAGTGAGGTCTCTCCGCAGACAGGAGATGGCCCCTTGAGCCCCGAGCCATTCACAGAACAAGGGGAAAAGGAGAGTGTGGGCTCTCAAGATTTCCAGCTTCTTTTAGCACACAGTGCAGCTTTCTAGGAAAGGTGAGGTTGGTTGAAAACATATTGACTTCAGATGTCTCTACTAAGGGAAGAGCATTTTTACACAGCACTAGAGGAGCCTCCACATTGGGGCATATTTCAGGGAAAAGAAAGGTATGATTTCACTCAAGTGTACAATAAGCTGCTTGAACAGAGAGGAGCAGGATATCAAATGACAGGCTGTCTCCACTACTGGAACTGGAAGATGTGATTATAAATCTCAGTACTGTGTAGAAGAGCAGTAATCTAAAGCCACAAAGTCAAGGTAATTTAGAAATAGGATGCAGACGTGGCATAGGGAATTGAGAGGAAACTAAAGCCACCGAAGTCCTGCTGAAGTCTGCTTTGAGTTGCAGTAAGAGATAAAGAGGACAGAAATCGAGGTGGTTTGTCTCAGAGAGAGACCTGTGAAATACCCAGATGGAAAAATCAGATCAGATCCCTTAAGGTTGAGGCCTGTCCTGCCTCCTGTCCTCAGATAAAAGGCTCCTGCCATCACTGAGACCAGCTGCAGCCATAAGCAGTATATTTGGATTTCCCAAAATGAGCACACAGCTAGTGAGAGAAAGTAATACTGATGCTAATGTGACCCTGCTCTCCTATAGGGAAGGACATCACCAACAGTGTTTAGACAGGGATGGGACTTTACCTATAAGAAAATCTCATGCAGATACGGCTTTGCTTGAGAAGTTGTAGCTTGCTGATGGAGAAACACCCAAAGCTGGTAAACAGATATGTGAATATTTCTCTACCCAAAGCGTGGGTTGGGTTGTAATACAGCTGTGTCTTATCTGTGGGAGCAAATTCTCCAGAGGTGACTCAGTAGTCAGTGAGATGGAAACCAGATGGTCATTGTTTCTGGACGATGGGCAAAATTGAGACTTTATTCTGTGTCCTCCAGGTGAGGATTTCAACGCCCAGCACAGCCTTACTGATGAATAACACACAGTAACTAAAATCCAGGACTGATGAGATAAAAAATATGAAAGCCAAGATGAACAATGTGCAGTGGTACATGAAAAAAAAGCAAGGGCAACAGTAGGCAGCAACTTGGAAACTCTGCAACACAGGGCATGCTTGCTGCAGGCAGCCTGTCAGAGGCCAGCTTCTGGCACCTAATTATAAATATTCTCAGGTTAGCTTAAATAACTACTGTCAGAATAAAGGCCTTTTTCTTTGTTAGGTCATGATGCAAGCCCAGCTCCCACAGTTCTTAAGCACTGATGTCAGAAGTTAAAGCCGAACTCTGTATAACCTCCAGGCTATAAACGATGCCAAATGCCAGATATTTTGGGGTTTTAAAATGACATTTTATGCTAGCCCTGAATAGTTTACTTTGGATGTTTACTAAGTTTAAGCTAACATTTCAAGTCTCTTTTGTGCTCCATGTAGAAGTCTAGCAGAAAGATCAAACACAGAATATTATTTTATTTTTGGAAAGTAGGCACATGAGCATTGATTTGCTAGATATTTCAGTCTCTCAAATTACCCCTCAGTTAATGGGAAAATCTGAAATCTAAATACTTTGCTTAAATAGGTCTACATTTGGCTAGCTGTGAGATGTAAAATTGTGTGAGATTGTCAGATTTTAAGCTCCTACTTTCACTTTTAAGGCTTCTGCTCAAACAAGGTCATAAACTGTCAGGAACTGCTGTGCAAGGCAGCTGTGGACATGCAGAATACCCTATTATTTTCTTGGAGGAGCCACTGGCTTATGAATAGATGTGTTGAGTTCAAGTCCTGAGGAACATGTTAGTGTCACAGCACAGCAGGATCAGTAACACCTACTTTATTTGTCTGATTGTAGTTTTATTTTTTGTACTAAATAAATCAACTTGATCAACCTACTTAGCTTGTCAAGTTTCCATCCCCACTCACATCATTGCACATTGACCTCTCTTTCTAGAATAGCAGTAAAACCCACAGTCGCCTACCATACAGGGAAATGACCATACAGCATGGGTGAAGCAGAAAATGCAGTATCCAGGTACTTAGGACTATCTGGGTTAGCTATCTAGCAGTTTTGACTTGGTGGTTTCGACAGAGAAATGCATTGCCCAAGGTTTCCTCAATGAGGTAAAAACTCCTGCACTGCATGACACTGGCATTTAGGCAAGCAAGGTCTAGTGCTAGTTAAGTAACAACGTTCCAGGGACATGAGTTAGAAATGTTGGGGAAGTACTGGTGGTGGAAATGGGTTCATATCCAAGCAAAACTCAAATCCTTTGGAAGGGGTGAAGACTGGTTTCAATTCAAGATAATAATACCCTTGAGCCATACTGTCCTGTGCTCAGGCTGGCACACCACAGGGTGAGGAAGGAGGTGGTCTTCTATCGCTTGAAGCCATCAGCTGGTGCAGGCTTCCCAGTGTTTCTCAGTGACCTGAGCTCCTACATATCTTTCAGTGGCAGAGGTTCCCTGCATAGTGAGTTTAAGCCCACTGGTGATATGTTTATTTCTTAATTGCCTTCACAACCAGTAGGAAGTAATTCATAAACCTCCAAGGCTCTGCAGGGTTCAGCTTAAAATTGTTATTCCAACACACACTATAGCTATATGAAACATGCTTTTCCTTAGGGGCCTCTTTTGAGGGTTTATTTGACGTGATGTTTGCAGCCTCTTTCCCACCTCAGCTCTGCAGATGTGCAGCCTCTCCTGCTGGGCAGCAGCAGCTGGCTGATATATGGCAGTACTGACTGTGTTCAGTCCCTCTGGAGACATGTCCCCCCTGCTGCTGTCCCCTCAACCCTTCTAATTTTTGCTATGAATGTCCACTGCAGCAGTTCAGATATCTGTGTGAAGCAAGGGGGAATGAGCTGCAATACTGCTCAAGAAAAACCATCAAGAGAATATGCTCTTGGAGGTCTTGGTAGTGATCCTATAACAGCTGGGTTAAGAGAGGTACTAAACAAAACACTTAAAAGGTTTTCCCACTGAATAAATATTCCTGTTCACCCTCTGTAAGAACAAAAAGTTCTAGGATGGCTGGAGCCAGTGCTCTTTGTGTTTAGCAGCCCTGGGTGCACTTTTTTCACTGTGAATTTGTCCCACTTATGCTTTTAACAGTCAGGGTCTCCAGGGATAAGGCCTTGCACACCTGAATGGTGCTATGGTGCGAAAAGCCACCTTCTTTGTTCATTCTAGTTTCATTTAATGAAAGCACAGCCTGTTCATCAGTGTGGACGTTGTCAGGGAGCATTCACAGGCCAGTGCTGACAATGATTCACTAAGCCCATGCAGCTTCTTGCAAGGAAACAGGGAGCCATTTAGGGATCTCTACTAGTTCATGAAGTTTCTTCATCTCCAATAGATATTCCTCAACTAGAAAAGCTTTGATATGACTCATGACTGTTGAAGTGAAGGATGGAGTAAGAGATTTGGAGAGCTGCTCTCTAAACAACACAATTGCCTGAACTGAGACACTTCAAAGAACATTAAACAGCCCCTGGCTCTCAATCAGTGTGGTCACTGTCCCACTTTGAGGTACTCATTATCCAGCATGTGAATGTTTACAGTAAGGCAAGTCTTATACCAGCTGGGTAGGGTAGAGGTAAACTGTGACTTCTTTTTTTGAGAAACAGTGAAAGATCACTGCTTTTCTCCAAGAAAGCTGCAGTTTCTAGCTTTGAAATGCTTGAAATTCTCTGTAGCTAACAAGCGTGTGACTTTATCATAGACATCTGTTCATGACTGACAGCAAGAGCATCCTATTTCCTTTGTCTTGAATTCTTCATGATTGAACTACTGCACACAACAGAAATAACTGATTTGGCACAAAATATCAACCAAGAAGACCTGAAGGAGCAGCAGATGCCTTGCCTAATGCAGACCTCCACGCAGAAGCATTGGTGAGAATGCACAGTGCAGGAGCAAAGAAACTGATACTAAACTCCTGCAGCCAATGACTTCTACCAAGGTAAGACCTTCTGTCAGTTCAGAAAGCAGATACATATATCGCCAGAGGTTTTCTGTGAAAGTCAGCAGAGGGGCTGGTTCCACCTGTGTCTTTTTTATCTTGGGTTTGGCGGGGAGAAGAGGAAGAAGGACCTTAGTCCAGCAGAGTTAAAACTACACTGGCAGAAATCCTCTTCCTCTTCTTCAAAGGAATGCAAGCAGCTCAAGGCTTTTATGTCTGGAGGTGGCCTGCCGTTTTCTCTAATGAGAAGGCAGGCTGTGTTGGCCAAAGTGTTCAACTACTATTGTGTGTGAAGGAGAACAGGAACTGAGAAGGAATTACAAACTGACGAGTCATGTTATGACTTCTTATCTTTCTTTCAGGAGAGAAAGAAGGACAAGTTTCCCTTTTAGATTTTCTAGTTCATTGGGTAAAGGGAAACCATGTTTTACTTTTAGCAGCTCTTGTTCTTCCACGTGCTTCTGGACCTAAGGGCACAGGTAGAGTTGCACTGCTGGGAAGGCTGGTACATCTGACAAGCCAGACTGAACTGTCAGTGTGAGCCCAGAGAATTTTCTTTCATTTCTCATGCTGCGCTTGTGAATTCTATAGAACCAGGGGAAAAAAAGATTCAAGGACACTGGAGGCAGTTTTAGCCAAGAGGATTTCTTGAGCAATCTAAGTGGTTGAGGATCTTTTCTCAAACAAATTTTGGATCAATGGGGTGTCTTCTCATGTACAAATTGAACTGAGGGATTTTCTTTCCTTTATGCATGCTTCTTTCTAAAGCCAGTCTAACAACTAACTAGTGAGGACTGTTGTCACTGGACACCAGCTCAAGCTCTGATAGCTTTTGTAAGAGCATTTGTATCAAAATATTGTTGTGCTGGAGTCCCCACGGCCATCTGGGGCTTTGTGCTGACAGGGTGCTTACAAATGAATGTGAACCAAAGCAAATCAACATTGCTTGGCAGGGATGAAATATATTGCTAGGGTCTGTCTCTGCCAAGCTAGACTGTTTGGCTCCAGTCCCACTCTTCAGGGGGATTGTCTGTCAAAACACAAGTTGGTATTATACAGTGTCATGGTTACTTGGATCTCTAGTCCTTTAACCCCTCTCAGGCCTCATCCTTCTGCTATTTGTTGAGTGGAAACCTGTGAACCTCCAATTCTTAAAGCAGACCTTGAGCTCTGGTACCTTGCACCAATTGTCCCTCATGTCACTGTGCCATTTCAGGTAGAGCTTTCTCTTAGGAGAGAGTTAGAAGATTGCAACCCTTTTGAAAAGAAGGCATTATTTCTTAATGCCATGAAATGTTAAGAAGACATATATTTTGTACCATCTCATGATGGAAGCCTGACTTCTTGGTCTAACCACCTCAATCAACCGGTCATCTTTTCAAGGTGGGAGTCCATTTTGGACACTTTATTGTCTCTCCTTTATTATCCCATTCCTTCATGGGCAGCAGCTGTCGTTTCTGCTGAGCCCTGCTGGTAAGCCCAGAAGCCACCCATTAAAGGACAAGACAAGCCATCGATGTGAATGTCCTCATGGGTTTGCCAAGAGGTCTACCATAATATTTCTCTCCACATTTTTGGACATATTTCTGAATTCATTCAACATAAGTACGCACATAAAAATTTCCACAGTGGCTTGACCAAGACATGATATTACAGGTAGCTCCAAGCCCATAACATACATTTTTTGCTTTAGTGAAAATCCACTGTAAGCACTGGTAGAAGTGCTGTCTCTGAGCACAGATTCTGCAGGGCCATGTCCCATTCTTCAAGTCCAGAGAGGAGCAGCAGGAGGAGGACGTGCATATTCCCTTCGGGAGGCGGATGAAGTGGCAGATCCTCAGCTGAGACCTGGCTGAGTCTGGAGATAGCCGAGCAAAGTGTGACTCTGCAGAGGTGTGACACACAGCACGTGCTGTCCCTCAGGCAGGCAGCTGCCCACACCACTGCCCAGGCTGTCACGTCGCCCATCAGCCCGGCGTGCAGCTGCAGCCTCATCCCCTGTTTGCGGGGCAATAGCAGCCTTGCACAGGCTGGGACGCCCTCAGAACACAGACCGGCTTCCTGGGTCACGCAGCCTTGTGGCCTTCCCTCGTGTAGCAGGACTTGAGTGTTTTCCTTCAAAGTTCAGGCTAGAGCATGCCAGTACCACCTGGCTCTCCCAGGCAATGTCTGCTCAAGGCACCAGGACCTGTTATCATCCCAGCAGACTGGAGACTACAGTCCAGATGTCCTTCCAGGCATGGAGCTTTACGGATGGCCCCAGGGCTCAGCTGTCTCTGACACGAGGTGCAGCATGGCTGTGGGTTGGTTTTGCTGAGAAAATTGCTGCTGCACTGTGAGAAAATACGTGAACTAAAGCCAAGCAAGATAAGAAAAGTCAAAACATAGAATTAAAGTTGTCAAGATGATGATAGCTAGCAATGCAAGGCTTCAAAAATAAATGCTATGTGAAGAGGGATAAAGCCCTGAGGGGCTAGTTCCCTATGTTGCTCTAAAGATCCTTGGGCTGGAGCTTAGAAATGCTCCAAGTCCTTGTCTCAGGTGTAACTCTTATGTGAGGGTATGTCCCAAGTGCTGGGTTCCAAAATGGGAGTAGAAAAAAAAAAAAGGGAAGAAAAAAGTGGCTGGGTGAGTCACAGACAGGGAGATGTCCATGTGGAATGAATATAGTCCACTGGAAGAGAAGTGTCAGGAATTTTACTGAGAAAATTAACACAAGCACAGGCAGCTGAAGGGCCTGAGCAGTTCTGCTCAGCTGCAGGTTCCCACTTCATCCCCTTCAACCTGCCTGGAATGACTCTCTCCTACAGAAAATCCCAGCACACCTTCCCTTGGCAGGGCACCTTCTTTTTTGAGCTGGAAGCCCCATGGGAGAAGGGCAGGGACAGCACCTCTCCAGCCATATCCTGGGAGCAGTGACCTGCAGGCAGCAGCTTTGGCTCATGGGCACTAGCGCATAGTACAAAAGGCAAGCCAGGACATGAGGGGGTTTGCACAGGGGTGAGTAAGTGTTTGGGGCAAAGGGGGCTGAAAGCCATCTTGCTGAGATTGCATCAGCCTGGTGTTTGGTAAGAGGCAACTGGACATGCTGGATGTGCAACTGGGAGCTTTGGAAGGAGCAAACAGAAGTTCAGACATCCACAATGGGGTGGTGGCCAGCTATCACAACCTTCCCCAGGTGTAAACATCTGCAAAGGGCATTTCCCACAGTGTGTGAGACAACATTATGAATACTATGAAATTCTTTTATTTGGGAAAAACAAAATCCATTAGTGAGTTAATATGCAATTATGGTGTACAACAGGTGCTGGCATTGCATTAGAGGTATAGTCAGGTTCCTGTGAAGGAGAAGAACCTCACGGTAACTTGTGACTAAAATGTGAACAGGTTTTCATTTTTAATATGAAATTAGGCACCATCCAGCATTTAATATCTAAATAATATCAACAACCAGAAATGCATCATTTTTCTACTAGTGCATCGGGAGCTGGATTAGTCCCAGTGCAGCACAGAGGAAGCAGAGAGGACAGGGTCCTTCGCAGGGACTCGCGTCCTTGTAGAGGTGAGCTTGCTCAGCTGGTACTCTGCGGTACCGCCATGCCATTGAAACACTGGACCTCAACTCATATACGGCACTTCCCAACTGGAGAGATGTTTTGCCTTAATCTCAGCCTTTCTACCCCAGGCCACTGCCGGAGATAGGAGAAGCGTGCGCACGTTCACGTTTCCGGAGAAGTAACACTCTCTTTTAAAGAAAGTATCCCCTCTCTGTGAGACCTCCGCAAGCCGCAGCCCCGAAGCGGAGCTGTGTGACCGTGGAGCGGGCTCCGCTCTGTGCCGGCAGCGCTGGCAGGGTGGCCGGGCGCCGCGGCCCCTCCTCGCCAGGGTCACGGGCAATGTGCCCTCGCTCGCCTTCCTCGGGTGTGTCAGCCCAGTGTCCCGAGAGCCTCCAGTTACTTTTGTGCCTGTGTTTTCCCCATCCTTGCGAAGCACTTTTTCCTGCCGCTGGGAAGTATCGAGCTCTTCGCTCAGCTCGAGGTTAATCATCTGCTTGCAATTACTCTGTGACCTCCCACGCCCGCGGCGCAGGGCAGCGCTGTAGCTTTAACACGGGCGCTGGAAGCGGGACAGGGACAGCAGTGCCAGGTCCGGCCCCGGAGCTGCCGCAGATCCCTCTCTGCTGCCTGCCATGGGGAGCCACAGCCTCCTCGCCGCCCTCCTGGCCGCTGCCCTCGCCGCCCTCCTGCCGCTTCCCGCCGCCCCCTCGGCCCACCGCAAGCTCCTGGTATTCTTGCTCGACGGCTTTCGCTTCGACTACATCGATGACAGCGAGCTGGAGGGTCTGCCGGGCTTTCGGGACATTGTGAACATGGGGGTGAAGGTGGATTACATGACCCCAGACTTCCCCAGCCTCTCCTACCCAAATTACTACACGTTGATGACGGGTGAGTACTTGGATTTCTGTGCTGTGATCCTCCTCGGAGCTGCCAGCTCCCTGTGCCGAAGTGGAGGGCAGCTCCCTGTGACTTTTTCCTCCAAAGATGTAAAAATGCCACAAGTCGTGCTTTTAGCTGGGAGATTAAAAGCGCTGTGGCATTACAGCCCAGCATTGCTTTTCTGAAACCTGCCCCAAACTCGGAAATGCCGCTTGGAGTTGATTTTTGAAGTTCCTCTCTGCTAATCCACGGTGTTGCTGGGTCCCTATCTGCTGCCACTGCAGCAGCACGGCCAGTTGGAGTTTCCTGGTGGGAGCACTGGTGGGAGCTACTGCATATATATATAGAACATAAAAATAAGTGGGAAATGCATGGAAAATGAATACAGAGCCTGCTCAGGGACTTTTCAGTTAATAAAAATGTGTGTAAACTCAGTGTGCCTACAAGAAGAACTGAGTCCCAGTCAGTAGGTCTGTTTTGGGAAGTTCAGCATTACATTTCTGTTTAAACTTAGTAGACTTTCTTTTCACAGGTCCCTGTCTTAACTTTGCGCTAAGTCATCATATCTGTAATAATCTGAAATACCCAAATAGAAAAACATTAAGGATTTTTGCTTTTGCTCCCCTGCAGTTTTTCTGAATGCCCAGGAGGGGCTTTCAGAAAATTGAGAGCACAGTTATAGTTTTCATGATGCTGATTTGCTTTTAAGTGGAGAACACATGATTACATGATTACAGTGACACAAGGAAGCTGCACAGAGTACAGCTGGGCCAATTTCATCAGACAGGCATGCAGGAAACAACAGTTAAGTGAAAAAAATTAAAAACAATTTTTTCTGGAGTTTCTGATTGGATTCTACTCTGGAGTTATTTAACAAACAAGAACTTCTACCTAATAAGGAGGAGTGAGAAAATTTATCTTCTCCTAAGATATGTGGCATCTTCCACTATCCTTGGAACAATGCAGTGCCCAGTGATCCATATACTGCTTGCTGGGAAAGCAAATAGATGCCATTGTAAAACAGATATCTGACATCAGTTGTGCCCAGCTAGTTTTAGAGATGTTTAACCCCTTCCTCCCTTTCTCTCAAGAGAAACACCTTTCTCTTGCTCATCTCTGAACAGAAAAGAGTGCAAAACCACCACAAGTTTTTGGCTTTTTTTTTTCTTTCATGACTTGGTGCAAATGTATGTATGCAGAATAAATGTTGTGACTGAAAACAGAGGTGTTGTTCCACTCCAGACCATGTTCTTTAGGTGTACATAGGCAAAGCAGCCTAACACTTCATGGGTGCAAAAAAGTCTTTGGATGGAGCTGTTAAAGAGAAGAGGGAAAGTGAGTGACACATTTCACTCCTTACCACATTTAGTCATCTCTCCTTTTAAGTGTGTATGAATAGAGTGAAGTCTCTAATCAGTCTTTTGAGGAGCTTTGAAAACATCCTACTTTGTGCTCAAAAAGGAGTTTTGTTTTAGGTAATGAAATACCACTAGTAGACTTCACATTTGTAAGGTGCTAGAGTTCTACACCCCAGCCTGAAGCAATGAGATAATCTGTGAGATCAGCTTTAACTCTTCTTGCAAGTCTTCCAGACTTTATGATGAGGATATCAATGCAAATATAACTTCATTGCACATAGCAATTCACCTTCCTATCATGTGAGCCACAGTAGCGTTAAATAGGCCAGGAACCAACAGAGGACAAAGTTTAGGTAATAAACATGCCCAAAGGAAGGCCCAAGAGTGCCCTTGAGCCCTCAGGGTGTTAGTGGACCCCACAGTTCTGTCCGGGCATGACAGCAGGGTAAGTCTCATGGTTGCACTGTTCTTACCCTTTGGGGCCATGGTGCTGTCTCCACAGAAAGGAGAGGTTGGGCTGGGAGTTTGGGGCACGCAGCAGATGTAGTGTTAAGCAGTGTCCAGTCTGTGCATGTTCTGTTTACAAAGTTGGGACAGCTTTTGGAGAAAATGCAGCATGACAGGGTGACATGAGCATCATGCTGTAGTGACCTGCTTAGGGCCTGGCAAACTGCCATCTCCCTGTTGCTGCTGTACGAGCATGGGAAAGCTTGCACTGCGTTACATCAGCTATGCATCTCCTCTGCTGGGGAGAGACACAACTGTAACTGGTTTCGTTTGCATTTGTGACTGGGATGTCTAGAAGTCGAATGCTGCCATAATTTCATCTGGGGAATTAGGGACAAACTATTCTTCATATATTGTCCTACATTGCTGCTTCATGAGCTGTTAAGAAATTCACATTACAACCTCCAAAATGTTGTACTTAACATTTGTGAATGTGGCTTCAAAGTATATTGGCTTCTTGCAGCTAAGTCAGCTTAAGATATTTCTGGCCCCACTAGCACATTTCTACCCCTAGCTTGTTCATTATATCCCACCGTTTTTTGTTTTGTTTTGTTTTTGTAAATACTCCTGTCCCTTTTTTCTCTGCTCATTTGCAAGGCCTTTAAATTAAGGAGCGTACATGGCTGCCAGGTCTAGGACAGTGTGTGCATGAAAATGCTGCAGATGGCATGTCTGTCTTGCCTTTATTCATTCTTGTGAACGAGGCCTCTCCTTTCTGCCTACTGCCCTTACCCCACATCTGTGACTCTGGAAAAGTTTAGTTGATACTGAGGGAAGCTCTTCCTCATTTTGGTGGCTTTGGAGGAGGACAGTGGAGTCTGCTCCTCAAATATCATCACTCTTGGGACAGGTCAGTCTCCTCAAACATGAACTCACCTCTTGCTCCTGCCCAGACCTGCAGGCAGAGGTTATGGATGTCAGCAGCGTCGGTAGCATCCGTCCCTCTGCCTCTGAGTGCAGATGCCAAACTGCACACTTCAGCCCTGCCAGAGCACAGCTTTCCTCTGGAATGGGCAACTAGCAAGCAATGGCACGCAGCACAGCTGCCCAATTATCTGCAGGATCTTCAAGTCATTATATTTTACTTTACCAGTGATTTCAAGAGGGCAGCCTTACTGAATTTAACATTCATGGGAAATGGCAAGCGTACTCAGATTTTCAAAGCTATAACCAAATAGATGCAACTGTAACTGTTGACCAAAAGCCCTGTATCTAAAAGCAAATATTTAGTGTATGCTAATGAGAAGCACACCCTGCTTTGCTGAGGCAAGGTGCTTGGTGAAGCGTCAATGCAGCAGGATGAACAGGGCCCAACCTGGGTAAACAATTAGGATAAATATTGGAAGGGAAGCACGGGAGGGAGGTGACTTGCCCGTGGTCATGCAGTGCTGCAGGGCGATGGCAGAGCTCTTCATGGGTCCCCCTCCTACTTATGTCTGCTGTTAACCTATGAGAAGATACTTGCTGGAGCTTCATGAAGTGACACAGAAGGCCTCAGAGCAAAGCTGAGAGCCTGTGTAGAGATCTTTTCCCTTTCTCCACACCTACAACAATTATGAGAAAGAAAACCAGAGCATAGAATTAAGAAAAATGCTAATGGTTTACTTGCTTTATGTAAAGTCACTCAATGATTCAGAGCTTGAGATGAAGCCCCAGTCTTCCTGCAAGCCAGGTAAATGGCATCATAACCTGCTATCTGCTTGAAGAAGCACCAAACAAAAGCTAAGTTACTGCTGGTCCAAAGGGATCTCACTGACATTCAAGCAGAGAAGTTTTTTTGTTACAAAAATCTAGTGCTGTGCGAGGTAGCCCAAGGATGTGCTGGCTCAAAATCTGAATCTTTGAAAAGCAATCTTCTCTAACGACTTCATTCATTCTCAGCTTTGGCTTCCACAATGGCATAAAGGCTTGTTCTTGGGTGGTTGAGTTGCTTTCTGAGCTGCTAGACTGGATCCTACCTGGTGTCCTAGCTCTACACGGTGCAGTTATGACACTGAAGTTGTTGGCCTGCAAGACATGAAATGGAGAATTAGGTGAAAGATGTTGCTGATGACATATGAGAGAGATTTTACAGGGCTTTTCATGGTCTTGGCAAGGGAGGGAAGAAAGAATCCAAATATGTGTATCCCAGAAAGCTCCCTTAATCACACCATGTGCTGTTTGTTTTGCAAAGGAAGGAATTAAGACCACAAGCCACTAGGGTTGTTATCCTGTGGAGAGCTTTTAATTTTTCTCTTTCCCTGCTGTGGCCTGGTGCTGCAGGGAGCTCTCACACCAAGCTCAGTGGAAAGTCTGAGGTCTCCCCTGCAGCAGCTGCCAGCATGAGTTATTGCTTCAGAGCCTTTCATGCCATATGTGTCAAGCAAAACTGAGCACAGTGAGGGTTTGGGTCTCCCTCACCTGCCAACCCACAGGTGTTGGAGGGGTGCTGGAGGACTGCCTGTACCCCAGCTCTCCTGAAGTCCCACCCAGCTCAGGTCACACGGGGCCCCCTCCCATTTCCAGCCAGCATAAACATGGGCAGACAGTATCATATCTGAGATGGAAACCCAGAGGGAATTTGTTTTCCAAGATCCTAACAAGAAATGAAGTCTTTCTGGCAGGTCCTCCATGAGGATGTGCCAGCTGCCTGGTTGGCTGTGCGGCCCCACATCCAAGAGCTGTATTTCACTTGGCCTTCACGAAAAGCAGAGGGAGTCCCTGATTGCAGAGGTGGGGAGGGAACTGCTTGGAAGAGGAGCAAGGAAGGGGCCTCTATATCCCTCTTTGGACAGAACCTGATCTTAAATAAGTGGCAGAGGGGCTTTGAGGTCCCGTAAAGTTTGTGGGGTGGAGGAGGAGGTTGAACAGAGGACATTTCAGTCTCCTGCACACAAAGTGAGGGCTGTGGCCTTTGCGGAGCTGATCCAGACTCACTGTAACACAGTGGTGGCATGTTTGGGGTTTCTTTAAAATACAGGGGTGGTGGGTGGTGCTTTCTGAGTCACTGCTGCTCATTCCTGCATCTGCCATCACCTCCTCCTCTGGGTGGCAGGAGGGAAAGGGGCAACATGGGAGAGGTCTCAGGGATGTGTGACATCAAGGTCTACTCTGCCAGACTGAAGGTTTCACCCATCTTCCATGTTTCATGTGTCCTCCCTCCACTCCTCACTTTTGATGTTGGCATACTTGACTGCTGAGGAGCTTTGGTGGATGATGCTGAAGGCTAATAAATAGCCAGTCTACTTCTGTTTTCCCCTGAGCACAGCAAATCAACACACACCACCCTTCCTTTATTCCATGTTTTCTGGCAGCAAATATCCTTTGGGCTCCCACCCCTGGAATCCTCTGGAGTCTGGCTGGTTTTAGTGGATGCCCCTTTTCTGCTGCCCACTTAATGGTATCCAGATTCCAGCCTGGTCCAGAGAAGGATGCTAACAGT
Organism: Pipra filicauda; assembly: GCF_003945595.2. Classification (NCBI taxonomy): domain Eukaryota; kingdom Metazoa; phylum Chordata; class Aves; order Passeriformes; family Pipridae; genus Pipra; species Pipra filicauda. The sequence continues at coordinate 1,949,412 of NW_024104842.1, forward strand.
TTCTGTTTAGCAGTTAAGGAAGTTCTTAACTACATAAGCAATACCTGTATGTTGTTTGAGGCATAAAAAATGAAAGGATAGGAGTACAACAGGGAAGTTTATTATTGGTACACATGAACTGGAACTACCTCTACTTCACTGTCCAAGCTTAGAAAAAAGCCAGAAGGACATAAAGTGCATAATGAGTGACAAGGGAATAGGATTTTTTTCCTTTTGTTCCTCTTTAAACAATTACAGATGCCAGCAGCAGCAAGGATTTAGAAGGTTCTGTTCATGACATACAGTTTTGAAATCAAGTCTCTTCTTTTTCTTGGATTCACTAGCTTTCTGTTTCAAAAACTGTGTGTTGGGAAGCAAAAGAGCATGAAGAAGTCTGTGGTAATACTATTAACTGGCATGGAAGGGGTAGGGCAAGGCAGGCAAGGGCAGGCTGGAGAAGATAGTGAGAACCATGAGGATTTTAATTTTCACGTTCTTCCTCTCACTTTGTTTACTCAACACCTGCAGAAAGGCTGTAATGCCAAGCACCAAGATTTTTCTCTTTCACCTATAGAAAAAATATTGTAAAAATCTATGTTTGCTTTCTACCAGTTAGAAAAATGGAAACACTTCCAAAGTGGAGAACAGAACAGTTTTCTCTAACACAAGTTCACATGCTAGGAATTGAAATATGGAGTTTTTTCCTTCTTACTAGCTACAACCTCACAACTCACAACTAGTGTGCCTACTACCAGCTATTAGTGGCAGTGAGTGGATATTCACGTATCAAGGTATTTCTTTGCCCAGAGCGAAGTCACAGCTGACTGACAGAAAACTACCATAGGCTCATACTCTCTCCAATGGTGCAGGCAGCAGCTTTGCCCACTGTTTTGTTCTGACCTTCTGTAGGCTTGGAGCTGTGGTGCCCTCAAGTCGTACCCAGCTGTGGGTGGTCAGAGGTCCCAGAGTGATCCCTCAGCCTACCGCTGTCAGTGGAGGGTTCAGGAGAGGAACTGACAGCTTGAAGCCCCTGCTCCTGAGGTACAAAAGACCTGACTTCTCGTACAAGAGGGAATCTGCAACACCTCAGCTGAATGTTTTATAAGCAATTTTTGCGCACCCCAGCCTGGCCCCAGCCAGCCCCAGCCTGGCCCCATGATGAAAGCATTGAATTAAGTTTCATACTCTTAATAAATTAATCCCCTTCAGGGAAAAAAATTAATGCTGTGTATAGCAGAGATTTTTCTGTGCCTTTTGATGTGATCCTACTTGGATTGCAAAGTCTTGCCTGATGCAGGCTAAGGTGTGTATGCTTTGGCTCTGTCTGGTATTGGAGGTCATAAAATATTGGAAAGTCTTTGCCAGCAAGCTCTTTTGCGAACTTGAATTGCCTGTGTGCATCTTGCAAGTACTGTTTTCACTTGGGGATCTGCAGATGGCAGGGCCACTTTGCCCAGGCCAGCGCTCCCCTTGAACTTCTCATGAGCCCTGGTCTTCTCCAGGCCACGTAAGATTTCGCATGTGGGTTTTGTTTTTTCCCTGTGGTTTTTCTTTTCAAAGCAGAGCAGATGAGACCCATCAGGGGAACAGCAGAGTAGGGCATATATCACAGCTCAGCCCTTAGGGGCAGCAACACCATGGTATCTGCTCCAGAACAGGAATATGGTGCTGGTGACTTTATAGTCCCGCTCTCTTCCTCTTTATGGCAGGCAGCCATATAAGCAGAGCAATTCCCAGGGCAAGTCATCCACCGTTTGCATGGAGGAACTTAATTCTTTCCCAGCCTGTATAGCCTCATGCTATATATGCCTATGCTTGCATCTGCCCTCCTGGCTTTTGTCACTGACCGCAGAGTGAGGACATCATGATGGGACATGAGAGAAAAGGTCTCACCATAGTGGCAAGGTATGTATATAATATCAGAGAGTACATTTAGCCACATTCATCAGATTGCAGTACCTTTGCTGTGTTGGCTAATGCACACACCATGAGTTCTCTGATAAATCTCATTTCCTCAGTGCAGAGATAATTTACCTCTATTTTGTTGCTCGATGCACCTAAGTATAGCATTGCACATCTATCACACACTACCTCTCTTGTAAAGAAAAGATTGAGTGTCTCAGAAGTGCATTTTCTCTTGTAATTTACACACAGGTGGTCACTTTTTGATGTTTCGTGCCTACTTGTAATCTTGACATGCAGTCAGTGAAAGACCACCAAAGAAAGCAAATGCTGCAGGAGCACATGCCCTGGTTTCCAGATGTCACATACAGCCAATGTAGGGTGCACAGCACTCAGAGTTACTGTGCTGCTGTTTTGGGTGGCCAAATGGCTGTGTGTTTTGTTGGTTTTTTTAATTTCATCTTTGTTTTGCAGAGATTCATTTGAATGCTGACAAAAGTGCCTGGAGACATGGGAATGTGCTTTAGACAAATGCTGTAAGAAGTGTAGTGTTCAAGTAAGCTGTAGCACGCAGACTTGCAAATGCTTTTGCTGGCTCTCTTCCAGAAGGATACAGCAGTTATCATATTCCTGGGAACTATACCCTCTTTGTTTTCCTATGTTGCTGGTGGAAGGGGTAATTTTTACTACAATTGCAGTGTGTTTTAATAATGACATCTGTATGCTGAAACTGCTTTTTGCCCTGCTTCTGTTTGAAACTCTTAAGGTTTGATTACAGAAGAAAGCTGCTATAATGGAAGAAATAAAAAATTCAGCACTTTATGGTGACTCTCAAACACCATGATAATAATCCAAAAGAAGCTCACCAAAGGTAATTTTCTTAGGCTGGAGAAAACAAGTTAAAACAGGGGATGTAAAGAACTGGGATTGTACAGGTGACCCAAAAGAAACTTGAGAAGTGATCTTAATTCTTCTTAATTAAGAAGAATTCTTAATTCTTCTTAATTAAGAAGAATTAATCAATAATTAATTAATTAATTGGGGGGCAGAAATTCTTGTTATTGGAGGGCTTTTTAATCTAGTGAGCAAGGCTCAGAATAGCCATGGTTGAAGATTAACAAAGGTCAAAAATAAAATTAGAGACCAGGCATACTTTTTGAACAGCATTTGCTGATGATACACATTGGGATGTGCAACTCAAGGAGGAGATTGATTAGTTGATTATTGATGATTATTGACCAAAGAGTTCTGGGGTCTTTCTGGGACACAGGCCTCAGGTAAGCAGATGTGAATGGCATTAAATGGTCACCTCCTTTGATCTGTCTGCTCATCTGATTTTCTTTTCTGGCCCTGTGAACCAGGGATATCTGCAATGAAAATTGATGCCTTATAGTCTTCTATACCTCTTTTTCAATATTAAAAAGAAAGACTTGTAGTCCATAGAAAGTCGAAGTCATCTAATGTGGAGATCAGAACACTGTCCTCTGTATTACTGCAAACCGTTAATTAAACTTTCCAACAATACTACAAAGACCAATCTCCAATTTCTTCCTTAAAGACAGGGGACAAAGAGATAGGAGACCTTCAGTCCTACAGGATCACTAGCAGCTGGAGCTCGTTGATTCTATATGAAGACTACATTGTAATCATATAGATACCTATCTGTAGGTCTCATACAGATACAGCTTCAGTACTGAAATACAAGTTTCCCAGGCTGGCACAAGTTGCCTGCCTGCAATTTATTAGGTTGATAGATGCTTAGGAATACATCAACTTTAAGAAGCTGAGGTTGCCCTCTAAGTTTAAGGCTGCATTTTTGATGCACTATAGAGACTTCCCTCCATCTCTTTTGAGACAGCAAGGAGAGCACTTGGCAGCCTGAAGAGGACAGATTACTGCCCATCCAATCCACCAGTTCTCCTGTATTAAACCTGTTTGGTTTAATATCATAAATAGTGACTGCCACAAACTGGGACTGCTTTTCTGCTCTGGGAACGAGGAAATGTTTTGCATAATTGAAATACTTTGTAGTAGAGAAGGAGAGTTCAAAATTCATTTCAAGGTCACATGTACCCAAAGTATACAGAGTCTTCTGCTTGAAATGACACCTTTTCAAAACAAGCATACCAAGGTTATTCCAGTTCTGATCACCATGCTCAGGCTCACAATAATCAAAGCCTGTTATCTGGATCCCTGCAATAACATGATTCACCAGCTAATGATGACAGTGTCTAACACATGCTTCAGTTGTTGCTTTTTAAGATATGGAAATCAGGAACTTCCAGTACAACTTAGTCTTCAGCATTTCTTTTCCCATTTCTGTTAATTCATCTGCAGAATAATTCTTAAAATATAGTCTCTTCTGACAATGACAGGAAGTAGGAGGCATCTCTCAGTTATTATATACTAGTTTCTTGTAATCCAAAGTTGCCCAAGGGCCCCTAAGATACAGTAAGAGGGCTGAACATGCCTGATGAAATGATTGCTGTGCCCACAACCAAGAACAAAGCATGATCATTAAAAAAAAAATATAATGATAATCGAAAAATAAATGTAACCTAAAAAAGTTTTTGCCTAGTTTTTGCTTGTTTGCAGAAAAACAATGTGCCCTATGGAAAAAGGAAGGAGAAATGCGAGTTTCCCGAACTTCATTCAATGTTTTTAGATTCTTATCCTGTCCTGGTCATAGCCTGCTTCCCGCAGCCCTCTGATTCTGAGTGCTGGTGGGTACCTTAAAATGGCCTCAGACTTGGTAGGTGCTGCATGTATCAGAGGAGCCAGGTGGCCCCCGCGTGTGTTGCTGCTGACATGGTTTGTGTGTTTGGGCTGGGTGCAGGATGGTGAGCAGGCCATGGGTGCGGGGTTTGTTTCTTCTGGCCTCAGCTGTCTAAAATTTGGCTGCCTGAAACTAAGAAAATGCTGTAATCTTTCACTACCGTTAACAGAGAGCAATATGCACCTCCAGATATCCGAGATGCCTGTCTTGGGGTGGCATGATTTGCTTTCTAGACATGCCTCTTCTTATCCACTGATAGGCAACACGGGGCTGACAAGTTTCAGCAACTAATTTTTAGGTGGCTGAACTGTAGGATATAGCAAGCTAACTAGAGCACCTCAATAAAAGGTAGCAGTCAAGGAGATTTTATGAGCAGTTGCAAGGTAAGAGATCCCTGAGTTCAAGTCAGATCTTTTCAGCTGATTTGCTGGATGATCCAGTAGTAGCAGCGGTGGTGCTGGTGGCATCCTTCTGCTGGAGAACACCAATCTGATTGTGCTGGTTTTTTTGTCCACCCCAAAAGGTCGCCACTGTGAGATCCATCAGATGACTGGAAACTACATGTGGGACCAGAAGGCAAATGTATCTTTTGATATTGGTGTGAATAAAGAAAGCCTGATGCCTCTCTGGTGGAATGGATCTGAGCCTTTGTGGGTCACAATGACGAAAGCTAAAAAGAACGTTTCCATGTACTATTGGCCAGGTAAGTTTATGAAAAATTGCTGCCATCTTAACAGTGCATCTTTACATCTGAGCACTCCATATTCTGTAGGAATGGCTCTCTAACACAGTCCTGGAATACAGACAAGAATGTTGAGTGCTCTGCTAACCACTCATATAAATGAATTATCTTTTCTTGGGTCATGATAATTTGTATATGCTTACAAAGGAAAAGACTGAAGTGTCACTGGAGGCAGCTTTCCACCAAATGTTACCTTCAGGAGGGCACTGGCTTGCAGAGCATCCCCTCCTCCACCGACTGCTCATTCCTCTTGCCTACCTGTAGCTTCTGCTGTGCTGAATGGTTGCTCCATGAATGGTTCATGGTCCAATTAAAGTTAAACGGTAACCAGTCTCCCACAATGCTTGTTTGGTTTTAATCTGGAAATTAGTATCTGAGAGCTGAAGATGATCTGCTCTGTGGGGACAACAAAATCCAGCTGAAAGCAAAGCATCCTTGTCCTCTTGTCCTCCTTCATTGTTGATTGAGTCGAGGTCCCAGTTGCTCTGAGTCTGAGCCATTCTTTTGGACGGACTTGGCCTTCCTGTTCCTCATTTGTTAGATACTGGGCAATTGAAATGACTAGAGATGTATAAAAATTAGTCCTTTTTAACAAAAAGAGATATCTCCTTAGACTATCCATTTAGGGACTCACATGGAAATAAATGTTCCAGCTCTGCAACCAGACCAAATGCCTTGCAAAGTACTGAGATTCTCAACTTTTTTACCTTTTAACTCTGCTACTTATACTAATCAGTACGCAGATATCCTCATATGTGCAAGTGCAGGCTAAAGGACCACAGAGCTATTAGAAGAGCTGTCCTGGATACAGCCAGTGCCAGTAGGGCAGCGGCAGCTGACCCACACCGTGGGCTCCTGGACTGCTCATCTCTGCATCCCGGTGCACATGTGCCTGGCCACAGTCTGTCCATGCAATGTGGCTAATGGTGTCCCAGATAAAAAAGTCCACAGTTCTGAGGAATGGGAAGAAAGATCAAACCAAGATGGAAAACACTGAAAAGCCATCTAGAGTGTTTCTATAGTAGTGAAGAGCAAAAAGACCTGAGGGTGACAATATTGCCTTATGGACTCGGAGGCAGTCAGGGTGACTGACATATGATGGTTTGGATCAGCCCTGAAAAAAATGCTGCTTCTTACTGAAGATCACCCAAGTGACCTAACAGCAATGCAAATAGTAGTTATACAAGAATGCAGAAATTCTTCTAAAAATTTACAAAAGACCTCTTTCTATAGACTATTCATTTTTACCCACTAATATAATTGCTCTCAATAGGTATAATTATGTAATGAATAGATGTAACAGCCTACAGAGAGATGCTGAAATAAAAAACCCAACAGTATCACTTTCCATTAAATGCCTTTGGACTTTACCTAGCTCCTACATGTTGCCCTTTGAGCAGTGTTTCCCAGGGAGAAGACATATGAGGTGTATATGTATGTATCCTTGCATACATATGTATACCCTTCACTCTTCTCTGCCTGCTATTTCCAGTTGAAAATTGCAACAATAGAGCCTCCCTTTTCCCAGTGCTTATGCTGCCAAGTGTATGCATTGACTCTTATGACACTGAGGGGGAATTTTTTGTGGATCTAGTATTTTAGCTGTGGACTGTGACATGTACATCTGTCTCTCCTTAATTATTTATCTGTGATGAGTGACCTTTGGCAAAGCCATCAGTGCCTCAGTTCAGCAAACGCTTAAGCACATGCTTATTTTAAGGATATTCATGGTCTCAAAGGACACATATGCCATACAAGGTCAGGCACAGGGCAGGAAGTGGGGTGAAATGTAGAACTATTGAACTAAAACACAGGGTTGTTGGGCTGCAGTAGGACTCCAGGTGTATCTGGGGTAAACAGAAGTCACTCCAAATGCAGTAATATTTATTACATTTTCCCTATACAACTTTTTAAACTGTTTTCTAGTTCCATAGTAAGGACGAAATCCTTTATAAAAATTCTAGATCTATCATTTTAAAACTTTAATTCTTAACAAGACATTTGACTTGGAAGCAATACTAAACAAAATGAAAATAATAAAAAAAAAGATTTCATAACCAAGGCGAGTAGAGGTCCCACAGACATTTGCACTACATATAATCTGCTGTTAGTGATTAGCTTTCCAGCCTGAGGATATACTTCTGCTTAGTAGTGAATCTTACAAATATGATAAAGAACCAAACAGGAAAAGTTTCAGAAACTCTTCATAAGAACAGCAGTATAGAGCCAAATTCAACACACTTTGTTCTGGAAGATGCTATTTTCTCTTTAGCCAGCATTGAAGACAAATGAAATCAATCAACCATAGCAGAAATGCCAGAGAGCTGATTCCCAGGATTAACTTACGCCACTGCCATTTCCTCCTCAGGGCCAGTTCCAAGCTTTGCAAAGTCTGAATGCAAAATCTGCTGCTTCATATTCTTCCCTACATTCCTCTCTCATGTGTAGTCAGTGCTTAAAGAAGTAAAATCCAGACCCCAGCAAACAGGAACACAGAGCAGGAGGGTTGTCGGGTGCAAATGACCATCCATGACAACTTTATCTGTGAGCCCAATGTAAACCCAGCAAAGACAACTCATGGGCAGAACTCATCTGGGATCTCCTGATGCTGGAAGCAGAGGAGCCAAAATATCACCATGCCAGGGGTCCCAACCACCAATTCTGACAAAATGTAAGACCTGGGCTTGTAAGGACATTTTTCTCCTCTCTTCACAATCTACATGAGGTGAAATTCTCAGGCTCATGCCCAGGTTGCCTGTCTGAAGCACTGCTGCTCCAGTGGATGGAGAATGCCCAGAGGAGTGCAAGAGCATTCCAGCAGTCTTGGCAAAGTCAAAGCTTTGGAGTGATCCTCAGCCCACTGGATTGTGTCACCATAGGTGCTCAAACTCCTTTATTTTCCAGCAGCCTGTGCTAACTGCGTACGCAGCTGCTTCAGCTGAAGTGCAGTGATATCTTCTCTAAACACTGAAATGAAAGAGGGAAAAAAAGGCTCTGAACTCAACTTTTGCCATTTAAACACAACATTTACCAGATCATACAGCTCATCTGGAAAGTTTTCAAAACTTGTTATGACATGAAGTGTCCAACTCTTAAATAAATGTTTAGAAATGCAATTTAAAGCTGGCAGAGGTTCAGGTCTCCATGTCAGATAGATAAAGAGGAGCCCATATATCACTCTGAAAGAAGTCCTTATTCCTGCTCCAGTAGTTCAGGTTTTTAAATAAAGGTTTAGTGTCACACAAAACTGTGAAAAAAGGTATCTAACATCTTCATAAATATAGCTTAACTATTTGTAGTTTAAACAAGAAAAAACATTCCCTTTGTCTGTCTCCAAATCTGTTTAAATTTCCTTTCCCATAATATTTAAATGAGAAAATTTACCATCTATCCTGGTCTCTACCAAAATGAAATCTAAATATTAAAAGTTCTTCGTGGCCAGTATTTTGGAATTGTAACAAACCTTAACATCAAAAATCCAAATTTAAGTTCTGTTTATCATAGAGGCTAAAAAGAAAAAGGAAGCTCTTGATATCTAAGCAGCCTGAATTTTCAGTGGTACTGCCAATGAACTGCATACTTGAAGACCAATATTTAGTGGCCAAAATGATTTCTAATTGTTGCTACGTCTATAGTCTTTTCTGTCATGCTCATCACCTGACAATCTAGAAATAGCAAAGATATCTCAACAGCTAAAATATCCCAGATCCCCAAGAGGTTAATGCTTCCAGTTATCCTGTGAGTAGTTCTGAGGGATGTTATGTGAGAAAATTACAATCTGATGTCAGTATCTGAAGAAGAAAAAAGAGGCAAAGTGGTAGTATTAGTCACTGACTATGAGCCATCCTACACCTGAACAAAAATACTAAGTGTTCCCAACATCTTTCCAAGTGCATCCTTAACTTCTTGCCTGGCTTTAGAGCCAATCTTTTCCCAGACTCAAGTGTCAGACAAGAAATTGGCTCCAAAGTTCTAGTTCAGTCCTGAAATACTAGTAAAACCCACAGAAGACTACTGCATCACTTTTAGCATCTGAGTTAGCTGTAAGCCCATCTTTTGCTGCTGGTAGCACCCAAGACATCCTGCAAAAGACTGAAGCTGCATGCCCTCAGGGCAGGGGGCTCCCTGGATATGACTTCAGGAAATTTATGGAATACATTTTTTTATGATTTAGTTAGGTAGCAGCTGGGACCTGTCTCTGTTGCACAACATAATTTCTTGAGGGTGATGTGTGCAGATGTATAGAAGTTTTACTGCGGGATGGTCTAGAGAGTCAGTTCTTGTCAAGTGATCTGCAGGCTCTTCAACCAGGTTGCAGATTACTTTCATGGTGGATTGTGGTGGAGAGATAAACAGTAAAGAATCTTCATGCAGAAAGGGGAAGATTAAATCACATATGTTTGGGGCAACAGGGGAAGAATTAAAAGCGAGCATCATCACACAGACCCACAGTTTTAATAGAAATAAAATTTAGATAGAGGTTTAAGATTATGCAGATGTGTTTTAACAGGAAAATAAATTATTTTACTACATTTTATGTTTATTATTGCAAATAATTAATCATAATAGATGGAGTCCCTTAAAACACGCAAACTATGTGGAGACATAGGAGTTGTTGCCACAGGTGAAGAGACTAAATCTCCCATGTGTGCTAGGGCTCTAACTTTTGGAAAGGATAATTTCCATCTAATTTGTCTGGCTTTCTGCAAATCAGTGAAGATTTTTAAAAAAACTTCGTAAGCTTAAATATTTAAGTTTTTCTAATGTTTCATGGTACTCCTAAATAGTCACAATCAGAAGTCTCTTAGCCAGCTTAGCCTGCAAGTGGTGTGCCTTTTCCCTGTGTCCCAGCACTGGATCTCGGCAATGTAAACTCATGTGGGCTGAGATGCAAGACACTGAAAAATTCTTTTTATTGAGTATCCCAGTAAGCAAACCACTGTAAATCATCTCTTATAGTAGTTCTGCTTAGTCTAGTGCCCTTTCTGTACTTAAACCTCCTGTGCAACCTTCTCCCACCCCAAGCAATGAGTCAAGTTATGACAGTCCTTAATGCCTATTCCTTTCATCCCAAAGAGAAGCAGAGGAACCCAGACGTAGACAGATTCAGGCTTTGGCTTAGAGTTGTCTTTTTGACCTGACTGTGTTGCTGTATACAGAGGCAATATTGCAAAAGATCTCTTTTTTATTTTCTTCCTTGTGCCCAAGGAATACACCAGAAAATGCCTAACAGTGATGGGAGGACTCGGGGGCTCTGGAATAATAATTTACCTGAATCCAGTGTTTCTGAAAGCACACTTCTTTTAAATATTAATGTTATTCTGCAGCATAGTAACTGGAGAGCAAAAGGGCAAAGAAACCTCACAAAAAACATGTTTTTTTATGTTCAGGGCCATGTTCTCCTGTAGGATTTGTTGCTGTAAATTTTTAGGCCACGAAACAGACTGTATTTTGCAAGGAAGGCTGCAAGTTACCAAGAGAGTTAATTGGTTTATTCTGTTTTAATAAGACCTCCTGGGAAACAGATTTAATAGTGGAGTGCCAGTATCACATAATAAAATATGGTTTATAAAGGATATTACAACATAAGATACAGCGTGTCAAACTGGAAAGCATTTGCTGAATTTTCAGGGAACAATATCTAAATCTATTATGTTGGAAGCCTGGAAATGAGGCTATGTGGCCACAGTAGTTAAAATGAAAACAAGCTAGCAATTTAAATGGAAACAGTCTGCCACAAGGGAATCAAGAGTTTTATTGTGGGAAGGTCACACAGAGACCTTCCTTTTACAGAGGGAAATTAAAGGATCCAATGTACAGTTTGCTACGAGCACTCATCAAACCAGCCTCTCTCTCCTTTTCCCTTCCCAACCACACGGTTTCCTGCAGGAAGGTGTAAGGTAAGTAATCTTGGAGGGAATTTACAAACCTGAACTCAGACCGAATGGTGTGGTGATCAAGGTGAAACAGCAGAGCTTACCACATGTTTTGCTCATAGGTTGTGAGGTCGAAATCCTTGGAGTCAGACCAAGTTACTGCCGCGAATACTTCAGTGTCCCAACAGACAAAAACTTTGCGGATGCCATCAGTGATGCCCTCGAGACCTTGTGGTATGTCACTAGGTTTTTGCAGTGTGGGGTTTCCTCTCTCAAGGACAAGTATTTGGGCTTACTATCAGAGATATTTTCAGGACTGGCTCCCAGGTAGGAAGATGGTGCTGAGGCTGCTTTACAGTGCTGTCCAAAAATACCACCATCACCACAGAAATAGGCCCTTACATTAAGATTGGAGGGAAAGATGTGCTCTTTTCCTGTGTAGGTTACAACAAAGAGGAGACATCCTAACTTACTACTTTTAGTTTATTGTTTCAAGCAGCTTCAGGATGAGTCTCTTCGCTGCAAGAGCAGACTGCAGTGCTTGGATTTAGAGAGGGAATTTGGAAATTCTGAAATTTGGCTTCGGTGACTTGTTTACAAGACTGATGCTTTGGCTTCTTCTGCATTTTAGAACATTGCAGGCACAATATTTTTGGAGTGGGCATTCATTTTGTGCAATATGAGGATATAACAGAGTAAAATAGAATAGTTCAGTTGGACAGGGCCTACAACAACCATCTAGCCCAGCTGATGGGCATATATATCTCAGATAACTCCTAGGAAAAATGTATGTTCCACACGCAGCTTTCAAGTTTCACTATCTCTCATTCAAACATTAACAAGGGACAATTCCACATAGGCTGTAAAATCAGGGAAGATTGCATCACCACATGCAGAGCCAATGCCTTACCTTAGCTATAACTAGGCTTCCTCTTTGAAAACCTTGTTGGTTCCATAATTTATCCAATCCTAGGAAACATTTCTATTTTACTACTTGTAAACTGCCATAGCGATTTGAATCTGAAAAGTTTTGTATTCACATGCTGAGTGTTGATTGTTTTTGAAATAAAGTCTCCAAAATTATGACAGTGCTGCTGGAGATGTTGCTCCAGTTGCACACTGAATCCTGCTGCTCAGAAATCACGGTGTTGTTTGCATCATGGGGCTTAGACAGAAACTGCCTGAGACCACATGAGATGTTTTATCATGAAATTATTTGGCTTAGATTTACAGAAAGTTATCTGCATGTGATATGAGGAGGCTTTATGATATATGATATAGGAGGCTTTCTGGAGCTTCTGCAATGCTTTTAATTTAGTGAATAAAAAAAGGAATGGAAAATTGAATACAGACATCCACTCTGACTTACCCAGAATTACTGTAGAAAGCTTTTTGGTCTGGTATCATTTGGGGATGGGTCAAGTTACACTTGACTCCCCGCCTGGTTTCTGTGCAGCACAGTGCATAAGGCTGCTCAGGGTACTTTGCAGCTTTGTAATTGTGAACATGGTTAAAACAAGGCACAAACTGTTAAAAGGTCCAGCGCTTTAAGGTGTTCTTTTGGGTAGCTGGATCCCATTGAAAACGTCTCAATAGCTAATTCACGCTAAGCTACAAGGCTGCCCACTGCTATCTTCGGTGGAAAAGAAGAAAAGGGCAGGAACACAGCAGTGTCGGTGGAACAACTCACAAGAGATGAAAACTCTTCAAGAAAAGAGCAAATCCCTGCCATGATGCCTGCCAGAAATACCAGCTAAAGCCTGCTGAAGTGCCCAAAACCTACAGATCATCCCAGAGCTGCATGAGGTCCTGTCTCTGGTATCCCTTTACACATCCCCTCTTGAATTTCTGCCCAAGTTCCTTTTCTTTAAACTATGTACCTTGTCTCCAGCAAGGCAGGAAAGAGCAAAAAAGGATGATTATAGATAAAACTGATAATCAGCTCTGGGTTTAAATACTGCAGGGACTTAAAATAAGAAGGGAGAGTAGAGAACAAACAGGTCAAAAATGAGGTAGGTTTCCTTATTCTTTCTCTCATTCATCCTCTTTGTTTATTCCTTTAAGATTTAGGAAAAAAAATTCTGTGCTGTTGGGCCAGCCCATAAGAAGTAAAGCCTCTGAAATGCCTTTACTGTAGGTATACTCACTTAGCAGATATTAGCATGTCTGGTAGTAGAGTCTTGAGCTTGTCATTTACATCTTTTGCAAGTGCTTTTTACCCTTGAAGCTGTTCAAAGGCTGGCAAATCCAGTGTTTCCTTTCCACACACCAACTAATTGGAAAAGCCCATTAGGCTGAGACTGGCATTAGCTATATGTGGGAAAACAGCCTGTGGCAAGGGCAGTCTGTTGCCTGTAGCAGTGCCTTGCTCAGTTGCCCCAATGGCAGGTATTAGTAGTTAATGAACTGTACTTTGGCTCCCACCATTAGCAAACCTTACAGAGACTCCAGGGTAGAGAGAGTAAGCCCTTTAATATGGCATAGCGAACTAGGCGTTATCTTGGGTTTGAGCACAGGAATTCTGACCCATCTTAACTTCGCTGAAGTTGAAAGTTTTAGCAATCCCCTCTGCAGGGACAGAAATACCTAACTCATCAGGGAGCCACTGAGCTCTTCTTGCAACCAAAGCAAACTATCCTTCAGGAATATTCTCCAGTCTCTTCAAACAGGTGCTTTAAGACCACTATTTAGACAAAAAATATTCAAAACTAAGTCAAGCATCTGTTTTTGGCAAGTGAAACTAAAACCTTCCTTGTGTCTTTTCCACAGTTATAACTTAAGGGCTGTTGTGATCTACCTACCTTCCTGGACAGGTGTCATGAAGTTTGCACAATACTTGCAAAATGTGCTCGTAAAATACAAACCTCTTTTTGGTATTGCCATCGGTGCCATCCAACTTTCTTCAGCAAGCTTTCCTTAGTCGTTTACTTGGAAACTTACTGGTGAGGGAAGAAGACAGGATGAGCACATAGTTAGAGAGATTATTTCTCCCATGCCAGCCATGATCAGAGATGCCTAGTTTTCTTAGAAGAACAGGCAAAAATGGAAACAAAGTAAAATTAGATCTTAGAAGCTCTGGATGTGCTGTACCAAGTCCTGCAAACTCCTAAGCATGCTGCTTAATTTGAGCTTGTCCCATTGAAGTAATTGAGTATTCTTCTTACAGCACTGAGCCCTCACTGAGAAATCTCGCCATAGCCTAAATGAGAGCACTTGTTTTATGCAATAAATCTCCTTCTTGGCTTCTATCTTGATCAAAATGATCACTACAGATGAGAAGACATAAAGTAGTCTAAGTAGCTCATTAATATAGGCACTGCAGCAGAAGAAAACTATTTCAGTAGGTTCAATGTGTGTGTATGCAAAAGAGAAATTAGAGGGTTAATTTTAGAAATGATTTATGCCCAATACAGATGGAAAGTAATGCTTAAAATCAAACTGGGAAGAGGGCTGCTTCATTTGAATTATTTTAAAATCTTTAAGAATGAGAAACAATACTATTCTGCAGGGCCAGCAGTGCACAGTAGAGACCTTCAGCTTCTTACAGGACTGCTCCTCTGAGGCCTTCCTCAAACTGAAAAATGCAAATTACAGACCCTAATTCAGTCAGTCAGTCAGTCAGTTCCTCACCTCTGATTTTTCCTCTTCTCTCTCGCTCATTACACCAGACTACCCAAGTGTCTTTAATCAGAGAAGCTGGACCTGTCAGGACATGACACAAAGTCTTTTTGCAGGGATCTTGGTCTTGATGAGAGCACGTATTATGGATGGCACACTCTGTCATATATTAAGTACAGCAGAAAAAGACTGGGTTTGAACTTCGTGAGCATAAGTTTGTGATTTTATCCACACAACTGTTCTCAGGGAGATTTACAGTGAACTGTAAAGTGGTCATGAAAATGTAATTAAGCACTGATATATGTGTCATCCCCACTAATTAGGCTGAGGGCATTCAGTGCAGAAATCTGTGATCAGCTAAACTTATGCAATGCTGAGATTACCTTAGAGATTACCTTTGTTTCCCTTTGGTCATATTCCTGAATAAAACCCCCATCCAAAATTTAATCCCAATTCCTACTGCTCAGTATTTTGCAAGAAAGAGCACATCCTGAGTTGACCTCGGTGGTTTGGAAGACCTCACGCAGGAGAGAGCCAGACGTGCCAAACTTTAATTAAAGTATGTTTGTCTGGTAATTCCCACAATCCTTTTAATAAGGGCACTGAGCACAGAAATCAGTGTTTCTTTGTCATTAAAGGGAAAGCTGCCTTCTTAATTCAAAGAGGTTAGTAGAGGGCTGCCAGGCCAGCCTGTGCTTGCACATGGCAGTCTCTACTGCCACCTCTGAGAGGAGTCTAAGGCAAGCTCAGGAGACTCTGGGTGTGAATAATGAGCCCAGCTGTGCGACAGTAGGTGGGACAGCACGGGCTGGAAGCAGAAAACGGGGTTCTGTGGTTCTACGTGCTGGTGAAGACAATAACGCCGGCAGCCAGGAGGTCTCCATGTGTGCCAGCCTCTCACTCCTTCCCCTCCCTCCCATCTCCAGCAACGGCAGCGCTGAGATGGCCGCAGTGTACTACGAGCGCATTGATGTGGAAGGCCACCACTACGGCCCTTTGTCCCAGCAGCGGAAGAACGCTTTGAAGGAGGTGGACAAAGCCTTGAGCAACATGATCTCACTCATCAAGGTGAGCGCCATCCAAGACCCCAGCTCCTGGGTGCCTTTGGAAAGGTTTTTAAAACTGCTATTTGTGGCACTGCCAAGAGCCTATTTAATACCTGTCACTGAATGCATTGGCTGTAAACTTTTATTTCCTGAGAAACAGGTTACTGAGATCATGTGGAAGTCAAGGCACCATTCCCTGGATTATTATTTTCATTGATGGCATTATAACCTGCTTGGCGGATTTACACCAATAGCCCCAGGAAACCACAAACCAATATACAGTTTATAACTGGTGTTGCCGGCTAAACTTTACTGTAGGCAAACGAATCAAAACCGTGTGCTTCCTAAGGTTTGTGGAATCAGACAATTAACTTATATAGCAGTTTTTATGGCACTATTCAGAACGCCTTACTTTAAACTCGATTTTAAAAAAACATCATCTAAATGAATTTTCAGCAAGAAAAGGAGGATGCCAAGCTTTGGGGTAAATGGCAATTCTGTGAATCTTTGACAATGATAAATGCATGTTGGAGTTTTCTATGTGTTTCAGTGAGGAAAGGAATATGGATCTCCAATTTCACTAAATTATAGAAGTTCTAATGCTAAGTGCTTATGTTTTCAAGGGGAAGAGAGAAACACCCCTGCCACAGGTAGTATCATGGCAAAGTTATTCTTCCCCATCTGTTTTGGCCAACAGATTAAGAATAGCTCAGTAAAATCCTGTCTAAGACCAACTGGGACAACTGCTTTGCTGGTCTGGGATGTAGCATCTGGTTATTTAGCAGGGGGGTGGATTTTTTTTGGAAAAACTCTCTTTGATGCTAACCTCTCAGACTCTTCCAGAGCAGCAAGTGAGAGTGGGTGTCCATCATTACAGGTGGTGGCAAAGCACATTGCAGGGCATTTGTGGATGTGCTCCTTCTGGTGAACTTCCACTAAATCGGTGGAGGCCAGATGGGGATTTAAATTTTCCAGTGGGCACAGACAGTGCAAAGCTCTTACCAACCATAACTGCTGTCATGCACTTGCTTTACAGAGCAAAGGCCTTCAGAATGAAGTTAATGTCCTCCTCTTCTCCGACCATGGGATGACAGACATCTCCTGGGCAGACAAAGTGATTGAGCTGAACAAATATATCAACATGAGCGATACTATACAAATGAAGGACCGAGGTCCTGTTGTGAGCCTCTGGCCAGCTCCAGAGAAGCATGCAGAGGTAAGTACAGCTTGGTCATACTAGTCTTTGTGTTTCCTCAGTTTTTTTGCCAGTTGTGACTTCTGTCTTCTCATAACATCCAAATCTGGCTCTCAGGGATGTGTGTAAAAATCAGCCTGAGGCTCTTATCAGGAGTCAGACTTGGAGCCTGTGACACTCTTGTGCTGCTGGTTTCTGAAGGAAAGTCACACCAGGCAAATTAGAAAGCATGAACTTTCATCATTGTATGGCAAGGACATGTGCTTTCAAACCCCACCTCTATGTGCTTTTGATAAACAGCTAAAAGATTTTAGCTCAAAATCCATTTTTAGGATTTTATATATATGTCAGTCAATTTATTGACACCCTAGCTGTGATTTTCAAATGATCTGGCATTCATACTCCAGTAAACTCCCATAGAGTTTGAGGAATTAACTCCATTAGACCAGAATTGCAAAAAATAATTTTTTTACAATATTTTCCTTTGAAGAATTTTTGGTGAAGCATGTTGGATTGAATTAACCATAAAAGTCCAAGGTTAGAACTGCATGATTTTGAGGGATAAATTAAAACAGTAGTGAAAAAAATTGGAAATTATTTGAAAAGAATGAAAATGCAGTATCTGTAACTAACAGCCTAGTACATTATAGTCTAACTAGAAACCAATGCATGAGAAGTCATCACTGCTGTCCTCAGAATATATATATGTATGAATGTACAAAATGGGCAGGTCGTGCCCATTTGAATAATCTTGTTTTCTAGATTATATTTCTATATTATATTTTAGCCAGTTCCAGTATATCATAGCTTGCAAAATTTTTAAAAAGAGAATATTTGCACCCAGTCTCTCCAGGAACTGTGTAGCTGTGGTATTGTGAACATTGGTTCACAAATTGGTGCCAGGACTGAAAGTTGTCTTAGAGGCATGCATAAGCAATTCAATCAAAGTGAATCTCAGGGGTTCACAGCATTGATATGTGCTCTCCTTGGTCTTAACCCAGAGCTCCTGATTTTTGTAGGCCAGACCTTCAAACAAGGGCAAGTTGCAACTTCACACAGACATGGGGTTTCATCTGACAAAGCTTTTAAGCACATGCTTCTCTCTTATTAAACAGCCAAATACCTCTAAGGAGAAAAAAGTGCAATGCCTCTACACTATGGTTTTGTTTTCTTCCTTCCTTCCTTCCTTTCTTTCTAGCACTTCTTACTGGACTACTGCTTTTTAAGTGAAGTCAAGTTGGTTTTCAGTTTCCCAATAGAGCTTCAAAGAGCTATGTTTAGGAATTAAGAGTGTATCATAACATGGTGATTATCACCTTTAAGAACTATCCCATTTCGAAGAAGTACTGGTGAAACACCAGGACCACCCTAGTCCTGCTCATGGGAGGGTCTGGCTGGATTTCGCCATCACACCCTGGTGCTGTCCTTATGGTCACTGCATATCGATGCACATCTCTGGCACACATAGGCACACAAGGGTGACTTAGCTAAAAGGCTAGTGAAGAACCTTTCATTCTTTGCAGAATCGAGCTAATTATTCCTGAAAATTATTTATATTTAAGCAAAAGAACAATATAGTGTCTGAGGACTCCAATAATGACCTTTTTTATGGAATATGAACATCTCCTTCAGGCATTTAAAATACTTTTTCTAAACAATTTGGGGTTTAACCACACTTGTGTGATTATATTCAAGACAGTATGATTAATATTAATAAACCACTTGTATGTCATTGTGCAGATTCAAGCTGCAGGCATTGGCTAATTAATCTCATGGCATCCTTATGAAGCAGATAACTAAACACTATCAATCCCTTTGTTAGGAATTGACTGGTTAAGTGCAAGAAGCACAGATGAGGTGATATTAATTCTTCACTCAAGCGCACAAAGAGAGAATGAATGGCAGAGGATAAAGAAAATATTCCTTTTCCACATCTGTACACAATCCACATGGTGCCTTTGAGCATCTTTAACCACTTTACTTTCACCACTGTCTCGTGTGATGGTGTGGTTCCTCCTGGTCTATTTCTGTAGGCTGGTGTACTTACATGCATACATTTGTGTGTGTATCATAAATATATATAATACATGAATTCATGCATTCCTATGTGTTTCTGATCCAAGTTTTCAGAATCTCCTAAACCACATAAGTAGGTTTTGTCCAGCCATCATTTTTGGACGGGCAGAGTCCTGGTTTGAATGTGCTAATGGTTAGCCATTAAAGGGGATTAGCCATTTTGCAAATTCAGGTGTTTCAGTGTACCCCTTGGTGCATATATGTTCTTTACAGACATATAGTGTCCTAACATTTGTTTTCTTTGCAGATATATCAAAAATTGAAAGCCGTGGAACACATGGATGTTTATAACATACAGGATATTCCAAACAGGTTTTTCTACAAAAAAGGAAAATTTGTGTCTCCACTAACCCTTGTGGCCGAGGAAGGATGGTTCATAGTAGAGGTAAAGTATAGAAGCAAAATACATTGACATGAATGGCAAAAGGTGCAGTGTATGAAAACGGTCAGAAAATCGTACAATTCTATGCTGATCATTGAGTTCAATGAGCTGACTGCAGAACTACTGCTTAAAGGGGCTTAAAGGTACTGCAGCTATCCTATAGGTAGACAGTTAAATAGTCAAGACGGTGTTTTTTCTTCTGTTGTCATAACACAGGACTAGTCCTTGTATTTCACATTCCGGTTCTGTTGCTTTACTCTTCTTCCCCCTGCCATCTACCTTAGTTTCAGACACAAAAAGAGTGTTTCCGTTTCAAGTCCTTACTGTCCCTCCATTCAGCAGTACCTGTAGCAACCTTTCATTCTGCCTGGCTTCCTACCCGCCAGACTAAAAAAGCGCCATTTCCCCCAAGCCCTCCAGTCTCAAAAGGGTCAGACTGAGGGTTTCCTCCTCAGAGACCCTGTCCTCAGAGACCCTCCTCAGAGAAGCCCTGTCCACACTCCGAAAATCTGAGAACTTCTTAAGCAAAGAATCCACATGTGAAGAGATTTTTCATAGTAACTTATTTTCTTACTATAATTTGCTGTTGTTGTTATTTTGTATTTGTAACACTACTGGGCATCTCCACATTACAAATACTAACAGTAAGTTGGCAGAACCAAGATGTCCTGGGTTTTTTTAATGTCCCAGCATAGTCATTGCACATTGTTGCCTTGTAGATTACTGTAACTCAGCTGAGCATCTTCTTTCATGACTTTCAGAGCTACTGCTCACCAAGCTTTGCTCAGGACATTTCACACCACCACATTTCTCACTAGCCAAATTGAATTTAGGATAATAATTTCTACAGCTGAATAAAAATGCACCTCTAAAAAAACCCAGTGGCATTTGAGTATGGATTGATGAGCACATTTCTGGTTAAAAAAAAAAAAAAAAAGCCAGAGTTAAGATTTAGACATGTAAAGTAGGAATCTGAAACAATTTCGCCAAAATGATTTAAAAAAATTACAACTAAACTCTTTTGTACAAAAGTTCAAAACAGAACATTTTTACATATTCTGTTGAAAATAAAAAAGGTACTTAAAAAAGTCATTGAAACTCTGACAAACCTTAATAACAGTGCAGCAAACACTGCTGCTATGGTA
Source organism: Pipra filicauda (assembly GCF_003945595.2). NCBI lineage: Eukaryota > Metazoa > Chordata > Aves > Passeriformes > Pipridae > Pipra > Pipra filicauda. Next base: position 1,970,149 of record NW_024104842.1, read on the forward strand.
ATTATTTCTGTCTCTCTGCCCATTCCTTCCCATTGTTTCTGATTTTCAAGGGTGTCCTCTCATTAATACAGTCAGATTTTCCTTCTCTTCAGTACATTTTCATTATCCATGAATGGGATATGAAAATGAAAGTTTCCTGTCATTTTTAAAGCAATAATTGAGCCTTCTGTTATGCTTCCTGCTCAAATCACTGAAAAGAGGATGTTCAGCTCTTCCCTGTCATGCTCAAGGGGTGTTTTAACTCTCTGTTGGTTAGTGGATAGCTATAAGGTGTTTGAAAAGGAGATTTTTTTGGTTGTTGTTTTTTGAAAGGGATAAAGAAGATGTATCTGGAAAATTGTCGTTTCTCCCAGCAAGGAGCTGGGGATCTATAACTTCTAAGTAGGTAAACTAGAACTAAAGCCCATCTACATTTCAGTTAAAGCAGGATAAGGAGGGATTTCACACACCTATCGAAGCCTCGTTCCCTCCACATGAGTGAGTGGTCCCCATCCTTTGACCAGAATTTCTCCCAGCTACTCTCCTATGTGCAACACTGGTGTTAGCCCTCAGGCCTGTGTGCTCTCTCTGTACCCATCCCAGTGTACTTTCCCAAGATTTAGGGAGCAATTGCAGTACATTTTCTAAACATTCACATGCAGGGAAAAGTCCACTGTCGGCAGTCCCAGACATGCCTGTTTCATCTTTGAGGAGCAGCACTAGCCCAGGCTTAGGCTTAACATGAAAAATTATGTCTCAGTTGAGTCTACCATCCCATTTGTATTTGTCAAGCAGGCACTTCAGGGTGCTGTCAGTGCCCTGGCCCCAAAGAAGCCCTGGGAGTTTATGAGGTTTGCTGTAAGGTAGAGCCTGATGCTCTAGAAGGGCAGCATTGGGGTGCTTGCACAGCCCTGTCTCTCAAGCTACTGCTGTTAGTGGCTCCATTTCATGAGCTCTCATTTCAGCTGCAGCTGTGAAAGCAAGTAGTATGTTTTCTGGCCCAAGAAGCAGCAAAAATGATGGAAATGACTGTGCCTTTGACTGCACAGTCAGTTGTGAGTGGGTATCTCTTGCTGCCTGGGTGAGTTATGGAAAGGCACACATACCTCCTGGATTTAACATTCCTGGGGAAGCAACAGAGTCCAGGACATCTGACAGGACCATGGAGGGGTGTGGCTTCATTGATGTCATGATACTGCCAAAGAACCGCTGAAAATTTGATGTGGCTTGACTTGTCTGAAGCTGATGCTAGCAAATGCTGTACAGGTCACCTGATGGTGAGCAGCACAGGTAGTCCCCGGGAACTGCGGTAAACAGAGCCACAGCATAAGGAGGTGCTATGGTAGGAAGAGAGGAAGGCTTGCTCCGAGCTCTGTCAGGGAAATAAATGGGGGAAATAGATGGGGACAAGAAAAGAAATTTGTCAACTGAAATAGTTTAATTTAATCTGTAACAGATTACCCAGAGAGACTGTGGAATCTCCCTCATTGGAAATACTCAAGAACTGTCAGCAGTGCAATGTGCTCTAGGATGACCCTGCTTGAGCAGGGAGGTTGGACCACATGATCCACTGTGGTCCCTTCCAACCAGAATACTACTCCATTCTGTAGTATTTTGGAATTATCTGGTACATCTGCTGAATACTGCATGTGAAGAAACACAAGGGATAAAGGGATACTCTGGGCGTTCCCCTAGAGAGTAGTTGACCTCTTAGTCATAACTACTGCTGTCCTCACTGCACAGTCAATTTTCTTTCTGGAGGAGGAAGATAAAAATCAGACAAAATCAATGTTTGTGAAAGGAAAGACATCCTTGGTTAATCTGCTTCATCATCTGCAGGGGTTATGGCACCACTTGCCCAGGGTGGTAATGTGGGAAACTTTTCTGGGGCATCTTCTGTACTTCTGTGCCTGGGTATGAAGCCCAGACCTCACTGCTTTAGAGAACTGTGTAGATCCTTCTCTGTAACCATCAGAGAAATTAATGTCAAGGGTCTGATGAATATCTAAGTAAAATTCCTGCCATAGTTTTAGGGCTATCTGGAATGCCGCATCTGCTGCCATCCCTAAGGAACATGGGACAGGAGAAACTTGTGGACAGGGTTGGTCCAGCATTTTGATTAGCCCCTAGAGACTGCTGCTCTGACAGGTATGACACTATTGTAGATAGTCTGGTAAGAGCTGTTCATATGAAACAGGAGAAAGTAAGGAAGGAATTTAAAAGTACTACTTAAGTGCAATGTGGGCAAGGAAGAACAAGATTTATAATGACAAATTAATAAAGCATAGATCCACTGAGCAAGGAAAGAAAACAGAGTGATCTAGGTCAGGGAGAGAGGGACTGTCTTAGGTCAGAATCAGTGTTCCCTGAAACAAACTTGATTTCTTCAATATTAAAACAAAATGGCTTATTTTTCTAAGGTGCCAGTGGCATATGGGACAGAACAACACATCAGCAAATCCACAGCATGGTGCTGGGTGGGAGAGTGACACTGCTAGCATGAGTGGGGAGAGGGACACCACCTTGCTTGCACATGTCACATACGGCTGTGGTACTTTGGGCCTGTGGCAGAAATTTAGATGAGCTGTCCTCCCCTCTCAGTGCAGAGATGGCTACTCACTGAGGCAGCTAAGCTGGGGGTCACCCCTCCTCGGGATGAGCTCCTGTGCAGCCAACAGCAGGGGGGGGGGTGTGATGGGTCCTGAGACACAGCATAGCACCCCCCAGCACCCCAGCACAGCCTGGCAGGCAGGCACTAACCACACTCTGCTGTTGTCACCCAGAGCAGGGACAAGCTGCCCTTCTGGGAAAACGGGACAGGCAAGAAGGAGGCCTGGCAGAATGGCTGGCATGGCTACGACAATGAGCTCATGGACATGAGAGGCTTCTTCCTCGCATATGGACCAGGTACAATGCCACCATCCCAGGTGTTCCACTTCCCCTGCAGCACCATGGTCCCTACCCCTGCAGCCCTGCAGCCCCTGGCACATCAGGACCCTGATGTGGCACTCTGTGACACTTAAAAATTACAAATAGATGGCAGGATTTCCTCACTACAGAAGGTTTCTAGCTCTCTTTTTTTAGCTGGAGAAACAGGGCAGAGAGATATGAAGGGATTTAGTCAGCCTCTCTCTGATGTCCCAGCACAGTAACTCTGTCCCTTTGCTCTTTTTTCCTACATTTTGGCCTAAATTTTTAATTCCATTTGAGACACACAAATTCTTCTTCTGTTGGAGGATTTGGACTCAATAACGCAGAGCACTTTATTTGGGAAGGCTGCAGCATACCTCACCCACCTGTCTGACGAGCAGACACAAGCCTCCTGGTTTCCACTTCATCTGGACCTTTAAACGCTGCAAAGCACCAGGGTGCAACCGCAGACAGGAGTGAAAACAAAGCAGAATGTGCAATAGAATTATGTCAGGCTATTAAATCTACCAAGCGCACCCAGTAAAGTAGCTCCTTAAAAGTTTGGTGGTTTTTTGGTTCTCAGAATAAAATTGGACTAGAAGTAAAAAATAATGCACAAAAATTTTTAAAATGTTTTTGCTGATCTATGTTATCTTATAGCTATAAATTGTATAGTGTGCCACATCCCAGCCGGCTGGGAAAGTCCCAGGAAAGGCATAGGAGCCCTTGCCCTACCCATATTTCAAGCACTGAGCCATAAGCTGTATGATGTCAACTCCTCTCTTTTGCCTGCAGATTTCCGATCCAACTACCGAGCACCACCCATCAGATCCGTGGATGTTTACAACATCATGTGCAGCCTGGCAGGAATACAGCCACTGCCCAACAATGGCTCCTGGTCCAGGGTGGAGTGCATGCTCCGAAACACAGCTCCCTTGGCACCACTCCCCCCATGCAGCAGCTGTGCCCTGGCACTAGTTGTGCTCTCCCTGTTTGCCAAGCAGATCTCCTTACTGTGATCCCTGAACAATGTCAGTCAGTGTCACCAGCAACTCCATTCTTCTCTGATTTTTTTTTAAAGTTCTTCATTTGAATAATAGCTTCATTAATAGAGTGCTGTCCCCCACTCCTCCATTGTGCTCCACCAGGCGTGAATCTGACCCATCCTGCATTTACAGCCGTTGTAACGTGAACATGTTCCAAACAACATGCTCCAAACACAGCCAGGGAAGTTGGTGTTGTTTCTCTAGATTTACAGCTCTGGCAATGAGAGCAGAATCCTGGCTGGCTATCCACATTATTTTCTGGCGGGTGCACGTGGGGATCTCTGAGCATCAAACACATCTTACACAGCATCTTTCTCTGAGGGGCTCACCCTGGCTCCTGGTACTGAGAAGCTCAGGAGTAGAGACTGACATCTCTGCATTTAACTGCGTTCTTCCTTCTTCACTCCTTCATCTCCAGCTCCATCACCAGCAGGGCCCCATCGTCTTACAGTGCCAGCCAAGCCCTGTCTATACTGACCCATTCAAAGTGCCAAGAGCTTTGGTGAGTTACCATAATGCTAAGAGAGGTGGGCCAGCAGGAGAGCAGTGAGAGCATCCTATTTCTCAGCCTTTCCTTCTTCATTCTCCCCAGTGTGAGTCCTGGCCGTGCATAGAATCATAGAATCATAGAATCAGCCGGGTTGGAAGGGACCTCCGAGATCATCAAGTCCAACCCTTGATCCACTACCACTGCGGTTGCTAGACCATGGCACTAAGTGCCACATCCAGTCTCATCTTAAAAACCTCCAGGGACGGAGAATCCACTACTTCCCTGGGCAGCCCATTCCAATGTCTGACCACCCTCTCTGTAAAGAAATTCTTTCTAATATCTAACCTAAACCTCCCCTGGCACAACTTGAGACCATGCCCTCTTGTCTTGCTGATAGTTGCCTGGGAAAAGAGACCAACCCCCACCTGGCTACAACCTCCTTTCAAGGAGTTGTAGAGAGTGATGAGGTCTCCCCTGAGCCTCCTCTTCTCCAGGCTGAACAGTCCCAGCTCCCTCAGCCTCTCCTCACAGGACTTGTGCTCCAGTCCCTTCACCAGCCTCGTTGCCCTTCTCTGGACCTGCTCCAGGACCTCAATATCCTTCCTGAATATGCTTCCAAGGCCTGGTTTTCCTCATGGACCACAGCAGTGGGAAGGGCTGAGAAAGGGGAGAGCAATAGAAATCCTCCACCTCAAATAGTGGGAAAATGAAGAGGCATCTGGACACGCAAGGGTTGGGAGAAAGTAGGATGAAGAAGCCTTGAATTTAACAGTCTCTTTGCTTTTCCTGGTGAAGATAATACGATCTGCTCAGGTTTTGGTGTTTTGTACTCAATTGCATTTCTGAAGGTTTTCTGAAACTTGCTGCTTTTCTACCAGCTCTTGCTCTCTACACCTCTGCCAGGTGACCAGCACATTCCTCTTTATTCTGCAGCAGGGAAAGAGGTCTACACTGATAGGTGTCCCACCCTCCCAGTTAATCCTAGCGATTATTTCCACCACAGGCTATCAAGCACAAACAAAGTTGTAGCGGTAAAGTTAGATTAAATAGCAGGAGAGGATAGAGCTGTTGCCAGAGGTGCCTTTGGGAGTGCCCACTGCTTTATCTGATATACCTCTGGACTGGGAACTTTCAGCAACAAACTGCCTTTGGAAGGATTTAGGTCCCTTCCCATGTGAAACAAACCTCTAGGACTTACTACTCTTATGGATCCAGAGTCAGGCATGATCCAGGTATGTGTGATGCAGCACATTTAAGAGTGAATGATTACACCATGGAAAAAGAAACAAACACCAAATTAAACTTCACAAAGACTTCTGTAATAGCTGTAAAGATTTATGTAATGTGTTTTTAAAGCTCAAGTGAACCATCAAATCAATTGGGAAAAAAAAGGGGAGAAAATCAGTCTTTGTTATTAGACTGTTGAGTATAAAAGACAGTTTAGTGCTTTCAAAACATTTGCAGTAGCTGTAAAACAAGCACCTATTGTTCAGAGTTCCCTGTTGCTCTTTAATGGACCATGCTCAATGAAATCACTGGAGCACATTTTTAAAGCAAGAAAAAAATTAAAAATCAGCATATCAGCATGCAAGATAACCAAATTACCAAGTTTTGTTTGAAAATCAACAGGCTAGATGCCATCAGTGCCTGCTAATCCCTCCATAGCCTGCCATTTTAACTCTTACCAGTGAACAGAACCCAAGGTCTTCTCACAGAAGAAAAGTTTCTAAAGGTATAAGGGTATATTCAGCTTCTCAGTTATACAAGCAGAAATTGGAAATAACAAATTGAGTCCATTGAGTTGTTCCGCAGGTGGGCCATGACACATGAAACCAACACTGATCCTTGTGAGCACTTCGTGTAACTCATTTTTGTCAGTGTCCACATGCAAGTACTGAAGAGTAAATTTTCTAATTGCAATATGATTTGTTTGACCTTAATGCAAGCATTGTGTGTATGGTTAAAGATACTTGGTCTGCAAAAGGGAAATTGATAGTAGACCTCCAAGAAGCTCATTAGTTTCAGGAGAACTACAGCTCATTATTTTTTGAAAAGTGCATCTTTCTTCCTCAGAAATGTTGTACCTCTGAATCAGTTCACATTCTCATTCAAAAATCAAGTGTCTTATCTCTCACCTATTTTTCTGTATACTATGCAATGGAAGTGGGTGTATTTTAAAACCTATTTCTGAATGATGTTTTTATACAGTGACTGATTGTGAATGAGTGAATAATCCTAAGAATGGTGTTGGGAAAAAAATGCATCTTTTTGTAAATACTGTAGGATTTTTGAAAAAAAAAAACCACAAAAAAACAAAAAAAAAACCCCAAAACCTGCCCCATAACACCTTGCCTTTCTTGTCTTCGCTGCATCAAAGTGTGATAAACAGTGTTTGAAGCTTGTGCTGATTAATTATCAGAAAGATGAATGTAAACATTGTTTAGAAATGGCAAAGTTGTCAGCATGTAAATTAAGGACATTAAATACATCACATAAGATACTGTAGCTTGTATACGCAGTCCTTTTTTCCAGATCTACTTCAGTATTTAATCTTTTGAACATCCATCCAGGGACATGTAATTCACAGTAGCCAATGGACATGACAAAACATTTTGCTCTGCTAAGAAGAGGGGTGAGCCCTGGATGCTCTCTCCAGGCCCACTTCTCCAAGCCCGCTTTGTTACCATCACATCAGCTGCTTGCACAGAAATCAAGTGCATTGTCACTGGTTCAGGCTTTCCAGAGCCCCCACTTCCCAGTGGGGGATGGTGCAAATGGCAACAAGACCTTGAAAACCAACACTACAGGTCTCGAGGACAAGGGACCCTACCCACCCTTTAGGCTTCACAAACCAACAATGTTCAGTGAAGAGACTAATTTAATAGAAATAAGTCTCCAAACCTACTCAGTGGAATTTAGCTTGTTTTCCTTATGCTAACTGACCACAGGGGCAGGGAGTAGATGCTGAGGAGAATCAATTCAGGTATGCCAAGGAGTCCTTTAATTCTCAGCAGGGCTCCCTTCAAACCAGCAGCACTGCCAAAGTCTGCCAGAGATGCTCCCCTTGTGTTCCAGAAGCATGGGTCCTGTGAGCAGGAGGATGCTGAGGGATTGCCTGCACAGAGACAGCATGGGAATCAGCCTCAGTCAGCTCTCTGTAACAGTGCCAAAAATGGCAATTTCACACCTAAATAAACTAAGCCGTTTCATCAGTGAGCTTGGTGGCCATGTAAATGGCATAGCTGGCCAAGGCTCAGCAGATGGGCCCTCCAGCATCCCTCAGGATGTAGCCCACATTGTCTGCACAGACTGCAGCCTCATGGAGACTTTCCTGTTGCCCCAGACACGGGCCTGAGCCCTCCATAATTATGGGGACTTCACAACTAAGGGGTGAATGAAAAGATTTTGTGGTGTTGGTCACCTTACTTGTCTCCTAACAGCTAAGTCAAAACATCTGTCAGATGTCAAACCCCACACCTCAGGGGGACATGCAGACCAAATGAGCTATGGGCACTGCAAATTGAAAGACATTGGAAAAGCCCCTTTTGTAACATTTCCCTGCCTCATTTTCCCTGTGGGGCTGTGGAGAGAGGGCAGGCAACAGCAAATCCAATGAGAATTTTAAAAGAAAACATAGCCTAATGAAGGGAAAAAATTTAAACCCTCCATTTTAGCATAAGGAGGCTTTAAGGGCTGTTCTGAAAGACAACTTTCACCTACATGGAAAAACATTTTTTCTTCAGGTATTGAAACACATTTAAGTTAAGGGAAGGTTATTGGAGAGTGCCCAAAAATAAGAACATTTCAGAGTTACAGTTGACTGGGCAGTGTAATTCTTAAACTTTATACAGATGTTTACAGCTCTATGGATTATTCTGATAACATTTCAAATACATGAAGTTGCCATGGACTTGCAAACCAGTATGATGGTATCCCAAATCTGGCAGATCTGTATCAATGACACCAGTTCCAGTCTGCCAGGCCAATTTCATCTGGAAGCCACCATGAGCTGCCAGCAGGCCTGTCCTGGTCTCTCCCTACCCCAGCCAGGCATCTACCTGAAGGCTGCCCAGGATGCAGGGAATGCTTTGCTGCAGCCGCACACTGCACCAAGGCCACTGCTACTGCCCTGGCTGGCCAGAACTTGCTACCTGTGGGGTCTGAAGATACACTCCAGGGTGGAAGACACCCACCAGCAGCAGCCCTGGAACACCCGTATGTGCTCCATCAGCTTGGCAGGCTGGGGACAGGTGGCGGCGGGTGGGGGGAAAGGCCTGACAGGCCCTGGGAGTGGAGATCACGGATCCACAGAATGGGTCAGGTTGGAAGGGACCACAGTGGATCATGTGGTCCAACCTCCCTGCTCAAGCAGGGTCATCCCAGAGCATGTGGCACAGGATTGTGTCCAGATCATTCTTGAACATCTCCAGTGAGGGAGACTCCATAACCTCTCTGGGCAACCTGTTCCAGTGCTCAGTTCCCTGCACAGTAAAGAAGTTCCTCCTCATGTTCAGGTGGAGCTTCCTGTGCATCAGTTTCTGCCCATTGCCTCTTTTCCTATTGCTTGGCACCACCAAGAAGAGCCTGGATCCATCCTCTTGATATCTTCCCTTCAGATACTTATAGACATTGATGAGGTCCCCTCTTAGTCATCTCTTCTCGAGGCTGAACAGGCCCAGCTCCCTCAGCCTTTCCGTGTAAGAGAGTTGCTCCAGTCCCTTGACCAACTTTGTCGCCCTCCACTGGACCTGCTCCAGGAGCTCCATGTCTCTCTCTTGTGCTGAGGATCCCAGAACTAGACACAGATCTCCTCACACGCTGCTTTTACGGCCTCCCTTGCCCCCTGCAGGGCGAAGGCTGCGAGGGTGCAGCCCCCAAGGGCGGCGGGCTCTGCCCGGCCCGGACGGAGCAGCCCCGACCCCTGCCGGCTGACCCGCAAACCGCGGGTGTGGGATAAAAGTAATCTCTATTTTAACAAGGGGAGGAAGGATCGGGACTTTTCCTTCATTCTGTGTGTCTCATCGCAGCTTTTCCTCTTTCTCCCCTTTGACTCTCTCTGTTGCCCTTTGCTCTATGGCCGATTCCTCCTCGGGCAGTGCCCCAAACCCACTGCCTCCATGTAGCAACCTGAGCAAACCTCCCGTCTCCTCCTGCCCTCGTTTCCACAGGAGGATGAGAGGGCTCGGCAAGACCCATGCGTATACGTGGCCCTTAATGACCCGTGAGAGGAACTACCTGGATCTACTCCCCACTGTCAGGACTTGGGCTGCACCTCGAGCTGCCTATGTTGTCGTTAAAGCCTGATCTCACCAGTGGGAAACAAAATATGTACATAAAAGCAGGGAGTAGAGGGCAGCAAGGGTAAGTGACGGAGCTCTTGCTTTGTTACTCGTAATCACTTGCAGCTTGGCGCAAGGTTGAATGCAGCATCCTCAGGTCAGGTGTCCCAGCAGTGCCTCAATGAGGACTCTGAGTCTTTGTCAGCACAGAGGAACTGAATAAAGCAGTCACAGGCAGCAAAGAAATGGTGAGGAGGGATGAGGAGAGTGGGTTGAGATGGGGAAGATGCAGTGCCCACCTCCCACACCAGCACAGATCAGGACTTAGCTGAGCTTTGGAGAGCTCATTTTGTTCCTCCCTTAGTTACAGCAAATGAGGCATTTAAATATCAGGATTGCAGCAGTCTTCAGAAGCAAGGGGCACCAGTGCATGCACAGGAGATGTTCCTGTGTCCCTCACCAAGAAGTTGCAGGCAGCCAGCCCCAAAATGTCAGCATCCTTTGCTGGAACCATGTGGGCATCTCCTACATGACCAATTTTCTGTGGTTGCAGGAGTGGGTACTGACAGCTCTTGAGCACCCTGCAAAGTGCAGGTAGGGCTCACAGGGGATCATCCACAATCCCTGTTGAACACCGAGCTGACCTGCTGCTCACACCGGGCTCCCTCCCTGCAAGGGCTCCTGGCCATGTAAATGTATATAACTGAGCCATGCGTCCATAACAGGCAGTTTTAGCCTTTTTTCAGTGGTCCCACATGCTGCTCATCCTACATTACTAGAACAACCACTACATTTGCCTTCACTGTTACATGGTCCCCTATTCAGATTAGTTTTACCCCTGCAGCCCAGAACCATACAAAGTGACTCAGGAGGATCTGCTTCTGATTTCTGAGAGGTGCCTCCCACCCTCTACATCGTTCCTGGGCAGAAGGAGGCTCTGACAAATTCAAAATGAATTTTTTGAAAATGTGTATTTGCCTGACTATGTAACCAACCATCCACCCATCCATCCATCCATCCATCCACCTGTAAATCTCACTCTCTTAATATTCTTTCCATGTCCTCCATATTGGTGGAGTTTTGGGGTGCAAGATTTTTTCTGTGTTTGCCAGAGCAGGCAGCAAGGTGGTTTTCATCTCATTAATCATCCACAAGGATCCAGCGGGTGGCAGAAGGGTAACCCATGTGGGGTAGGAGAGGCATAACCCCATTGAACACATCCCACACCTCACGGATGCCTCGACTGAGAAGATGCTGTAAAAGAGAGGGAAAGCACCCCTTGCCCAGCCGTGGAGGGCTTCTCCAAGTACAGATATAACACAGAAATAATTTTGGGCTTAAAACTAAGATTTTAAAGCAGCATTCCCATAGCAGCCATGAAAGAGGACAAAAAAAAACCCCAAAACCAAACACTTAATATTTTTTAAGGTGGAGTTCAAGCAGTTTAAGAGCTGGATTATACAACCTGCTTGCTTACACTACTGCAGGGACTGGGTGGGATAACCTGGAACATCCTCTCCAGCCCTAATCTCAAATGTTTCCTTACATGAACAGTTTTAGGAAAGAAAAATAACTATTTTCCCTCCTCTAAACAGAATAAACTTTCTTTTTGTTTCTTACCTTTTTCCGCAAGAACAAATGGGATGAACAAACCCAAGTCCCACTGACAAGACGATATTTAATATCCATGATGTGGGGAGCTTTCCAGCAAAAGACAGACTATGTTTTATGCAGAAATAGCTGAATGCAGCCTGAAAAGGCCTAGCAATTAATCACGCATTTGAAGAAATACAACACACTCATAGAGGCTGAATTTTAAATGCTTGCTGCTCCAGTTTGGACAGTGACAAATTTAGACACACACAAAAGCAGGTGTGGCTCCTGGAGAAGCCCTCTGAGGGCAATTAAAAGTGGGAAACCAGCTGGCAAGTGTGCAGATGTGACAGCTAGAGCAGCTTAGGAAATGGATACAGAGTAGGAGGATGGAAGAATTAATGGTGTAAGAGCTTAGGTGATTGAAACATGACCTGCTCTTCGAAGGGGGTTGCTCCATGGAAGGTGAAGTGCCTTGTCATGTGGGATGGGCTAAGCAGTGACAGCCATGTGTTTCCACTGCCCTCAGGAGCTGCCCCATGCCTTCTGCAGACAGGCTCCAAATGAAATACTCATTGAAGGACCCCAAGAGCTGCAGGAGCTGCTGTTCCGTGTATCACATGGCTTCCCATGGTGCCAAGGGGATAGCTGCAGTCGTGGATGTCTGGAGCAGATGGCCTGGGCACCTCTGAAAATGTCTGCAATGCCCTGTGACAGAAAACACAAGGAGCTGAGATCAGGGGTAGATTTTCCCAAATCAGCTCCAATGAGAGCTAAGTGTGCTCCAATCCAGCAGGCAATATCCAGCCAGGTGTCACATACAGTGCTTCATTGTTCCTGATCAGTCCACCGTCTCCAGTGTTCACAGCTCTAAATAAGTCAAGGAAATGGTTATTTTTCCCACTGAAAATACATAAAATAATTCAGACACATGACCAATTACGAGGGATTTGTAATTTGCCATTACGGTTTCCATTTAGGAACTGTGAGCAGATTTAAAAATAGTGCCATGCAAACAATGAATCAGTACAAGCCAGAGCTCCTCAACCCATTTGGAAAAGGATGCCACCATGATTGTCATGACATTTCTCAGTGCTGTTACTCCCACATTTCCTCCTACCCTGCCTCTCTCCACACATCCAGTGGGTGTGAGGTATCACCAGGACAGCATTTTGTAGAAACTACCTTCTACCAAAGTGCAGGTTGGAGGACTGGTCCCATTTGCCTCTTCAAAGTCTGTTCTTCCAAAGTAATTTGCTGATACAAATCTTTCTCGTTGTGAATTGTATGGACTACTTCTCAGAAATAGCTGTCAGCACAGACTGATCTAGATGACTTTTTTGGGTTTTTTTCCCCCTTGTCCCCAAGAAAAGGATTGTTCCCACTAATGTTAAGCTTTGGCACCCTTCCAGGAAGCTGAGCAAAACAGCATTTCATTTGAGGCTGCTGATAACATGGCAGAGTGGACAAGGTCTTTACCAGTTTCAACCTCTAAAAAAAATATCTCTAGTGAAGAGCTGCTCAGCTGCTTGCCTGTCTCTGTGAAGCTGAGTATTTAAGCCACTTTTCTTTAAAAAATATCTTATTTTCATTGGCCCTATTTTCAGCACAGTGTTGACGAAGCACAGGAAATTTTCTATGTAAAAGGAGCTCTTTTTCTGTGTTCATCCCCCACCACTAGCCTTGCTGCTTGTCACCAGCATGGGTCGTGACAGACCTAACAATGCCATCCTAGACAGAATTTCAAATAATAAGGCAGACAGGCAGCTTCACTGTGGGGAAATAGCCATTCACAGTACTTCTGTACCTGAGTACAGGTAGTCATTGCAGCACAAGACTCTCTTTGGCCTAAGAGCTTTCATATGAAAAACGCATCCTAAGACTGAATAAATTATTTTATAATGAGTTCAGCATCCAGGGTCTCGGCCAGGGAGGAGGGCCTCAGCTGGCTGGTAACAAACCCCGCCTCAAAACACAGTCCTTGCCAAAAATCCTGCAAGGGTAGAAGAAAGGAGGCAACCAGAGAGAGCCACTAACACCACCGGAGGCTATACTGAGCACACAAACAGCAGCCATAGGGCCAAGACAATCTCTGCCAGTGCTTTTCTTCTGTTTGAATGGACAGGAACAGGCTAATTTGGAACTGGCAGCAGGTAAAAAAAGACAAGATATAAGATGAATCTTACATAATAATCTGAAACTGTTCCGTGTCCCCTTCCAGTTCTCCATGACAATCACAGTTAGAAATGGAGATGCCTCCGAGTGATGTTCAAATGGTTTCATATATTAGTGTGGCAAACAGAGCCAGTACTAAAACTTCCCTGCCTCTGAGAACTGGCAAGAGGAGAGGCAATTGTTGGTTGCCCATCCATCTTCCTTCTGTAATCTGTTCTATGGAGACAGCTGCCACGTGCAAATATCTGCAATACATCACAGACCTTCTCCTGATGGAGAGAGAAGATGTTTTTTAGGATGCAAAATATACTTGGAAGTGCTCTGCAGCCTTCACAAGGGAAGAAATTGCAAGATATTGCATGTATGATAGGAATGGAGGGGAAAAAAAGGAGTTTTTATTCCAAGACAAATATGGGTGCCTTAAGGATGACCAAACCTTCAGGAGCAGAAACCTCCTGCACACCCAGGAAGGGGGAAGGCTGATATGTTGAGACAAGCAATTACAACTTGTGTTTTAGGGGGCTGCCTGAGTAGAGGGAAATATCTCCATGAGTGCTGAGCATCTCACCAGTTTTGCAAGATGTGGCTAGTTCCTACCTAGTGGGTGAAGCATGGCATGTTGTTCTTCAGACCAGGAGCTAACCAGGAGTAAGGAGGGCCATTGCACTTGGGCAGCAGGGAGGAGGATCCCCATGGCAGCACTGCCAGGTGGCCCTGCTGGGATCTCTCTCTACCCCTTTTTCCATGACCCCACTCTGCCTGTGAATGGGGCACCTTCAGGTAACCCAGCCCCTGCTGCCCTCAGTGGCTGCACTGCCTCCTGTCTCCTGCCTCCTGGCTGGACATTGCTCAGGGACACCACATCCTTACAGTACAACTACAGACATATGTCAGAACATTCCAGTATCAGTTGCTATTTATTTTAGGTTTGTATAAACCATGAAGGCAGGCACATTCCCTGCCTCAGCTGACTTTTGGGAGCCCAGGATCCTTCAGCCTCCATATAATGTAAAGGTTTTTTCTTCTGTCTTGAATTGACATCTTTCTTCTCCAGCTGCTGGTCCCAACTATGACTCCCCAGCTACTGAAGTGCAGCCTCACATTCCTCTGCCTTTGCGTTTTCCTCTTTTTTTTGGTGAAATCTCTTGAGTTTTTAAGCCCTTATACTCCAATTCCCTTTTTCTCATTCTGATGAAAGGTATCCACCCTCCTTCTCTTCCCCTCGAATTGCAAAGATAGCAGTTTGGAGAAAATCTGGGCAGAAGATGGTTGCCTGCTGACCAGTATGTTCGTGGAGACCCATGCCAGGGTTGCACCACTGACTGCATTATCCATGGCACAAGGCAGCAGTCATGAGACACAGAATTCACACACTACATGTTTGTATAGTCCAGAGATTACAGTCTTCTTTTTTTTTAACCAAAAAAATAAATGCCAATAGTCTTTGTTTTTAGCCTGATGTGGGACTAACTCAGTTGCTTTGCTCTGCCTTGAGACTGAAGCTGGTGGTTTCAACTGACTGGACCTGATGACCCACTACTAACCCACACTAACAGTGCCAAAAAAGGCAACTTTGTCCTCAGCAACATCCCAAGAAACTAATTTTCATAAAGACAAACAGTTCAGAAATCTGCAGTGGTCTAAATATTTTAAGGTAATACTCTTTTACAAGTTTCTGGATCAAGGAAAGTTTGCTCATGTCCAGGCGAATGTTTTAAATTCAATGAAAGTTTTTCAAAGCTGTTTGTCATTCTGTAAGGTTTTAGTTTTCTGTGGTTTTATTTTCTTATTTCTGTCTGCAAAAAATAAGTGGATTTCTCACTTTTTTATTTCTTATATGAACTGTGATTTGGTGAAACTGTTATCTGCTGTCTAACAGCAAAGCATGAGAGATACTGTCTCTCCATACTGGATTATAGATAATAATAAAACCGCAAAGGCAAAGCGTCTATCTTTAAGGAGGAACAATAAATACATTGTCTGTCTTAGGTCTGGGGACTCTTGAGTTTCTTCATCATGAATTAATAATAAATCTCTAGGGTCCACTGGTGAGTACTTACAAATAAAACACTATGGTTAGAAGATAAAATTACTTTCTTCAGAAATAAGTAGGGAGGAGAAGATGGGAAACTAGTACAGCACATGCTGCCAGGAAGGGCTCCCATGGAGCTGTCAGCCTGCCAGATGCAGGAGCTAAGGGACAGCAGAACAACAACAGAGCTGAGGAGCTTTTTGGGTTTCCTGTTCTACTTTGGAGGATGTGTCCTTCTCCTCTACGGGGCAAGGACAAGTGTTCCAATTGGAGTCTAGCACCTCTGTTCCTTGGGGCTGGTCACCAGGGTGGCCTTGTGTGTTTGCACCATGATGGACAAAGTGGCTTCTGCGTCTCTCCTCCTCATGGTGCCTCCTGTGATGCTTCTGCCACAGATTTCATTTGACCTCTGCCTCAACCCAAAGTTCCCTGGGAAGTCTCAGCACTCCTTCAGAAGAAAAGAAAAAAATATACTGCATTGTCTAGGTTAAAAAAAAAAAAAGGAGAAAAAAAAGGTGGTTGCTCTTTTACTGAGAAGCTCTGCCAGGGTCATGCCTTAGATGACGGTTACAGCTGGACCAGTTACAAGTATCTGAAAGTCATCACTAGCTTGTGTCCCACAGAATCATGTTAAATTGCTGCAGCTGGATGCTAAATAGCACTTCTCTGACATGTTCATTTTGGGCCTCAGCCAGAGGCACGCACGAAACTGGACAGAGAAGAGCCTCTCCCCCACCATGGCCTCCCCATGCTGGGGTGAACAGCAGCAAGGGGCTGGAGCCCCACAGCTCAACAGGAAGCTGAGACTGGGGATTTGGTTCAAGGCTACTGGCTACTGGGCTGCAAGGAACAGCAGTGCTGAGGGAAGAGGGGGCTCGCTGTGGAGGCAGGGGCAGCATTCACCTGCCATAGCCAGAAAGACAAGTGCCCCTCTCTGCTGTCCTTGTCCCAGTCACCACCCACAATCCTAACTCACCTGGCCTAGAGGTCTGCACTCCTGAGTCATCAAGTTTGCAAGCTTGATGGCTGCTCCTGGCAGTCAGTGCCCAGTGGTATATGCGTAGTGATGTGCATGGTGGAGACATAGTGAAGGCAGCTTCCATGTACGTGGGTCATGGGATGGGGTTTGCATTCAAACTCCTCTGATGCAACAAGCTGCCCTGTAAAGTTAATTACCTAGGTCCTCATTTTCCAAAAACCGAGGTAGTAAGACCCAAAAGGGCTGCAGTGCTGTGGCTGTGCTCCTGATGTGCATCCTCTGGCACAGAAGTTTTATCAGCAAGTCCTGCAGCCCCTCTGTGCCGAGACTGCTGACTGCAATTGGAACTGCAGCACAGTGAGCACGGGCAATCAGGACAGCCCTTGCTGGAGCACAGTCCTGCTTGGAGCTGAAGTGCCAGTGCTGGTGTACCTTTTAACTGCCGCATGAGGAAAAGCCTACATCCATGGGAGAGACCTGGCTCCTGCTTGTCCTCTCGGTACCAGCGCACTACTGAACACATTGGAAGCTGCTACTTTTGCAGCTTCCTGCAGGATTGACCCTCTTTAGCACTTACTAGTTAATCTTACCAGCGTCAAGCAGAGGGACAAGAGGAGAAAAATGGAGAGAACTCAAAACAAAAGGGTTCGAGTTTCCTTAAGCAATCAAGCAATCAGGCAGAGTACATAACTATCTCAGTGTACGCACAAACATGCTGGTAGATTCATTTACTGTTTGCTTATTTTCACATAGCTGGCAGAACAGGGTTAGGTTTTATGTGCTTATTAGGATGAAAGACTAAAAACAACGGATGCTAAAAAAAAGTACTTGGGATTTCCCATTCCCAGTCCCTATTCATCACTTCTGTGACAGCTGTGCTAAAAATACTTTGCTAAACATGAGGACCTACAGGCACAGAAGGAATTTGCTTATAAATGCAAGCTTAGCCATCTCCACACAAAAACACAGGCAGCTATCGAAGTCCCAGCATCTTGTACTGCTACAAAACCCTTCTCCCTTCAAATATCAGCTATAGTCAACTGAAGTGTCAGAGCTGTGGGCTACCTCCCTGCAGTTTAGGAAAGGCTGGTTAAGTAGAGGCCATTTTCCTCACAGCTGTTCTGTGAAGCACAGCTGGAGGAATCACTTTCCTAAGCATTTATCTGGGGCCTTGCTTGGTGCCCTGAGGAAGACAAATGTGACTGTTGTTCCAGTGCTGTTTAGGGTTATGGGTCTCCTCTTTGAGCCCTCAAAGCACAGACATAGTCAAAAAAGCAGAAGCAGCAGTCAAAAAGTAGGAAGAAAACACAAAAGGACAAAAAATGGGGGCATATTTACATTCCCAAACTTTTTTAAAATTGAAAGCCTGCAACAGCATGGCTTGAAGGGAAGTGCTGACAGGAGCACCTATCCTGAAGCAGCTGAGCACCTTTTTTTCTCTGAGGTCCTTCTGATGAGCAGGCACAGTGAAAAAGGGTAAGTATTAGAAAAGTGGGAAAAGATACTATAGAATTAGGATGACATTTTGAGAGGGGAGAATGAGAAAAGGGGCAGAGAGCATCTCATCTCAAGTAACATGTAAAAAAAAAAACCCAACCTGAAGGAGAATAAATGTCAAAAAGGACCAGAAGACAAAGGGATTCATTGGAAGAAGGACATTATAGAAAATAAGTTGTGAGAAAAACAACTAAAGAAACAGTTGAGAGGCTGATGGAAGAAAAAACTGGAGAGATCTTTCAAAAATGTTATCTTATAGAGTAGATACAGAGGGATGGAAATTTACTCAGTGTTATCAGCAGAAAGGCATGATCTAAAACCAAGAGAGTACTTCTGCCAAGCAACAGCCCTAGACATTTTCCAAATGTTATAGGCCATGTTTCACCAAAAAGATGTCATTTGCTGAAGATCTTCAGTTTACCTGCCAGCAGAGCAGGCATAAAGAGAATTCAAGCCAGCCTTCCAAAAAAGTTTTAAAGCGCAAAGTGTGATGAAAAGTGAGGTGACTTTGGACAATCATACTTTTTGATCAGCCTAATACAAGAGCACTGTAAGGACAGAAACAAAACCAAAGCTCTCTGTGAGGGGGAAATAGGGCTTGCAAACTTCTCCAGCTATACTGAAAAGGCTGTGAAAGTCTAATTCTGACCAACATGCAAAACTGACTTTGCCTGTGCAAGGCACTAGGACACTGCTAGCATAAAGCCCTAGCCAAACCCTGCCTGGCTTTGACTTTTTTCCCCCTTGTAATTCAAAATGCACAATTTCATGGAGATGGATTACAAAGGAAGCAGATGGATGAAGGGGAACCAGCAAAGACCACAGACAGCATGGTAGTAGTATGTGCCACTGGCAGGTGACAAGACAAGGTGCTTATGACAGCACCTTCTTACAACAGATGCTCCTTTGTTTATCTTGTAAATGTTGTAAATACTCATAGCTGACCTTGGCAAACAGCAGTTCTTGTGGCACAACTCTGGTAAATCTCCTGAACCCTAAACCTCCTCAAAACCTTTTTTCAGGTGGTGACAGAGAGTGGAAAAATGGCACCTGCATGTTACAATGCCCACTTGGGCCTTTCCCATCAGCTTTTTTTGAATAATGTGAAAAAATCTCCTTGTTAGAGCCCTTTCTCTTGGCTGTATGCACCAGGTCCTCTTTTGGCTCATGAGGATGGAGAGGAGAGGAAAAGAGGGACTTGACACCTGTTGCTCTTAGCAGCAATGGACTTCTCATTTCCTGGAGCTCGGGTGCATCTCAACTGTGCACTCATGCATTCAGTGGAGATCCCACTCCCCCCGCACCTGTCACCTTCATGTCCAGTCCAAACCAGTATGTTTCAAATTGATGAATTTTCTCCCTTGCACTCTTATTTAATGGCCCAGAGAGCTTTTATAAAGTGTAGGAGAACACAGCAAGTTGTTATGTCCCTTCGTTTTCTGAGATTTCTGGTTTGTTGTGCAAGGTTTCTAAGTGAAGGAGCGAAACAGCATATTAAATGGAAATGTAAGTATATTCTCTAAATGAAATGTAAGTATATCCTAGAAACACCGATGAGTGCAAAGAATCCACTTAGAACATATAACCAAATGTTATTTAATATCTTAAAAAGTAACACAATCCAAAATGGATATTTCACACAACACTACATAAACAACATGAACACAATATTACCATATGGAGGGACTTTCAAATATAGACTTACAAAAATCCCTGTCCTTTTTTTCCTTTAAATTATTATACTAAGCATGACAAGTAATCATCATTTACAATATGGTACACTGACACAATAAAAACCATGTTACAAATGTGCTGTTATAAATCAGTAACGTTAGGGAAGACATTTCATGAACTGCAATTATTTCATATGAAATACTATACAATATAAACAGAACATCCATCTTGGATGACCTTTACAGCAACCAGAGACCAAGTAATTTTTTAAATTTTTTTTTTCAGTGCAAACACATTTATACAAGGCAGTCTTGGCTGCAAAACTCCCTTCTAACATACAGTAAGTCCCACTTGCATTTATTAACTCATTTAAACCTAATGCAACAGCCACATTCAGTCACTCACAGAAAATTACCTGCAGAATTATGATCCCTTTAAACTTAAATCTCCTCCACATATAAAAGTAACATCTGTGCCAATTACTCCAAGGGCCCTTTCATACTTCTGGGTGGGTATCCTTCGGGTGGCTCTAACCGCTATACAACTCGAGGGCAGTGCACCACATGGGAAATCACCCTTCCGAGGTGGGGAACACGTGGCGGCTGTCACGGCATCCCGGCTGGGTGGCTGTGCGTTTCAGCAGGGATTCAGCCCAGGCTGCCTTTCCAGAGCCAGGTGCGTGTGCGTGGCCTTCTGCTCCTTCTCTGCATTTAGTGTCTTGGGGCGGGGGGAGGAACACGGAAACCCTCAGCTCAGAACTGAGCTTCAATGGAGTTAACGACCCATTCCCATCTCTCTCAGATCCGCGGGAGATCAGGGGAGTTAAGCCAGATTTACACTCACATATCTGAAACTAACATTTAGAGCGCCGCTATAAAGTGTGATAGTCCCGTTTTCTTCTAGCACCAGCTTGGCTTTTGGTGGGTCCACTGCATGCCTCTCATGCAGGAACGATGCACTTTACTTATGCTGGGGGGAACATTTTAGATATATACCTTTTTTTTTTAAAAGAATTTTGTAAAAAATAGAACTTTTCTCTCTAATACTGTACAGTTTTCTTCAGAAGAGGAAAGAGAATTGTAAACTGTGGGTAGGACAGATTAGGAGTGCTATTTGCTTTCTCAGCACAACAATTTGAACAATTGTGTTGGGAAAAGCACTGCAAAATGTATTTGAAAAACAGATTTCTAATTAACATAACTGTTTCTAAAACCACTACTGGCAGTACTTGTATGACTGAAAACTTGGTTTTGGCACTGCTAATCCAAGAGTGTCTGCAGGGCTGTAAAGCAGTTTCTCTCTTAAACAAAGTGAATGCATCAAAAGAATGATTTCGGAGTATAAACATGGAACACTTTGGTTAACTATTAAACTTACTCCAGTAACTTTAAGAAAGCAACCAGTTAATAAATTAGTCTGCAGACTCTTAGCCTTAACTTTTTTCCAATGGGCCTGGACAAAATGCAGGGTCAGTGAACTCTGCCTACTTCACAGGCTCACAAGGGTTAGCTGGTACCATGTCAAGTGCTTCGAGGCCCTCAGGCAAAAAGGTGTGATTTAAGTGCAAAGTATTATCTGTGTTTATGATGGCCTCTGG
Source organism: Pipra filicauda (assembly GCF_003945595.2). NCBI lineage: Eukaryota > Metazoa > Chordata > Aves > Passeriformes > Pipridae > Pipra > Pipra filicauda. The sequence goes on from NW_024104842.1 coordinate 1,991,400, forward strand.
ATACTGGTTTGCTTGTTCTCTTTTCTAAAAATGACTACTGCTGGCAAACACTTAGGCCACGGTTTTCATTAAAATGTTTGTTTTCCAATACATTTTTACTTTTCAAAGTTGAGTGAACGTTGTTTCGCATATAACAGTCATTTTACAGTGGTGCATGGAGCCAAATGGATAATGACTTCTTCTAATTTTTAACTGAAATACTTAAAATGGCAAAATTAGCTCAATTGATGATTGTATATTAATTTGCACCGGGATAATGGTACTAGGTTTGCTGAAAAGTGTTCATAAATCGGGATTTGTATATAAATGTGATCTGCTTAGGTTCAACTGCCACTTTCTTCCTTTGGTTTTTGGAAAAATCTTTCTTTCTTCCCTCTTGAAAGGTGGCTTGTTGCAGCTGGCTACTTTTCCAAGTCAGCTTAATTCTTCTTGGAAACTTGCCCATGTTCTTCGAACAACAGGCACATACCTTGAGTAGGGACCCTCATACTGCTCCCAGCAAAGTCAATTAAAGGCTCTTGGTAATTTCTATAGGAGCAAATGTTTTAGATGCACACAATCTAGAGACTAGAGTGCATATCATTAAAGGAAGAGCTGTTTTAACACCCTTGCCAGTTCAGAGAAACCATAACGTACTAATGTTGACAAAGATGGAGGCAGAGTAGGGCCCAAAGTATCTGAAGGCTGCCAAGAAAATACCCACAGTGTCTTCTGTTAAACCCCAAACTGTCAATCATATTTCACAGACTGTAGATGTTTCTAATTTTCTAAATTACAAATACATTTTCAAGTTCTACCAGGCAGAAATTTAGCAGTAACTGGGGAGAGGATGGAAGGTTTCAGCCTCCCTTTCACTTCTATCCCAATTATGCAGCCTTGTCAAAGTCTTTAAGTGACTCATCTGAAAGCCATCTTTTTAACACTGTAGAAGGAAATCGTGGCAATGGAAACATGATGACTTCATATGCAAGCATTGACACACAAGAGAACGCCATGACCTAATGCTTCAAAGTTTTTAACCTTGCTCTGTACAATACACTTTTCATGTTGCTGCATCTCATCAAATTCATGGAGGTAGTTATATGTGTAAAAAAAATTACCACAAAAGTAACATGTTGTATTATAATAATACATATTAAGTGTGCAAAATGCCGACAGATTTGTGTTGACCCTTTACAGTTGAACACAATACAGATTCAACCTAATCTAACTCTGTAAACCTTTAAATTGATACATTAGAAGAATGATAGATAAGCAACCACATAATACAAGGCTATGATTTCATCAAAGGATTAGGGCGACATAAAGCACTCAAGCTCCACTCTCGTGGTTTTGTTACAAGAACCTCAAGATGGAATTTCCTTATATTCCATTGTTGATTTTAAAAGGAAAAAAAAATAAATCAAGATTAGAACGTTTCTATTTGAAACTTCTGTTTACATTCCATATTTCAAGAGTCACATTAATATTGGTACAATGCCATGTCAACATTAATATGACATTTATGTTGTTTGCTGGTCTCTGGGAACTTTAGGAAATAACATACTATACAGTTCATAGGTATGTACTATCGCATTTTGTTGGAATGATGTCTTCTGTACAACCAGCTGCCTGCATAAATTCTGATTAGCTTATGACAAACAATTATTTCTCCAAAGGTGAAATCTGTTTTTTGCTCTTCACATTTTAATACTGCTGTTAGTACTTCAGATCATCACTGTAAATTTTGTCGGTTCGACATTTTTATTTACTGATTTGATACATACTACTGATGTCAGAGCTCACCTCAGAAACAAAATCACAGTCAGCCACTGCATAGTATATGACAATTCCCCACAAAAATTCTGACTCTACAGTCTGCATGGAATAAGTACGGCTGGAGTTACAGACTGAATAATAAGATGCGTCATGCAAAGCATTATATGGTAATTAGAGCACATCTTGGAAGGTATGATAAGGCAGAAGGCTAAAGGCCAAGTGACTTTGATAACCAACCAAAAGCACAATAATTTCCTTTATGTGCACTGAAAGGTCTTATTGCTCCTATGAAATGGAAATTATACACTGAAATCAATGAAAACAGACCTGTGCATTGACTGGGTGTTCTTGACAGAACTGGAAACTGATTGTGTCCAGAGTTAGAGAGTTGTTTTATAAGTAAATGAACTATATCCAACGGTGTAACATAAGGCTGAATCTTCAGTAAAGACTTCTGATGACAATAGAGAACATAAGTGAAGCTCAAATGACTTTGTATACAGAGTAATACACGTCACCAGAACCTGATGAAAATACTGGATTTTAATATGTACAGTTGGGTTTCACACTCGTGTTCTACAAGAGCTAGATAGGGTAAACATCCCTTTTATATGAAACAATTTTGGCTGATGCACATTTTAGTATCTTTGTTATTCTTTCACCAGTTTGTCTGTTCTGATAAAAAAGTCAGTTCGTTGCACTACCAGGTTGCATGAGTAACAGAGCAGAATGTGACCCTATACCTAAAAATTACTCTTGGAGTTTAACTATCTGTAGAATTTACTCTGCAGTAATTAGAATGGTACTAATTACGTTGGAGTAACAGTCTAGGGAGAGCAATTAGGATGTACTGTGCCTACAGGACTTAGATTTCTACTGCAAACCAAGTGGACACATTTAATTTCTAGAAACCAGACATGTCCATAAAATGCTAAATTGCAAATAACATCCACTGAATAAAAAGGCCAGAAGTTTATAATTCTCTAAATTTTGTTCTCTGATAATCACTACACTGTATGCTATTTTTAATAGCCTAATTTAGGCACTCTATTTAATAAGCTACATAAAATAGATTTATGTCCTTCCACTAGAAAGAAATCAATTCTTCAGGCCATACTTGTCATTTATATCATAAAGGATATTTTTGTTCCAAGAAATTAGTTATCCTGATTCTTATATTAATGGCAAGTTGCAATACCAGAAGTGACACAAGGATTAGATTATCTTTTGAAAATATGTGAATTATTCTGAAGACACTTGATATATTTTGTGTCACTCCACACTGTGGCTCCATGACAGTTATATCTTTCCCTTCCCTCCCCACTCCCCCCCCCTACGCAAAGGCCCACCTCCTCACTGATGACTATGGAAGGTCAGGTAGCAAGTCTCATTAAGTAAACATCTCTCATACTTTTGAAACGAAAGAAGCAGCCACCTCCCATCCCACCCTCCATACTTAGCAAAAAGCAAATCAAAACAAAACCCAAACCTCCCTTTACTCGCTTAAACAGGTATTTGTAAAATTGTGTCACAAAAATGCACAGTGAAAATGACTGATTAGTATTAATAATTCACAGACAGAGCTGAGGTCATCACTTGTCATGTTTGGCATTGTTTTTCCTCATGGTGATCCTGGCTGGTTACTTTCAGCAGTGGCTCAGTTTTTGAAGTAAAAAACTATCAACTCTGCAGCAGAGTTTAGCTTCTGACCAGGGGCATCACACATCTGTGGCATTTTTTTAAATGAACTTGGCAACTGCATGGACATTGAAAATGCAGATTACACTTACAGTGTCTAGACTTTCATATATGTGCTCAGTTACAATTAAGTGAAGCAAAAAGTGTACATATTATCCCTACTGCTATTCTGTTGCTACGGAGCCGCAAATGTGAAAAGCAATACCTCGAAATAAAGATTTCTTTGTTGCCCCTAGTCTACATAGCAGCACAGTTTAAGTAAACACTAAAACTGTGGTTGAGATGTTTGTTTTATTTTTCCCCAAAGATGTAAACATCAGTCCCAGTGTCGTAAACTTTGCTGTATAGGACGAGACAGACGATCTGAGGCAGGATGACTATCAGACACTAGTGACAGAAGCTTGCAGGCAGTTAGCAGGTTTCTGCAGTTTCTCAGCTTCACTTGTGGGTGGGTCTGCAGTGGCTCGGAAGTTGAACGTTGGGCCTGCACCTCCATGTGCAGGGCTCAGAGCGGGGTTCTGACGTCTGTTGCTTTCAACAATACTTGAAGTGTTGGATGCCAGGCTCTCACGAGTACTGGAATGGAAAAGAAATATATATACACACTCATATATGACAAGCCTATATATCTACCAGACAGGAAAGGAGAACAGAGTGTTTTATAATAGGTTTCCTGTGTTTGCACGTAATGTCACATCAATGAGTCACCTCGTTTTGATGCTACACATATGTTCCTCCAAAATGCGTTCCAGAGGTGCTCAGCAGTCATCATACTGTAACACACAGGTACAGCACTAAGCACAGCTGAAGCTGTCACACTAAGTGTAAGCTGAACCAGCATCAAGCATCTAGATTTTTCACCCAAAGAAACAGCTTCCATCTTGCATTTGAACGTACTAATTTTCTTTCCTGACTGGTGCATTTTTGCACAAAGTAGCTTCATCAAATCAGCTCTGTGACTAAGCAGAGCCGGGACAGCAATCATGTAACACAGCATCCTCTGTTGTCTCCTTTTCCACCTATGTTTTTATACAAAAAATATTAACTAAAAGTCTTACTTTCCATTAAACCCACAATGCTTCTGAACATAACACTTCAATTTTGCTTTGCAGCTGAGACAATTGCAACTTACCAAGATACTGAGAAATCTTAACTGTCTGGTCTGTGACCATGCCCTGAACAACCAGTGCTGCTATTTCATCAGAAAATGGACAATGTTCCTTTAGTTCTAACATATCATTTATTCACAGGAGTGATGGGACACTTAGCACTTTAAAAGATTAAGTCTTTTAATACATCTAATTATGAAGGCAGAGAAACCTGTATTTTAGTCTACACTTTTAAAAAACTCAGACATGGCATGCTAAGGCTAGTTTTATCACTACTACTCTTTTTGTTCTCTTTACACTCTTTAGTAATTTTTGATTTCAAATAATGTGTTCCCGTGCAGAGACATTTGCTTTCAAATAGCATGTGGCCCCTGGTTATGTAACCTTCACCTGCATCCCTATTTCTTTGTAAAATGACATCACCACTTGCTATGGAGATGTTTACAGAATATATTAGAGGACTGAATGCAATTGTTAAATAAGCACTAGAACCAAAGATACTAATGACAAGAGTTTCATAGTCAGTTTAAAGTCAACCTAAATTTACCTGCTACTGAAAAGGGCAGCTCTTGCCTGCTTTGTGTGGACCTGACCCTGCCTTGTTTCTGTTGCTTCCCTGATACCAAGCCTTACAGCCAGCCAGATCAGAGACTGCTCTCAGTTAAATACTAGCCTTCAGAAAAAAAAAAATAAAAAAATTAGCGCTAGCGTCAGGAGAAGAGTAGGAATGCACAGCTTTGGATGTGTCAGGGGAGAAATGTGTCAGTGCATGGCACAGAGGAAGGAAGAAACACCTTGCCTAGTTGTAGGGCAGATTTAAATAATCTTAAACTGACTGAATCTGGAAAATCAATGATGCTTTTAGGAAAACTTCCACAGATCTTTTAAATTGATCAAAACAGTACTGATAATCTTCTGCCAATAAGTGTCTTCCTGTCCATAGTTCCAAACAGCTATGATGGGTGATGTATATAGTATGCGATTTCTGTGAGCTGCAATGACATATGGTGCCCTTCTGTTGCTCATTTTTTGATTCTTCTCCCTCTGCTTTTTAATGAAAATAGATGCAAACCTTGGTTTTCAGAGATGATTCAGTACTGTATCATTCCTTATGGGACCACTAATTCCAGATCATTTTCAATTCTGGTATTACAAACTGACCATTACAACATGTACACACAAAGACTGCAGCAAGAATTTTGCATGCAAAGTAATGTCAAAATTATGACCACCTCTTTCTTTAGATGACAAAGGAGCAACAGTATTATATAAGCTCTTAGAATAAAGGAATAAAATTAATCTTGACAGCTAACATTTACTATATAAACTTGCATAAAAGCAATACACAAAATATTGTGAGGATTTCTTCCCAATGGTGATTGGTATGTTCACAAACTTTGAAACAAAATACTTTGGAAGTCAAACAACCATTGCAAATCTCTGTAACTACATCTGGTTGGTTTCTTTGCTTTTGTTTGTTTGGGGTTTTTTTTGTTTGGTTTGTTTTTTTGTTTTACTGTCCTTTTTTCAAGTTGTCACACTTTAAACATATCCTTCTTTCATAGTCTGGAATTGGTCATTTTGATTCCCTAGCAATGTTGCACACTTCAGTTTGAATGAAAAGATACCACCTCACCTCAGGAAGTAGAGAGTCAAATCATCAGTGGAGGCAGGAAGTCGAAAGTTACATCATCAGTGAACGCTTAAAGAATATACCTGAGGAACATCACTTACATGCATGTCCTGTTCTTATACTCTTCCCTAGGTATCTGCTAATGGATGCTGTCAGATCTAGTTGGATTTTAGCAGCTGGATGCTGGATGGCTATTTTGTATTTCCTGGAAAAGGGTCGTGGAGTACATTTTTTGTTCTAAGGTAGGAAAGTAATAACAGCATGGTAATTATAGCCAAAGGGCTGAATTCACCCTCAGCTCAATTTATTTTTATAGACTTATACCAAGGAGTGGCCAAAACTCAGCAAAATCATCAAATTTAATAATTTTGATGTAAAGCTCATGAAAAAGCCTTTGAAATATCCAGACTATATGCTCACATGTTCTGTTCTCTTGTTTATGTTAAACAGAAATTTTAGCTTTTGTGTAAATAATTAGGGAAGAAAATGTCTACCTTTGCATTAACCAGAAACACAAGTTTGATATTCAGCTAGCATACAAAAGTAGTCCAAGAACTGATTTTTAATTCAGTTGATATCCTATCCTGGAGGTGACTCATACTCTGTGGAGTAAGGCAGGCTGAGCAAGAAGCAAACACCATGACATACTCCCCCACAAAAACCAGCTGCAAGTATAGCACTTCAACTAAAGGAAGAGATTACATTTAAAAAAGAACAGTGCAAACAGCTTCATACAACAGTTGTACATGAGAAAGATGAGAAGCATCTGCAGAACAATCAATAACACAAACAAATTCAAAACCTTCTCAAGTTTCTTTTTTAGGGTGAACTCAGTGTAAGTGGTACAATTTACTCAAATTATTTTTCATTATTTTACTCAGAAAAATTATACATTTGCTAAAAGCCTGCTCTAGTTTGATAATCACTGCATGCTGCATGAGGCTCACTAATTGTTGCCTTGTCATTGACATCAAATGGGAGTAGCCATCAAATCCAAAGGAATTTATTTCACAATGACAGGACTTCAACTGAAAATGAAATTTAGTCCTGCATAGAAACACAAAATTTTTCACATGCCTTTCTGGAAGCCTTTGCTATAGATGTAAAAAACCACATATTTCTGTGGAATAAGAACACCATTTACAGAGGAAAAAAAAAAAAAGGCAAAAACCAAAACAAAAAAAAAACAAAGCAAAAAAACCCAACCTTTTTTCACCTAATACAAACCCACTCTTGAAGGTTTTATTGTTAAACACAGGCAATAAATAATTTAAGCTTAAGTAACACACTATAAGAAAACTACTATGGTAAATTATTTCTGTGTTCTTAGAGTCATTCTTCTGAACTCTGATGGGTTGCTATCCAGGCCAAACAAAACTGGTCAAGCTCCATTCCATCAAGGAGCTAGCACTGCCAAAGGTCAGAGAGACAAGGAAAAAGGCTCCAGTAAAGGATTCTAAACCTGGAAATGAGCTTGTGAAATCTCCAGGGCAGGGAACATACCAGCAACTCTCTCCTCCCTACACCTGTAAGACTTCTAGCACACTGAGACTTCCATGATGTCTGAAATCTCTGGAATGGAAATTACTAACCAGCACCACCACATGCAAACACCTGGACTCTTTTCCCAAGTATCTTAGGCAAGGCACCTCTCTCTCAGCTGACGCGGCGTCGAATCACCTCTGAAGTTCAAATATCCTGAGCACTTTAAGCATTGTAGGGGGAGTGGCTGTTCCAGTCTCACCAGTTTGGATGGTAACTAGATATACTTCCAACATTTGTGAAGAAAGCAAACAAAAAAGACCAAACACAAAACAATATAATTTCCCGTTTTTGTCTGAGCCAAAGATTATGCCACCTAGTCATGCCTAGTCTTCCCATTAGTCTCATTGATAGTATCTTAGAGGGAAAGGGAAGGGGTCAGTAACACGAGCTCATCCCTTCTATTCTAAATGCAAAACCAAGTTTAATACAGAAAAAAAAAAGATACAGGGAGGTTTTCAGCAAACAGAAGAATGAACTAATACAGAGTCAATGCCGCAAATGGTCATTGCCTTCTTACGGTATGATGGGAAACCCACACATCTGAATAGAAGATTCCAGAGAAAACACTGTCTGAAAATGTGTGAAATTGTTTAATACAGCCCTACATTCTGTCACCAATATCACACACATATAACTATAAATGGAACTTCCTAGTCTGTAAAGCTGCAATGAATGTGACAGTCCTACCGTGGAGAGTTGAACCCGCTGTCCACAGTAATGCTGCTGCTGTCCATGCTGTCCAGGCGGGCTGAGTGGGTGGCTCTCTGGTTGTTGCTATTTTCTGTTTCCTTCGGGGTGAGAAGAGTAAGATTCTTCTCAAACTTCCGCTGCAGATCTCTCTCCTTTTCTCTCTCTAGGAGCCACTGCATTGTACCAACATCATCCCTGTTCTTTTCTTCCTCAGCATTTTTGTTGGTTCCTTCCTCTGAGTCATCATCATCAGATACGTTGTAGTAGTCAAAGGAGGCCTCCTGGTTCCCGGCTGTCTCTTGCTGTCTCTGAGAAACGGGCATGACTTGTGTGACTGAGGTTACTATCGCTTGTTCAAGTTTCTCACATCTGACTGGCAATGTGTCAGAGGGGGTCTTTTGATGGGGCTTTAGCAGAGGTGTGTTAGACTTATGATAACTATTCACAGAAAGAGTGTTGTGCAGAGGTTTAAAGAGTGTATCCTTGCTAAATATTTCTTTCCTTTTATCAAGGCTACTTGATTCAGCACTATGGTGTTGAACCAGCCGCCCATTTGCAATCACCTCTGGAGTTTGTCCGGCAACCGCTGAACCACTGCTTGGGCCCTTTGGGGACTCCTCCTTGTGCACCCCAGGCTCCCTTGCAATATGTTGAGCCTGTCTTTCTGTGGGAGTCATTTTTTTGAGCCCATCTGTCCCTGTGAGCGTATCATGATCCTCTTTATTCTTTCCCAGTGGTGATGGAGCAGTCAGCACAGTCTCACTGGATGTGTTGCACTGAAAATAGTCATCGACTGCAGATTTTGTTGTGCAGGAGTTGAGCTCACTATATGATGGTAAATTCTCTGTAAGCTTGCTTTGTTCCAATAAGCTACAAGAACTGGGGGTTTCTACACCGCCACTAGCTTTTTCAGGGATGCAAGTCTCTTTGTAGCTTGCAGATGAAATCAGAGCCCTTTGATGACTGAGCGACTGAGACGGCCTTAAGGTACTATCGTCAATGTAAGTTTGGCTAGTTGTTTGGTCATCTGGGCTACAGCCTTCACCTAGATCTTCAGGTGTTCCTAAAGTTGCTGAGCCCAGAGGTCCCTTGGAGTTATCCATGGATCTAGACCTTTCTTTAGCCTTACTGGACCGCTCATTCCTCGATCTTCTATCCTGTGTATGGCTGTGGCTCCGATGGACCTTGGAGTGAGAGCTTCCCCTGGAAGGTTCAGGGAAAGGCATTTCAGTTCTTCTTTTGGCCAGCTCACCAGACACATCCCACTCTGGTGTCATGGGAAAGTGAGATTCAATCATGTTAGGATTGCTGTGCATTATATAATTATCTCCCTTGTGTTCTATTATAAAACAGCCTTCCCGTGGGGATCTAGTCAAGGGATCATAGAACTCATACTCCCTTTCAGCAGGTATATCCAAATGAGAGCCATCTGATGGGTCTCCTTTGGATACCCGGGTCTTGCTGTGCGACCTCGATTTCCCATGAGACTTTCTGTGATTCCTGCTCTTTTTACTTCGTCCGCTGTGGTGAGCTGAAGATCCTGCTTTGCTTCGTTGAGCTTTTTCTTCTTCAAGTTTCTTCATTAGTGCAGTGTGTCTCATGACATTTTCCACAGTCAAGTCTGGGTTAATGCGCCTGATAATCTCCATTTCTACCTCTCTAGGTATAGTGGTAGGGGTGTCCTCGTCCCTTAGTGGCCACTCCTCTGGAGGAAACTGGGCAGAGAAATTTGCCAACTGTTTTGTCTTGTCCTTCTTAAAACTTAATCGGAATAATTTGAGTCCAAATTTCTTAGACTGCTTTTCTACATCCTTAGGCTTTGTGAGCGTCTCTGCTTTATATGAAAAATTGACAGTACTTTTACTTTTCTCAGTAGGTGGGACCTGACATAATGAGGGAGGACAGTACGAGTCTTTACAGTCTTTTGCTGATTTCCTCTGTAAGGTAGATGCATGCATGCTGTGCATGTCTTCTCTGCAACAATGGCAGGAGTCGCAGTGGTTTTTGGGTAGCGTTCGGTCCCTGACGCATCCCGAGGTGGAGGGAGTTATAGTTCCTTGTTGGGGAGAGGTACATTGAGACCTGTCAGGTATCCTCTCATCCAAATGGTACCATTTACTGTTAGTTCTTATGAGAGATGGTGTTATAAAGTAAGTCTGCGGGGTTACAATGAAATAACCATCCGGAGTTGGGTATATTTTCCTCTCCCGTACAAGCATATTCAAAGTATGTCGAAGGATTTCTGGACTGGGTGTTGGAACTCCTAGAAATGACAGTAAAGACATATCAGGGACTGCATAAAACCGCAGAATTCTCTGGTTCCCCCCTCCCCAACAAAAAGCTGTTTTTCCCAACGTACAAGCTGGAATATGCTGAGCAAACAACTCCAGTAAAACATTCTGTTAGGCATTCTTTTCTCTGTTTCTCCACTCATCTCCTACCCTTCCAACATATCAATTATTAATTAAATAGAAAGGAGGCCATTAATAAAATGCTAAAAAAAAAAAAAAAAAAAAAAAAAAGGAGAGAACTCAAGAATTTCTAGTCAGTTCCACTGTGCAGGTGACCGTAAGGTATAAGATGGAATCACTGAAAATAAAAGAGTGTCAGGGGAAACGTTTCACTTTTATTCTTCTTCCAACTAATATTTATATCCCAATTCACCAGAACTATTCTTAAAATGCCTTGTCACATATAAAGCAGTGGTTATTTGTTGCTTTGGATGCCTAAGTTGTTTTTCCACAGAAGAATACTATAAAGAAAAAAAAGGCATTCCCCAAACTGCCCTTTCATCACAAACTTGATTGAACTGATTTACTCTCCCATTAAACCATGTTTGAACTATATCGGCTTCTCCAAAAAAAGACACATCCTGAATGATTCAGTTCATCTTACCCAAGCACACTTTTCCATTATGCTGGAAGTTACAGATTTAGCTATTTGCTTCTCAGAGTTCCTTGCCTTTCGTGTGAGATGCAAGGGACACTACCTAAGCACGTCTTGCATACTGAGAAAGGGACAAATACAACAAGCCTGCACCAACGCCATATGGTAGACTCGGCACTGTGAGCCTGGTCCTTCCCACTACCAGTAGGCCTGCTGGGTTCAGAGTGCAGGACCAAGTCTTCAATACTTTAATCAGATAAAATACTGAGTTAGCATGTTGTGTATAGAAGTAAGTTCCATCTAGAGTTAAGGAAACAAGAACTTTAGTTCACAGGCTAATTTAAAAAAATCTGTTTATGCTGAATAAAAAATAAAAATACTTCCAAGTTTTCAGTGGAAAAAGCTATCTTCAATCAATATATTTTGTTGAACTAAAATGCATTTTAATGTTGAGTATTGGTCTTGCTTATATTTTTAGAACTAGAGAAATGTTTTTCAAAAGTTTGTGCAGTCTATTTTAAACTAAAATAGCTAATATTATATACTCTGCTTTTCTTTTAAACAAAAGTAATCTAGGGGGAAAAAAAAGGCATCAGAGAGCAACTTAGGTTGGAAGGGAACTCAGGAAGTCATTTGGTCAGCACCCGTACTCGTATCCAAGCCAACTTAGATGGAAAAATTTCAACCATGGGTACCTGTCACAAACACGGTATCTCCAGTAGCAAGCACATAGAGTCTAGTCCCCAACTCTTCTCCAACATGTTGGAGCCTGCTAGCTCACTGATCTCCTTGGGTAAGCAAACATGAGGATGACAGCAACACCTCCACCAAAAGATTAGCAACAAGAAAAAGAGAAGCTGTACTAATTCCTTAACTCATCCTCTTTCTTGCAACTGGGTTGCAGGCAACATAGTAAATATTCCTTATGGAACGTTGTTTGAACTTACTGACATGACCATACTGTTCATATCTGTAAATAAAATCTTACAAGGGAAACGGCAAAGTGTTAGAAATAACATGGCCATGAGTGAAAGCAGTTACAGCACAGAAGGCATCAGGGAGAAGTACGTGGGGGCAGTAAACATATTTCATGCACAGTCCATAGAGCTGAAAGGTTTGGGCCGATCCAAACACAGGAAGGAAGAACAGTGAAGATAGGATATAACTTGAGAGCATAAATGAGACTGAAAATTGGAAAAAAATATGAAGAATCAGGAGTGTTTTTGTCTCCTTTTTATGCAGGTGTCCACACTTTATGTAATAATCCTAGAGGGAGTAACGAAGACCCCCAGAACTCCTGGATGAGCTAACATACCAGAAATAGCAATAGGTGGGAAAAGCTGAAATCCAGAGAGCTGGGGAAGAAAAGGACTACCCCTCCCTAGCCCAAAATTCCAAATCTCTCTGAACTGAAGTAAACAATATGGTGAGCTTCCTCTGGATTGTGAGGCAGTGGCAACCTGAGAGCGGGTTGTCATCTGTATGAGCTTTTGGTAACACACAGGAACACAGAGTGATTTCGATTCCCGTAACAACCAGCGGTTCTAATCTCTTCTTTCCTGCAGTGGAGCTGCTATGTCTGCTTGGGTAACACCACCCCTTTTCCATTATGCCTTGCATGATGACAGGAAGTGGATGACCCCAAAACTCAAGCTCATTTGTTTCTCCATTCTGTGCTGAAAATGCACTGCAGGGTCCAACCCTGGCCCAGTTGAGGTGCACTTACTCTGCACTTACTCTTCCTTCCTCTACATAAACAATCTGCCCGATCCATTGCATGTTTCCAGGAGCTTACAAACACGTACTAACCTTTGTGAGAACTTGGTTCTTCATCCCTATCTTACTTATAAGACTTTTCTTAACATGATGTTTCAAAAACATCAGAACAAAAATAAAAGCAATGAAAACATTTCTCCTGGGAGCTTACAGAAAAGTTAGGGAAAGAGACTGAAATGGATGTTCTGAGGTTTTACACTAATTTAGGCAAAAATAATAATATAATACTATTAAAATAATAACATAATATGTATTTTTCACCCAGTAAACCATAATGGCTACAATATATTGGGTAAGTGGTTCCCTAAACACTGGATGCACAGTAGTTACACTAACTGACTAACTCCTGTGAATGGAGAATGTGCAGATAAACACCAGGAAAAAAAAAATTATTGTGCCTGGACAGTCAACAACAGTGTAAACTCAATCATGTCAGCCTTCTCTCTGGAGTTTATCACTTTTATTACTCCTAGGACACAGTACATCTCTGTGGTTCACTAAGCCAGCAATGATGATGGCAGATCTTTGAAGCTCAGCATTGCCAGCTAAGGGTAGTTATGGGTTTTGCTCTGAGCTCTGTCAGGTACTTACAAAAGCAGAAACAGACCCAAACTCAACTTATGCTTTCCCGCATGGCAGACAGGAGCAATGACGTAACTCTGGCTCCCCTTGTTCCTATTTTAAATACAGATTTCTTGACTTTCTCAAGACTTTTCTCTTTACAGCAATCTGCCCACATCATGTCTATACACAACCTACCCCCCTGCATTCAAAAGTCTCCTTATGGTCTCCCTTCCTCCATTAATAGAAACAAAGGAAAAAACCCCAGTAGCTTAGAGACTCTAGCACATAAAATATTGCATGACAGCAGTGGTGTTATTTAAGATTATGTAGTGGTTTAATAATTCAAAAGCAGAAACTGTCTGGACACTGAATCATCAGACATGTACATTTTCCGTATCTCAAGAGAGTCTACTATGCCATCCACTGAGCTTCCAGACAGAAGATTATGTCTTGTTTGCTGCTCACAAAGAACACTGACCTAGAGTGAACTCAGTTAATGTAAGACACTTCTTTTAAGTGCTACACATATACTTCACATATTTAGAGAGTGAACAATTATAAAGGTGAATGTCAGAGGAATTTGCCAGCTTTCAGAAAACTGTTTGCTTCAAAAGCAACCTACCCAGTCCAATACACATGTATTTTCTACTTTGAAATTTTGAACCTCTTAAAATTATTTAAATATGGGCAATATATTGTAGACAAAATTTGGGAGAAGAAAGAAAAATATCCTTATTAAAGGTAGCACAGACTAAGGCTTGATGTTTTCTTCATCCACGTTCATACAGATAAGAGGGTCTGGTTGCCAAACACAGAACAGAGGTTACATTCTTAGCTCCTTATACTGGATTTCAAAGATTTACATTTAATGTATGGGATTTAAACCATGGTCAATAAATTACAAAATAAGGCTGTGCAAACATCTCATTGTTTAATTCTAAGTGAGAATAATGGGAGCAGGTGCAGGAGCAGCCCTCTTGCTTTTTTAAAAACCTGACAAATAACAGAAACCACAAATAAGATGTGCATTATCATTACAAACTTTTTGAATAAAATAAATTCATGAAAAATACATCTCAAGTAGTATTTAAATGGTGTTAAATCTGCTAAAATGATTTTCTCCTGAGCTGATGCTAAGGCTTAACAAGGGATAAAAGAAATACTCTGATTGGCTCATGAAATACTAGTTAAGGATGTGGAGTGGTTGCTATGTGATGTTATAAATAATTAGCATACCTTATTTCAGATAGAGCCATGGCCCAGATTTATGCCTGCACAATGGCTCAGCAAACTAGAGGGCTAGACTGCAACTGTAAGACCCTGCACTGAGGAAAAAGGTTTATTATTCTTAGGCAGTTTTGAGAATAGCATCTGGGGTCTTAGGAAATTTATCCACACCATGAAACGCAGTGAAGCATCTGTTCATTAAAACACAAACAACACAGGCAGACAAGTGCTGCTACATGAAAAGATACAGAGATGTTATGTGACAATAACAGATATATCTACAGTGGTAATGCTCTCCTCTCCCTCAGAGCATCAGCACCTAACTAGGAAAAATAAATTATCAGAATATGAGATGACATCAGATATTTTAAAACAGCCACAGAGAATACAAGGGCTCAAAAAGCTACAGCTGATTTATTAGAGTTTGAGCAGACAAGTGAAAAATATCACTTAGCATAAGAAGTTCTCTTTACTGGAAAGAATAAATTCTATAGATAATCCTCATATGCTAAGAGAACATGTATGCTTGCTATGCTAAACATGTCATGGCTGGTAGAGAAAAGCATTTCTCTAGAGAAGGGAAAAAACTGGACAACAATTTGGTGGATTTCTTTTTTCTTCAAATAACTTTCTTTACATTTTGGGAAGTGAGGCTCTCTTTTTTTATCTCAGACTTGAGAAATTCACATGTCAATGGCTAGTGGAAAAAAAAAAAAGGCAGCAAGAAACCATGTGCTAACTTGCCTCAGGCTTCTTCTGAGCAGTGTCTAGAAAATAATCCAGCCTGCTGAATTATTTTTCATGTTTGGTTCTGTCTAACAAGAATAGCACAACACATCAAGTCTACTGATAATCATGTTCCCAGGAAACTCAAGGGATGCCACCAATAGAGTATAATTTCCACCATGCAATAATATTTATATAAAAATATTGATAGAATCACTGAAAGAATACTTGGAATCTATGGAATTCTTCTAGTACACAGCTATACAGAAAAGATGACTTGGTAAAAAAAATCATCAAAATTTAAAAGGAATTACAATTGCGAATTTTGACTTCTTTGTATTCTATCCCTTACCTTTCAACTTTTACCAGTATTTTCAAAATCAGCCAAGTATACTGGAAAAAAACCTACTGATAAACAAAACTACAAACTGGGAGAGAAAATCAGTATTTACAAAATATGCTTACAGTATTTTTTTCCACTGTGCGATTATTAAATGTCAGATAAAACTGTTTATTCCAAACACAACTCTCAATCCAGAATTACATTTTAAAATCTCAGAACTTACTACCAGTTATAGCAAAAGCCATGTAACCTTCAAGGCTTTAAGTAACTCTTGCTCTGAAATGTAAGGAAAAAAATTCCAGACAGCAGATCATGGCTATGGTTAGGCTGCCTAGATGAGACAGATGCATCAGTAGTTTTCCTGCTGAAGCATTTTGCATTAGCTGCTTTTTGCAACTGTAAAATAGGTACAGTGAAGAAGTTTCTCAACTACTTTAGAGAATTGTAAATGCAGGCACAGAATAGTTAAACGTCTTGCCCAGAATCATACAAAACACAAATGAAGAAGCTGTGCTCTCTTGAGCAGTAAACCTCTGCCCAATGCTTTTGCACCACAATTAAAATGTCTCTGTAAGATGCATTTTGCACGATTCACCAGCTCCAGACACAGAGGGCCAGTAGTGAAGCAGCATATTCAAGAGTACATTCTTGTCATAGGATTCCTCTTTTTGATGTTACAGTATCTTTAACCCGAGATAATTTCCATTTACCATTTCATAAGTATTATCAAGTGCTTCCAAGAATATCTTCTGAACAGTTCACCAGCATTTATCAACACAGCAAGTGTACCTATGGCTCTCCAGACTTTTTAGTTTAGTTATGAAGAGAGTTGTCAAGTTATCTTTAAATCTTTTGTTTTATTATTTTTCAAGCAAGGGCAGTGCAGAAGCAAAAGCCAGAACTGTGTCCAAGAAGGATCTGAAAATCCCTGGAAAGCAGGCTGACATCGTCCTTTCAGTCTAAATATAACCTCTGCCTGAAGCAGGCACATCATTGTCACTGGACTCTACAACTTGCATCACACCACACATTGAGAGCCTATTCCAGGTGGAAGAAGACATGGAGCATGTGGGAATTTTGCTCCTTAAGAGAGAATTCTCTAATGAGACCTTAATGAGGTTATCTCTATGGAGACTGGACAAAGAACTCGTTGAATGATGTCAACAGAGCTCTTATGAGTTAGCTACAACTGGCTTGAAAGCCACAAGGTGAAATAAGTCTGCTCTGGCTATGACACATCATGCTTTTTTTCCCATAGCTACTAAAGAAGTGCTAAACTCCTTTGACTATGATAGAGAAAAATGTGAGAAAAATCACCAACAAGCTTATTCTGATACTATCTGAAAAAGAAACAAGCCAACAGCTTGTTGTTTAGTACCTCAAGTAATTTTTATTATTTACATAAAGTCAGGAATTAACCCTGCAAAATGCATCTCACAAGAATGGCCTTATCACAGAGAACTCAATTCTCCATATGTTTAAGAATAAAGAAAAGGTTCTAAGATTAGTACCCTAAGGCGTCCTTTTACTTTTGCTTAGCATGTCAGGATTAGTCAATATCCCCATCCAGAAGGGACTGAGGATTGTTTAACTGCCCTTTTACAGACATGCACTCATCTAACCGATGATTTATTAATGACTGGTTACCTGGGAAGCAGGTGGTTAGGTGCTCCATTAGTGCTTCTTGTGTGACTTGTTTTCGGGCAGAGTTCATTGCTGAGATGGCCAGGCAAAGGATTTCCCCAAGTGGAATAAACTGTGACTGAGTGATGGGAGACATGCTGATGGGTGATACATCACCTGTAAAAAGACAACAGATGTGCAATGAAGCGTTTTGTTTAAAACTCTGCTCATAGAACAAGGATGTAGAGATACAACTAGCAAGAATTCTCAGAGCTCTCTAGTACTGGGCTGGAGATAAAACCCTTGCAACAGAGAACCATCCAACAGTTTATTTCAAAACTCAGACATGGTGAACTTTGGAAAATGGGAGATATATGCTATGCAGACATAGTTTCTCAAAGGGTGCAATAGACAGATTCAGAAAAATGCCAACAAATTAGTACTCATGGTTGCAAAACCTCATGCTTAACATCCTACTAGGTAACTGCACAAACAAAATAGCTGCATGTATTTCTCTGGACATAAAAGGGGAGATTTCACTCCCCTTCAAAGGATAGTGGTATGGATCACCTATCATTTCCACTTGATACGATATTTTTTTATTAATAGTAACAAAGACCAGAAAAAAATGTTGCTCAGTTAATGAATAACATTTTCATTCAGCTGAAAAAGCACAAAACACTCTTTTAGAGTCCCAAAAACATCAAAACACCTTAAGACTGATCCTCTGAATAAACCTCTCCTGGATCTATGTGTCAAATGCCTTCATACGAACTACATATTTTTAAGAAGAGAAGTTTCAAAGGTTCCAGGATGGCCCGAAAATTAACTTCGTTGTACCTTTTCTCATGTTGTCTTTACAAAGAATTCATTAACCTATACTTTAAAAAAAATGAAAGATCTTAAAAAACGTTATAGGAGAAATTACAATTTGATAATACTAGCATGACTACACAAAAACACATACACAAGTGCATTTTAACATACTTTATCCAAGTACAAAAATACCTTCTGATTCTGCTCTGTACCTCCTCTTGAAGTGGTAACAGTTCCCCAGTGCAGTTCCCCAATGATGTCAAAGAGGAAAGCAGCAGCCTAAAACATTTTCCTTGCCAGTGGAAAAGGATTACTAAAGAGTAACAGATAAAACAAGGGGTGCTTGACTACAAATCCTATTCTGGCCACAGGTCAGTCAATAGTCAGGGATTAAGTTTTACCTAAATAGCTTTGAAATTTCAGAAAAATCATCCTATTTCTGCTGCCACAGAGCAACACCTTGTGATCAAATCATGAATCAAATTACTGGAAATTAATTCAAGTTGAAACTTTCACCCACAATTCAAAGAATCCAATATTTGCCCTATTAATTCTATATTCCTATTGTGTCTACTAAACAAGAGGAACAGCTTCTAAGACTGATTATCAAAGTGCATTTAATCTTGCATTATACTCAGCGCTTTGAGGGGAAAAAAAAATTGGTGGGAGTAGCAAATTGCATAACTGTCTCAGTGAGACTTGTGGGCAATATTTTTCAATCACCAGCTGCACAATCTGTTGTACAACAGTGAAACACACCACTCAAGACAAAACAAAGATTTAAGAATAGACATTTGTGCTATGCTGTCTCCTGATTGCTTCTGCTTAATCAGGTCTGACCAGACCAATGCTGCATTCCAAACACAGCAGCATTCTTCCACCTTCAAGCTTCAACATAGTGCAGTCCAAGATCCTCATTCTTATCAGACCACAGAATTATGACCTTAAAATATAACCTTCTCTGGACATTTTTTATTCATATACAGCTAAAAGTTCTTGCCACATGCCTTACAGACAACAGCAAAGAAGATCACACGTAGCTTACAGGGAGACATGAGAGATACGCTTCCACACGACTTGGGAGCAAACACCATTCGTTCCTTCATCATTTGATAATGGAAAAGAACATCACAGCTATTATATTCCTATTTACTAATAATTATATCTGCTGTCAGCTTAAACTCCTTCATAGCCAAATCTTTGTAATCATCCAGACACATAAGTTTACCAATTCTGATCACCAGTCATCATTCACTTTGTGTAGGGGATCAGTTTCTTTAATGATTAGTTTCATGTCTAAGAAGCATCAGAATTATGATAAGAATTATGCAGATTTAGCTAAGCAATTTAAGAAATTATGTGTCGGGTATTCTTGTGAGCACTACTAAATTGAGTTCAGTGCAATGTCAAACAGATTGGCATATATTGGCCTCAGTTAAGGTTTAATCTTATTGGGTTCACTTGGCACTCAATGGGCTCTCTGGTGTCCCGGTTTTGCCTGGAATAGAGTACCTTTAAGGGCATCCAGGTGAAGGGCAGCAACTTACTCAATTGTTTTATCTGGATCATCACAGACTCAGCAATTTGTTAAACTCAGGCACCCTGGTAGGAGTATCCCTGTGCCTGCTCCCAGCCATGCACTCACACTGCCACCTACACAAGTGCCAGGATGGGAGAGTGTGAGGAAGACCTCTTTCTTTCCCTTGAATGGGAACGATTCATTCATAGCTAACCAGAACAATACTTAGGATATAAGAAATGGGCCTTAATACCATAATCAGCCTCCTGAAGTGGGAAAGGGACTCAAGGAGTTTTATACATGAAGCTTTGTTCTGCAGCCTTGCACCTGCTCCCAGAGGGATGCTTGGACAAGAACTCATAGAACAGTTGCTCTGCTTACTCCCAGGAACAGCCATCCTTCTCCCCTGACTGCCAAGAGCCTGCAGAGATCCACCTCTGGGATCACTTCCAGTTAGGACTTGTTAATGTAAAATTGGCTAAGTACAAGTTAAAAAAAATAATAAAGTTTGACTGGATTTTAGTTTAGTAACTTTGCACAGTCCTCGCTTTCAAAGCAGGCCTTCAGCATCAAATTGCTTTGTAGGTCAGTGTGCAGAAAACATTCAGTCTGCAGATTTGACCCCCTGCCAGCTGGACTCTTGTCACCAGGAACAAGCCAGGAGTTTTCACTGAAATACGAACTATACTTTACATTACTCATCAATACAAAACATTCAGTATTGGTTCCTTAATGTTAACACAACCTCTAGCAAAGCACACTGTAGTTCATATGTCAGGGTAACACACATCCTGCTTGCAAATATTTGGGAGCTTAACAACCATTTAATTAACAATAAAGATTACTATAATTGTCCATAAAATCATAATTTAAATGGCTTTAAATGCAATACAAATGTTCAACAAATATTGGTTTATGTGAGGACCTTTCTTTCTGTTTTGTAAGGGACTATCAACAGTTAAGCCATAATCTTTTCCACTGAGTGCTTTTCAACCTTCTTCATTATGACAAGGGCACTCTGTTTTCACCTCCATTGTGACAGAATGATCTCCATTGCTTATTGTTCCAGCTGTCTGGAGATAGTTACTAGCTCTTGTTTAAAAAGGCTAGCACACATTTTGAGCAGACCTAATCATAGAAAGCCAAAATCCCCTCACTCAGGGAGGCTCTAATTTGCCAGATTTTATCTTGACTATCCTGTGGCTCTGGGAAATTACATGTACTCTGTGGTTACAGTTAAGTGAACAAACTTCTTTGATGCACAATAATAGCAAATATCTTGCATCTATGAGATAATACAATATATTAACATCAATTACGCACATAAATACTGTTTAGCCTGTTGAACAGAAGGTTTACTAGAACTCCTTTAGGAAAGATCTGCTTAAAAAACAGTAAATAAGCTTTTCCTATTTTTTTTTTGAAGACCACATCACTTACATAAAACATCTAGCATATGGCTCCTGTTAGCTCTGACTGATGCTCGTCTTAAGTTGCTTTCTTTCGAAATCAAATTACTAGCCTTGACTTTCATATGTTTATGCTCCCAATTAAATGAAAACCGGAGCTCAGAGAGCAGTTTTCACCAGCTGACTGCATGCTTTGTTTAAATATAAGACATATACATATATATACATAGTTTTAGCTCTGTTTCTGCAGTGTCTGTCCAAACTTTTCTCTAAACAATTAAAAAAAAAAAAAAGTTTTCTAGACTTCTTGTTTTAAGTAGCACTTAATTTTAAAGAATGTCCAAGCACTTAAGAAACAGTGAATGGGAACTGTCCTCATTTTATGCCCTGGGGATTTGCAGCACTACCCTGGGGGAAAAATTATTTTTATTACTTAGAACAAAAGATTATGTAGCACATAAAATAAACACTTAGCTCTTACACAGCACTTTTATTCAGTGGTTTTCAAAACATTCTGAAAAACTGGGAACTATAACTATCCTTAACATACAGATGAGAAAGTGATGGTCTAACATAGCTGTGAATGAAAATTCACACCTCCTGAATCCATACCAGCCAGAACTTTTCCTGTGCCAGTGTATTTAGTGTGTTTGTTCTCTGAAAGTCTGGGTAGCACCATTTCAGGAGAAAATGAGGCAGACTACATTCTGCACCATGTATCAGCAATTCAACTATCAAATACATACTGATGATGGAATTTTTATTAGTGATTCTACTGCTGGAAAGAAGTGACCTGGAAGTCAAACTCTTTGTCTCATGAACTTTGCACAAAGATCACTTGAAAAATCACCTCTTCTCTTATAAATGGAACCATTGTGAAGGAAAATTAAATAAGTTACAGTGTAAAAGCACACTTTATGAGAACTTATACACCCTATTCCCCTGAAATAGGGAAGAGACCCTCTGATTACACTCTGCATCCTGTAAAATACAGGAAGCCAGTTTCACCTTTCCATTCCGACTCTCAACACCTTTTTAATCTTTTGTTTCTTATTGATCAAGACAACCTCCAAACATGACTTTTAGCCTGATTTCCACAGAAAATGAGGTTTGCACAATCACAATCATGTGCCAGAAAGGTTGAACCTCACTAGACAACAGTGATTCTAAAACAAGTGTTTGCTAAGCATGTTCAATCTGTACAATGCTTTACACTTAGCCACCTCCCACTAGACAGGAGAGAACCCAGTCAAAAAACACTTGTCAAAGGAAATCTGACTTCATTGCCTTTACTGCTCACAGAACTACATTATTAAATAGAAAACATCAAAACCAGAGTAGAGTAACTTCATGATACCTCATGATTATAGTGGTGGTTGCAACAGGACTCCCCTACAAAAAATTTCTTGCAAACGATTTCTTGCAAACAAAATTCTTTCTTGCAAACAATTTCTGATCTTGTTGATCGGAACAGTCTGTTCCGATCAACACACACTTATGATTTCACTCTGGGAAGAACTACATAAAGGTCATTTTCAAACAAAGGGTAGCTAACAAAACCAAAACTACTTGTAATGGGCAAAAAGAGGGCTCTTCAGAATATTATCACTTTTTACTCAAGAATACTGTAAGGAAAAAGTCTCTTCTAGAAAAAGTACCTTTTCAGGTTTACTTCAAAAAGGGACAGATGCTGAAGAAGTTACATGTCTGGCCTGGGTTGCACAATTACCCCTTTTTGCCCCAACTCCCTAGGTGACTGAATTATTCTAATTAAAAAATACTTACATAGATGCAGTAAGCAAAACTATTCTTATGTGAATTCACAGTGAGGACATACAATTGCCATTTTAAGCTAGATGTTCACATTTCATTGAACAACAGAAGGGAAAAGGAGGAATATGCAGATTCCTGTGGTATTACCCAGACTACTCTGAAATACCTTAAATCTGCACTAGTACTCTACCACAGTAAAGATCACATATCACTGGCAAAATCTGAAACAAAGAAAATTAGAAGTGTTGCTTGCACTGTTCTCAGGCATAGCCTAAATCCTCCTTTTAAGCTATATTTCCTGCAGTATTTTTATGAAAAAAGCTGCAGGCTGTGTTTACTAGACAGCTACACATATCAAGAGTACGGATAACAATAATAAAAAAATACATTAAAGATTCATCCATTTATTCCTGTTTAAAGCAGCTTAAACAAAGGCTCAACAAATGCAGCAACACACATTCATTCACTAACCAGCAAGCTCCTTCTGCACCTCTGAAATGCACGCACACCAAAACAAATAATAAACACTTCCAAGAATGTGACCACTCCAAATCTAAACATGCTGAAGAAAACAGGGCAAACTTAGTATAACCATATAACAAACACTTGTCTCTAAACAAATTTCTAGTTCCTTACCAGCTACTAACTTCAACTATGTAAACTGATTTTTTTAATCATTCAGACCCAGCTAAAATAACGACCTCCAGGTTCACCAAGTGGCACTAACTTTCAGAAACAGGTGCTAAATTGCTCACAATCAGCAGACTTGTCTTACATGCATCCATTTTGTGCATTTCCTGTGATTTAGTTTTCCTTTTCTTTGTTCATGTCCTGTGGCCAGCTGCCTCCTGGTCCAAAGTGATATCCCAGCACATGTTACAATTATGATCATCGGAAGTTTCTGCTGGAGCACGGAACTTTCCCAGAGGATTCAGTCAGCTGAGGAGATTTCTGTAGTGTTGCTTATCCTGGGAAGGAAGAGGGTGGGACTGTAGTTTTTTAATATATTGTGTGCTCTAGAATGTGTTTTCCCAAACAATATTTTTCAAATGCATCTTTTAATAAATGTCCATGTCTATATTCCTGGCACACAATATGTTAAAAAAGGGGGACTTACCTGAACCCCTATGGTCTGGTTCCATGCTCCAGTACAGTATCCAGAGTAGCTGTGATGTAACAACAATGTGCAAATTGGGGCTTTATATCACTGTGGAGGCTGGCTGAATGCAGCATAGCTCAGTGCCACAGGACCTGAAAGAAGAAAACAAAGCATGCTTTCAGGCATTAATATGCTGAACACCCACCTCTTAAAGCAGGAAATAGGGGCATACTGAAAAAAAAATGCAGTTATCTATGCAGGTCCACTGAAAGGAACACCATTTTACACAATTCTCACATAAGCATGAGAAATAAATGGTTAAGAAATTACAGGGGAGGCGGAGGTAGAGAATCTAAAAGGGACTACAAATATAACTCCCACACAGTGTTTTGAAAACATCTCTTTTTGCCCTGTTTCCATGGAATGGCTGGAATCACGTTCTGACACCACCCCCTGTTCCGAAGTCACTCACAGTCTTTGCAAAGCACCTCTCCACTGCAGTGCCTCAGGATTCTGCAGTGTCACTCCTCTTCTCCCTGGCTCTCTGCAAAGTGAAGTCATAGGAATGGATCAGCCAACCTGACTTCTCACTACCCTGCCCAGAATCCTTTGTGAACCGAAATGAGTCATCGCTCTGAAAAAAATCCACAGCGCAATGTTCCAGGTTTCTCCCTGTGTCTGCGCTGGCTTCTTTGTCTTTGAAACGAAGTGCCTATGCTTCTGGAACAGTGCCCAGCTGCATTGTACAGGATAACAAGCCAGCCTTCTCATTAAGTGGACAAGAAAGCTATTTACATGCATTAGCAAAGACAAGTAAGTTGAAGCTTTAACCCTCTAGTCAAGACAAAAAAATTACCCCTAACATATCTTCCTGACGTAACACACAACTCCTCCAGTACACAGAAACACAAATGCACAGACACATGTGGGTATACACACACAGAGAGCAGTATTTTCTTAAATTATTCACTATTTATCATGACACGTACCAGTATTGACTCTACTGATTAAAAAGTAAGATTTACTCTCCTTTGTCAGTCCTGAAGAATGCTGCAGACCTGCATGTAACAAACAACTCTGCTGTACACTCGATCAAAGTTGTGCTGCTGCAAACTGTTTATCCAAAAATTAGAAGCAGTGGACAAGTTCTTGCAAGCTCATTTTCCATCATCCCATTCAGCATTTGGGCTCACAAAAAAGTGAGCCCTGAAACCATGCCAGACAAAAAATGTCAAACTGCTCCAAGTGCTGAAGGCCAGCAGAGCTGCTTCAACTTCTTCTGCTACTGACAAAGAAGGCAATGCTCAGAACGAGGTCACTGTGTCAGGATCTCACTCAGTGCTAGGTTTTCCTTTGCTTGGTGAGGACATGCTAAGCTAAAGCATCAGAAAAGCACAGAAGTAGGAATAATGTGTGATGAGAGACAGATGCTGCTGTTTTGAAGAAACATTTTTAGTTGTTTGGAGATTTTCTTGAAATATTCAAAATTGCCTTTACTGCAAAAGAACTACTTCTAGTCATGATGTAGTCACCAAAATGAGTGAAACACAGCACTTTAGGACTCATCTGTGCTGTGCTGGAATAGGCAGTTCTCCTAGGTGCTCCCCTAAATGAACATACCAGGTGTTTAGGACCAAATGAAATACAAAAGTCACCACCTCCCTATGCTGCAAGCCCTGGCCCTACAACAACCCTGGCAGCGAGAGTCCAACCAAGCCTAAAATAGGTCTATGCAAGTGTTTCAAGATAACAAGTAAATACCTGGGTTACACAACTAACAAACATCACTTTTGGTTGCAGGTCTATAGCAACTATTATGCAGTAAAGCCATACTTTAAGTGGGCTAATTAACCTGTGTAAGGTTAACCAGGTGCTTTGCTACACCTGTAGTTACACAGCAGCCATGACCTCAACATGAAAAGCTAGGGCTTTGCTATACACACATCAATTTCTGTGTTCCTGAAAGGCCTCATTCCAGGAAATTTGCCTTCAACTTTAGAGGAGTTTTGCCTTCCCTGGGGCTGCAGGATCAGCCTGAATGCCTCTAATGAATCCAACTTGGCATTTGCAATGTTTGGGTCCCCTGGGATCATCCTGCAGAAACTCTACTTGGTTGTCTGCTAAGCACACACCCACTTTACAGCAACGAAACTCATTCCATGAAGAAAAATTTCTGTGGACTTAAAAGTGATTTACAACAAGCACCTACTGAAAGAAAAAAAAACAAGAGCTCCAATCTGCTTTCCCTTTGCACCAGACAACATTCACGCAAAGCTAAATATCAGGGTCTGTGCATGCTGCACTGTTTTCACACACACACACAGAGGTTCTTGCAGCAGTAGTCATGCTACTGTCCCCAAAATTAAAACCCCGGAGGAAGAAAGATAATGGTAATACTACAGCCAGAATACCTTTTCTCTCTAACAAATTTCTCTAGCACTTGAACCCAAATTATATGCTTGGGACCAGTCCAACTATTCTGAACAGACTGACACAACTGTAAGCTCTTTCAGTGAGAGAACTCCACTTGCACATGTGACGCCTAGAGATACCTGGAAGGCACCAAGTGCGCATATGTACCTAGGGTGCACAGACATCTCACATGCACAGGCACCTAGGCATGCCTTTACTCAAATTCATCAGCTTACAGCCCTTTAATCAGTATCTAATCAGTGCCCTGAACTGGAGGACCATGACTGTGAGAATGACCTACTCCCACCCAACTCTGAAATTGTGCAGGATCTGCTGCTCCAGCTGGATCCCTACAAATCTATGGGCCCTGATGGGATTCATCCCATAATCCTCAAAGAGTTGGCTGATGTCATCGCAAAACCTCTCTTGATGATTTTTGAGTGGTCTTGGGAATCCGGAGAGGTCCCAGCTGATTGAAAGTTGGTGAATGTTGTCCTGATTTTCAAGAAGGGCAAGCAGGAGGACCCCCGAAACTACAGGCCTGTCAGTCTCATTTCAATGCTTGTAAAGTTATGGAAAAGATTATTCTGGGAGGTACTGAAAAACACCTGAAAGACAATGCTATCATTGGTCACAGCCAGCATGGCTTCATGAGGGGAAAGTCCTGCTTATCTAATCTGATTTCCTTTTATGACAAGGTAACCCACCCAGTTGGATCAAGAGAAGCCAGTTTTTGCATTTCAGGAAAACTTTCAATACAGTCTCTCACAGGATTCTTCTAGACAAAATGTCCAGCACATTGGTTGAGCACAGAGGGTAACAGTGAAGGGGTAACATGAGACTGGAGACCCATCACTAGTGGAGTTCCACAGAGCTCCATCTTGGGCCCTGTGCTCTTCAACACCTTCATAAATGACTTGGACACAGGAATGAAAGGGATATTAAGCAAGTTTGGAGATGACACAAAACTGGGAGGAGCTGTTGATTCCTTCGAAGTCAGGGAGGCCCTGCAGAGAGACCTTGCAGTTCTGGGCACCACAATATAAGAAAGATATTTAAGCTACTAGAGAATGTCCAAAGGAGGGCAACAAAGATGGTGAAGGGCCTTGAGGGGAAGCCGCATGAGGAGAGGCTGAGGTCACTTGGTCTGTTCAGCCTGGAGAAGAGAAGACTCATTGCAGTCTACAACTTCCTTGTGAGGAGAAGAGGAGGGGCAGGCAGTGATCTCTGGTCTGTGGTGACCGGTGGCAGGACCTGAGGGAATGGCCTGAAGTTGTAACAGGGGAGGTTTAGGTTGGGTATTAGAAAAAGGTTCTTCACCCAGAGGGTGGTTGGGCACTGAAACAGGCTCCCCAGAGAAGTGGTTACAGCACCAAGCCTGACAGAGCTCAAGAGCTGTTTGGATGATACTCTCAGGTGTATGGTGTGACTCTTGGGGATGGCCCTGTGCTAGGCTGACAGTTGGACTCCATGATCCTTGTGGGTCCTTTCTAACTCAGCATATTCTGTGATTAAGAGCAGCAAGAAGTGCCTGATACCCCAAGCCTGGCAGAGAGCAAAAGGGAAAGAAGAGATCAGCAGTGGGAAAATGTAAATGAGAATGTTTAGAAGTGCTGAAGCTGATGCATAAACCAGTGCTGCCACCATCAGTGATGTTACTGCAGCGTAGCCTTACAGGAGGACGGTCTGGCCAAAATACCATATGCACTCCCCAGTCAAGGCAGCTACTCTGTTCCTCCATCCCAGAGCACATGATAGAGGTTAGTACTGAAACAAAAGCTGTCTTTTTGACAGTGTACAGTACAAATACACCATACACTCCTCTCTGTGTAACTCCATGCAAGCATGTGCATCCAAATACACCAGTACAAAATACAATATAGCCCGAGATCAATCTCCATCCTACAGTGAGGAAACAGATGATCTAAAGATCCCATTTTCTTCCTTTGCACACACATAGTGCTGAACATAGACTCCTTTGTCAAACTCAACATTAGCTTGCATACATCCTTGAGTCCTCCTGAGTCAGGGCCTGGCATTCCCTTCCTTTGCCACAGCCCTTTCACCATCAGTAGAGGGAAACTCAAGAGGAAGAAAGGAATACGCTCAAATGGGGACACACACACACCATGCTCACCGCACACAACACATGACAGAGAACAAAAAAGGTTAAAAAAGAACACGGTCAAAAGAGTCCAAGAAGGTTACCAAGAGGGTAATTCAGACTAGCCTGTACCAGTTACCATGGATCCCAAATTTCCGAGGCTAAAATCAGCCATCAGCTCTCAGCAAAGCCTGTAGTTGCAGAGACTATAGTCATCTACCATTATGATTACTTCTACAAGAACCAATTTCACAAAGCAGGGAGCACCCAGCCACTACACTAAGAACACAAACCACGAACTCTGTGGCTCCAGAACACACCAGACTAAGGAACATCAGACGTACACTTACATTTCTTTAGGAAATCTCTTAATACTAGAAATTATGACATATTAGTGCTTCACTAATAATAACTTACTTGTAGTATGCTAATAAGTTCCACTTGACTTACCTGAACAAATCTCCCAGTTCTTTAAGAATTCACTTAAGAAAACACAAGAGGAAATATGATCAGGATATTAAGCTCAGTAATATCCCAACAAGTAATGCCCATCTGTTTTTGTGCTAATATTGTCTAGGAGCTTAAACATTCTTTTTTTTTTTTTTTTGCTTCTGCTGCTTACACCCCAATGAATTAGCAGAGAACACACCTCCCCTCCTTCAGATCTCATTCAAATGGTTTTTTAAAAAAGCACATTCTTTTAGCGCTCTTTCACACATCTGCTCCTCCTGTCCCTTTCATCCTTCTAGAGGACTCCTCTACATTTTCTCTAACTTACATAACTTTCCTCTAAAAGCAAGAACCAAAATTCTGTGCCATATTCTAGCCAATCTCTCACCTGCATCAGGTACCAGGAAATTGAAATTTCCTTACCTTTAGTGGAAATACCCCACACTATACCCTGGTTTTTTCCTCCACAGCTGTACTATATTGGTGTCTCACCATCAGTCACCCTGCAACTGAACAAGCAGTTTCAGTTATGTTTCTTATTCTGCCTGCAACTGAGTCTGAAGCAAATATTCCTGTGTTTGACTCCCAGGACCATGATCTTTAACAGCACACTCTGCAGGTATGATTAAGGATCTTTGATCATCCAATTCTTGTCATTTGTTATCCATTTTTTAAGCATCTCCATTTAGCACATTCTAAAAAAGAATCTCAAAACCTAAAATGAAAAACAAGCTATACTTTAAATGTTATTTAATGCAGGACAGAATCATTATTAGGAAGTGCCACACTTCCTAATACAGCAAGCCAGGAAACAGCATTTGAACGAACCCATCAAGCCTTAACAGGAAAAACAAAGCAATCAACAAAACTCCTTCCCTCAAAAGCCTAGTAGGTAAAGCAACTGTCTTCTTAGAATTCAACTACTAAAAGAGGCTTCTTTAAATTATAGTTCACTGGAAAGTCTGTGATATTTTAAACCACACAGAAGAATTTTCTAACAGATTTTGTCGCTAGGACCACAAGACAGGAAGGAAGGAGGATTTGGGCTTGTTTTTATCACAGAAACGTGCTACTATCAAATTAATTTGAATAATCTTAATGCTATATTGTTTTCAACCACACCAACACCCCACCTCGTCAAAAACAAAGCCTGCCTGTTCTCTGGCAGCAAACAGCAAATGCAAAGATAGAAGCATTAAAAAAATCTGACACTGGAGGAGATTTGGCAAGAGAGAGTGAGCACATGAGAAACAAAAGAAACAAAACCCAAAAAACAATGATAAACCTAGATGTTTTCTTTTAGGGTGGAAATTTTAAAAAGGCACAAAAAATACTCCTTTTCAAACACTCCTGAAAGCACAGAATATGGCTGTTGGAAGTCTAAGCCACATGTTCTTCACTGTCCTCTTCAGCTTAGCCAGAACACATTTGCAGTGTGCCTAGAGATGCTGCAGTTAATATTCAGCAAGAATCTAGTCAGCAGCTAAAATTCTTGAAAGGTAAAGCGATAATTAGCAACACAACCCAGTGGCATAGTGCACTCTCTCTCATTTATATTGACTGCTGCAACCATTAAAAGATTTTCATCCCAAAGACAGTACTGCAGTGGTTACACCTTTTCAAACCAACAGTGATGACTGGCAGATAACTTCAAGTTAAAATAAGAATCTGCAACACTGAACACAAGTCCCATGGTACTGCAGCAGCCTTTAACAGCCGAGTTTTTCCTGGCTAGGAGAGATAACCGATGAAAAGGCCAGGCATGGAATCAATTAAATTAGTGCCAAAGTGGTTTGAAAAAGAAAAGGTTAGATGCTCCAAAGACTTAGCAGTTGAGAGTTTACTGGGTCATGTTTTTCCCTGTCGTGGAAACAGAGTTTTCACTGTGGCTAGAGTACCTTCAAGGAGATGTACTTTAATGCTTGTGAAATTGAAATATTTTACACCCCAATACATGAAAAAGCTATCCTACTCTATTCTGCCCCTATGCTCCACCTGCATGGGGTAGATGCAGTGACCCCTGTTACCCACAGTGGCTCAAAATACTTTAAAATTCTGTCCTTTGGTCTAGCCTGTGCGGAGATCAGCTGTGAGGATGGGAACACAGGAACACAACAGTTCAGCAACTCACCAAATCTGCTGCCTCCCTCATGCTGGTCAAGCATCTTAGAGGAAGCATTAGAAAACCAACTGCACACTGCCACCAATTTACACTGCACCTTAAAGGGAAATGCCCTTGTTCCAGACAGAAACCATTCTTTTGAGATCCTTGAGGACTGGCAGATATTCATTTTTTCTCTCAATCAGTATGACTATTAGCAAATGCAGCAATCAAAACCTACCTCCCCAAATAAATGACAGTACCTGGAATCAGGGATTCCCCCAATCAAACAGTTCACTAGATGAAACATTTCCTCCTGTCCATTTCACATATTTTCTTGCTTTTGAATTTTACTGACCACTCATTTTACTACAGGAAGCAGTAAATCAAAACCTACAACAGACATTTTGCTACTATTTCAACAGTAACACCTCCCTATCTACTGCTCTTTTATTTTTAAATGAAATTTCAGGAATCTGAAAATCTCCCTGTACATGAGCCATAAAACCAAAAATGGTATGCAAAAGGATGAAATTATCAATTTCACAGAGACCTCTCTTGCATGACTTCTTACATATCTCCTCATTTACAGAATCTTAAGTTTAGACTTTTAATTACTACTCCTGACTCATCTAACGCGTTCACTGCTGACTCCAGCAACGTGCAGACTGTGCTCCTAAAAAAGCACAAAACCTAACATATTTAAGCTCTATTTTGTCAGCGTTCACTGCACTGCCTTATACCACGTTGCTTATGTCACTATTCTACAGAATTGCTCAGCTGTTTCACTCAGCTGTCACTAGTGCCTTCTGAAATCCTCCTCAGCAGTCTTAATGAACCTGAACAACTGTGATCTGATAGACAGGGTTACCGCTTCATTATCCATTCCATCCTTCAGATTTTTAATACAGCTATTAAACACCAAACATTTGGTATTGATCACTGCTGCACAAAACACTGTTAACCATCTCCAGGGCCCAGAAATGGCCATTCTTCCTTTTTCTCCTCTCTATACTAAACTGAGCTTGACAAGACTTTTGTTTTGGACTTTCACCAAGCATTTATAAAGCACTAGAGCGTGGAAGAGTTCTTGTGCTCCCCGAGTGTCGCTATGACCCAGTTTTCTGAAAGATGAGAGCGCATAAAAATAGTTGTGTCTTTGCCTTCTTATTCAGTATAAAGACCTAAACCAGGATATCAAGGCTAGATTCCTGAGATGATCTCAGAAGCTGCTGATGATCTCAACTTTAACTGAACTAAACCAAAAGACTAGCAAAATGAGAATTAAGATAATTTCTTTAACAGATTTCAGAAGCAACCACTGGATACAAAGGGAAAAATCATATACAAAAAAAATTTGAGATCAAAGCACGGGAGAATATATAAAACCAAGCTTCAAATTACTACATTTTATGCCATATCAATACAGTATTTTCCTAACACACATTAAACAACAACAACGACAAAAGTGATTCCTTATCTTGCCACTATGTTGTAATTCCTTACTCTTGACCATAAAAAAAAAGGTCTTATGGTTACCATCATATTCTTTCAATGACCTACCCCCACAGGCAGCACTTTAATTCACCCAGACCTTATGGGCCTGAGGGCACCTCCTGCTTAGAAGGGTAAAAAGTGTCTTGGTCAGAGTCAGAGCTTGAGAAGGCTCTCTGCTTCACAAGCATTTCTGATCACCAGTAAACACTGCATTGCACATGGTGAAGGGGATGATACATGCCCCTCTCCTCACCTGGCTATCCCCTTTTAGAGGCTGAAACTGCTGCACAGACCAGACCTCAGAAACACCCACAAGGGTTTCAAGTAACCCTGAAAGCATTTTTTGAAACCTCTGCTGTTTTTCCTGCCTGTTTGCTAGCTACAAGTTTTAATCTTAAAGAACTGATGTAGAGAGTACCTAAATAAAAACCTAGGCTATAAAGATTGAATTAGCAGCAGCAGAAGACTGGAGAGGAAAACAAGAAACAATGTAAGTAAGAAAGAACAGAGGAAAGGTTAAAAGGAAATGTAAGGGAAGAGCTGATTTTTGTTTGATTCCCAGGCCATGCAGCATCTGAGATGTTACTGATGAAAGAAAACCTGTTAAAAGAATCCAAATGTTTAGCAGGGTTAAATGGAAGCAGAAATAATAACCAAATGGTAAGAAATAAAATTAGTACCTCCAGCTATAGGAAGACTGGGGAAAAAATAGAGTCTACAGAATTGCTGGGATAAGCAAAGTGGGAATGGCTGCACGTATCAGTGAAGAAAGAAGAGAACAAAGGACAGTTGTTTTGTGACAGCTGATTTGCATGTGCTCTGCATCCACTTGGTGCTTGCCTTTGTTTTGTTTTCTAGGCTGACCTTCACCCCGTGCCACACAAAGGATTCACTGAAAGCCTCCGTTCAAAGTCTCAATTAAAAGCCTGAAAGAACAAAGGTATCTTGCGCTGCAGCCCCAAGCCTGAGCCCCGTGCCAATGACCCAGCAGAGGGACCATCCCCATCAGAGCGCGGGGCTTCGGAACCTGCATTCTACACCGCCTTGGAATGAACCCTCCTCCCCTCCCAGCATCTGGAACAGGCAAAATAGCTAAAAAGAAACATTTAGCTTGATCTCCAAAGGGTTGCTTCTAAGCCTTTATGATGAAAGATCAAAGCTAGGGAAAGGGTGGGACCTTACAGGACAGTAAAGAAAGTTGAGAATAAATTAGTAGTGTGCATACTAATAAGGCACACATGCAACGTCACTAAGGGAGCATATTAATGGTTTGGACAGTTTGAACGAAAACATGTGAAAGCAGTTAAGCATGTCATCACCAATACTGTCTTTAGAAGTGTTCTGCTGTTTTATGAGAAGCTCTTCAAAACCCACACGCACATGCAGTTTCATAGAAAGAAAGTGTAATCCACAAGAACTTGAAAATGTGAGGCTGCCTAAAGGGCATCCTGCATGTCCTTCATGGTCTGCAAAGCCTATGCTTTTTTTTTTCTTTAAACTGTGGTATTTAATTTCTGGTACTACATTTAATTGAGTTACTCTAACATAGATTTGTTATGCAGCATCCGTCCAGTTTGGTACACTCTCTGAACACAAATTGGGAACGTTTGTGTAACAGGGATAACATGAAAACTGACCTCAGCGCTGTGGTCTAAAAGATTAAATTACTGCCAGAATTATCATGGTGTAATTATACCTATGCAAATACCTATTTATTCTGGAATAAGAGTGTTTTGTTTAACCTGATTTAGCTTACACAACTTCCAAAAGTTTTATCAATGAAGTTAGATGTATATGCATAATCATGTAAACTCCCTCTGCGTGACTTTTTGGGTCATGCATAAAAGGGTGAGTTAAAAATACAATAATCAATAGTAAAAATAAAATACTAACTTTATTAGAGGCAACCATGTGTCTTCCCGTTGTTCAATCATATGCTCCCTAGTGCATTAAAAAAGTAAATGTTTAAACAAAGGAATTAACCTTCTACTAATTTTTTTCTGGGTTCCAATAGCTTAACTCTTCAAGAGCATATAACCGCTGACATTTAGAGTTGCAAGTACTATTTCTCTAAAAACTTCCTGTTATAGTAAAAGGCAGAGCTATTAAAGGAGCCAAATGTGGCTTCTATTGCCATATGTTGTTTCTAATAGTCACAGCTTGAGTTTCAAAACTGATGGTAGATCTTCACTTCCCTTAATCTCCATTGAGTGCTGCTGTACTCCCCGTACTTCTTAAAATCAAGTCTTACTGAGAAGCCTAATTTTAGGCAATTATTTCTGGAACATAAAAAGACTCAATGCATGTAAGCTATCTGGAAATACCTGAAAGTCTTGGACGCATCTCCTTCATATTTCCATTTTCAAACAAGAGCCTAAAAGTCTACTTTAGGACATAGAGGTTTGAAAACGATTTACATATCTTTTGCCTTGCTCCCGACAAACATTTTTCAATGGAAGTTCTGATGTTATTAGAGTTTCCAATAAAAGTTTAGGGGTTGCAAAACTCTGCAAAACGGAGTAAGAAGTTCTTGGTTTTAGAGAATATAATTCTGGTAATTCCTCATGGCATCTTTGGAGACTGAGGACGCAAAAGCCTAGTGTAACTTCCCAGCGACATTTTCCTCCTGTTAAGATAACTTCTTTCAAGGGCAGAAATTACCTTGTGAAGCATAGTCACCATACATTTTCCCCTCCAATGAATGCTTCCTTGTCCCTCAAGGAATGACTGAGGTTACCACACAACTATCCAAAGCACAAGTTTGTTTTCAGCTTTTGCAGGGAGTTGTAGTCTGTTGGAGTAAGGGGGAACGAAAGGAAGGATGATACCGCATGACAACAGACTTACTACATTACTCACAGAAATCCTATGCCCCATGCATGCTTGCACATGCAAAGACTTTCCCCATATTTTTGAAGTAATTGCCCATGTTTCCAGATGCCTGGCAACTCAGGCTGCCTGATGTCTGGAAACTAGCTACTACATGCATATAGTCTCATCTCACATGTGCAGCAGGTCCAACACATCAGGTGTACTACGCATGCATAATTTATCTATCAGGGACTGTCCCAGATTTTAAGATTAAGATCTAAAATTCCTAAAACAGCCAGGTTTGTAATTTTCAATCTGAGCTGTGATGCAGCCAGTACAAGCTGTTGTACAGCGTGAGAGTATCTTCACAGAAGAAGCCACTTGAAATAGCAAATCACAGAATATTCTGAGTTAGAAGAGACCCACGAGGATCATCAAGTCCAACTCTTGAACGAACAGCCTGTGCAGGGATTGAAGCCATGACCTTGGTATTCTTAGCACCATGCTCTAACCTACTGAGCCAAGTGTACTGCTTGCAACTTTAGGAAGACTTTTGATTCAGGGCCTGCTTGCAGCTTACTGGAGCTGGTAGGAGATACTTCCAGTATTGTGAGCATAGGCATTAATAGCACTTTCCATTCCAGAACTGGATAAAACCATTGGACAGCTCTGCAGCAGCTGATCAAGACTTCACCCTGAGTCTTACCCACCAGTCTGGAAAATTTAGATCTCTATTTAACAGACAACTATTAAAAAAGTTAGGAAATAACACAGACGGATTGCTGAAACATTTCACAGTGCTTTAAATATGCTTTGAAATTTTGTAACCTATTTAAAAACGTCGTTTCTTTTGCCCTACAGCACTAGCAATGAAGAACCTCAAAGGAAGTGCTTAGATAGACCAGATTTACTCGCTTTGCCACTAAGCTCTGCAGCTTCCTAGGGCTGTCAGTCGCGGCCGGGTTCAGCCGTGAGACACGGACCATGGCGCTCAGCAGAGACCTGTGCTGCCAAGGCCGCTTCCGTACACCTGGAACAATGGGGGGACACACTCAGCCCTCACCAGCACGGTCCTTTCCTAGAGGGCCGCTGCACCACAACGCGCGTCCAGCCGCCAGCACAGCCCGCGCTAACCCCGAGTACCGCGGGCAAGGCACGATCCACGTCTCCCGGGGTAAGGGCTGCCCCGCCGGCACAACCCGCCCGCCAGCCTCGCACCGCGCCGCGTTGCTGACCAATCTTTTATCGTGCAGCAAAGCGGGCAACTGAGCCGGACGGGGAAGCACCGCCCGTCCCGTCCCGTCCCACCGCGCCCCACGGCCCCGCGGCAGCGCCGAGGTGCGGGCACGGCCGCCCGCCCGCCGCCATGGCAACGCGTGCGGGGCGCGGCCCCAACAGCTCCCTTCCCGAGTCCTCTGAGGAAAGCTGGCAACCTTCCAGGGCGCCCGAAACAGGAAGGAAAAGCAATATTCGCCTAGTCCGAAGATGCGACGTTACCCCCTGCCTTTGCACGACACATTTTGAACCAAAACCCATCACGCTGTTCTCCTCCAGCAAAGGCCACCGGTTCCCCTGCCATTTTGGATGCAGGAGCAATTCCCACAGAACATACACTTCTGTGTGCTGCTGGTGCCTCAGGAACAGCCAAAATCTCAGCCACGGGGAGCTCAGAAATGAAAATAAAATAAGGGGGTTTTGTTGATTGGTGTCTTTGGCCTTGAGGTCCTGGGGCTTTGTGTTTTTGTTTGAGGTTGGTGATTTTACATAATGGTAAAGCACATTTTCGTCCCATTCCTCTATGAGCACTGTCCTCATGGGAAACCCTCCTGCCTTAAGTGAGAGCACAGTGGGGGCTTGGTACTCCAAAAAAGCAGTAAAGGCATGAAAACCCCTTTGCCTCCCTAAGGGCAGTGGCATGATGTACTGCTGATGTCAGAAGTAAATCTGAACAGCCACTGCAACCAAATTCACCCCCTTCTTCAAAAGCACTTCAACATACTCTTCAAGTATTTTATGCAACTTTTAAAGTCAACATGGCTTCAAGATTGAGCCAAGGCTTTTGTTCTTTCATTTTTAGAGATTAAGA
Organism: Pipra filicauda; assembly: GCF_003945595.2. Lineage (NCBI taxonomy): Eukaryota > Metazoa > Chordata > Aves > Passeriformes > Pipridae > Pipra > Pipra filicauda. Next base: position 2,029,055 of record NW_024104842.1, read on the forward strand.
GGGTAAAAAAAAAAAAGAACCAACAACAAAGTATTCCCCCTCTGGCTCCTATTTAGGTAGTAGCTGAACTTGTGCAAAAACTTTGGCCAATTTACCACTCAGATTTAAGAGGAAGCTATTGTCTAAAAGGACAACCATCAAGGAAACATTTTTGCACAAGAACAGTAGAAAGACCCACTGCCTATATCTTGAATAGATGTAAAGGTTCTATGACCTAAACGTGGTTTGTAAAAACAGTGATCAGCACACATGCTGAAAACCAAAGCTGTAAAGGAAATCAGAAAGCTAAACCAAACCACATTCTCCATATCGCTTCATTTCATCAAAAGCAAGCAAGATAATTAGTTTATAAAGGCAAATCACAGGGTAACAATAGGTGCCTGTTGTGGATCCTGAGGATGAATTTGAACTTTGCTCTGAACCTGGACTGAAGGCCTTTTTCCTGAGTGTAAATGAGCATCTTGGGTTTTAAGGCTGGTGTCTCTCATCGTCCACAGGCATCAGCAACATGTACAACCTAACCACACCAAGCTGATGGATGTTTAGCAGAAAGCTAAAGCAGTATTTGTGTCACTGTAACTCTGTGTTTGGGACACAGCTGATGCAAGCAGTGGTAAGACGCAGGAGGTCTGCAGTGTGCTGTGGTCAAGAATCAGCACCATGACCTCATCCTCTTCCAGCACTCAGGCACAAGGGAAGCTGAGATTGGACTAGCAGCCAATTAACCACTGATTCAGCCTGAATTTCAATATTCTTCTCTTTATGAGCTCACTCATTGTTTTAATTACTTAAGGAAGCTGCACAAATGCATTTATTCCACACTTTAACATGCAATCCATGAGTGGAACTAAGTTGAACAAAATGGAAACTTTTGGCTTGAAGAATGGAAAAAAAAGATCAAGAAGGTAACACATAAGAGTAATTTTGAAAGGCAACTGCCACCCCTCTAAGCAAGACTGAGAACTGCTAGCACAAGTGCTAGGATCTCCCTCACCATGCAACTACACACGAAATCCACACACAATCCACAAGGCCACTGGCACTGCTCTTTCACAATAAACAAATAGCTGAGTGCGAAACAAACAAACAGAAAACAACCCAACAAAAAAACTCCTTCATAAATCAAATTTCCCCAAAACAGGCAGTATAAAAAAGCAACAGCAGGTGATTCCTACGATCACGCAATCTCTGGCATACAGGAAATCCCAAGTCAAAGTTCAGCATAGAAGCTACAAGCCAAGACAGTGCAAAGTTTTTTTAAAAAGCCATACCGCCATACTGTGTCCAAAGCATTTTCTTGTCTATACATCAATTTCCCATAGTATTGCTTTGGATTCTCTGTTGCCATTAATCTGCAAGACCTTTACATGCTGGCAATTGTATTTCCTTCACTAATGCCACTGACACCCATCACTTTCTCTAAAAGTCAAATATGAGAAAATGGTTCTTTAGTGGGTGACATCAGCTGTGTCTGGCATTTTACAAGATCTGGAAGACCAGCACTGCCCCAAGGAGTTCACAGCCTAGTTCAGGCAGAGCCAGCATGTTTCAGATGCAATCGTATCTGTGAGGCCATGGGAGCATGAGATCACTTCCTCCTTGTGCTCTTCAGCTTTACACACTCACCAGTTATTTCTATTTTTCTATTTTAAAAGTTTCTTTGGAAAAAGGAAAAAAAAGGCTCATAATGATTTTATCAATTTTGGTGTTTTACATTGAGACCATCCAATACCTTCAGTTATTAAACATTCATGATTCCATTTTTCCTCAAGTACAGGAGGAAGAAGTTGGCAATCAACCAGTGAGGACAAGCTGACTGACAATAGCTTACAGCTAAACTAGCAACCGCTCAACCAAATTGCACAATCCATAGAAGATGTGCCATGACTGTTAGCTTGAGGATGATAAGCCTATAATCAAAAGCCATAATTTCTATTGGCATCTCTTGTTTGTATTTAAAGAAAATAACAAAAAATCTGGTGCGCACATATTTCTGCAGTATCTGAAAGCAAAGGATTCCTTAGCTTTCTACACATAATTTCTGTTAACTGAAAGCCTGGAGTCATCTAATTACTACCTCCACTTACAGGATTTGCCCAGATACTAAAATTCTGAAGCTGGAAGCTTACAGATGTTTTTGTTCTTTTCTGCTTCATTGCTAAATAGGAAAGATTATGGCAAGGATTAGGCTAGACTAGGCCCTTGATTTGTTCCAACTTCTCATCTCTCTCAGATGCAGGTTTAAAAATGTCAACCAGAACTGAATTAACAGATGATCATCGAGCAAATTAGTTACAGCAAGAACTAAATTCAAGACCCTGCACTCACCAGTAGGAACTCCAGCACATCTGGATTCTTCCAGCCACCAGGAAAAGCTCCAGGACAGATCCAGGACACCTAACTCTTGCAGACTAATCATCAAGTTTCCCAAAATGGCACCAGGGAAACAGCTTCAATTCAAAAGCAAGGGGTGGTCAGGATGTTGGAAAGCTACTTGAGAAACCTGTGGTACATTCAGTGCTGTAACTGTTCCTGACAGAAATGGGCCTGGGTCAGCTTCACACTGCCCATGTGGGGAAACTCACTCACCATTCAAATAGTTTTTGTAGTCTGTGTCGAACACTGTGGTGCAGCAGTTACACAGCTTATGTTAACAGAGCTGCCCAGGCCAGAGTGAGCTCTGGACTGCCTATACAGCCCCTAGTACTTGCCATATCCTAGATACACGTTTGGTCCTCTTAGATTTTTTTTCATTTATTTTGAAATTTAAGCATCTGGAAAACCTTACTGAATAGTTTACACAAAATGGTCTCATTCCCATGCCAGAAGTCTTTCATTAACAAGAGAGAGATAGGGTTAAACAGGCAATAAAAAGACCGTACATACCCATACTGCCCTTGAAAACACTCACTCAGATGCACATGATGGAAATTATGTACTCAATCTGTGCTAACACCTTACTAGGAAATATGGTGATCTTATTAGGCAAAGCGTTTGAGTTTGCAGAGGAACCAGAACCAAACTCCCTTGAACAGCTCTGGAGAAACCAAAGCTGAGCTACGTGCTCAAAATCAGCTCACAGCACTCAACCCTTGTTCAGCCGCTCTACCAACTGGTATGTTGGGTAAGACTCAAACAGACCAAGCCATCCCAGTCTGACCTACAGTGGAAAACAAAGTCAGTGCTAACAACTATTTTCAGCTAGATCCTCTGGATCAGTACTGAAAATGCTATTGGATGTCATCATGGCTACTTCGGATGGCATGAGGAATCCATCCCCATGCTGGTGGTTTTCTGGGCTACTACTCCTTTGTTCACAGGAAAATGGAAGTCCTTGCACAGACAATGCTTGTCATGTGCCAAAGCATTCATCATAGATGCCTAACTGCATAACAGAGCTAACCAACCTAAATGCTATCTGTTGCTCTCCTTGCCCATTCCATTTATGCTTGATCCTCTCCCATGGGTTAGTTTAGGGAGCTAACCTAGCAGAAGGCTAGTCCTGCCAAAAAAAATAATGGATATTTTATGCCAAACCCTGACTGGATGCCCTGTTAAGACAGAGAAGGTCCTGTCTCAGAGCAAAGTAGGAGGCAGTATGCCACAGGCAATGGAGAAGCAGGGCCTCCTGTGCTGGGAGCCACCAGTTATAGGTAAGAATTGTTCAGTTATCATGAAACTCCATGGTAATATGGCCACTCATCACAAAAATGACTGACACAGCCACTATTCTGACAGAAAGTCCATGTGACAGCTGAAATTTTCAAAGGGCTTTAAAAAGGCTTACTAAATTCCATCTGCTTTCATTCCATCTGGGTTCAAGTCTATCAGTGGTGGTTTTAACTATAAGGGGCAAGTTTTGCAAAAGCAAGTGTAGTTTGTTGTATCCAATAGACCATCAAGACTTGAACAAAGTAAGGACACGTCACTGGAATAAACAAGGATATAAGTAGCAAGCCCACATTCTAAGAATGTGTTTAAAAATAGTGCTGTTCTAACAGAGACAGCATATACCCATTTTCATCATTAGTACCAAAGATGTGTTAAAAACCATCAACAGCAATAACTGAGTTTCCCAAGGAATGTCTATTAGACATCAGATACTGACCACTGTAATGGAAAAAAACATGCACGAGAAGACAGGTAGAATCCTGCATTTCTCCACCCACTGCTGGAGTATCTCCCCAAAACACAGATGACGCACAGTCACAAAGAATGGCAGAAATCCTACTGTGTATAATACAATTCCACTGATATTAAAATGTATCAGAAAACCATTCTGATATTGTGAAATATTAATTTTAGAAAGAGGGAGAAATATTTTGACAAATGTCAGAACTTCCTGTTACTGCATTCCTACATGAAGTGTTTCTTTTTCTCCCTTCAAATTAGTTTCTTCTGAAAGGTTGCATTAGGTAGAGCAACAATTTAAAACATTTAAACAGTCATATTTGAAACAAAACAGTCTGATCCACTGAAATTAAGTATTTCATGTGATCTAAAAATATTGTGTTTAGGATTTTCTTCCACATGAAATCTGACTACTTTGGAGCTCTGCTTCAAATCGGAAAAAAATTTCCTTAGAATCCCAAAACCTCCACAAAATAGAGCCTCTGTCTACTAGTCAACTGTACATAAGCCTCAAATTTTACAACACAAGTTTCAATATACGTCCTTACAAGAATATCCAGCAGATTATATATCTCCTCAATTGAAACTTGAGAATCTTAACACATTAGTTTCAAATGAAAACTTTCATTCAGTCTGAGCAGGATTTGAATTTTTTGCTTTGTTCTGCATCTCAATCTCTGTTTTATTAATTTATCTTGCAAACTCAATTTTTTATTGATTTGCATGTGTTTATAAATATGTATGTACAACTCAGAGTAGGAAAGTAGCAATGCCATTACATCAGCTTCAACACCTGTTCTGTGTTGACTAAAGCAGAGAAGACTGTCTATTGTTTCTCTTTCTTATTAATGTCTACCTTCTCAGTCTTACAAACTCCTTACTTCTCTGCCAGTAACATAAATCATGCTGATTCTATTTGACTTGTAATCTCCACTGTGACTGGAGAGGTAGGTCTTAAAAGAAAAAACAAACAACAAAACCCAGTGAAAATATCTAACAAATATTCTTACGATTTTTATAATGACATTTGCCCCAAGTGCCCATTTGTGTGGAAAATGTTTAAATCGCTCCATTTAAAAAAGTCTACAATCCTAAGGGAGCTTTCAGAGCTATATACAAAAGATTTTCATGCAGATGGAGGGTATTAAGCACTTCATGCATGCAAGAAAAAAAAAGAGCTAGAAAAAATGTTTCAAAAAGAAAGCAGAAATATTTTAAGTCTGAGACAGAGATCTTGTCCATCACACCCAAATTAAAAACAAACTGAAAAGAAACCAAAAGGAGACAGCGGATACACTACAGAACAGATTCTATCCAAAAACTTAGTCAGCATCTAATGTGACCGTTACAAGAATTCTTCTTCTAATCTAAAACATAAACCTTAAAATACACCTAATTTTGCACCATAGAAGTTTATCACTTTACTAAAGCTATGCACTTAGGCAGAACAAACAGTAAAGAGCCAAGTCTGCCAGCACTGGGGAGATGCTCACTGTGCATCACCCAGAAAACAGTACTGTTTCAGCAAACAGAAAATTCAGACTGGAACTGAGAATCACTAGCTATGACAGCAGTGAGTAACGCACAGTCTTCTAAGAGGAACAATGAGGACAAAATGTGGTTTTAAAATGGATCTAGAGTGATTTATGAAAAGGTTTAACAGTCACCTGCAGCAGTAGCAAGAGGTAGGACTCAAAGACCCCAAGTGCATCTGTCTTCAGAATCAGGCCCCTACCAGAAGGCAACTGTGGGAAGGATGTTAGCTGGAGAAGCATCTGAATACTTGGAAGACAGGCTACAAAGCAGTAAGAATTAAGACAAACCCCTGCGGGGCTGCAGGATTGCTTTGAAAATGTTTATTTTTAATTTCAAATCTTGATTCTGAAGTGATAAAGTCATGCCCCAAGCAAAGGAACCAGAATGGTGATGCTGTCTAAAGCATGATTTCATCCTTCCCACCTTGTGAGTTGCTTATCAGCTCAGAAGGACACTGTCAAGCTTAGCAGCCCAGGCTTGCTGCTGGAAGAATGTGGAGCTAGAAGGGTTTTTCAGGTCAGGCTGGGACCTGGTACAATGCTGCTTAACTTCAGTGAATGAGGTGAGAGTCTCAGGAGCAGACAATTTGATCCTGCGAATAAGATTCGGAGTGCCTAACCAAGCATTTATGTAGGAGGGGACTGCCAGCCCTCAGTTTGTTCCTACTTCGATGTTCAAGGGAACAGAAAAGGGTAACTTTCTGTAAGTGAACAAATTATACTAAGAAAACATTCTGTGTCACCCATTTCTAACGCATACAAAAATACTCTGGAAAAATGAGTTCTGGTTGCTCCATGGCAAAAGCTCCAAGACTGTTTAAAGATCTGTTGTGGTTTTGCCTTAAAGCTCATCAATGCTCAAAGCCCGTGAAAAGCTGTCATTTTCTCACTGCTAGTGAACATAACAAACAGCAATAGTAAACAAGCACTGTGAAAAGAGGATCCAACCGGTGGACAGGTTCTTGAACCCCGGACACAACATTCAGGCATTTGTCTGTCATCTCTGTGATCTTATGCCTGAGCTCTGTCATCAACAATATAGACTATCTGCAACTTTTTCTACTGTCTCTGATAAGAGTCCAGATCCTTAATAGCATCATTTAACATTCACTATCTATTACCGAGATGTAAAAGAGAAAGTCCTGTGACATTGCTGCCTCTCACAAAGATGAGCACACAACACCAGCTGTTTTAAATGTCAATTTAATGATGGATATTGTCTTACAAAACAAGGTAGACATACCACTGGAAATGTCCCCATGCCTCTCTTGTATTGGATGCATCATTCTTGTAACCTTCCAACAGTCAGGGCTATTCATTAACCAGCTATTAGCTGAAAAAAATAACATGTCCATTAAAAAGTAGCACCAACTTTTTGAAAATATAGTAAACTAACACACAGCTAAACTTTCAGAGGCAGAAAAGGATTTTAGCTAGAAACTTCATCCCGAATTTCTGCTTTATCTAACTGGATTTCATACTTTTGTAGAGACCTGCCACAAAAAGCATGTGGGGAAAAAAAAAATTATGATCTTTCAGAAATACCGCAGATGACACCATGCAACCTCTTCAGAAAGAGAATTCCTCACCTTGGGAGTTAATTTTGTACCACCTTCTATTAAAAACCCAAAGGATGCACACAAAACTGTATGGGTGAAAGTGATTTAAAATGTGTTTCTAATAATGCTTGAATGAGGAGCTGCTTGTAGACTTATTCATACAAACTATTTCCGTTTGTTAAAGCCATTATCTTGATTCTCTGACTAATCCCACTGCACCCCCTTAAAAAGAGAAAGAAAACATACCAAAACCAAAACCCAACAAAACCAAAAAGACAGAGCAATTTAAGTGTTTTGATGTGACAAATGGCAGACTCCAAAACACATAAATGTGCTTGAACAATGCACTTGAAAACTCTCACACCAGTGTCTTACATATTCAAATAAACGTCCTGAGCTTATTCAAAATGCAAGCACTTTAAATGTACAGTCACGGAAAGAACTTTCTAGCTCTTGTGTAGAAGATAATGAATCACAAAGTTAACTTTCTACTTTCAAGATGACTCTCAATCATTGCTTCAGTGATTTTGCTTTCAGCCTCACCGTGTTCCGATCCTGGCATGTTCTGCTCCAGAACACACAGAGAGATCAGAAAGGTTTTGCTTAAGATTCAGAAAGAAGATAAAGTGTGCTCTATCCTGCCTGAAAGGAGGGGGGGGGGGGGGGGGGGAGGGTTGATAGTGATGGGGGAGAGCAAAAGAGCACACATAATATAATGAGAAAGGGGAAATGCTCTTCAGAATGAGATGGAAAATGAAGGAAGTGGGAGTGGAGGAGGCAGAAGGGAGGGATCTAAACAGTTGTGAAGAAAAAAAAGAGACAGTTTTTAAATTCCTGAGAGAAAAAAATCTACAGCAATCAGGAAACAGATGTAATTTCTTAAGATTTAAGCTAAACAAACAAACAAACAAAAGATTTAAAGGAAAAAAGAGAGAGAGAGAGACCTGTCCTGAGGGGGTTGCCAGTAGATGCTGACAGCATCCATAATGAAGCCCTGGCTTTTAAAGGGGAAGGTGTCTGGAAAATGCTTTTCCTTCAAAGCAAAACTGGACAAGTCTATGACCAGGGCAGACCAACAGCACAGTGGTCCCTTGGCTACCCAGACCAAAGAGACAAAACTAACAAGGCTCTTCACTTGACCATGGGGAATGAAGGGATGGACTGAGCATCCTGAACACATTTTCCATGCATCTGTTTGGACACAGGACTCATCTGCTGGCCTGGAAGATGGCAGGACTGGAAGCAGGGTGGAATCCATAGCCTCCAAATGCTGCTCAGCACTTCTAGTCATGGAACAACCTGCTAGTGCAGAGAGATACAATTTCTACCCAGTTTACTGCAGAAGTCAAATTCCTTCCAGGCAGCAGCACCCTCACTTCATTCCCACAACCTGCTATCCAAAATTGATTCCCAAGAACCCTTTTTTGGGTTGGAGGTTTGATTGTTTTGGGGGTTTTGTTTCTTTGGGGGAGAGGGTGGGTTGGGGTACTATAGGGTTCTTTTTTATATTTTATTTTTCTTTCTTGGTCCAGTCTTCATTCTCAGGATGTAATTAAGGTTCAAAGGCAAGAAAGAAGGAGAATCAGCTCTGTGTCAGCAATTAGCTCAATGTCCTGTTAATATCTACCCATAGTCTCTCACAGTCTAGGCATGCATCACTTGAGAACTCTTCATTAAGATGCAGCTCAAGACAGTTTACGAGACCCCAGGTAGATAATTTTCCAGTGATTGCCTCCATGGGTTACCAATCTTCGTTTCTTGTTATACATTTAGTTACACAGGCAACAGATAATGTCTCCTGAGAATACACAACCAGGTATTACAGTTTACCTCCACAAACCCCATCCTCCTCATACCAGTGCTTGTACCTCCCATATGAAGAATATAAGCTTAGTTAGAAATGAGAAACTCTATTTCCCACGCACTAGGACATCCTTTGTTTTACATATTTAAAGGAAAATACAACTAAATAAAAGCAGCTAGAACAAACTCAAAAGGTTGGGGTTTTTTTCCTTCCAGTTTTTTTACTTGTTAACAAATCAGCTTAGTTTCACAACATATAGGTATCAGTGCTGAGGGGAAAAAAAAAATCAGCAAGTTATAGTCACAGCTTTTAACAAGTTCTCAGAGTTCCATAATACCCCATAAAACAAATACCACTTACATCCCCATCACATAGCACAGTGCTCCCTATTGAATGTGTGCCACAACAGCGTATGCACACCATTTCCCTTACAGCACTCCTCCATCAAGTCAAGCTGACATGAGAGAATACGGTACCCCACATTTCCATTTTTTCCCTTTTCTCATCCTCAGTGATGACAGGTAGCAGGTCTGTAACCCAGCTTTGTCTTGAAGAACCCCCAGGCAGTCTGGCCTTGCAGACATCATGGGGGACTTCACTAGCCACTGTGGTAAGACAGTTATGGCTATTCTGGTAGCTGCAGTGGTTTGGAGGTAGACAGGAAATAAATTCCCACTGCTCTCCCCATGTCTTGGGAAAACAGAGATTAACATCAAACCACTAGAAAGAAGTGACTCAAATGCTAAAGAACATACTACATCCTTGGTGCAGACGGGACTATTCATTTCAGAATGGATGGGCTCTATTTTACCAACAGTTTTCTCCATTTATATACATACTCCCTTACACACACACACACACACACACACACACACACACGCAGAGAGGTTCTCATCATCAGACAAGGGCTGAATGACAGAATGTTAAGAATCACTCCTATCTCTTTTTTCCTTGTTGATATTTTTAAAACAAAAATCAATTAAATTTATGCATCATTTACAGAAGTTGTTCTTAACTCAGTTTTTCTACACATAACTACAAGGATAAGGAAGGTAATGGTTCTGCTGCACAAAGAGGGAATAAAAGCTCCCAATCTCCCAAAAGATAATTTACTCCACACTCCCCAAATTCCAAAGTGAGGTTTCTCTTGCAAACAATAGTTAACAATCTGGATTCTTCTTTTGTGCGCAATTATTTCACTGACAGAATTTGCTGGCAGTATAAAAGGTAGGAGAATATTTTATTCTGCAGGTATTTTGCACCTCTTTCACTACACAGAGTTTAAGGCTTTGCAGTATTTACAATACTTTATGTCCCCAACACAACAGGTACCGAATTGCAATACAAATAAATAATTACAATAAGAATAGAAAGGCATTTTCTCTTCATCTGCACACCAGTCACTTGAATTTAGGTGAAGTCTGTGCTTGTAGAGTCAAGACTTGAATTTCTGGTCGTGGAGAAGTTATTGACAATACAAAGGGAGAGCAGTGTTGTGTCGGGATAGAGAGGAAGAGCCAAGTCCAAGACTTACCCAGCAGAGGTCAGACTAAACCAAAACTTCACCATCATTATGGGTGCTAAGAAATTATCCCTTAGGTCCTCCCCACTGTTTCCCCTCAGAATCATACACCAAGTATTTTTACAATGTGACAGATACTAAGAATTACTCTGAGAAGCAATTTAAAAATAGCAAAGACTCAATTTTGTTGGCCAAAATACTCTTGAAAAAGACTAAGACAAAAGCATCTGACACCAAATATTTGAAGAACTCAGTATTATTGTTGGGCAAAAATGTATTAATTCAATGAAATAGGAATGAAAACCCACTGTAGCAACATCAACAAAACACTGTGTTTGGTCTTCAAGAGTACATTAAATGAATTTTGCTCAGAGATACAGAGCATAGTAAGTTGTGAAAATATAGATTCGTATGAGTATTCGGAGTGACAAAGAAAATCACAAAGGATCTCGAGTTTGGGAGTCACCTGTCCACAAAATCAAAACAAAAGCATCATGTACGTGATCTAACCCATAGCACAAAAAGCAAAAGATAGACAGAAAACACTTAAAACAAGACTCATGGAGATAGAATAAAGTAAGCTACATTAAGTGCTCATATGGGTGACAAAGAATCTACACAGGCCTCCACAGCTTTCAATTAAGAATGTAAAAACACTACAAAAGATGCAGTGTTTAGTATCACAGTAAGCTGCATTGAAATAAACTAAACAGTACAGAACGAACAAAAAAAAGACACAGAAAAGTTAAAAAATGTAGAAACAAATGTCTGTGTATTTGTAATATGTATACATACATGCAAACATGCATTACTTGTTGAATAAACTTTTCTTCCACAGTCAACATAATTGGGGGGGGGAAGTTCAGAGCAGGTGAGAAAGATTTTAGCACAGGTAAGGTGCTCAGTAAAACTTCTTATGACAGTTAATATTAGAATATGGCAGACTAAGCTAATTATACTTGAATATTGTTTAAATCAAGGGGTTTGATGCATGAGTCAACACAAAGTATGGTAAGCTGCAACACTGCATTTTACAGGGGAAGAGATCAGAGTTGTTATGTGGTCACTAGCTTAGGTACCTAAGGAAGTAAAGTGTTTTGACTTAGGCAGAGTTGGTGAGCAGTGGGTCGTTTATGTTTAAAATGTATAAATTCACAATCCAGGGCACCTTTCTTGTTGCAGCACAGACATCCAGCACATTAGGTTATGCTCTGGTCTCCTCTTGTTACTGCCTAATGGAGAATGTCAGATTGGTGAAGGCAACTTTGGATGCCCTCTGGGCTTCTCCCCTTGCCCTGCTCTGGGCTCTCAGGAATTGTTTAATTACAACTCTCTCCCTGAAGCTCAAGCATGCAGAAGTCTTATCCTGGAATATACCTTCTTTTTTCCGAAGTCACCCTACTTAATGCTTGTGCACTGTCCTCTAAAGGCATCCCTAAAATTGCTTTATGGTCTCTGCACTGACGACAGTTTTCTCCAGGCAGATCACAGGCTTAAAGAGCTGCACCTCTATTCCTCTTGCTCCACATTAAGGGGACAGATGCAGTCTAAATGTTTTCAATGACTCTATTTAAAGTAGGACTACAACTGGTTTGCAACCTACCTGTATTGATATTTAGACTTGTCTAAAGTCTAAATATCAATAGACAAGACTTGAAAGTCTTGGCTGTGTAGAAAGTTGAAAAGAAAACTGCTCACTTCAAGGTAAATGTATAACGCAATACAGAGTTCCCAAATCACTGTTGCATTATTATAGGGCACACAGTTTTATCCGTCTACCACATGCACAAAGCTTTTAGCTCTGATCAAGAAAGAAAAACATGGTCATGTAGAAGATACTGCAGGGATGCCAGAAATGGGTCTTTTCTAAATGGAATCCGCATCATACACAGCTTCTTTAGCATGCAACTTCTGCAAAGGTGGAAGTGACTACACATGATATCCTAGAGAAATAACTTATGAAGTGTTATATTTATTAGTTCAGCAACAGTTTCAAATGAGGATGAAAGGAAATAGAAAACGTGCTGTGAAATGACTAGTAAATACTACTGTTACCCTTTAAATACCTCTTCTGCAAAGCCAGAATCAATTACAGTGATTGCAAAAGCCGGAGAAGTCTCCCTCATGACCTGAAAACCCTCTACTAGAACTTGAGATGAAGTCAAAAGGGAGACACAATACATGTCATGAAAACAAGACAGACACCACCACTGCTCCTCCAGACATGGTCCATTCATCTGGGCATCTCACAGACAGTTTTTCTTCTGTCTGCTATGCCAGCCACCCTTATTCTATCTCCCAGCTAGTGATTAATTACACTTCAATGCAGCAATTCATCCAAGACATACCTTTAAGACAGAAAGACAGTGTGGGAATCTTATGCTTTGCTTTTTAAGCGCTTTCCTCTACCAGTGAACCTGAAAGTAGTAAAGCCACATGGTATCAAAAGATAGTACTTCTGACTGCTGAAAGACATCCAAGACCTTGTAGTAGGGAGGAAAAAACCCTAACCTGTTATGCATCTTCATACTAACTACTTAGCTGTCACTGAATACTTATCACATCATATATATAGTTCAATGGAAGTTTCTTCGATGGAAGAGAAACACTTTTCAAATCCAAACCTATAACACACACTATAAAAGCAACACACTGTTCTGCAACAATGTATGCCGATACCCCAGCTTAGTTCTGGCTGCACTTTGCCAACCATGGAGCTATCTCATTGTATTTTGCTTTTCCAGTCCAGAATTCCTTGTACTGCTGCTGTCACCACTTTGTCATCTTCCTCCATGCTCTTTTTGACAGCTCTTGTTAGAAACTAGCCAAAATGTGAGCCTGGTTTAGACAGGCAAATTTCCTCACTCGTACAAAGGCAATCTTCAAGCCTGCCTTAGTAAATGAAACTTATGATAATGAGAAAATAATGAGAACCATTCTCATGGGCACATCTGAAATCTGGTGCTAGCTCTGAGATGCAGCCCTGACTAGCTCCAGCACAGGTCCACCTCAGGAGGCAAAATACACAGGATTTGAGAATAGGGGTTTTTCCCCCTTCTGCTTTGTTTATTCTCGCCAATGACGCTATATACTTTCTTGGGTTATGCCACCAACCGGTCACAAAACTGCATAAAAAAGTGAGAACAAAGACACAGAAGTATTATGTAATAAATAAAATCAGTATTTTTTTTGTAACTAAAGCAATAAATGGCTAGATTAACAAAATACTCTTTAAAGTAAGGTCATTAATGACAAAATGGGTAGTCCTTGAATTAGCAGTGCAGTTTATTTTAGCACGGACTTCAACCTTTTGCTTAAAGCCAGTGTGATCTGCATGTACTATTCCACAATTAAATTAACAGAATTTACTTTGATTTAAAAAGCACTGTTTATGCACAAAGATTCAACTCCATTTGAGAGGAATAATGTATATTCACAAGGAAGAGGCTGGACTACAATCACCTGGGATCCCTTCCAATCTGAATTTTTCCTATGATCTCTTGTACAGGCTATTGGGATGATGGGGGGCAGGGTCTGGAATTCAAGACCTGCACACTCCTATTGGAAATACATGAGTTCTCCTACCAAACTTCAACAGTCAACAACGATCAGTATCAGGTCTCAAATTTGCCAACTCCGATATACCTGTATCCCGTGACTCATACCATCACCTTGGATGTGTTAGCAACAGCTATTCAATTAACAAAAGTGCAAAACATGGCCTTAATGCCATCAACTTATGTATATTTTGAATAGAATATTATAAGGAAAGAATCAAAAGTCAAATCTAAGTTGAGTTCTTGTTATCTTTCCTAATGCATCTTTAGATTTTGCTAGTGATGCTCTGGGGTTTGTGCATGTTTTGGATTTTCTCCTTTGTTTTGTTGGCAGGACCAGGGAATTCCCAGGGCTGAGACTGGTGGAGAAGCAGTGTTCCCAACGACTGTACAATGGAGCAGTGTTTCCTAAAGTAGGTTATGTGAAGGATGAGCAGAAAGGCATCAGAGGGAGGGGTGACTGTGGAAAATATGGATGATGTCATCCTCAGGATAAGCAGATCTTCAAAAATACATGGCAGTAATTTATTTTCCTAGCAGGAATTATGCTTCCAAAAGTTGGGAAAGTGCAGACGTATCCCAGTGTTTCCCTCTTTAACTGAATCCTTTTAACCAACTAGTTCTGGAAGCATGGACAACTTCGTTATAAATGGCCACGTGCTTAGCCTTTGTCTTAAGCCTATGCCCAGATGACCCATTTTGCACATTTCCACCAAGAATAAAGTGACCTCATTTTCAAAAGTGCTGAGCACCAGCTGTTCCTATTGTGCTCACAAACTGCACTATAGGTTCCTGTTTTCAAATTCTTGACCTCGAAAGAATTTTGAGGCAGCCAAGTGACTATATGTTCTTCCACTTGCCATATGCCTATTTATTTTAGTTCAAACATAAAAGTCTGACTAAACTACTTTAAAATCGTGAATGCACTAAATTAGAACAAGTACTCTTGCCACCGGAACCTAAATGCAACAGAAGTGAGCCACGTGACCTAAAAAGAGTAGTATTTTTTTGCCCAGAAGAATGACTAGATTGAAAGTCAGAATATTTTGACCTTAACCTTTAGTTTCTTTTTTCTTTTCCTTCTTTTTAATGAATGGCTTAAAAATGGGGGAACGGTAGCATCCAGATCATCAGAATTCATCAGAATTTATATTTCTGGGATTAAACTTCTTTGCTATCTGCTACATAAAGTTAGGTCAACAAATTCAAGATAATTTTACTACAGATTTTGGTTAGTGACTTTTACACACCAAACATGTATTTGTCTTTAAATAGTTTTAAACCGTTACTTGAACATACCACTGTCATCTCCAGAAAAAATATTACATTGCTTGTGCAAACAATAAATACAATTACCTCATCTCTCCCCCAAACCCTAAGGCTTCAAATCAGCAAAACCAAGAAAAAAACTTACCCAAAAATAACAAAATTATTCATGTTAATGATCGGTGCACAACATTGGTTTTGATTTTTAAAATAAGCTGTTGTTTAATAAAAAGGTAGCAAGAAAAACTGAAAATATATCAAAGTTGCTACGACTTCTTGTTGCATCTTTACTGAGAAGACACTGATTTGCATTAAGCTTGGTCTGAGTGCACTGTACAGATCCCAGTAAAATGTCCTGACTACATGTGAGGGGAGCACCACTACTTTTGGGCACAAGCAAATGAGTCCATACAGAGACAACACATATATGCACACCACCTAATAATAAAAACCTCCATAAATATTCTCTCTCCAAATAGAGTATTTTAATATTCACAGTAAGTAAGCTAAAGAGCAATTGTTTGTACTCCCAAATCCAACAGGTCTTGATACCTTGCTTATGTTGATTAGTCACAGTTCTCTTTTGATTCCCTTGTAAAAACAAACTTTGCACTTCGAGCTCTGCCTATGTTTTACGATAGCGGAAAGCGAAGTTGTGGGAAGGGCTCTTTCCTGAAAGCAGGGTCATTGGCTGGGGGCAGAGCACCCAGAAGAGGTGAGGGTGAGATAAAGGCAGGAGGGTTCAGGGTAAAGGCCAGGAGTAAAAATGTGCCACTGCTGCACAGATGGATTTTCAACTCTGAGAACTGAGAACCAGAGATAAAGCAGAAATACTAGCTCAAAATCAGTGGTTTAATCTGGTTTCCTGAAATTCTCTTCATACTTGCTGACATTTTACAGGTCAAACTGCCTACAAATGTCACAGGAAACTATCTGAAAGTTACTGGTAAAGTACACATGAAGAGGTAAAAGTTTTGTTCTGGAAATAATTTCAGAATAGAGCCACTCACTGTCAGATCATCAACAGTCCTGAGATGTATGAAGGTGCTTTAGAGAATGCCATTAATATATCAGTAATGCCAACAAGTAAAAATGATCTCTTTCTCTTGGTGACACAATCTTTGAAATACAATTTGCTTCCTTGGTATGAGGAGGGTTTGTCAGTGACGTTTTGAGAAAAAATGGCTATAAATCCTGCAAAAAAACAGCTTATAAATCACTTCCCAAATCAGTACTTTTGGCTTCAGAGTTCCTGAACTGTTTCTCCATGTACACTTGTCTGGCTGCTCTTCTAAGTAGCACAATTCAGCTCCTTCCAGGCAGACTTCACTCCACTTTGTAAAACTGATGCTAAGCTTTTTGTCTCAAGAGTCAGGGGCATGATCAAAATTTCTAAAATGTCATATTGGACCTGAGGTCCATTTGACCAATGCCTGGCAAAGCACTGCTAAACACAGAAGGCAGCATCAAGAAGCTACAAATCAGCACTAAATACCATCAAGTTGCTGGGTTTCCTGTATCAGACTACAAAGAAATACCTACTTCTTTGGCTTCGCTGGTCCCAATATGGAGGAATTTAGGAATTTTTAGGAATTCTGACACTGAATTTTGTACTTATTCCTGACTGCAATGTAGGAAGTGAAAGGTAAGAGTGAAGAGAGTGAGAAGTAAGCGAAGAAGGAAAAACAGTTAACCTTTGACTAGTCAAGGTGAGAAGCGTAGGAACTTCAGGAGTGCTAGATTTGAAATAAAAAGAAACCAAGTAAAAGCACATGTAGTTTTTTATGGTCTTGATGGTAAGCACACCTCCACACCTGTTCCATACTGCTGAGGCTTTGAGAACCCCTAGAAAGCACATCCCACCTTTGATCTCCAAAGCCAGACTGCAGTATTTTCAGGCACTACTGGCAAGGCACAGAGCATTTGCTAATGTCACAAGAAGAGTTGGTTGCTCTTGTTTGATGAACTATCCTAAGAAAAGCTATAAATCCAATATGCATTTGTTCCCTAATGCTATTCCTCCGTGTAAACTATAGCTGCAATCACAATGGAGACATCTTCTATAATCATGAATATGAGGAGAAGCAACATAAGATTCCAACTTTTGTGGTTCACACACTAAAAGAAAAAAAATCTCTGCCATTTTAAACTATACAGCAAACAAGAACTTCTCATCTGAACACAAGCCACAAAAGCAGGTTATGCCTTTTGCTTTTCAAAGAACAAAAGCAATACAACAAACCTACCCATACCAACAAATACCTGAGCATAATTATGATTTCTAGATCTCTATAAAAAAGCCATGCCTCGATTTACTCTCACTGCTGCTCTGAACTGGTTTCAGGCATCTTTTACAAGTATTCAACACAGCAGCAGCCATGAGACATTCAACAAATTAGCTTGCACCACTTCCATCCTTCTACAAACGCTTGGTCAGACAGGCTTGGTGGCAGGCCATCAGCTCCTTGTGCAGGGGGCCTCAGAGTCCCACCACCCTGCTCCTGACCATGGGAACAGCAAACCCACTGTCATCCAAGCCCTTTCTGGCTGTGACAAGAGGGGGGCACAGGATTTGCACTCATATAATGTAAGTATTTCTCTACAAAAGACTTACAAAAACAGCCAAAATGAGATGCAAATGCTAAAGAGAACGTTTAAGTGCAACTACCAACATTGCCCTTGCAATTAAACTCATTAGACTTTGGCCTTTTCCTTCTGTGTCTTCAGAAGGACATTGTGTCATTTTTGTGTCTTCAAAGATAACAGCAGTCAGGCCAAAAAAAAAAATACCGAAAATGCTCACACATAAAACCGAGCTGCTTAGCATATTTCATTACCACACTGACTTCAAAAATACTGAGCAATTTAAACCTGCAAGCCACTTGGCTTTAGCTAGAGATAAGTGCCTGAGATAAGAGAGGTATAATTGTTCAGTGTAATACTGTAGCATGTTTTATATAAACATTCGCTAACACTGCACTTCATATATTTCACTTCAGCGTTGTGAAGTGCCGCTGAATGTTCCAACTTTATTTGTGGCCCGTTCTGTTAATATTTACACATCCAAGGTTCCCCTTGATGTCAAATTAAATATACCATCCAAGCTTCAAAGTAGAAATGGGCACTTATGCTTTGCAACAGAGAGCAAGAGAGCATAGCTACAGGTTTCTAGCAGTTACCCAACTCTCCACTGCTGAAAGAGACGGGGGAAAATATGAAAGAAATTTGTCAATTTGTTAGTGAAGAGAACATGAAATTAGGATACCTTTTGCACTTAATAAAATGCTTCGTGTTTAACTGCAATTTTTCTATAACCTAACTATACAGTAAATTAAAAGCTATGGAAGTTGGGTTCCCACATAGGAGACATGTTTGTAGACTTTTTGGAGGCTCTGGTTTCATGGCTGAATGTGTGGTGTGGCACTGCTGTCCCTGTTACCCCTGCACTCTTAGTTCTTCCACATTGTTACTCTTGGACAGGCTCAAGCAAACTTCACAGAGAGGAAGGAGTCTCCAAGGTCTTATGTTCCCACAAGTTTTGGTGATCCATCACAAGGTATACTGAAGAAAGACTGAAGCCAAAGCCCTGACATAAAAAGAGACATCAGAGTATCCACAAGGGAGAAATCATCTATGAGAGAAAGCAATGGAAAATGCAGCTCACAAAGACTTCCTGGGTTTTTTTCACTTTAATAGCTAGTTGTGAGTAACTACTGGGGAAAGCCCTGTAGCCTCCACCCAGAGAAATCTCCCTTTGAACACTGCTTTTCTGCTGTAAAATCAAGGGGAAGGGACTGCCATATTGCAACGACAGCAAGGTGCAGCTCAGGATCGTGGGAGGGAAAGATAAACTCTATGATGTTATACCACAGCATATTTTGGCAAGGTATGACATCTCACCACAAAACCTGGCACCTTACCCTGATTTTAAGATAGTCTGCAAGTAATACTCAACAACAGCCACTTTACACTCCAGTTCTTCCCCTCCCCTCACTTACATGCTTTGGACATAAGTGCCTCCACCTGAGCACCAAGAGGGGGTAGGTCCCTTTTGCAGATGTGCCAGCAGGGGATCACCAGCCTACATGCACACGTGAGACCAGACTGAGAGCACCACTGCCACAGCAGTGGCACTGTTCACGTTAATGACAGCTACTGCAAAGACAGGTATAGTATTACTCCATGTCAGCGTAACTATCTCCCTTTAAATCAGACAATTAGGAATTCATGGACACCACTAACAAATGTGGTTGGACTAAAGCGTGCTGATTTTCATACTGCAAATGATCCTTGGTCTCCCTTGACCATCATCAAGTTGCCTGGCTCTGTCTAGAGAAACTATTGTACTGTTGCCTGCAATGGACTCAAAGGCCTTGCTTTTGCTCTCACGCTACAATAAACTAGCAATAACTCAGTTAAAAAATCAATAGAATCGTACTAGTATACAAAGAAGAATCTGACTCCATGCTCTACTAGGTCATTTTTAATGACCCTACAATTAGAGAAACCAAACAAACCAAACATTTAACATTTGACCTTTGCTGCTGCTTCTAGCTTAGCTAATACAGATTAAAACCACATATGTTTTTTCAAGAGTTCACAAAATAAAGTTTTGAAATCCTGTAAGGGATATTTGATCTGTTCTTATTGTACACTAGAATTTAAAATGCTATTTTTTTTTATTGTGGAATAGCAACTTCAGACTCTAAAATCATGTACTTTGGAGGTACACTGATCAAGCACCCACTAGTGCTTAATCTAAAATTAGATTAGATCATGGACTGGAGTGGACAAAAGTCAATCTCCTGTAAGAATCTCAGTGATACAACAGTGGTTAACAACACTTGTGCAAATGAAACAAGAAGTGACAAATTCAAAGACAGCTGAGAGTGAATCCTCAATAATTTTTTTTTAAATTGAAGTCTATTATTAAAATTTCAACACTTTTTTACTTTTTTAATAATTTTTACTGTTTTGCATCCCAAATTTTCTACCATTTGCATGTTTTTCCAATGTTTATATTTTATTCTTGCTAGGAAACACATCTGCAATGTCAATTACAATTACTAACAGCATGCACAACTAAATTAAACACCTGCAGATGTACACAAAGCATAAACAAAACACACTCACACTGGTATACAAAATAGTCTCCTCAAATAAAATACATTAAATGGATGTGCTCTGATGTTACATTAACAAATAATATATAAAACCTTCAGCAGAAGGGTGGAGATTAAAGAGAGCAGTCTTAAAAAGAATATAAGTATAAAGTAAAATGATATATAACCAACATGAATATATGATGCCACTCAGTACATGCAGTACAGTTATTTTGTACATAAACATCAAAAAGATGATTCCCATGAGCATCACTGAATGTGAACAGAGGGTCCCTTGAGAGGGCTGGACCACGTGCAGTTCATAACACAGACCACCTCTGGAAGAACTGCCACATGCAGTTGTCTCCATCCACATCTACACAACGCACCTGAAATCTATTTCAGAAAACATTTCTATAATGCTGGTCTATGAATTGACAGGGCTTGGGGACATAATTTTCATGGATACTTTGGCAGCTCTGCAGAGAGCTAGTGGTGACTGGACTCAGCTCTACATTCCACCACTGTTTTCAAAAGCAGACTTTTTGCTGAAAATATGGATTGGGTCAGTTCAGGCCCATATAAAAATCCAGGTATGTGGATTTTTAAACCTGCCCGGTCCAATTTATCAGCCTCCAGAGATGTTGAACATTTGGCTCCTGCAAAAACCAGCACTTTCAGTGAGACACCCAATGTGTCACAAGCTCAGGAAGCCATGCTGGAAAGTTATGGCCTTTAGCTATTAGCTGAACCAAGATTAATCTTGTGAGCCAGCCAGCGCCTCCAAGAAAAGGAAAGGGGATACCTTGGAGGCATGAAACATTAGGATCCACTTCTGCAGCGTTTTCTCAGGTCAACTCTTGTCTTGAAACAGCAGTTCTGACTTACTAATAAGCAGGAGACTTAGAAACAACTAATGCCTTGGCACCAGATCCTGCTTGCAATTTGAATCAGGAGTTGACATTTTTGGAATGTCAAGCATTGATATAACAAGAAACTCCTGCTTAATGCAAGCCTTTCATCTAGGTACGTGTCACCTTCAAGATGAGACAGCTCATGAAACCCAGAATTCAGAGGGAAAGGAATGGAAGGAACTAAGGGAAGAAAACTAAATGAAAGGAGGAATAAGCTGAATTACAGAAATTATTAACAAATGCTTCTTTCATGACTTCAGAAGAGAATGTGTGATGACACAAATCCTATTAATATCCCAGTTACAGGAATCTGGAATGCATATGTTGTGTTTGGAGAGATGGGATTAATGCTGCTTCATGACCCAACAGCTGATCTGCTCTTCCACCACCAAAAATACCAAGAACCTTAAAACTTCTTCACATGTGTGCATAGTCCTCATTAGCAAAAAAAGCCACAAAACAGGACAGGATGAGACTCAATGCAAGTTTAGTACTGAAAATGCACACAAGGTGAGCAGTTGTCACTCCCCAAACACTGTCTGATGTCACACAGTAACCTGCAAGTGAAACACGAGGAGGACTGTTAAACAAACTGAGCCAGCTGGAGGTGGGAAGCATGCGGGGGAAGGGGGGAAAGCACCACACACACTTGCTCTCTCCTTCCACTTCCTTGGCACCTGTTTGTGGTTACAGTTGGACACAGCAGAGTGGGCAAGACAGACCTGGATCTTAACTGGCACAGCCACTCTTAGGTTCTCACTTACGGTAAAAAAAGAAAAAAAAAAATTTTTTACAGTCCTTCTAGCTCTTGCTGGAAAAAATTATCCAAAACTGTCATTGCACGGCAATGTATACCAGAGCAGGTTTTAGATTTTTGTTTTGCTTCCTGCTGGTCTGCCATAACGAAATAGCCCTCCCAATGTTATGAACAGCAATCACACACATGCATCCATTCAGGAGTACAACACAGGTTAAATGCTCTGATCTGAAAAGCTGGGTTTGATATTTTGCTATTAGAGATAAAACGACACTTCCCAAGGGCAGCTGTGCCATCAGACAATTATAATATACCTAGAATTAACAAAGCTTGGTTTGACACCAACTCATGAGTAAAATTCAATATTGACACCATTTTGTGTGCTTTCCTATTGCTTGATACACACCATCCTGTTCAACTACCACATTACTTAGTGAATTAATTACAATGACAGAGTCAGGTAGAGCTTTTTACCTCAACTCTTTTCACTTACCTTTTCATGATTTAACTCTAAATGCAAGCTACAGTGAAACACTTCATTTTACTTAAATACATTGTTTGTGGGTGTGAAAAAGGGATCACTGAGAGCATAAAAAAGGATAACCACGAAAAGCCAAGTGTACTGTACTGCTACATAGGTATTGCTGTATTTAGAATAATCAGCACTGGGATGAAAACTGAATAAGATCATCATCTGGTAGGCAGAAAAAAAGCTGAATCAATTATTAGCCTCGGAAATGAGCTCAGAGACATGCCAGTGAAGGAGCGATGGTCCTGATTAAATGCAGCCACTTAAATGACTGAAATTGAAATCTAAGGGTGAACTGGGGAAGGTGAAGCACAATTCTTGCAGCCAGGACACAAGAACACAAGCCTGCTCCGGCAGAACAGCAGCTCTGTCCACGACTCCTCTTTTTGTTCTGTCATTGCACCCATCCTTGTTTCTGGTAAGCCTGCCCCAGTTTCTCCAGGTGTCCAATCTATGGCCCTTCTTCAAAGGCAGACCTCAATTAAAAGGGACCATTACTCAGCAGTTACAGCTAAGTCCTCCTCAGCTTTTCCAGGCAAACAATATGTGCAAGAGAGATGGGTACATGCATTGTTCATGGAAGCAGCACTGCTGGGTGCTAAGGCTTCCCACCTGAATAGTCAAACAAAACGTTGTGCACTTTTCCCACTAAAGAACAGAATCAGACCCTGGGGCACACAATGTGCATTCTCATGTAGAACCATTAGCGCACTCACACAGAGCACAGACTTGCAACATATCAAATTTAATAAACTTACATAAACAATGTTTTACTGTGCTGCAAAATGGGCAATATGGCAGACCACGCCTGATAAAAAGTTACTGCATGTGGCTCTAAAATAAACAATACCTCACATAGCTACTTCAACCTCTTGTGCAAAGAGGTAGTTAAGAATATGATATTTAAAATGAGGGTTCTAAAAGATGCCTCAATTTTACCCTCATGGTTCCTGAAGAATAATTCTGCAGTTAAAATAATCATACAGACTGAAATTTAGACTGACTCAGAGGAAAATGTCTCGTGATTCTAGCAAAAAACAAAAACTGCAAAATGTTTCATTTAGAGATGGCTTTATCTCTTTCCAAATTTTAAAAGTTGTTCAGAAACTGAGACTTCACTAGAGCTGGAGGAAAAAAAATGCAGAAAACAATTTTTTGCATCTGTGTTCTGTGAAAACATTTCCATTCTTATGGAAACATTTCCATTTCCAAATCCATTCTTATGCAGACAATCCATGCCAATACCATTTCAAGATATATGTACTCCAAAGAGACGTGCTGCAGACATGTACGATTTACAGGTGGGGGTTGCAGCTGTTCCAAATTTTATGTTAAAGCCAATAAACTTCTCCTCTGAAGTTTTTGTCCCCTCTACTCCCCCAGGCAGCAATGCAGTAATTACACCTAAAAGCACACAAATCTTAAGAAAACCTTGTAAAAAAAATTTCCGTTTCACTCTGTTTAAAAAAAATATTTAGCTTAAGGCTTATGTGTAGTGAAACAGGTCACTGTACAGTCCAAGAACGTAAATTCTCAGGAGAGCAGAATTTAGAACACCCTATGAAAATGAAGAATGCTACTTCACTCTAAAATGCTGTGAAAATGTAAGAGGCAAAGTTAAGTACCACAATGAAATTTAGTACATCGTCTTTACTGGCTTACAGAATAAACAGTCCAATTTATGGCATTTTACAATGTTATCACATATGGTCAGAAGTTCATCTTCCAAAACTAGGTCACAGGTCATCAACAGGAAATTCATAGGAAATTATGGAGGAAATTAAAAGAACACAAATGGGCAAGCAAACTAGTTTATATAATCTAGGTTCTCCCAGCACAGCTTCCTGTGTTATGATGAACTTAGCTTGCATACTGAACTTTGCCTTTTCCAGGCCACATTAAGAAAGTATTTCTGAATTGTCTATTATACTCTTCAAGCCTCAAAATGTGAAGCTCAGATTCACTACAAAGAGCCATTCATTTTTTTTCTTTAAATAATATAGCTGAGAAAGATAATTGTAACTAGAAAAGGTGTTTTGAGATCATTAAATGCAGATTTCTACTCGCTACTGGCGCCTCAAGACACATATACTACCCAAGGACAGTACTCAAACACAAGATGACATTCTCATATTCCTTCAGTTCCAGCATCCCAGCCAAACTGCAGCTGCATTCTCGATCATGTCTGGGAAGGTGACAATTAGTGTCTGGGAACCTGTTCTACTCTAATGTTAGACATACTTTTCAAAATAAAACCCCTGGTCAGCGAGGGATAGGAAGAGAGTTCATCTAGGCTCTCTGGACAATTTCTGAAAAAGCGGTAAAAAGAAGCAGCTACTGCTTCCATTGACCTAAAAGCTGAATGTAACATACTGCATATACCTCTAATATATCACAGAGAAACAAAAGTTAAGAGTAACTTTACAAGACAGACACAAAATGAAAGACCTGAAAGATGCCTCTGCTATCTCTCTTCTTACTATCATTAAATAAAAAGACCTAATAAAAATACGATCAACTTCTCATGCATTCTTTTTCACAATACTCAAATACCCACATAAAGTTCACAAAATAAAAGCAGTTCCTCAAACACTTTGTTCTTCCTCTACTGCTTTCACACCCTATCAAATCCAATAAAACTATTAAGATCTGTTTTTTCAATACCACAACTTGAAATTTCTAATAAATTGTGCATTTGTAGCTATCTGCTGCAGATAGCATTTCCCACTGAAGTAACAACGAACACTCCTATACTTTAAAAATTATAGGAATCACATCATCTACAATTTGTTGAAAAACAGAACTATCTTTGAGTTGTGAGGAGTTGGTTGACAAGGTAGAAGTGATAACAGTACTGAATAACAATCATTCCACATCATTTACTGCTGGTATTATAAACAGGCTCTCTTTTTCAGCTTGCAGGAAGGCGAAAAGGAAAATTCTTAAGAACACAGTGGCATCCAAATGTTGATCTGAATACAGGATTTCACTTGCAGAATGAGGACTGCTTTGTTCACACTGAATGCACCTATTTTTGGATGTCTGTTCTTACCCACAGTTACCAATTCAAGGCCTGGATTGAGAAAGGATTTTTTTGTGATTGGCGATATTACAGTATAAAACAAATGAGACAGTTCTCCTACTGAGCAGATTACAATCTAAGTGTAGAGAACTGCAGAAACAATTAAAAGTGCCCAGGAAAACAAAGTCAATGACTGACACAACTGGGAATACCTCCCTCACCTCCTAACTTTCAAACCTAGTGATTTTAATCTCTCTTTGGGGGAAGGAAAGGGATTTGCTATCCTTTTCATAATGAATTCAAGCCTGTTGAAAATCAAGTTTTCTTTTTTCAGTTACCTTTTGCAGACTGTTTAAAACCTGCCAATACAGCCCAGGGTTCTGTTTGAACTAGACTGCTCTACCCAACTACATCATGCTGTGTGCCCAAATACACTTCCTGTAAAGCCAGGTCTTCCTTTTTTCTTTCCCTGACACCCTCCTCTTCTCCACAGTCTATTTGAGCAAGATAATTCCAGCACCTATATGTCATCCAAGAGTGAGATACAAAACAGCATCAGTAGAGCAGCCAACTTGATAAATGTGCTGGAAAAAGCAAGCCAGCAGCTATAAACAAATTTCATACCCCCTCATAGCTACAGGCAGTCACTTGGGAACAACAAATACTGCTTTGGGAGAGTTCTGAAACATCAATATTCAAGCACTTTCCCAATGATTACTCTGGTTGCCACTGGCCTTGATACCAAAAATTCTGCAAAAACAAGTACAGAAACACACTTTCATGAGACTTTTAGAAAAGCTTTTAACCCTCCTTTCTGCTTCCTGTCCTATCTGATTCACCTAGGAAAAAAGACTTATAACTGAAAGTGTTCACTTTAACTTCAGGCACTCAGGTCTCGGTTTCAATGGCCACTATTCTTTTTCCCTCTTCTGGTAAAAATCAAACCCAACAGTTAGACAGAATTGTATGAAGTATTCATCAGACACTTCTTACAATGGGCAACCTATATTTCTAGGCTCAAATTTACATCTACACCACCAAAACCATCAGATATCCAGTTTAAAGGTAGTTTCATCATTTAAAATAATGTAAAGTATCATGATTTTCAAGGAAAAGAACCCAAACACCATTAATATTGTATTATTTAGCAAGTCTCACACAAGCTCTAAATTAGCTCACAATTTTTGATCATGGTTCTAATGTTGTCTGGTCTCTTCTAACCATGTAAAAGCATGCTCAGGAGGATCCAAGAGTATCTGAAATTTTTTTTCAGCGCTGCTTTACTTATGTCCCAGAATTTGGATGTTGATTCTGTTTTAATGCTATTCACAGAGATATTCTACAACCTGCTATGGGCTATGAAGCAGAGTCACGCTAAAGAAGCTGCCCAGAACACCGAAAAGAAACCCCCAATTTTTGGAGGATTTCTACAATGTGCTTAGGAAAATATCATCCTTCTAGTCTTCACACCTGATTGTACTTACACCTCTTTAAACTGTTCAAAGACTATCACAAAGATGGTAGTTTACTCTGGGATTAACTCTCCAGCATACAAATGAAGGCCTATTGTTGCTCACAACTGAGCAGGTCACTGGGCTAACTCAAGGTGATCTGCAAAATCCTCACATTTCAGCCCCCTCCAACAAGTAATGCATTTTGCAAAGACATGGCTGCTATTCAATTCCAAAATGGCAAGACATTCAACACCCTTCAGGTTTATCAAATGTTGCCAACAGAGTATAACTTCTACACGTGTGAAAGACTGGGAGCTATTTGTGATGAATCAGTACTGTGTTTGTTCTCAACGCTTGTCTATTCTTGAAAGAGGAGCTTCCTGTATCTTCAGTAGCTATCATGATGCCTAGTGAGCATACAGAAAAATTACTTGGTCACAGGACTACTGGAAACACACCGAGAAATGTGCTCAGACTGACACCCCTGTACAATTGCCAATGCCACCCCTTGGTGACCTGATCCTGGAGCACCTCTGTGCACCCCAACCTGGCTGAAGGTCCAAGCAAAGCAGCAGAGACAACATGGGGACTTTGAATGCAAGCAGCAACAACAGGCTGGGGAGGAAAAATAACCTGAAACTTAGCCCTGCAGGGATGAGTGCTCTGAACTGAGATAGAAACCTGAACAGGTCCAGGTAAGACAGGCAAACACATAGACTTCTGTTTCTTTCTTATATCCATTCCTCTTTGATTTTACTTCTAATGCCACGAAGAAAAAAGATACTCTGGATCCCCTTGCTCATAGGTCACAATGGCTAGGGAGAGCAACAGGTATCCAAATGCAGTTTGGTCAGCTGACTGCACAAGCAGTGCTCAGGATACTGTCCACAGCTTGGACTAAAAGTGAAGCCATGGATATGCAGAAAATGTCTTGGTATCTGGTGGGCAAGGACCAGGCACATGTGTGGCATAACACACTGGCATGGGCACAGCACCGTGAGTTCACACTGCACGTGCAACCACGAGAATGAAAACCATTCATTCGGGGTTCTACAGAAGGAGAGAGAAGCTTGTCTTCTGTTCTCGTTTAGGCAAGAAACTGGGGGGGGAGGGGGGAACAAAATGAACTAGAAACTGTGCAAAAATGACTGTTCCATGAACTTGCACCAAGTCTGTGGTGTGAAGACAGAGCACACTTACACGCTCCCCCCAGATGAGGATGCAGTGAAAGTTCCTAATTTTCTGTCAAGTTAAGTGGATGCCGCAGAGGGCAAAAGGGACTGGTAGACACAGTGAGCTCAGGAACAACTTTCCAAGCAATAAAGTAAGCATAGCCCCTCAAGTAGCTGAACAGAGTGACCCACTTGGGGTTCACCAGGTTGGCACAGACTACAGCAAAGGAGATAGAGCAGAAGCCAAGAGGCAAAGCTAGTCCTGCTAGCCATTGACACCTGCACATTCTCAGTTCTCACTGTCCCAGCAATGGGTCTGGCCTAAGACAACCTAAAACTACTCAGAATTCAGGGGGGCAAAGCAATCACATTACTGTTAAGAAGATGAATGGGAAGGTGTTTCTTAATACCACACTGAGAGAAAAAGAAGGTGATGCAATACTGATTATTCCATTAAATATTAATTACAATACAGCTACTTTCAAGCTAGAACATATTCCTTTAGATAACTGAATTAAGGGATAGGAGAACTGAACTAGCTTCAAGGCTTTGCATGTATCTGTCATTTCTCAATTACATTAAACTGAGTTCTTCAGATCATGCATGGTTATCTCCAAATATTAATTTTTAGAATTAGAGATCGAAGCTTAAAAAAAATATTCAGGACCCTTGAATTTGCTCAAATGGCTCCCAAGAGCCTTCTTACTGTTCAAGGAGCTTGAAGAGGCTGTCCTAGACCTTTCATCAAATATCCTTGCCCTTGAAAGAGAGAATGAGGATATCTTTTCCTCCCACAAATTTTAATTTGCACATAGATACCATCAGTTGGATAGCAGTGCTACATACTTCTCTCCTTTCCCTTCTGCTTTAACTTGGTAATCAAACTTCAGTAACAGCAGGCAACATATAGACTGAATTTTACCTTTCAACTTTGGAGGACTGAAACCTCTGCAAGGAAACTGTATGCAAAGAGCAATAAAGTAACTGCATACTTTTCAGAAGGTAACCTTCAAATGAGCATGCTCTGGAGTTAGTTTTGTAGAAAGCTCTTTAGATGTTCCTTCATGCTGTGTGTGCTAGACTGTTACCCTACACCACCTCCATCTCAAACTGACGGGATACACCTCCAACACCAAAATCTTCAATTGAAGTAGCTCAAGAAAGGCTGCAGAAAAAGTTTTCTTTCAAGAGTACTACTCCGTTCTCGTAACATTTAATGGCTGGGTCAATCACAGGGTGCAGTTCCTCTCTCTGCTAAAACAAAATCGAGGATTTGCCTTTGTTATTTAGAAGGGGGGAAAAAAAAAGAAAGAGGCTTTCAACATTTCAAGAGCTATACGTATTATTTCATGTGACTGTTTGGAGGCCTCCTAAGTTTCATTAACTTTTATCCCGCTTGGCAGTTGCATATGATTTCTTTATTTTCCCTTGAATTAAGCAGCAATCTATCAAAAACTTCCAAGTATATTTCCTCTTTTTCAGTAACATGCATGAATTTTATTGGACTCAAACTTTTCAATGTCTCTTTTCACACAAGGTCAAAGCTCTACATTGTTGTAATTTTCTTTTCCAGTGTTTTTTCTCCAAGACAGTCCTCCACTGGGAAATTAATATTCTGCATGAACAATGAACTCCTTGCATGGCCTTTGAACCTAGTGGTTGCTAGGAGGCCTAAAGAAACCCTGGAGTACAGCCTATTTAATAGCATGTATCAAGAGATTATTCAGCAGCAAAAATGTGTGATTTTCTAAATTGTCTGCTTTTTTCCCTCCTTACTTCCATCTCCATTCATCTGTCAAACAATCTTTAGATTTCATATGAATTGCATCTGCATCAATTTTCTATAATTATGGGCAGTTTGTTCCCTGAGTACTGAAAATGTGACTGGCCAGCCACCAATGCTGCTTCAAATCAAACAAATATCAAACTGGTCCTTACTCAGTTTTACTGAAAAGGCTGCTTAAAATCAGGTATGCTTCACCACTCTACCATGAGGTTTGCACTTCCATTATAAACATGTTCTGCTTAGAGACTGTATTCTTCTCAAATAAAACACCACGGCATTAACTGCAACACCATTACTCAGTATTTCTCTGTGCTGAAAGAAATATATAGATGCTTCTCCATGCTCCATTGAGGCATACTCGTATATTAACTTTCAAGCTTCTTAGCATCTTACTTGATTATCTGCTTTTCCATATTTCCCTAAGCACAGTAATTGAGGCAAAACCTCAAGGTTTCTTTCCCACCCTCCACCCCCACCCCAAACAATGAGGCATTTAATTAAAAGAGAACCACAACAATGCTAATGGTGATGAGGTTAAATAGTTGGATAAACAGTATGCAGCCTTCTGAAAAGCCCCTGTGTTTCAGGACACTTTCTCCCCTACAACATTCTGGGTGAAAAAGAAAGTATTTGTATTCCTGATCCCCACAATTTTTACGCCAGAGGACTTCCTATAGATTTCCTGCAAGGAAGAGACTTTCCTTCAAACAGTCAGAAGCGTTTAGATACAGCAGCTATTCCTCCCAAAACTAATAATTGAAAAGGCAGTGGACAAGGATCCTTTAAAATTAAACGAATGTGGAAACTATCCATCAAGAGAGAACAACTGCATTTCCAGATAAAAGCTTATTAAGTTGTTGTTTGGGTTAAAAAACAAAACAAAACAAAACAAAACAAGAAAACCTCAGCAAAACCAAAAACCACTTGCTGATTTCAATTTTCAATGTGTTTCTCCCTCCAATAACTTTAGCAAATAAGTAAAACCAAAGATGACATTTGCCCTTCTTCTTCAGTTGTTGCAATTGGAATCAATGAGCTCCATATTCATAAACAAGTATTCTGAAGGTCTGGAGATTACTTCAAAACATTCATAACAGATTAAAATTCTTTGTCACTTCCCACCCCCCAAGGACACAGGTATCTGGTAAAAAAATTCAGGGTGACACATCTGATTCTGCAGATTGCTGGTGTTTGTCTGGTTGGATTGTACCAATTTTGCCAAGATAAAGCTTTCACAGAGCCAGACTGCTGCCCTGAAGAATTGAAAACAAGCAAAAACCACACTGCTTGGCACAAAATGCTCACGTGAGCTCCTTCTCTTTTCAGTACAGGCTTCCACACTGAAAGAAAGGCCTAAAAGTACCTACTTCAACAGAACTGACACGGCGTATCTTACAGCGGGAATATCAGGACATTCACACAGAACAACAAAAATCTTCGCAGTATGGACAGATTCAGCTTTCCAGCCCATTTCAGGTCTTGCAGCACCAACGAAACAAATCAATCCCTCCACCACCACAATCATTCAGCTGTTCAAGCATAAATTATCCTTGTAATTTCCTCTCAATATGTGAGTTCCCAGGAAAGGGAAAAAAACAGAATATTGCCAAAACAGCACAATATTCTTATACAGGCACATTTTTCAATAAAATGCATGTTATTT
Organism: Pipra filicauda; assembly: GCF_003945595.2. Lineage (NCBI taxonomy): Eukaryota > Metazoa > Chordata > Aves > Passeriformes > Pipridae > Pipra > Pipra filicauda. The sequence continues at coordinate 2,060,828 of NW_024104842.1, forward strand.
GCCTTGTACACAGGCATTAAAGAAATAACAGTCAGAAGACATTTTTAAAATATGAGAAACCAATCCTGACTAAAGAGATACGTTTATTAGGGCCAGAGACAGGAAAGTGAGCATATATCTGACAACCACAATTTTTGGCTCAACCTTTGTAGTAGAAATGGGGAAGGGGGAACAGAATACAGGAGACGTTTTCAGTAATGCATAATAAACACCTTTCTCCTTTAAAAGAATCTGCCTACTCAACCTAAATTGAGCCTCAGAGGGAAAAACGTGCCTTCGTGATAAATTGGCATTTGCCATCATAATAATGAAACATTATGTCCTATCATCACAACAAGCAGGCAGCAGAACAACAAAGGAGGTTTCCAGGATTTTCTGCCACTGGTCCCCTCCCGATCAGCATATTCCCAAGTCTTCTTTTGGGTGTTTATGAAATGTCTTAATTCCAAGGCCATTAAGATGCATTTCAGGATGGAGCAGATTTCACTAACAGTACTGAGGCTTTCCGAAATCTCACCAGCACTCTCCATCGGAGACCAAGCCTCTCCCTGACGACTGCCTTTCCCTGAGCTGTTTTTTGTTTTGTTTGCGCTTTCTCTTTCCCATGCACAAACATGTTGGTCCATTATTTCCCAACGGCCTTCCTTGAAAGCAACTGACAAATGAATATACATGTACGTGTGTGTTCCGCCACATACACAGGTCTAGCCTCCTTCTACACCTCAAAAAACAAATGCAAATGTGTTTACAGTCATTTTCACCAACGCATGCTTTGCCATTGCAGAAACGTGCAGCCAAAACCCAGAGAGCCTGTAACAAGGCAAGAGCATTTGCAATCACAGGTGACCCTTTTCCTTTCCAAAATGGAAAAACACGAAAGCCCGGTAAGTTAACTAGAGTTAACTGCATTTAAAGAGGAATGTGTGGGGCAGCAGTAAATATCCAGCACATGCTTTTACACACAAAAGGAGCAAAAGGCTCCATGCTCTGCACAGCCGGTCATTTTTATCTGCCCTTCCACGACAGAAAGATGCAACCGTTTATCTCGTATATTTATTTCGCTTGACTAATAGATTTTAAACACCATATTGCGAGGACCCTGCTGTGAATCTTGCAGAGGTACAAAATGGTGGATGTATGCTATTTTTTTTTTTGTGCATTATTCATAACAACTCAGCCTCCCGATCGCAGGCTCCCCTCCGTACCCACCAACACAGCCTTCCCGGCCAGACACACATTCCGCAGCAGCCTCGCAATAAAGCTCCCTCGCATAAACAAATTATGTTACAAACCTGATGTCATGTAGCCCCGTGATGCCTGGGAAATAAAAGCTGGGGGGAAGTGCTTGTGCAGTCGGTAGTCCTTCTCGCTGCGGGACCTCATGCGGTCTGAGGCCCGGTCGGAGAAGTCGGAGCTAGGCCAGGCCCGCCGCAAGGTCGTACTCCGCGTCTTCTTCATGCTGAGGATGCCCGAGCGTGTTCCTCCCGCCGCAGCATGGGTCAGGGGTGCGCGCCGCCGGGCATCAGCCTAGCGCGGCCACCGCCGGGGCGCAACCTGCGCGCATCTCGCCGCTCCCTCTTCTAGGGCGCCAGCCGCAGGTCCCTTCCTTTTTTTTTTTTTTCCCCCTCGAATGATCCAATTTTACACACGTCCCACAATGCATTACACTTCATTTGCAATCGGTCCGGCTTACAGCTCCCAGATTTGCGTGGAGGAAAGGCACGTTATGTGGCTTCTCAGGCAAAAAAAGGGGGGGGAGAGGGGGAAGGCTGAAGGGGGGCTGGGGACGAGAGATGTGCGGCGTGGGAGCTCGGGGGTCCCGAACAATGGCCCGATTCAGCCCGGCCGTGCTTAGCCAACTGTGAGCCGCGACACAAAAGGCCCAAACAAACGAGGAAAACCCGGCGGCCGCCGACTGCGACCCCGACCGCGGCGCGCCCGGCGCTGGGGAGGCGGCGGCAGCTCCCGGCGCGGCGGGAGGAGCAGAGGGAGGAGGAGGGAGCGGAGGAGGAGGAGAAGAGGGAGGGCCCGCAGGCGCCTCTCTCGGCCGTGGGACCAGCGGATGCAGCCGCGACCCCCCCGCGCCGCCGTCGCCGCCGCCCTCCTCAGGCCCGCGGCGCCCGGGCGGCTGACAGCGGCCCGCGGCCCCCAGCAGCGCCGCGCCTCGCCATGGCCGGCGCCCACTCCCGCCCGCCTGTGCCCGGCGCTGGACCGCCGCCGGCTCCGCGCTAGGGGCGGCCGGCGCGGGGGGCGAGGCCACCGGGGAGGCCGCCGGCCACTCCGCCCGCCTGCCCGGCCCGCCCGCCGCCCTCCCTCCGCCCCGCTGCGCCGAGAGCAGCCGCTGCCGGAGCGCCAGGCGCCGCGCCGCCGCCCGGGCTCATGCTAGTCCCGCCGGGCTCCGCGCTGCCTCCGGCGGCTCCGACTCGCGCCCGCCCGTGTACAAAGCGCCGTGTACCGCGGGGACCCGGCCCCTTCCCGCCCGCTCCCGCTCCGCCTCTTTTCCGTTCTTCCTTCCTTCCTTCCTGGTGGTGGCTCTGGATCGCTGGGGCCGGGCACCGCGCAGCGCCGGGCACCGCGCAGCGCCGGGCACCTCGCACCGCCGGACTTCGGGCAGGAGCAGCAGTGGACAGGGCGGCCCTGGGGGCCCTGCGGGCACCGCTCCCGCCCCGGGCCAGCCGCGGGACACAGCCAAGAGAAGGGGGCCGGGAGAGAGCTGCATACTCGGGGCATCCCTGCGTGGAGCCAGCGGCGTTCACCCAGTGATCTTTGGCCGCCTTTCCCCCTCGGCGCCTGGAGAACACCGCTTCTCGGCTCTGCCCAGCAGGGCCTGGTCAGTAACACCACCACACTAAAAAAATGCCACACTCCGCAAGGATATCCAGGACACCCGGGATGCCCAGCTCGCCGGTGGCACGCGGGCTGCCCGCCCAGCCACCTCAGTGGTGCCCACATCTGCACCCAGGGCATCGTGTTGAATGGGGCCAGGCCACCTGGGCATGAACTCTGGTTAGCCAAAACTGGGCGAGGGGACTCAATTCTTCCTCCCCCGCGGGACAACTCTCGAGCACACTAGGTGTCATGTGCTGCCAGCATTACCAGTAGGGACAACTGCAATGCAGGGATGTGAAAATGTTGCCAATAAATTACCTACATATTTAGATTTTTATAATTAATCAGGTTGTGTCACATTCCTGAGAACGTGGAAAAACAGCTATAATTTTGTAATTGGAAATTTTCAGTAGTGGTGAACCAGTAAAAGGATGACCTTCAGTGAATGAACAGCATCAGAGCCAGTGGACCATGAGACATTATCCAGCAGCTGCCTTGCTACATGGCTATAGGTTAGTCACTTCAGTGTCCACCTCAGCCCACGCGGCTACTGTACACACACACACACCAAAGAATCATTCAGGATTTTGCATACAGCAGTCCCTTTCACGTGAGTAGAAATTACATTATTGAATATCAGGAAAAAAAATTAAATGCTATGGGGTCCTTTCTCATTCAGGCTCATCTTTTTCCAACATCATGAAAAGCCAATAGGAATGACGTGTCTATTGATGCTTGGTATACTGGTAGCAACCGCAAAAAGTTAAGATGAGAAAAAAGATGGCCTAGAGCTCCTCTAATAAAAATACAAGGTTTTTCATCATGCAACTTACTCATCTAGCAATTTACTCAACAACCTACGCAAAGCTTATAATAGAACATGTTTTCACCCTCAGACCAGAAAAACCATAAGGAGAACTTTTAGAATTGTTCAGCTTTTCTCATTGAAGGCTGAGGTTGGGATAGATTGGTTAGCACTACCTAACTAAGTCAAACCTAAAAAACATACCTATTTTACCAGATGTAAAAGCAAGTTAAATTCTAGCCAGGAGCATAAATTCTCATGGCTTTGCCTTTTCAGCAGTCAAGAAGTGGTTGAATATAGCTGGCCAGCTAACTTCAACTTACAGCTGAACTAAACTCAACCTTTCTCCTAGTCTAGACACAGCCCTAGATATCAATCTGTTCCATTAAAAAAAGACATGAGACAAGAGACAAATAGGAATCAGCAATGAGGAGGAAAAATGAGGTCAAGAAGTAGAAAGACAGAACAAAGCAGGACACACGCGCGCGCACACACATGCGTGCGCGACAACAAACAAGACCAGAATGATCTTTACACTGGCTTTCTGTATAATTATTCCCAACTAAAATAGTCTAACAAATATCAAATAAAAATACCAGAGGATGGCTCTGTAACTGTCAGATACAGCGTACACATCCCAAATCTTTTCAAGCAATTTGCTGTGCACCAATGAACCGGTGACAGCATACAGAAGTCTTTCAAGTAGCTTTAATTGACTTAATTTGTACACTTCCATGAATTGTCATGAGAGTAATATAGTACACAGAATTAACACATGGTATATTCTACTTATCAGTTGTAGGAATTAAACTGGTTTGTAGTTTTGGGCACGGATAACAATGTGTTTTCATTGTGTGGTAATTTTAAATGAATAATAATTTGCTCCTACAACTATGAAAAAGAAGAAGGAATGAGAAGAATAATTAATCCATCTAGCAAAGTTGATTTTTCCTTCCCAAATGTGGGTATATTTGTTCAAAATCAATTTTGGAGGCCTCCTCTCAGTACTGAGACGTTATTCCTGTGGTCAGCTAAAGTTCCTTGTATTTAGTCTTCTCACAGTTATCTCGTTTGGTTTCAGCTTAAAGTTTTCTGACACAGTATCTGAAAGAGTTCTCTTCTTTGAAGAGAGGAATTCAGAGCAAGTTTCCTCCTGCTCTTCCATTGTTTGAAGTCAAGTTTTGTTACTGGGATGAATCAAATATATAATTAAAGACAAAGTTTAAGTTTTGGCTGTTTTCTTTGGAATAAGAGCTAGAACTGTGCATGTAATTGATTTTTTTTGCCTCGGTGACCAAACTGAAATAAAACAATTTTCTTCATGTGATCTGAAAGGTAAAATTTGAGGGCTTTAAAAAAAAACAAACAGAAGACGAACAAACCAACTCACAACAATTTATTCTTAGACATTTAAAATTACTTTTTTGTAATAAAAGGAAATAAATTTCTGGCTTCATACACCTATGTCAGAGCAGAAAAGAAGAGTTCTCGGCTACCAGTGGCTGTCCTGCTTGGTGAACAATGGTACAGTACCCTTATAAGCACAGTGTGAAATAAATAAAAATATGCTGTTTAATCCAACAGTTCCAACAGGGGCAGGGAGGGCCAATTTTCTTTGGCTGAAACCACTGGGAAATTCTGCTTTAGTTTACAAATATTTTTGCCTACCTGTTACACACCGGTAAAGTTTTGCCTAATTGTAAAAAGAAGTATGGAAATAGTCTGATGGAGCTTGCTAGGAGTAAAGAAAAACACTTCTTCCAGGCAGGAATTGAAGTGATGGGAAAATGAAAAGGAGATGGTTTCAAGGAGATGGTTTTTGCTTGCACTTTTTTTTTTTCTTTAATTCATCTCCAGTTGTTTGGGGGTTTATTTGTTTTTTAGGGTTTTTTAATAAGGGAAAGATTCAATTCAGAAGCTTTTACTGAGATTCAGATAAAGCATTCATTTTTATCATTTGGTATTTAAAGTCCAACAGGTACCATCTCTTTCCTGAATTACTAGAGGGAGAGGTGAAGCTTGGATAAATATACCATAGAGATCTTGGGGAAACAGGTCTGAACTAAACCAAAAAGAGGCATCCTGCCTCCCTCATAACCTAACAGTTCCTTATCAGGAATTGGCAACGTAATAGCCAAAGGCACTGATTTAACACTATGAATTTCAAAAAAGCTTAGGTACATATAAGACATTACAAAGGATTCTTATATGTTCAAGCTTTCAATTACAACCCTGCCTCAGTCCACATTCATAAGGAGCCTGAAGGCTTTTGAAGAAGCAATTCAAAATGTCTGCTTCTGAAAATCTTGTGTTATCTTTTATAAAGTAAGAAAACAAATATTACTAAGGATATCTACTGCATTTGATCTTCATAAAGACTCGTTTATTAGTTGATAAGCAGTTTGTTCCCATTTTACATTTGGAAAATGTAATAAAGAAAAGGGCATAAATGGCCCAGAAGACTGTAATAAATCAGTGGCATATGCACTTCTAAAACTTTAGGGTTCCAGCTTCCATTTCATAGGCTTATTTTTCCTCAATTGAAAAATAATAATTATGTAGCAGAGTACAATATGGTGAGCTATATATGTATATTTTTCTATATGTGTATGTGCATGTGTGCTTGTGCATATATGGTAATTACTCTCATGTAATGTAGTATTTCAAGTTTCAGTCGGGAGTACTTCTATTTTCCTCCCTATGACAAACAAGTTTCCACAGAAAGAGCAGCAGGCTTCAGTAGCAGGGTGGGCTGGTGTTTCTGCCTCAGCTAGATTGGCTTGGTGACTGATTACATGAGGTTTTCAAATGAAATAAGCACACAAGCCAAACACTAAAAGAAAAATGGCAAAATAATAGGACATGCAAGGAGGAAAGCAATCCTCCTGTTTGCTTAGACAAGCTACATCTCTAAAATCATTGTCTTTCAAGCTATGTATTCCAAGCTTGGGTTCTCCCTTACTCTGTCATGACCTTGCCTGTTGCCCATAGCCCACTGGCTGCCTCACAGGAGAAAATTAGAAGGACTTCACTTTATTACTGTCTGCTGAGCTGGTGTCTGACAAGCACCCAACACTGACAAGATGCCAAGTGCCACACAAAGCCGTGTGGCTTCAGCCTCTGCAAGTCTATGAAAAGGATGGTTTCCTGGTCCCAGCTACAGAAACAAAGATTATGAATAATGTTGGTAATACCGGGACGCATGGGAGACTTTGCACTAAGGAAGGCCACAGTCGCTGGCAGCCAGGTAAAACAGAGGAGCAGAGGGTCATTTTGTGGCCTCTGAAAACAAAACCGTCAAATTCTGTAACTTTTTAAAAGATGGAGAGGATGCTGCAAGATTCTGGGAAGGAAATGCAGGGCCTATGAGAGAGGGAGAGCAGAAGAAATAAACAGAAAATACAGAGGGGGAAAAGAGGAAAAAAGCCTGGAGTACAGGCAGTTGTAAAGCAGAGGAAGAGGAGGGGGGGAAACGGAGTATCAGAAGACATGGGAGAAATGTAATTAAGAACTTTGTAAAGACACCAAGCTCAGGTATAACATCACAGGCCTTAGTAATCTATGGGTTTATTAGATTTACAGCTCTGCATAATAGTCTTCCTGATTACCAGCATTTCTAATATTAATAAATCCATGAAGGGGAAAGTTGTCCACTGCATAAACTCACAGTTTTCATGCATGGATTCCTGTGGCTCTGTATTAACAAAGGTGCAGAACTCAGACTCTAAAAGACATGTTTTTAAGCAATTCCTTACTGGTTAAGGAGGTCTGGCAACAGGCTGTAACTGCCTTTGGCTGTAAGAAGCACTAGTTTTCCCTTCCAGATATTTGTAATCAGACAAACTAGCAAGAACAAACCAGAAAACTCACAATGCAGCACACCCTATCATGGCTGCCCTTAGACTTCTGACACTAACACTATTAATTTATCACCTCTTACTAGTACTTGTTCTTACTCAAATATGCAAGAGAAGTCAAGTACTTGTAACATATGCTTGTGGTGCAGGTCACAAAGTGAAGCAGCCTTTCTTGATGGATTTATTGGCAAGGGAAAAGTTTGGTTTGCTCAGACAACTCTCCTTGGAGAGACCATTTGAGAAACTCCACCAAAAAGGGAAAGAAAAAATCCCAAGGGCAAAGATGTAAGTGCAAAAATTCCCAAATATAAAAAAGGAAAATGTTTCAGAACTTATCACAAGCAAATCTTCAGTCTTGCTATCAGGTTGTGTTATACCATGGTAGTAATCCTGGCTTAGTTACAGCACCTCTTAAACCAGTTTCAGATCATATTTCTCTCCATGTTATGCTTTGGGAATGTGTGATGACAGGAATGCAGCGCTGCTGCTGCACACATGCTGTAGTTCACCAATTCATTTTTCTGTGTGCTGCCTTATGAGCTGTGGTATTTATTTTAACTTGCATGACTTTTAAGAAAAACCGGTCTCCATTACGAGAAGAAAGGCTCCCCTGTTTTGTTGGGTTTTTTTCATGCCAGACCTTCTGATTGCATTTGTGTTTCCTCTGCACAGAAGACAATTGATGCAGAAGGGGTTTCAATCTGGGTACCCAAATCTACCTAAAAACATACCAGTGTACCAGCAGGAACAGAGGCTATAGGATACAGCTTTTGCTTTGATGCATGCTTTTCCTCTCCTATTATCACTGACTCAAAGCTGGTTAGTTAAAATGGATGGAAACTGGGCTTGTAATTCCTCAGTGAACAAAACCAACTGGAGAGAGAGACAAGCTGTGAATCCTACAGAGATTTCCCCACAGTCAAGCATTTATTAAACCTCTCTCATGTAACAGAATTCAAAACCTTGGAGAAGTGGACTTACAGCAACTCAAATCACAACTCAATTCATTCACTGGCTGTTCTTCCAAAGGATGTAGTAGCAAAAGATATGCCAAAAATGTTGGCCTCAACATTCTTGTTTTCTACTGGTGTCATGTATCATTAGTACCCTGGTATTTAAGTAACACACTGATATATGGGCGCCAGCTGTACTGTAAGTTAGAAAGACAGCCTAACCTTCTGCTTTGGAAGTCGAAAAAAACAGAGAGCGAGAAGTGAGTAGCTAATGTAGATCCCACCAGCAGTAAAGGCCATTACAGATTATCTTTCCAAAGACTAACTCACACATCTCTCTGTCTATTCCCATTCCTCCACAGAGCCTATGTTGCAAAGGCAGCACCAAGCACGTGCAGACCTTGGGCTCTTGTGAAGCTTCTGGATGCTACATCAACACAAACAACAAGCAGATTCTGTGTGTCAGATCATGTACAAAGGAAAAATTCATCAAGAAAAGGCAGCCCTTGACAGTAGTAGGTGGGCACTGTTACGTGGCTATTGTTTATCAGAATATTAGTTTTAAACTCTAAATTCTTGTTGAGAAGAATTACTTGCCATACACAAAACTGAGCAAAGCACCACAGGCAAATAGGGCAATGAACATATTTGCAGTCCTAAAAACGGCATGCCAAGGGAACTAAATCCCAGCAGCTGCTGTTAACACCACAGAGCATTTGCTGAATAACCCAGTAGTAAGCTCCCTCTCAAAATTCTTGCTTATACAGCTGTGCAATATAGTCAGTATATTTTATAGTTGTATATATATAGCACAAACAAGAGGCAGAGATCTTAAAAACCTTAGAAAAGTTGGGAGGCCTGAAAATAGACTACTTCACCCTTTGTAAACAACCTCTTGTCATGAATTTACTTCCATATGTGCATGAAATTCTGCCTATATTAAACAGGCTTTCAAAATAGTGGTTTAGTACTGAAAATGGTTCCCACACACGAATTTGAAGAGAATGCAAGCAAGAAACAAACCCAAAAGTGAAAAAGCACCGATTCATCACCTCACAGAAAAATAGTTCAATTACTTCTGGGATATTTTATTATAGTCTTAGATTCAGAGGCTGTCTCATTGGCACAGAGCAGCATTTGGGCATGAAAAAACTCTAGAGAGGAATCATAAACACAGACAGAAATTAGATGACTCAACACATGCCCAACTCAAAGGCTTTTGGAAAATCAGTGCAAAACTATCAGTCTGCATGTTCTCTGGACCAGACGTCAGTGTTGCAGTCACTTTGTTCCTGTGAAGGTGGTTTTCAGTCACTGGTTTTCAGTGGGACCCTGGAGCTTCTCTGTTCTTTCTGATTCTGCAGTAGCACCCTCAGAAGGAAGACTCCACTCCTAGGACACCTGCCCTGTCTACTGCTCGTTACCACAGCTTGTTGCCACCCTCCACTTGGCTTTTGAAGCTCTAATATTACCCACCTGTGTGCAACCAGAGACAATTTCCCATTGCCCTGTTCAGATGAAGGTTTATGTAGGCACCACTTGCACTTGCCTCTCTGTAGAAGCTGTTCTTAGCATTTCTCCTGAGTGCAGAGATTTTTGTATTCTAGTAGAGGAACAAGAAAAAAACATTTTATAGCATTGGGTCTCAACCTTCTCACATCACCTTGTAAGAAAGTTAAATTCTTCAGCTGGGGACTAGTCCAATAAAATAATTTTTGTCTTACTAAGTGATACCCTACATAACACTTCAGTCTGTTAAAGCAAACGTATCAACCACAGAGAGCTCTGCTACTTTTGTTTTTCCTATCTATCCTTCTATATTACTGTGTGGCTGTCAGTTGCTTTGTTATTAATTAATTTGCTTTTAAATACAAAGAGGGACTTAAATCCAGCAGAGCACTGTTACCTCCCAGATTTCTGGAGGGCAGTGCAGAATCTGTGACTCCTCTGTGGAGCTAAGCAGAAGGGAGCAGCACCCAAAGCCTCACCTTCGCAAAATGTTTCATACACAGAACTGAATTGTCACACTGGATATAAGGGCAGTCTCTGGTGTGAATTTTTCAACCTACAACTTTCTAATCAGAGTCAAGGATGAGAACAAGGGTGAGAACAAGTGAAACATGTAGAAGTTATGAAGAAAAAAATTCCCTTATTACAAAGGAATTTAATTGCAATAGTAAAAATAAAATTGTGAAATTAATAAAAGTAAACTAAAATCAAATTGGAAAATTAAAGAAAAAAATTCCTTTCTAATTTTGAAAAGCATACTCCTCACTCCCACCAAAAAAGGGTACTTACATCCTTTAAAGCATATGAATGGCAGTGGCAAAGGATAAGATTTCATTCAGAATGCTTTATATATTATAATGAATTTTTGTAAGGCACAGAGAATCACTTATACTTAATATTTCCAGAAATATAAAAACATCTTTCTCAAATGAAACAAACATCTTAAGTGAGACCATTTACATGAAAGTAAAATTTCCTGGCATTAGAATTGTATTTGAAAGAACCATATACAAAATTAAGAGCTAGAAAGTCTTTAGTCTTCATTAAAACTGATCACTATTGAGCTGAACTCAATACCTTCACAAGCCAACTGTGGTAAATCTTATTAGTTATGGTGCTCATCTCAGAAGCTCTAGCAAGGAGTCACCATGTTCCCATACATAAAAATTTCAAGTGCTTTGTACCCCTAGGTATTCCGGGAATCAACAAATACTCAGGACAAATGTTTCTTAGGTTCTAACAGAAAGTAAAAGAAACTCCACATGCAAGTGCTCAGCGACTTGCCTTTGATCTTTTTCTTAATGGGGGAGATGTTTAGTAACCTTTCCATCTCTCAGGCAGTGTAAAGTAGATCAGACAATCTGCCTTCACAACTGGCAAATTTCAGATTTGTCAGAGCATGATGCTAGTGTCAAATTGTTTTTGTCTTCCTTCCTTTCCAAAGATGGATCATACTATTATCCCAGGTGATGGAACCAAGACAAAATAAACACAGACATCAGGACTGAAACAATGATAGACTATCCGAAAAGGCATTTAAGTCCCCTCAGTCGTCCAAAGAGTAAAAAGTTATAAAAACAAATACTTCTTTTTATTGCCCACATCCCCATGTCATTACTGTGGTACTTAAAAAAACCACAAACCCTACGGATTTCTACCCACTGCATAGTAATTACTAAAATAACAAAGAATTGGAAAAAAGTATTTCCAAAGCCTGATGCTATTACTGAGCTGCCAGTGAAGAAATTCTCACTAACACCCCTTAAGTCTATCCTCCTGCACTCCCTAATCTGAACACAAAAGACTGGGTTTAAACACCCACCCCCCCACCCTGGTATTAAAACCGCCTGCAGTTTTCAGCTTCGGGCCAGCAGTGACAATACTTTAAATCCTTGGCTACTGGCTTTATGAAGACACAGCCTACAGACAGTCCCCCAAAGTTCTTTGAAATGTTAAATACAAAGCAGGAGGAGGTCATAAAGGAAATATTCCTTATAAAAGGAATGGATATCATATGCAGGCTTTTCAAATACATTTGCTTTCAGCCACCATATTCTCAATCTTGCATTGTCTGAAGCTTTTGAAATAAAATTCAGGAATTAAAAGAAGCACATAAATTAGTGTTGTAAACAGCTGCCAATGTATGCACGTGTTACCTTTTAGGTCTCATAAATCTCTCCAATGTATATTGTATCCTACCTCTTATCTGGAAAGACTAATTTACCTAATAAATGGTCCTACAGCAATTATAAAAAGCCTAGCCACTTAGAAGTAACATATAGGTTTTATTGCATCATCTTCTGTAGCATCTGCCCTATTAATGCAATAGAAGCCAGTCTGGTTCCCTGCTGCATGGAAATCCAGCTATCTTTCTGCCAAGAGTCTTCCAGTGCACACAAAAGACACGAGGATTGAGAAACCTGTTTTATCCCCTCTTATCCCATAAACTAACAAGCCTTTTTTCCACTGCAGCTTTTCTCAACACAGATAATTATGCAAGATGGGATTTTCAAAGTAGGTAAAAGAAAAAAAAAAGCAATCAGTTTAGCATACCAGCTTTGCCAAGTACTGTCACCTTAAACTCTGAGAGAGTTGCTTGCAGGGTTGGGGAGCAGACGCAGTGGTGCCCTGCCACTGACATAGGGTCCAGCTGTAAGCAGTGAGCTTTGTGGTTCAAAACTGTTGGTAGGTGGTCACATTTTCCTGTCCGCTTCCATTCCCCTAGAGGTAAACAGGGTGGTAGGAGTTTTATTTCTGTCCTGCACCTCTCCTTTCTCATTTGGGTATCTTAAACTCAATGAAAAATGTGAGTTTTACATTCATTTTGAAAAACTTGTGTTTGGTTTGCTCTTCTCATAAAGTCTCACGAACCCTGTCCCTACTAGCTTCTGGCACGATGCTCTACCAGGCATCCATAAAAGCACCCCTGTCCAAATTTACAGATTGTGTAGGTGAGGAGGAACATAACTGGTTGCCATAGTGATGTCCACAGTCTGAGGAGCCTTTGGACTTCAGTGTCATGACAGTTACCAGGAGTTTAAAACCTCTTTAACTAGATGAAGTGGTTAATGGAAGCAAGCACTCCAGCCAGCAGCAAATGCATGCTTAAATCACTGGTGAAAAACCAGCCTGAAGAACCAGGTTGCTGCAGTTTGAAATTATTTAAGATGTTGACTGTGTGGTTATTTGCAAAGTAGTGTAGCCCAGCCCACAGAAACTGCCATTGCTGTGACTATATGCATGTTTGACAAGCTGCTGTCCTCTGCTTCTAGATATCAGTAAATTATTTGGGTACCTTCACAGGAGGAAAGGCCTGTTCATGGAAATATTCCAGCTACAGAAAAAGACTGTAAGGTTATAGCAAGCTCAGGAACATCACATGCTTTTGGCAAGGTGAGATGGAGGAGGATGAAAGGCAAAAGAGGGTAAGCAGAAGAATTATTGTTCCTGAATGATTAAACAAGCACAGAAACTATGATTACAGATCACAGACATCTTTTATAACATGCCAAACTAGCTCACAGAGAAACATGTCTCAATAATTCAGTCACACAGGCAGTATTGGCTCTCCATGGTCTGAAAGAAGATAGGGGTCTTCTGAAACAGAGGCTCTGCCCTGCCTCCCTGCTTTAGGCCACTGAAGAGGCACAAAGCCTTTGGAATATACTGGAGAACAGGCACTGGTGGACATAGCCCTGGCAGCCAAAAATGCTCCTCACTCTTCATGGCAGGAATCAACTCAAGATACATAGTGATCTCTGGCTGTCTGTTGGACTCCTTAACCCTGTAAAACAAGAAAGAGCAAGCTCCGGGCAGTCGTAACCTCACCTAGGCTTCTGCAAAGTATACATCTAAAAAAAGCATCACTAAAGAAACCCTAGTAGGTAGGTAATTTATTGCTGGGGGAGATCAGGCCCATAGAATTTCCTAGGAGTGAGAAGCAATGATTCACAGATACAGTTCAGGCTTGCTTTGACTCACACTGCTTGTGATATCAACTACAGTCAGCCTGGTTTATCCAAGAGAAAAAAGAATATTTCAGTATGAAATGAAAGTACTAGTACTCTCTGTCCTCAACTAACGTACCCAACCACTCATTAATTGCAAAAGAATGTAGATGATTCAACAGTAATATCTTTTTTAAATCACATGTTTCTGATAAGACTTCTTGTCAATTCTGGGACCTATACCACTAACATTATAAAAGTAATATTTTTTTTCATAAGTGTATGCTATCGACAACTCACTTGAATATGTAGTTCTACTTCTTTTTTTCTACATAACCAGTTAGAAAAGTTTTCAACACATTTTACTTTTTCCCTATTTAAAGGAAAAAAACAAACCAAACCAAACAAGAACACTGATCTCTGAGCATGTGACTAAAATAACATGGATTCCTCTTTTAGCAAATTGAGGTGTTGAGCAGCCCATTTCAAAAGTGGCAAGGTCTTTGTTTAGAGGGTGTCTGAACATATTCCTGTTTATCTGTACCACTTCAGAAAACTGCATTCTCCCTGACTGCTACACCTTGAAAATCAGTGCAAAGCTTAGTGATTTTAGAACAAACAGATCAAGAGAAGACATGGCTAGAAACAAAAATTTCACCATATCAGTCTTCTAATAACAATATTCCAACCCCCAGAACAATTACGTAAGAAATTCAAACCTTCTAACTCATGTAATAATGTTTAAGAGACTTGAGCATACAAACTGTGAGTAAATTCAGTGGTCAAAAACAAGAACAAATTCAGAAAACATTCGGACTATCTTTGCCTTCTTTAAGAAAAAAAAAAATGTGACTCTATGCACCTTTAATGGCAAGAAGTGCCCAATCCCTTTCCAAAACAGGATGCATAGCTTTAGTTATAGAGATATATGCAGCAATGTAAATACAAATTACAAGTACTACAAGCAGGAACATCTCCCAAGTGATGGAAGCAAGTTATCAGGTACTCAATGCTCCTATTAATTATGTTTACCCAAGTTTCAACCTATTCCTGCACAAGGTAGGGTTTCACATTTACCAAAAAGGAGAATTACTCATTCTGGATGAAAATTAAATAACTCCAGAAACAAAATAGTTATTCTGACAAACTGGATAAAATCATGTTCGTAATTCGTGTGTGAGTTCACATTTTGCTTGGCATTTTTGGAAGTCAGTTTTTTCTTGGAAATCATGATTTTCACAGTCAGAAACCAAACATAAGCACCCATCATTCCCAAGGATGACTGCAACAACTGAATTATCCGAAGATGCCAAGATGAAGCTCCTGTGATACATTTCTGTATCCAAAAAGCAGGCAACAAAAACAAAGTCGAAGAGAGAAGCAGATGGCCAATGAGTTATCACTCTTGGTCTGATGACTTATGTGGGCTCAACTTGTTTATTTACTCACATATTTGCAAAAAAAGTAACTTATGTTAGCAGCAACTATATTATGTATTATGTCTATATTATATACACAGTACATACCACTACCTACACACAACTTTAAGGGATCAAGTATATACCCTTTAATTATGGGTTCTCCTGCAATGACAAAGGTCAGAGTTGACCCCTCCCAGAGCCAGAGAGTTAAATGACTGGTATGTTTAACACCACAGCTCAAAGAAAGGGTTAAAAGGAGATCAGCATTACAGTTGCTCTGCTCACTGGCTTGGAGACAGGACAGAAGTGCTCAGGTCCTCCAGGGCAGGGAAGTGAGTCTGTAATTACTGGCTATACCCTTTACACTATCCAGGAACCTCTGTCTGTTCACTACTCCCTGTTAATGCAACTCCCATGCTAACCCTGCATGATGTACGACAAAAGCAGTCATATGGTCCTGAAACAACAGGCACCATTTTAAGTGAGCTCTGTCACATGAACCATCCTTAAAAATACAGGTTCTTCTTAGATCATCTCACCCCTTGTTTTGGACTGATCTCATTATCTTCTCTTTAATTGTTCTTATTATCATCTGGGCATATTAAAAATAATGCAGCCTTTCTAAGGACATAAAATCCAATTATGTAAAAATACAATGTTGTGAAAAGAATTAAAATATTTTAGCCAACGAATTAGCTGCTGAAAATCAGGAAAGGTCGGTGTGTGACCATTTAACCCCCTGAAAATCACCAGGAAATATTTTCTAGCTGCACTTACAGTAATGCTACTGCCCTCAGCTATGGTTAACCACCAGTCTTACAATTGTAAAGGCTACTGGTAACCACCTCCTACTGCACATTTTCCAAGCAAAGAACTTTTGCATTATTTTCCCACCAACAAAAGGTTCTTGTACTGCAACTAAAGTGAGTAAAGGATTAAAAGTAGTCAGTGTAACTTTACATACTTGCAAGAGTCCTGGAAGTAGAGCAAGACATTTCTCAGGAGATTCTTTGAATTGCCAGGATGTAAATGTGATGCAAGATGTCTTTACAGGTACAGGATGTGTTTATAGGTGCCCTCACAGATCAGTATGTGCTGAAAAGATTGGCACAGGATAGTATGAGAGTTTGAAATGGTTTATGGCTTAAACATTGTTAAGATCACTGAAAGACCTCTGTCCACTGTAGCTAACTGTACAAAGAAGCAACTGCTCACGGAAGCCCACCCCTTCCTGAATATGCCTACTAATTTGGACTGTGATGGGAACCTGAGATAAGATAAAGGTGATACTATTATCCCAGGAGAAGAATGTATCCACAAGTCTGAGTGACTGGAATGTTAAGGGCTCAGACAATCAGGGTGCAAGCTGACAATGTGCAAAGTAACCGACCAGGTGCTGAGGCTGTGCACACCCACCACCTCAGGCTACAAGCTGGGTGTTGAATAAGATAAGGAGAAAGGCAAATCCTTCAAGGTGAGGTAGTATTTCTTTGTCCTTACACAAATGGCTCAGTTGTGATAACTCCCCTCCGGGAAGCACCCAGACAACTCACACATAGCCTCAAAATACTCATCTTTGCTGATGGGCCATAATGGACTCAACTGTGCTGACATAACAGGCACAACATTTCGTTAGGGATGAAATGTCCCATGATCCACTATTACATCCTCCATTGTAAAACTCCCCAGCCCAGGGGAGGTACTGGGGGTGTTCACACCTAGCCTAAGACTAAAAAAAGCCAGACAGACTTCTCTCAACTCACAGGACTTCTCTTACCACCGCAGACTTCACTCAACGCATGGGCTGCTTTCCTCATCACCCTGGGCTTCCTTCAATGGATCCAGACCGCAACCATCACTTTGACAAGAGTAGGACTCTCACCATTGAGAAGTTTAGAAAAAGAGGGCCAACGGGATGCCACCAGAATTCAAGGAGCGATGATTTTTTTTTACTTAATCTGTCTCTCTGCCACTCTCTTTCTCTCCCCACACCTCCTTTTTTCTGTTTCCTATTTCCTTCTATATCTCTACCTCACATTTACTGTTAAATAACAATCCATTCTATTGACTTTGGCATATAATCTTGTTTGCACCTTACTTCAGGCAGAGGCATCTCTCTAATAATTTTAAAGAACCTGATCATAACAGATGGTTGCACTGATCAGTTTGTTAAGGATCACATCCTCTTCACATTTCCACATCCATAGGTATATTACCACACAGATGGACAGGGAGTGTCTCTGAATAAACTACTGAATTCCAAACAACTTCTCCTGCAACAAGTACCCCTGCAGTCCAAGACTTGAGTAGTAATGTGGGAACAGCAGATCCTACAGTCCAGAGACTGAAGCCTGAAAGAGGGAAGCGGGTACAGTCTAGGAAAGCTGGGCTCCAAGCAGGATGCTCCCATCTGACCCACCAACATGTGGTGCAAGACAGCCTGGTGCTGTATCTGGTGCAGCATCTGAGCCTTTGTGACAGTGTAGAGAAGTCTACTCCCATCTTTCCACCCACTCCGTGGTGTAGGAAGTGTTACACAGACAGATTCATGAACACCATCTGCTTAACTGCGGCATTTGACTCCCTTTCTCCAGCATGTACAGCATGTAACAGTCTGAGATGGTCTAAGTGCACTAATACAATCCTACATTTTACATTTCTGTACATCGTGAAAAAAAAATGAAGTGAAAACATACTTTTCATCTCCCAGAACACTGCTCTTAGTTTTCTAACTGAATTTGCTTGCACTGTTTCTTAAAAAAAAATAAAATAAAAAAGAAACTCTGGGAGCATGAAACCCTTATTTCAATAAAAATTAACAGACATAAATTCATGCAATACTTACATCTGTAAAGTGTAAAATCTACAGAAAAAACAACTTTTTTTTTCCCCAGTGGTATCTTTATTCATTCTACTACAAAAAAGAACACTAAGTTTCATACATTAATGCAAATACAATAAAACTTCAATCTGGATCAGGGGAAAAAAAAATCTTTTCAAATATGTGAAATTACTAACCATCTTTTTTCCTATTCATATCTGCATTTTAAAATTAAAAGGAAAAAAATAATTTCCAAGTACTTGGGTTGTCATGTCAGTGTGGTCCATTACACATACAACCGCGTGGTCTATTAATTATAGAATAGATACATATTACTTATAGCATTTCTGTAGCTTGGAATGAATGCAAGTAACTGAAATAGCCTTCCTGTGCTCTGGGAGATATGACAGCTAGTCAGACAGAGGCACACAACATAGCACTCTCTGTTTTTAAAAGCTGTTCAGTGATTTACATCATCTTTCACAGTGAAAAGGATGATGTTTTTAAATTTATTTTTCACAGAAGTCCAAAGTCCCACAACTACAAATGCGGCCACTTGGCTCTCACCGGGCTTCAGTACCCCAAGTGAAAAACAAGGAGAAAATCAGTTCCCAGCAGGCTCCAACTGAGAGTCCTAAAGGGGAACACCCTAGTGTGCTGCTCGGTCTCCAGAGCATCCCAGGGAACTCTTCCAGCACCATGCAGGGAACAGAGTTAGAAACAGTCCTCACATCTTCTAGTGCCAAGTCTGCATCTTAACAAGAGATCAGAAAGCTGTTCCTCATGCATATATTATCTGTGGGCTATCTGTCAGCTTTCCCTAAACTGACAAGCATAGATAGAAGGACAAGGTAGCTTTTGAAACACACAGATATAAATGATCCCAATCTTTCATTTATCTTTAATGTTAAACTATCTGTACAATGCCCCTTGAAAACAAATTAATTAAAAGCATTTAATTTTTTTGCCCAACTTTATGATAAAACTTTCATTTCACACAGGGAAGAATGGCATAGGAAAAAAAGGAATGTACTTTCAAAGCAGCAGTGATTTAAGGCAGGAGGAAGAATGAAGACTGCTCACAGGTCTTATTACCATACAAAAACCCCTCACCTCAGAGGGGTTTTTGGGTCAGAGGAAGCCCCACCAGCCCCAGGCTCAAGGTGCAATCAGCTTACATCTGAAAACTGGTTCTGCCCCACCTCAGCCCCATTCCCAGTGAGCATGCCTGTGTGCCTCTAGACCATCCCACCACGAGCACTTTCTGCTCAGGGCTAGAAAGAAGGGGAAAGCAGAAGGATTTGAGATTCTGATGCTTATCTGAAATTGTATACTCAAATAAACAAAAGGGCCAACTCCAAGCAAAAGGGTTTTTTCTGATTCTCATAAGACACGGGAGTTGCCAAACTAGGAAAAATACAAAACTGTTAAATGAAACACAAAATGATGACAAAGTTTGACATTGAGTATTTGCATGTGGACAGGACTGGCTTGTTTGGGATGATTAAAGCAATGCAGATCAAACACTGAGCATGTACTTCTGAGCACCCTCCCAAGCCCAGGCAGGCCAGCCAGCCACAGAAAAACCCAGCCAAGGGAAAAGTTGTTCCTCCAGAGAATGGCAAAAATATGGCACACACCACCCATCAGAAGCTAGTGCCTGCTTGCTCCAGGCATCCAGAGCATTTTGGTAGCCCCTGGCATTTCCACACCCTGCTCTGTGCCCAGCACATCCTGGCAGACACGGGAAGATGAGCCCTGCTTGGGCAGGGGAACATCCCACCAACAGGCTGGTTCACCTCATATTCTTGTGCAAACCCCTGCATGAGCCACAGCTGCGATAAGATAGGCTTCTCTTCGCTCAGTAAAACCCACTGGTACAGGGTTAGGAAGATTACACTGCAACCAAGAAAAAGACTCCCTTCAAAGATGTCAAGCCATGCCTTTGATACTGGTGATACTCAGCTAGACAGAGATGCAGCGAGTGCAGGACATGCAGCTGTAATTCCCTGCCAGGACTGGCTGCCTTTCTGCTAGAAGATAAGACTGGAATTACTACTTTGGGCACATGACTCCTGCAATGAATGCACATTCATTTAGTCCAGAATTTTATTTTTTGGTCATTTGAATAGCTGATAGTATTTGTAACCAGCTCAAATATTGTGACTCTCAGGATGAGACATTAAAGAAAGCAACTGTTCACCCTACTAATCTAACAAACTGATATCTATTAGCAGAACCAACAGACTATGGAGATCAGGGATGAAATATTAATAGTGCAACTATTCAGTTCAGACCATTTTAGCAAGCTATTAAAAAAAATACAAGAATGTAGTATTTGAAAACATTTTGAGAAACACATTCTTAAGTGAGACCTGAAAGCCATCTGAATAAATACAGCAGAAATCTTCCACAGGCATGGGCTTATAACTATGATTTATAGTCTGATAGCCAAGCAATGAATGTAGTCTGTCATACACCTGAAACTGCTTCACATTTGTGATTCATTTGCACAAGAACTGCTTTCAACAGCTTTTTTTTTTTAATTTTGAATTAGAAGACCATTAAAATGGAAGAAAGGCCCTAGCAATCCCAAATACAGATCTAGTCCAATATTTAACCTCCTAAAGAGGCCAGCAGTGTGCAGCAGGGAAGAATAAGGTGGTGCTCATATCTCCTCCTAATAATCTCTGTGTCTCCCTGCATTTTCAGCTCCAAGGGTATGCCGTGCCTGCTCTGATTCTTCTATCGAGTCTTTGTGAGACCTCTCTGCCAGAGGGTTGCCCAGGCTCTCCCATCAGCCTACGTAAACTTTTTGCACCCATAGCATCATCTGGATAGAAGTCCTGCAGGCTACTCCTTTTGGCACGAAGAATCACCTCCTTTTCCTTTTGAATCCATCTCCCTGCAGTTTTATTTCCCCCCAAATAATTTTACTGAAGAAACAGTTCCATAATTTTAACTGAAGAACAACTCCTCATCTCTTACCATCAAGAATGTTTTCATCCCTGACATTTTGTATTTAAATGCAATCAACTCTTGCCTTATTTTAATTTATTTTTTAACCAGGCAAGTTGAATGTACTCAAGAGATGGTAGAGATATAAATTACATTTTAGTGTAGGGTTATGGAACTTGTAATGAACCATCACACACATTTTTTATATCAGACATCTTCCAGAAAAGTTGTTTTAGATTATTTTGATACTGAGAAAAGTGGTTATGTCACTGTGCAAAGTATCTTTGCTATAGAAATCATCAAAATACTTCAGTCTCCAATCTTTCAGTGGTATCTTCGGGTTGGCAAATTCTTCAAACTCTAATCCTGGTTTTCTAGTAGTTCCCCAACATCATCGTGGCAGGATGAGAGATCTCTCTGGGTTTTCCCCAGTTTCACCATGATTATGCTTGCGAACTTATGAGGAATCACAGTGACAGCGATGACTGCAGACTGACTCAGAAAATGAATATAACATTTGATTTTTTTTTCTAAACATAAAACTGCTGACAGACTGCCCTTGGATGGGCCATCTCTCTAGATTCCACGAAGACACAATGGAAGGAATGTGACAAAGGTGCACAAGAAAAGTGGTAGTCAGTAACTGAAACACACAAGAAATACTCTTAAAGCAGCAATCTGGGTAATGAAGAAAAAAAAAAAGCAGAATTTTCCTGTACTTTAAAAGCTAAGCACCACTTAGTGCCCTCTACTGCACATAGAGGTAATAGGCAAAGCACCACTGAACAATGACATCATCTGATACTAAACAACACAGTGTGTTGTATGTATGACAAATATTTATTTTCTTAATTACACTTGTTTTCTAAAAATACTAATAAATTATGCAAATATCTTCAGTACCAGCTTAGAGCAGATGTTTTTTACGCTCTCTCTTCCCATCTAGTATCCTGTGTTCTGCCTGCAAGCAAGCTGTCACCTCACCTCCCACATCTACATAGTGGGAAATTCATGCTGAGCGAGTCGAGATGCTGGGTGGCTGGGGGGGGAGCGTACAGCACCCTCAGCATGAGATTCAATCATGAGATGCTCATGATGGCTGAGCAGCTCAGTGAGACCTGCTCTACTCTAGGGAGCAGGAACTGCCCACCTCTCCCTACTTTTAGCTAAAAGAAACAAAACCAAGACAAACAAACATGAAGGAAGGTCAAACCCCTGATGTAATTTTCAACTTCCAAATAAATGTGCATTAACAGTCTATAAAAGGTCGTTCACATACAACATGAAAGAAGTTAATGCAGACTGGAGGAACCACGACCCTGAAGAGGATTAATTGATTGTCAGACAGAACCAAGGAGGTCTCCTAATGTGGAATTCAAATATTTAATCTGATTGTGAAATCTTATCTCCTGCCTCTAAGAAGATTAACTGAAATTCTTTTGCAGCAGACTGTTAATTCTGATCCATTTCATGAACTCAGAATATTTTCCAGAAGCAAAGTTTGTGCATTTTAACTAGTTTATAAGCATTCTGCTTAAAATCAATGTGAACAAAGTTGATCAAGATTAAAACCTGTTCAAGGAAGTTAGGTCATAAAAAAATGTCATGTGCATGCATTCACATTGCATGAAACAGGCATGTCATATGCCTGCACAGACACAAAAACATAAGGCATCTTTTTTTATGTGAACCATGAAACATTCAATGCCTCTACACTGTACTTGAACCAAAAGTGGCACGAAGACGTCATGGTAGTAAAGTTCTTTCTAAAAAAAAAGTTCTTCCAAACTGATAATCCCTGTTCTAGTCTGGAATGAAGGGAGATATTCCAGAGAAGAAGGAAGAACACATTCATATGTCCTTTTTTCTGTCTTACACAGACTGAGTACAGATAGCTAATATCCTTGCTGTGCTGGTTCTGCCCTAGGAATCTACATAACTGGCCAAGTTTCAGGCTTCTCCTTCATTTTTCCTTTAAATAAAGTGACAAGGAAAGGGAAGTGCAGCCAGCTGGCTTGCTTTGTCCAGCTTCCTTCCCCCTGGAGGAAAGTGAGGGAGCCGTCCTTCCCATTTCTTTCATTTCTGCCCATAAGCTAAGCTGGCAATGTGCCAGATGCCCCAGACTTATGTTTTCTGTATGTTTTTTCCTAGAAATCTGGGGGGCTCTAGTAGGGTCTATCTGAAACAAGAGAAGCACTACTGCGGAGAAAGGGAAAGATCTCTGCCATCTCTCTCCTCCTACAAGTCCCCCAGACAATTCAAAATGAAATGAGATGCTTGGACTCTGCTCCATGGTCACGAGCCACTCCATCTGGCTCATCCTGCAGCCCTACTAAATGGAGGCATCTCTGCTGGGTGATGGGAATAGAGCAACAGTGATGCCAAATATCTATTTAAATCAGGGCTGAGAAGCATCACACATCAGGCAACCCTCAAGCATTTGGCAGGTCTGCTTTAGATCTATGTTGGCTGCTCGAACTCAGTCTGTTCCTGTTTAAAACAAGCTAACCTGCATTTCATTGCTAAGTAAGGCTTTACCGGGGAGTGATCAGTGTGATAAAATCAACCCAGCAGAATATGGAGAACACTCCGGCTTTTTTCTCAATAATCAATTCATAATGAAGCTACCAGGAACCAGCTGAACATTATCACTGCACTCTTAGTCCCAGGGCTCTTACCTGAGTTGCCAAATAATTCAAATAACCTTATATTTGTCATGAGCAAAGAATATGCATGCAGTTGCAGCACCTCACATAACTCAGCTTGAGCCTTTAATCTAGACAAGACCTTGATCCAAGGGCAACTCAAAACAGTCCTCAAGTACAGCGCTGCATGGGCTTCTGCTTGCTACCTGAGAAGGTAACGTAATGCACCACTTGTACACACAAATGCCTGCATCTTTCCTGTAGTCAAGGAAACATTTTAATTATTATATCTTCATTATTAAAAAGTCCAAAGGACATTGCTCTTTTAAAGACCCTTGTTAATTCTTTATATTATGTGAAGCAGAAATACCTCCCTTTCACACAGAACAGTACAGGATCACAAAGACATGGGCCCATTGCCTCCTGAGCCCAGAGGAACCCCACACACCAGAACCATCCGCTTCAGCAGGACCTAATGAGTAGTTCACAACCATTAGTTTTGCACGTAATAACCGCAGTCATGAAGCGAGTCTCCCCTACAGCAAAAAGAAAGCATTTAATAAGGATCTTTGCATAATTTCAGGTAAAGCATGTTAGTTTCCAGTTCTCCCTGTATCTTACGAAAATATCCAGTTGGTGAGAAGATGTATGAACCCCTTAGGTACTGCAGTAATGCCACAAGGGCATTGCCATAGGACACCCTTCTTAGTACAGCGGCCCAAATTCAAGTGGCCCTCACTGTATTTTCCCTTATATACCTATTGTGTTGCTAGTATGAAGCAGAAGTCCTGAGGAAAAACATAGTATATGGTTATATATTATCTCATGCTCTCAGCTGTAAAACGGTAACAGTAACACATCCTTCCCTAAAGGGCTTCTGTGACCACAGAGTCAGAAAACTGTCATATATGTTCTGCTACAGAGACAGCAAGGTTCATACATATACCACAAAAGAGGTTTTGTCCATCATAACCCACAGGCAGGACAGCATCAAAACTTTACATTGTACCAGAAGTTATATATCTGCTATTTCTTAAGTTGAAAGCAGTTGCTTTCAGAGCTTTTAACTTCAGGTTTTAGCACATAAATTCCCAAAGTATCTTAGGGAAAATAGAAAGACTGCTAATACATGCATATGCACACTCCACAGTATATGCACACAACCCTAAATATCTGCTTTCTTACATTATGGAAAGCCATTATCCCAAAACATACTGCCCTGATGGGACTCATGTTGCTTCTACCACTGTTCCCACCAAGAGTACTTTATGCCAAGTTTACAGACTTTAAAAGTTATTCTTTCTTCTTTTCCCCATCTTAAGCCAAAACTCTAATTTTCTGTGCAATACACTCAGAACACCAGTTGGCACCAGCAACTACTACATGACACTCATCAAAAACTTAAACTATACAAAACCAAAATCTTCAGATTAGACAGGTTACATTGGACATTGCCCATGGAACTCGATCCTGAACTTCAGCACACGGGTTCTCATCTTGAGTAACTCTCCCTATCATGAGATGATAGGGAAAGGTTGTGGTTACTCTGCAAAAAGTAGGAACAAGGTATAGCTGCATCCCCAGCACTGCAGGCAGGGCCTGGAGGGTGCTTCTGGGCATCTCCCAGCTGGAGAAGACTCCTTTATCACCTGGTGCCCTTCAGCAAGGTACTCGGGGTATACGCTGGGTGCTGGGAAGCTCTCCTTCATCTCGCAATTTCTTAGGCAATCCCAGAGCCTTTCTATTTGCTGCTACTTTAAAGGCTGTGTGGTCGGACAGAGTACATATTTTCTGGCACAACTAAAATTTCTCATGGAATGTAGGCCATGGCAAGAAAATTTTCATTTTCTAGCTCTCTCTTGATAAAAGCAGAACTTCTCAAGTCAAAGAAAAGACGCTCCCTTAAGCCAAAGGCAAGTTATATGCTACTGCAAACAAACCCAGTTTCAGAGTTCCTCTCTCCCACCTCCTGCTTCCCCTAAAAAAAGGAAAAATCCCAAATGTTCATAATGCAGTGCATTTGGTGGCCTAAATATGGGTGTTACCAGATTCCCCACTGACATAAAGAGGTCAGAATTTGAGAAGCTGAGAAAATGACTTAAGCTTTCACAAGAAAACTTGACCCAGAACAATTAACCTGAGAACAGCACCAGAACAATGTCCCAGAAAGCTCATTTCCAAGACAAGTTTGTGCTGGGAAAAGTTTAGTACTTCAGGACTACTGAGAGTAAGTTCTCACATTTACACCTGACACAATGAATTCATTTGGACACGCAAGACTCTCAGAACCCATGTGAGAAAACAACTTTTTTGTTATATTGTTTCGTAACCACCTTATAAAAATCCTAGGAGTAACACGCTACTATATCCAGTACTTTTCCAATATAAAGGAAAACTTTGTTATGCAGCTGCAAAACCATTAAGCTCCTTTGAGAAACAGCTTCTTGCCCTGATACCTAATTACCACAGATCACTCCTGATCATCTTTACAAGTTTTGATACACTTAAAAATACTTTCTTCAACTATAATCAGTGTTTTTAACACATTTTCCCTCAAATGTAAGAAATAAAACACCATACCATGTTCTATCCTTAAATAAAATTACCAACACAGATAGTTTTGATCTGTGAGTGCTTGTTCTCCCTCCCAGTTTTCTCTGTTAACCACCCCCCACAATACACACTTAGATTATTTGATTGGGGTTTTTTATTGGCCTTCTGCTGTGCAGATAAAGACATGAAAAAAATTACAAACCAAAGAAAGAGAGGCAGATAAAAGCGTTTTCACTAACCTTCTGCCAGGGTGGGGAAGCTGAATTGGCCTGTGAAGGCCGAGCCAAAGGGGACTAAACCAGGCAGTAATTTTGCTCCTGTTGGCCAGAGAGCAAGTGAGCAAGCAGGGAGAGCTGGCAGCTGGGAGAGGAGGAGGAGCACACCAGGGCAGATGAGTAGTTTGCTACTAAATTAGAGAATAATCAGCTTGGAATTGCAAATAACTGTATGCAGTCTGGTAAGTGGAGAGGAAGAGAGACTTTCGGCCAAACTGCCCTGAACTGTCAAACATTTGCATTTTTTACTTTGTAGGGTCTCTGTCCCACCTCCTCTACCGGTGTTCCCTGTGTGCCAGCAAAAGGCTTCTCCCCAGCACCTGCAGACCATGGATTTTCACTGGGAACATCAGCTTGGTTAGCAGAAAAGTGCAGGGAGCTGGCATGTGTGCGCACACCTGGAAAGGAGCACTGGATAGCCGCAATTGCTTCTGGGCATTGCTCATTCCTGCAAACCTTCCACTGCAGGAATTGCTCTCTGCACCAGTTTCAAGTCTTTTTATGGTCAAGGTAGCTGCAATGTTGCCAAAATGCTGAGACTGCTGAAGCTGCTTTGATGGCCTAAGAAGGTCTCCAAAAGCCTGAAGCAAGGGACATGTGATTAGTCTCCACAATAAAATTTCCAAATACTCTGTTGAGGAAAAGTCAATAAATAAAAAACAAACCACAATCTCTGACCTACACTTTTGCTACCCAATTTTCTGTTAGAACATACCTCTGTTGACTGTAAAAACCTAAAACTTGTAATTATGAAGCTGAACACTTTTTCACTATGGATGGGTGGTTATGGGTAAAGTAACTTTTAAAAGGAAAATGACTAAAGACCTTTCACACCCAAAATCTCAGATGTCATTTGAAAAGGAAGAGGATTCAGGTCCAAACCCAACAGATTCAAACTTGATTAAGATTGTGCTGAAGCCAAAACAGCAAAGACCCTAATTTTCCAGTCAACAGGAGAAGAGACTGGAGGTTTGCCAGTGGGGTCAACAAACTCCTCACAGTACTCAAAACATTTCTGGTTTAATGTAATCAAAATCTTTTGAGAATAATCAGATATTATTTACAGATCATTATGTATATGAATTTATTTTTTTTATTATATTTTATTTATAGGTAATATTTTTTTGGCAAAGCCTTGCAGGATGTGCTCACAAAATTTCAATGTTATTGAAGCAAATTAATCAGGGTTTAACCTCCAGGTCACATGAAAATACTACCTCCTCACACCACCTCTGAGTAAAATAGCCTTAAAGCACCCCATCCTATTTTGATGGGTCTTCCTGTTCACATTTCCACTCACAGAAGAAATACTTAATCTGTCTTTTTAAGCAGACCGTTTCTGCTTTGTTTTCTGTAATCATCAGTTACCTCAAAATGTATGACAAGGGAACAGGTCATAGCATCACCATGCTTCACTGCCTTCTCCAGCAGCATCCTCTGCCCTGCATTGTACATGAATCCTTGCTTAGTGGTTAGCATTAAGCTTTCATGTTAGTGACTAACCTATAGTTCTGAGAGCCTTTGGTGTCTTGCCAAGGTTTAGCAAATAATTACTCCTCTATAGTTTCTGCTTTAGTTGATCCTAAGACTTGAGTTCTTCTCTCCTATTAGCAGAAACGCAAATACATATTGAAGTAAAACGCATCTTTTCCATTACAATTTCTACTTGTACAATCTTCTACCAGTTGGTTCCACTTACTTCTCTTTTTTGGGCTCTTTGTAGCTGACATTTCTCTTTAGACATCTACAGTTCTATAGCACAGGAACACCAAATATATTTCTCTACCCCCCTTAGACCACTTTTTGATGACAGAAATGTTACTAACAGTCTGCAGCACATCTATTCTGTAAATATTAAGGGAGACTTTGCTTTCCAATCCAGTCAAGTCAACATATTTAAATGAGTAAAGGGAGAAAAAGAAAAAAAAAAGGAATACTTCTATAACATAATTACATACTTATAAATAGCATGCTTTCCATGTGTGTCAGATATCAAATAGCTTAATGACAACTGATAACTGGCTGAATTCTGCAATCTGCCATGAGCTGCTATTTTCAAGAGAACATGAGCTATTCCTAATACTGCAGTACAACTCCACTTCGTTGTGTAGGAAGCTTACATTTTTCAACCAGATGGCAGGTATATACCATTTTAACCAAGATCCTGTTTTAAGAACAGCGGTTGATATAATGACAGTGCTTGACAAGCCAAGAGGCATACAAAAGGAGATAACTACAAAATACCATTTAGTATTGGCCTTTAAAAAAATAGCATACTTATGAACAGCAACAGATGGGTCAGGCAATCAGGCTGCATGACCTCATTTACTGGGAAAAACAAGGTGTTTTGTTTGGTTTTTGAAATTAAATTTCAGCTTTTATTTGCAAAATATACTTGTAAAACTTGGACGTGATTTTTCTCATGTGTGTATCAAGCCAAAAAGCCTGCGCTCCCTGAGTCAAGCAGGAACAAGAGCTGTTTGGCTGCATTATAGTGTGATTAATCCACACAACTGCTTTAACATCCAACAGAGGGGAAAAGCCACCTCTAGAATACAGAGTTTGATATGATACAAATAACTTGTTAAATATCTCTGTCATTAGAGCACTGACTACTAATTAGCAAATAAATTATTTACACTGGCATTTCTATTGCAGCAGAAGACATTATCCTGTTCTTTTTCGCTGGCATCTCCTAAATAGCAACAGCAAATAGTAGCTCTGAAATCCACTTTACATCTCGCAGAAGCAAAGTAACTCCACATTTTTTAGAATTGCCTTAGCCTGAACACATTTTTTCTTTTCCCATCCCAGTAACAAACATCAGTCCCTTTTGGGACCTGACCCACTGCAGTCTCGTATTGCTGCTTCTAACACAGGTTTTCCCCTCTGTACTTACATTATGTGTGGGATCCTCTCTTCAAACATAAATGGAGAATCAAGAGGAGAAGTAGAGTCTGGGTGACTGAGCAGAACACTGAAACACCCCAAGTGATCCCTGTGGCTTCTCCTCTCTTCCGTGTCAGAGACTTCCCTTGTATTCAAAACTCATTTGAGTGGGGAAGATCCGGTGTTCTACCAGTCAAACACACTAAATCTTTGGATCCTCTGAAGTCCTAACAAAGCATTTAGCAGATGTCTGTATATTTACTGTTCTCTTTTTCTGGATGCATGCCTATGCAAGAAGGAAGCAAACTCTCTTTATATTTCACACCCATTCACACTACATTTTTTTCAGGGTGTTGCTAAAAGAAAAAAAAAAATTCCCAAGCTAGCTCAGCTCCCAAATGGCCAACCACACAAGCATTTATTTTCCTCTGGTTATACTGACTGAGTTATTTTCCCACACGTTCCTGATGTGGTGAATGACTTGTCTAAGCAAGCAAGATAATGCTTTAGGCAGCAGATTAGAAAACACAAATGCACAGGCAGTCCAATAGGCACCTCCTGGGCTGCGTCCTGCCGGCAAGGCTTGGCTTTCTATCCCCAGCTGGAGCTGCGGGAGGTGCTCATCTCTCTGAAGGCTTATACTGCGGATCTCAGACCCTGAGTTAGGTGCTACAATGTCCCTCTGTCTCAGCCCTGTGATCGGATGCACATAGTGAGAATTAATTCTGCCAATAGCAGGCACCAAGGCTCAGCCCTGCTATTAACTGTGGTGACAGCTACCAGGTTGCCAATCCAGGGCAGGCTATTTCAGCCAGGACAGATGTACAGCTTACTGGGGAGAAATGAGGACAGACTAGGAGCACCATAGTTTCCACTCCATCACTTCCATGTGGCTGTGGGAAAAAAGGTCAAGAAAAACCAAGGATAGGAGGGGTTGAACTGGTTCTTGCCCCCTGGATTGGGAGGATGGCTTTGCTTGCCCCACACCTACCCCCAAAATAGGACAAAGCAGGTCCTCATCCCTTGCACCCACCTCTTCATGGCAGAGAGCACCATGTAGAAGTGTCCCAGGCTTGTGGGGTCATTGCTTACCCTGCTTCCTAAACAAAAAGTCTCAGGAACATTTTCTACAGAGAGAATGGTGGCACATATTTACCTCTGACGTCTCTAAGTGCCACATGGTAACAAACATCAAATTATCAAGAGTTTCCTGAAGAGGTCTCCACATCCCTGGAGACTTTCCAGTCTGACCTGACTGGATCAAGCCCTGAACAATCTGGTCAGATCTCACAGCTGGCATTGCCCTGGGCAGGAAGTTGAACCAGAGACCTCCTCAGGTCCCTTCCTACCTGACTTCTCCTACAATCCTCTTCTGTTTGACCTTGTCACTCAAATCAACACGCTGCTGCCCATTTACTATCCAGGTCAGCAAGTTCTCACAAACCCAGCACCCTTCAAAGAATTTTGGGGCCAGTGAACTACAAAAGCACAACGAGGACCCTCCTCCAGCCAGGAAGATCTCCAGACCAGGGTTCTGCTAATGGCTAATGGTCCTCACTGAGGAGCTCCTAACACATTCAAGAGTTGGGAGTCAAGAAGTGCAGAGATAAATAATGACTCGGGTAAAAAGGATTTTCTAGATTTTTCTGTAAGCTTTTACTTCTACTACTTTCTCTGTAAGCTTCTACTGCTCAGTTTACTTTTTGGTTGGTTGGTTGGTTTGGTTTTTTTTGGTTTTGCATTGAAAGAAAATCTGTATGGAACTAGCAAGAAGAAAGACATAACATTTTTAGTATTTAGAATAACTGAAAATTTATGTCACATTAAAATCTTAACTGGAATTGGGAGTGAACTTTACAAGTGGCAACAAGGAAACAATGCTGAGTAGGAGCACCCTGACACCTCTTTTCACAGGCTCTTCACTTGAAATTGCAATTACAGTGATCTAGGTATGAAGACAATTGTGACATTAAAAAAAAAGTTGTAATAAAAGAAAACACTGTTTTCAGTTTGCAGGGAGATCCTGAATCGCAGGTATGCTTGAGCCATGGAGTACACCCTGGCTGGCTGGCTGGGTCTGTCAGCTGCACCACAAGGTCCTCCCCAGCTTACTGGCTCAGACAGTTCTCAAGAGCACGGCCAGGGCCACAACCCACTGCTCAGTGGTGCAGAGGGGCAAAGCATCTTCTCCTGGGCAGGAGCATGGTTAGGGGTGATGGCGAGGCAGGAGCAAAACCTGTTCCTGACGCGAAGACATCCCAAGAGTTGCAGCATCTCACAATGCCAAGTCAGTCTGGCTCCCTTCCATCTGACTCATGTCCACGTACTAACACAGCTGGCACATGGCTGTGTAGGGAGGGAAGCCACGTTTCTCCTCTGAGGGAAAGCCTGATTCATGCTAAAAGGTATACCAGTCTGGATCTCAGGAGGGGTATCCATTCATTCTCCCTGACACCAGGGTTATTCAGCTCACTCCCTGGGCACAACCTCAGCAGCTTGGGCATATCACACCTAAGCAGCAGTGGTCCCAGGAGGGGCAGAAGGGTTTATGGACTGAGTCATATACTTCAGATATTCAGAGTGCCCAGATTCCACTTAAAGTTTCACAGCAAGAGAGGAAAGGGAAAAAAAGAAGACAAAAAAATAAATTAAAAAAAAAAAAATAGATGTGTCCGCAGAAACATGAAACACAGACAGAAATAGCCCTGTTATCATTCTCCAGCTGGTATAAAGACAGTACTTTTCCACACCACAGTCACATTTCCAGTTTCTTCGCAGACATACCTGGAGGGACCAAATAATTTGCATCTATCTTTTTCACATATTATTTGCACATTCCACATATTATTTGCATTTATCGTGAAAGGGTGAAGAATAATAGTGCTTAGTGCAAGAAATAAATACCTTTAAAAAACAAATCAGTCAGCACTGCCAGTCAGACAGATGCAAAAGTTGACAAAATACAGCCTTTCATTATTATTTCATTCCAGCCAATGCACAAAATACATGAAACATAAAAGAGTGCCTCGCATAGATTTTTTCCATCTGAATGGAGCTTTGACAGACAAGAACACTGCATTTTTCACATAATAAAATGTGATTTTCCATCAATTTTACCAGTAATGAAAATGTAGCATACAGCACAATCACTTGAAAGCCAAGAAGTTGAAGCCAAGGGTGAGGTTGAAAGCTGCAAAACTGGAAGCCTCAAGGGAAAAGAAGTGGTGAATAGACGAGAACTGGTCCTCTGCCATTCATTTACTTTTCTACTAGTGCCCCCCACCTCCACCTCCTCCCGCCAAAAGGGCTCCCCCTCCTCCTGTTCCTGGTGTTCAGTGGGAGGGGCAGCCAGAGCAAAATCATCCATCTGGTTCCCATCACGGGAAGGACTGTCTAGGTTAGCTCCTGCCAAAGCCTGTCATTAGCAATCAGCATAAGAGAGACCACGAGAAAACACAGCACAGCTAAGACAACAAACCTAATACTTTTAATACGCTAATCATAACAACAGTACTCAATTTCCTTCTTTATAAAAAGATGGAGTCAGATGGGTCATCCCAGTAGCCTCATTTTATCAGGGAAATTAATTTAACAGGCAACACAAATGTTATTTTCTTATGCCACAGTAGATCCATCAGCACCTATTAGATGCATCTACAGGAGTAAAATATGGCAAGGAAGGATAATTTCATTAAGCAGGTGCAAAACCTTGCTACCTATTAACACACTTTGTCTCCTTTTAGCTACAGGATAATAGACATAGC
The DNA here is from genome assembly GCF_003945595.2 of Pipra filicauda. Classification (NCBI taxonomy): domain Eukaryota; kingdom Metazoa; phylum Chordata; class Aves; order Passeriformes; family Pipridae; genus Pipra; species Pipra filicauda. Next base: position 2,094,054 of record NW_024104842.1, read on the forward strand.
ATTTAAATCCTGACACAGCCACTATAATCCAAGATTTTATGAAAGTTTGGAGAGATGATCATCAAACTGCCCATGTTCTCTTGCCACGGAAGTTCAGCACAAACCTTCCCACTTCCCCTAGCCTTGCTAGCCAGCCAGGCAGAGCAATGCTGCCATTTCCACAATTTCCACAAACTGCCCTTCTTGTATATCATGCTTTAAAATCCGCTTTATCACTCTTTCATTTTAGATGACTGAGGGAAAAAAAAAAGCCAAACGCACATGCAAGCAGTCTATAGCAATACCTCCTGCAGCTGCTACCATAGGGACTGAAGACCTACAGGGATATTAGGACCTTGTACTGTTGGATGCTGCACACAGATGAAAGCAGCACTGCCAGCTGGACTTTGCAGCCACAACTTTCCCCCCACCTCAGCAATATAATCACACACTCCCCTAATTACTGAGTAAGAGTGGCTGTTAATTCCCTATCCGAAGTAATTAAATCTGACTGGGGTCAAAAGTGATCCAACAGTAGGGAACAGAGAGAGGTGCCAAGCTCTAATCCTTTGCTGTTCTCCTAACCTGCCTCAAGCTTCCAACCAGACTCCTGAGGAGCCTGTTCTCCTTGCCACAGGCCACACACTCCTTGTTCAGAGCGTTTGTCCAGTCTCCGAGAGCCACATTTCCCTCATTACTTTGACAAGGGCTGCCCCTGCTCCACTTGCAATCCTGCTATTCTGGAAGAGCACCCTGGAGCAGATGAACGCTTTGGGATCTCACCTGAGATCAGCTCTGCATCACAATGTCTCCCTTGAGTTCCTTGCACCAGAGTAACAGCAACATCACAACTAACACACACAGCAGTAATCAAAGCTGATGAGTTTGTAAACACCTCCCCTCCCTACAGTTCCCTGTACTGGAAGAAGGGGACTGAGATGGGATATAGGGAAGAAACCTCCTTCAGGAAGAATTAGCGTGTCTCTGCCTAAGGATGACATGGCTCAAACTCCCTCAAGACTGTCCCATGCAAATCACTGTCACCTGGCTTGCCTCTCTCAAGCTCTCTCCTTTTGTTAGGCTGTTCCCACGCACATCTAAGAATATCCTGATGACTGAATAACAGGTCTTTCTTCCCCCTTTCAGGAAACTATTCCCCTATTTGTTTCTCTCCTCTCCCTGCTTCGGTATTTAGATCTGAAGTTAATGATCCATTTAAAAAGAGGAAAGCATCTTCTAGGAATGACTTGCCCCGGGCTATTCCATGGGCTACTCAGAAGTAAATCCCATAATTTATACCCTCTTTGGTCAAAGAAGAGCATTCCCAGGACCAAAGAAAAGCACAGTTAGACACAGAGATGGAAAGGGCAGGGAGACTGTCACGTTCTCTCTTGCACATTTTGCTATGTTTATTATCCTAGAACTTTAGAAAGTAAAGATCACTGGGATATCAAGGCTGAGCCACAGCCCAAGTCTGCTCTGACTTGATGCCAGATAATCAATGACAAACTTGCCAAAATGTCTTCTTTCTTCCCCTTTGTGCAACAGGGGCATTTATGTCTCAGCCCACTACGCTGAAAACCACACAAGCCTCCAAAGGGTCAGACTGGCATCGGTGCTACAGCCCAGGGTGGGACCACAGGTGAGGGAGGGCAAGAAGGCAGCACTACTGCAGGAACCTGGCAAATGACCTGGCTGTCTCCATCACAACTCCTGTCCTTCGTTCCTGCTCTCTTGGCTTGACACTGCACGCTCACCTGCACGTTGGTAAAAGGCTGCATGCTGGCTTGACTCCTTCAGGTTGCTCACTGGATCCCAGTGACCATTCTCCCTCCCAGCAACAAGATGCACAACCACGGGATACAAGCAGGAACCAGCCACAGTGCACTGCACGTCCAAGATAGCTGCAGGCAAGGACAAGATGGAGGATGAGGACAGATAGCTCTGTGAAAAATCAGAAGAGCAGCTTTGAAGGAAGAGATATGGCGGAAACAGAAGCTGACCCCTAGAAAAGGAAAATGACCAAAGAAGATTGTGGAAGGGCAATCCATCTGCTGAAGAGCAAGCAGTTGGGATGGAGAAAGAAACAACCAGGCTACTGCTGCTGGATTGATGGATGAGCAGTTCAATTTCTCTCCCAGATCTCCCATCAAAAGAACATAGGAAATAGTGTGTCAAAACCCTCAAGAGCCAGAGCTAATAGAAATATAGCTTTCATTTATCCCTTAAAAGTCATGGATCAAGTAGGCTTTTCCTCCCTTTCACCATTTTTCTCATGTCTGAAACATTTTCCCCCACCTTTCTACTCTGTTACTTTATACTTTAAAATAGCAGAAGATACTGTGTATAGGCAACTAGCCTGTTGTTTAGACACAGTAAAACCTAAACAATATAAAGAGACAAAACAGCAGAGGGAAAGACACAGGTAGATGGTGGTGAGCTGTGCAGATAGGTATTGCAGCCTGAGTGTTATTGCAACATGCTGAAGCACTGATTGTCAGAACTTCTAACTCCCTAGTTTTTACAAGCTTAAAAATGAAAATATGAAGTCTGACTGAGAGGCAGAAAGTTGGGAGCTCAAGTTTCAGCTCAGAACTACACTCCTAGTACTGTTGTACTTAAGATTATAAAAATAATGCATCTATATTGAAAAATCTGATTTAGTGTGCCCCTAAACTAAAAAAATAAAATAAAACTAATATCATTTGGAGAGAAAGGAAAGAACAGTATAAAATGTGCTGTTCATCAGTTGATCACGTATGTTTTTTTAAGTGATTACATACATATAATTTTCACAGAAGTGTTTAAGTGTTTGCCCAAAATTCAATAAAGCTCCTGAATGTGAAGGAGTACCTCAATACATTAATTACCCTACATTTGAAAAACAGCTTTGGGTACATTTTAAATGTATAATGCCTGTTATTATATAGACACTATACTTAACAGGATAGTGCCCAAAACCTGTAAAAATTTATCCAGGGGTATTCATGTTAGGAAAAAAAAAATGCTTCCTTCCCTTTCACTTGAAATTACTTCAAGCCCCACTGGGGCAGGCTGCAAGGAGAGGGCAAGAACCCAGTGACACCTTGCCTGAGCAAGCCAAGCATGCAGGCTCCACTCTCTGCACCCTTCCCAGAGCTTATCTGCAATCCCCGAGTCTCCAACTATGTCAGGGCAGCTGAGCTGTGATGAACTATCCTCATTAACAGTGAACTTCTTTGTTTTGATGAGGTAAATGAATAATTATGTTTGTGCCCTAAGAGGACTATAAATCACCACGGCATTTAGCCACTTAGCTTAGTGCTGTCAAACATACTTTGCAATGGCCAAACACAATCCATATGATAAATTTATGCAGCTGAAGTTTTCAGACCACCAGTAATTTCTGTCTTAAAACCCTCCTGACTGAGGAGACAGGGCAAAAAAGAAAATAGGTAATAATTAAGTACCAGTGACCTAAAGGGGCACAGATTTCCCAGAGAATGTGACAAACTGAGTCAGAATAAAATAATCCAGAGCTGAAAAGGCAGAGGTAATACTTTCAGCTTTTCTGAGATCTCACATTGTGTGTCAGCAGATGGACCGGTGCTTGCAGAAATTAGTGCAAAACATGGGATCTATTGAGACTGAGACACAGATCAAATTTGGAAAGGAATCTGCTTTGGTCCACTGCTGGGGCAGACATGCACCCATTGCTGCTGTTTCAGCTCAGCTCAACTCCTGTGGGATTTGTCTGAGGATCTGCTGAGAGGATTGGTGCCAAAGATCCCACGAAAAGAGAGAGACACAATGCATTGTCTCCCTTTTCACAGAATCATAGACTGGTTTGGGCTGGAAGTGACCTTTAGAGGTCACCTAGTCCAAGCCCCCACCATGACCAGGGACATCTTCAACTAGATCAGGTTACTCAGAGCACCATCCAGCCTGACCTTGAATGTTCTCAGGAACGGGACACCTACTACCTCTCTCGGTAACCTGTTCCACCCTCACTGTAAAAAATTTCTTCCTTATATCTAGTCTGAATCTACCCTCCTTTAGTTAAAAACCATTACCCCTTACCCCATCACAACATGTCCTGCCACAAAGTCTGTCCCCATCTTTCTTAGGCTAGATATTAGAAAAAGGTTCTTCACCCAGAGGGTGGTTGGGCACTGGAACAGGCTTCCCAGGGAAGTGGTCACAGCACCAAGCCTGATAGAGTTCAAGAAGTGTGCGGACAATACTCTCAGGCACATGTTGTGACTCTTGGGATGGTCCTGTGCAGGGCTGAGAGATGGACTTGATGACCCTTGTGGGTCCCTTCCAACTCAGCATGTTCTGTGATTCTTGTAGGCCCCCTTTAGGTACTGGAAGGCTGCTCAAAGGTCTCCCCAGAGCCTTCTTTCTCCGGGCTGAACAATCCCAACTCTCTCAGCTTGTAGTCACAGGAGAGGAGCTCCAGCCCTCCGATCATTTTTATGGCCCTCCCCTGGACCCGCTCCAACACACCCATGGCTTTACTGTGCTGTCGACCCCAGAGCTGGACGCAGTACTACAGGTGGGGTCTCACCGGAGCGGAGTAGAGGGGCAGAATCACCTCACCCCTTCCCTTCTCCTGAGAGGATTTTAATCTTTAAAGAGGTCGGATTCGACTGCGGGGCCCTTCCTCCCCCACCCAGCCAGCGAGCGGATCCCGCGGGGCCCTGGGAAGGCGGGCTGGCACGGCCGCGCCGTCCCCGCGCCTGGAGGGGCCTCTAGCGGCTCCCGCCGGCCCCGCTCCCGCCGGCCCGGCCCCTGGATGGCACCAAACAGCCGCCGCGGGCGTTCTGAACCAAGCATCTCGTCCGTACTCTCCCACACGCGGAACGCGTTCGCTGGGTCCCCCTCCCATCCGCGCACTCCGCAGGCTTCATTTCCCAGAACCGGCTGCAGAATTGGTGGAAACGCAACCACAAAACCAGTCGGTGCTGGCGAGGATGCTGGGCGACCCGCGGCTGCCACCCACGCCCTGCGACCACCAGACACCGGCTTTGTTCCGAAACCTGCTTGCCAAGAGCTTGCCATCCCCCTTCATGGATAGCTCAGCCCCTGGCTTCTGGAAGAGGCACCCCAACAACTGAAGGACCAGCATGCTTGGGGTGAGCAGGCTGCAGAGAGCACAGAAAACTTTTCTCTTATTTTTCTTCCAGTTTCCTGCCATGAAACCTGGATTTGCAACATGATCTGAGTCAACTCATACAGATAGAAATCTGTCAATGCTCACACATCAATTTGGAAAAGGGATAACAGCGAGGCTGAAGGCTTGGATGACTTCAGGGCTGTATTTGCTGCATCACAGATAAACACTCCACTCACCCTGCCAATGTTCCCCCATGGAGATGCAATTAGGCAGGCAGCAGTCAATTCCTTATGGAAACATTTGCTGTGACAGAATTTCCCACTGACACGAAATTTAGCACAATCCCGGTGGAGTCCCTTTTTAACCCCCATTTAGAAGTGGAATACCAAAGGGAATGGAAGCTCAGGCCACACTGCACTGAGACTCATCTCTGAGGCCCATATTTATGGGTAACGTCACTAAATAAGACTATTCAGGTGGAAGGGACCTTGGGAAGTCTGCAGCTTTCTGCTCAAAGGAGGGACAACCCTGACTTAATATGATCTTGCACAGGGCTTAGACCACTTTGGCCTTGAAAACTCTGAGGACAGAGCTCCCAGAGCTGCTCTAGGCTATTTATCAATGCGTAATTTTCCTCATGAAGATGTTCTTCTTTTAATATTTTCTCAGAAAATCCCATTCCAGTTTGCAATTTTTGTACCCTGGAGTCTGGCTCCATCTTTTCATTAATTTCCCTGTAATAGGGGCAGGATGCAGTTAAGGTCTACCCTAAAGCCATCTCCTCTCCAGGCTGAACAAATCCCTGTCCTCAAGTCTCTTTTTCCTCAGCATATGCTCCAGTCCCCTGGCCACCAAAAACACAGCAATCTGACTGTTTCACACGATGTGCCACTCACATTTTATAGAAAGTAACAAAAATGCTTAAGATACATGTGTGAAGCCACAGGTCAAAGTTTCAATAGTTCAACAAAACAGCAACAAACCTACCAGCTATGCATTTATTTAAAGGAAAGGTAGACAGTAGAGATCATCTATGGTTTAAAAAAAAAAAAAAAAAAAAAAAAAAAAGGGCAACCCTCCTTCAAGGCAGCAGAGGGAACCTACTTACCATTTTTCACATGCCTGCCTGAGAAATACACATGAACATACTTAACTCTTTGAATTCCTTCAATGAGTCATGCCTGAAATGCTAGCATACTTTACACCAAAAGAGTCCTCTGATTCTTCTTCTATAATGATCATTTCATGCACCTAAATTATTTGCAGGAAAACAAATATCATATTAGAAAAATACACACTGCAGTCTCAGAGACTGTACTTAGTGCCCAGCACTTGGAGAACACTAGAAGAGTGATTTACACCTTCATATATGTTGATGGGAATAGCAATAATTAAATATCATGAGCTCTGAATAAAACTCCCAGGTGAAGGAAGCACAGGAGGCATATCTGGTCAGCCTTGCAGGTTACTCTAGCAGCAGACCTCCTCTTCTGCTATGGCCACAAGCCACATCCTTGGCCAGAGCTGCCAGGAAGTGCCTGTCAGTGTAAGTACTGTGTCCAAGCACAGCTGATGTATGTGTTCAGGTGCCCTGGAAAGTCACTGCTGTATAAGTAGGAAATTCAGCCTCTATGTAAAATGACATTTGCACACCCAGTGAGTTGATATTGTCAAGAGCTGCCACCCAAATGCAGGCACAAAAACAGCACCCTGGCTCAGAGACACACAATAAAACAGATTCAGCTGCCTTTTTGTAATTCAGGAAGATGACACCAAAATCAGCCAGCCAGACCGGTTAGCTGGCTATTCCACTCCTCTGCATTGGAATCAGGATTTCCACCTTCCTCCCCAAGCGAGCTGGAAAGATGAGTTGTCACCATGGCAGAGCTGCACTGAGATTATGATGAAATCACCAGCAAGGCTCCTACTGACCTCAGGTAAACTCTAACACACACCATGACAGGCTCCACAGAAACTTGACAAAGAGAAAAATTAATACAAAGAGAAAATTAATATTCTTTTGGATGAAAAAAAAAAAACAAGCTATTTCTTGTTCTTTTCCTTTACATTTCTGGGGACATCACTTGGAAGCTTACCTCCAACTAGTGGCTAATCACTTATTTTTTTTCCCACTGGTTATGTTTCAAAAGTAAAATCATCACACTAATTTTGAACAAGGAGGTATCAGAATGGTCAGTGAGCTGTGCAGACTCCCTGTGAGCTACAATTGATCTGGAAGACACATCTTTATTGTTTCAGTTGCAATTTTTCAAACTAACCAACACAGATGAAAAAAATCTCCATTACCACTCAGCATGCCAAAGCATACTCGAACTGCTCCGACATGTTACTCTGGAATTAAAACAAAGAGTTATTTCAGGTTTGTTTTAATTCATTGCTAATGTGGTGATTGTTTTAGGATCCTTTGCCAAGAGCAGCTACCCTTTGCTGAGAGCTAATGAAGTTAACATCAAAAGCAGTTGTGTCCTGGACCAGACCAATGCTAGGGACCAGGCAGAACTGCAGGGGTGAGCAGTGCCGTGCAATGTGCCCAGCACAGATGTGATGTTTAAAGCACTGACAAGATACTATAGGTTCTGTACTAACCAGAAGTGAATTAAAGGTTCTGGTGTCTGCTTACTGAACAAGATCAACTTCCCCAGGTTTGCTACTTTCTGCTTGGCTCCCCAGGCGGGTATACATAGATCAACAGCTGCGCCTATTGGCAGCGCGTCACTGCTAAAACAGTGTTAACCATGACCTCTGTATCTCTGTTCCTGAGACCCTTATGGGAGAAGTCAGCTAAGCATAAAGTATGGTTACAAACAGGGAGCGCATGAGTTGGATGCTCATGCCGTGTCCTGGGACTGCGAGGGTGAGCTGCCGTGCTGGGGAGCAGGTGAGAGCCCTCCTCCCTCTCACTCCAGAGATCTCTACAGTCCAACATCGCATAGGTTGGACAGCAAATACAGCTTGCTGATCCTCTGTCACCACTGCAGCTCTGCACATCTTGCGGTGCTTTGGGAAGAAGGTTGTGAGGCACTGATGCCCTGACAGCCTTGGAGAGAACAACCTAGAGGTAACAAATTCAGTGTCAAGGGCAGCAGGGCTGGGGTGAGCAAAGATGAGTGTGCAAGAGGCTACTAAAAGGCTTTGAGAACAACCCAGTGCACCATGGCAGGGAGACAGTCCAGACATGAAGAGAACAGGTTGACAGAGACTCTCGCCTGCTCAAGCACGTTCACAGCACAAGAGGCATCGCAGCACCCACCCAGAGCTGGGATCTGGCTACAAAGGGCTGACAACCAGGGTGCTAATTCATAATGCATCTGTAAACACCTTTCTTTTTCTGGAGCTACATCAAGGTCTGGAAGCAGAAAAAACAGTTACTCCAAACCAAAACTTGGCACAGTAGCTCCGCTTGTGATTATTTAAGAGCCAACACATTTCCAGGACACTTAATAGCTCCGTGCTCTGCTTAGAAAGGAGGGCTCCACAGAAACAAAAGCGGAATAAACAGAAAGGCAGCAGTACCACCAAAGCACCAAAGTTAGAGTTACAGAGGACTGCAAACAGGTCAGGTGTCAATGACACACAGCTTCTGCAAAGACCACCAGACCACGGACTTACAGGGTATCACAGGCATGGCTCAAGAGCCAGCTCTTTCTCTCTGCTCGTCAGCTGTGAGGCTTCAGATGGAGACTTTGCCAGTCTGAGAAATAACCCTTTCAAAAAAAAGCAGGTACATTTGGGATAGAGTCCAAGAAGCAAGCAACAAGAGCCAAAAGACATTTGGAAACATGGTCTATATGGAAAACCTCAGATGTTTAAGAGGTTACAGAGGTGGCAAATACATCCTGAGAATACACAGTCCTGAGACCAGATAACTGTTCAAAAAGGATGGTCATCAGTTGTTCAAAATAATAATTTTTTAGAGTATTATGAAAAATCTTTTTTCATAATTTTCATAATCTTACTAGAGAGAGAGTAAAGGCATAGCACAGGATTTGCTGATGGGTTGTGAAATCACCCTCATAAGAGGTTTTGAAGATAAACATCTATCCTTCTTGGGGGCAAGCAGATGGATTAGAAGATATCTTGAAGTCGCTTCTGGACCTGAATTTCTAAAGACTACTCCAGTTCCACTGGTACGTCCTTTCTTGGCAGTAGGCTTTGATTATTAGCCTTAAGAGAAAATAAAAATCTTGTCCTTCATTTAGTTGTGGGATGCCAATTCTCGTTTTCTTCCCTCTTTTTTAAAATTATTTTATTGAGTCATCAAACTTCAGCAAACAGAACTTCTTGTGTTCATACATATTATGAACATGATGGATACAGAAAATATCAGTCCTGCCGGCTTTAAAACAAAATGCACTGATTTACTCCACAGCAGCACACCCCTGAGTCTTGCACAATATCCCCAGATACTGGCTTATCAAAAATAGAGAATTTTGCTGAGCAGCAGAAAGGAAGTCAGAGGTGAGGGGCAGCAGTGGATAATTAAAAGATTTAAAACAAATATGTAATAGTCAGATCTGTTTCCTGTTTCCAGAGGTAAAGGAATTTCCTGTTTCCAAAACTGGCTATTTAAAGAAAATCCTGACAACAGAGGGTTTGGGGTTGGGTCTTTTTCGTAATAATGCCAAATAAAATAAATTAATAGGGTCAGTGTTCCTGAGCTCATTCTTTGGAGAGGAGTGGCCTCTCATTTACAAGCCACAAAGAGCACCACACTGCCAAGTGCCTCGGTGGCTGGGCTTAGCCACAGCACCCAGAGATGGAGGAGGAAGAGGAGGAAGATTAGGTAATGGTGGTGGAAGGCTCAACAAGCACCCACAGCCTCTGTATGAGGGCTCTGCCTTCAGCCTCTTCTTTCAGCCCATGCCATAAATGCTGAGGTCAATCCTGACTGACTAGCAGGAATACAGGGACAGCAAAGGGGCCCTACAGCCAGCTCCAAATCTCAGCTGCTGCAATTTACTTAGTGAAATACCCAAAGACTTCTTTTCTCCAAGCATGAAGTTGGATGCATTTAATTCCAGCTGTTTTTACAGATTAGTCAGTCAAGAAGGCGGGGGGGGGGAAAGAAATCCCCAATTGTTCACTTGTGGAGTATTTCTGTCATGCTGTCATTTTAGTGGTTTTCATCTATGCTCCAGGGCAGTTCAAACAGCTAAAAAAAGGGGGGGGGGGGGGGAAAGTGGGGGGCATGTGTGGGTGAATCTTCAGTTCACAACAGCAGTTGAATGTATGCAAACTGCTTTAGTGTATAGCATTTAACAAGGCACTACAGAGAGAGAACCCTTTGCTCACTGTCAAAGCAACTTAAAGGTACAGCCCTGCTGGTAACTGCAGGAGAGCTCTGACCTCCTCACTATAAAAAAGGTTTGACATTGGAAGTACACCTATGCTATACACTATGCATTCTGAAAATTTGAATGTTTCATAGACTTTACATAGTTAAAAATTCTTTTTTTCCCTTTTTTTTTTTTTTTTTAAGAAAAAAAGTTACATTTGCGGGTTTTCAGCACTTAAGAAGTAAAATTCTGTCCAGGTTTGATCTTGAGGAAAAAGAAGCTGTGCAGCTATTTGTACTGCATTGCTGCAGAATTTCATATCAATTTGTGAAGGAAAACCCAAGCGACTGGGTTGCAGAGGGGTTAGCTGGCCCAGGTAGAAGGTAGAGGGAAGCTGATGCTACTTGCGACAGAGCCAGGTGGTGTGACACTCACCACTCTGCTCAGCTCACACATGCACAGCCTTGCAGCTAGGGACCCTTCCAGGGTGGTAGAGGTAAAAGGAATACAATGAGGTATTTCTAGTGTTGGAAACAAGGCAGCCTGTGACCAGTGTTCTACTTCCTGTCCTCCAGGGGCCCACTTCATTCTTTCATAGCTATAACAGCACAGGACTCAGAGCTGCACACTCCTAGCCTTCATCTTGATCAAAGAGCAAAAATGTTAGTGCTCTGAAATTGTCCTGATCTAGAAGTAGAGAGCAGAACATGAGAAGTGTAACACAGGAGTTTCCTGATGCTCCTCTTATTCACGACTCCACAGGAACACATAGACTTGCCCATCTGCCAGTTATGAAAAGTATGTTTAGGCAGGCACAAACTTAGGGGAGGTAAAGGGAGCTGGACAGGACTGACACTAACTTTCCTTCAATTCCATTGCACCACTCCAGTGGATTAAGGGAACTGGAAAGATTTATTATGGGGAAACATGAGGGATGTCCAAACCCAAACAGAGGAGCAAGAGACAAAGACAAGTGGGTAGAGGAGAAGGGATAATGCTTTCTCTAGCTACCAATTCACATGATGGAGGGTTACACATAGTGCTGGTTTTACAAGGGTCATTCTAGATGGGAGCAATATTTTAAAAAAAATGTTGCTTCAGATTTTTGCAACATTGAAATTAAACATTTTTTATTGATATTATCTCAACTGTGAAATATTTGGGGCATTTGTGCATTTGAGTGAATGCACAGACAAGTGTCAAAGGGATTGAAAAACCAGATTTCCTGCTATTTTTCACAGAGAAACAGATGCTGAATGGAAACAGGCCTGCTCACCCCACCTGCCAAAACCCAAACTGCCTACTGCAAAAGTCTGGTCCATTTTTCCTAGACACTTTCTCCACCTGTTTCCTGGTAGGTTATGATATCTAGCAGCAGTGAAACAGCAGTGTTTAATGGCCATGGTCATAGCACTACTCTCATGAAATGGTGCCAAGTCTGTACTCTAGTATACTCCAGATCCATTTCCATGGCATATGCTTCTTTTACCCCATCACTCTCCCAGTCTGGATTTCTATGGACCAACAAAACCTGTCTTCACCATGAGTGATCTGCCAGGGATGGCCTTCCTGCAGCTGGCACCAAGGAGGGCTCATATGAAAATCTGCAAAATGGCACTGTGGCAACATCAGCTTGCTGAGCCTGCTCAGAGGTGGGCCATCCATGTGATGGTCTACGAAGATCCTTTCCGGATCTGTCCTGAGTAGCCCCAAAAATGGAAACTCCCGGGTTAACCCTCTTTAAAAAGAAGAGTGAAGCCCTCTTTCTAACATTCTCAAAGGCCCAGTGCTTTTTTCCTCGGCTGGACTTTCAGAGTAGGCCAGGCACAACCAAGCTAAGGAAACCCAGGACGGTTTACAAGACATTTTCACAGCTGCATTTGATTTTGTTTCTGCAAGTTATGAGACCTTCTTGCAGCCAGCAGCTATCACAGGTCTTGGTCAGAGTTATAAAGACATTGTGTCCATCTGATCATGCAGAAGCTGCAAACATTATTACATGCATTTCACAGTGGTGTTTGCCATGATGCTGAAGGACTCCCAGTGTGAGCCACAGCAGCATTCCCAGGATCTCAGGACGTCACAGAATCATAGAATCAACTGGGTTGGAAAAGACCTCTGAGATCAAGTCCAATCCTTGACTTGAAAAGGCAGAGAGCCTGGGATGTGTTCAATCAGCTCCAAACCATTACAGATGCTAAAAGGCAAATTCTTACCTCCTCACTCACTCTCCCTGTAGCAGAATACCAAGCCGGCTCCATCAAGCCCCTGACAGAATCACCAAGAGCCATGTGAGACATTTCCTACTGGACAAGGACCAAAACTGCCCCCTGAATAAGTGTCCCTCAGAAACAGAGCAGACATTGAAATGAGTCTGCAGAACCATGACCAAAAGTCAGGATAATACATGACAAGTTATTCAGTAATCTGAAACATCAAACTTCCAAGACCTGCAGTCATTCAGGAAGTCTGGAAAAAGGCAAAATTAGCTCCAATTTCAAAAGCAGCAGAGCAAGTGCAAGCTTGACAGCAAGCATTCTGCAGCTCCTGACCTTTGGAAAATACTGGAAAAGGTAATAAGCAGGGGAAAAAGAAAAAAAATAGTACATGCCTAGACTGCCTCTACCCTACCATTTTACAGCTTCCCAACATACCTCTCCCATGAGGTGGAGGTGGCTGGCAGGGCCAAGAAAGGAGGGCTCCTGAGGCCAGCAGTAATGACCTAAGTGACATGACTAATGAGAGCAGAAATAAGTAAGCCTTGCTTACACGCTCACCTTCATCACTGCTAACACCAGTGGGAAGCATCTGCCAAAAAAAAATCTGGTCTAGACCACAGCAAGGCATGGAGCTGCCTACCAGCTGGGGAGTACGGCAACTGACACTTTCAGTTCCATTTCCCACTCACTCCAGCAGACTATGACACCTTGTTTCATTGGGAGAAATGTATGCAAAGGAACCAGAAATTATATTTTCTTTTCAATGTCAAAATCATAGACAAGAGCAAGTTTCTCCACTTCTAGGCATATAAACTGTGTCCTACATAACACAAATGAGGACATCATGTATTAAACTGAGGGCTTGCTGAATAGGAAACTTTAAGTGTGGGATGCTGCAGGGTTTTGCTTCCTCATCATGTACAACTAATGGGCTGGATCCTGAATATTTCTCGCTTTTTGCACTGTGATTTAATGCTACAGTGACTTCAGTCAGAACTAGTAAGACAGCTTGCACACCAAGAAAATAATTAGCTAGTACTGAAAACAAGTTCTGGGTTTGGATTTTAAGCATAACTGGGGGAAAAAAAAATCACATTGTGTAGGCTAGGTGCTTGAAAAAGTTAGTGTGAGATGTTCTGACACCATTCCTGCAAAAACTGTGATCATCCTGAACTACTTGATGCACAAGTAATTCTCAAAACCTATGTATCTGCAGAGCACACGCACAATCTAGATCAAAGTTCTTCAGGCCATTCAGATAATAAAGCGATTGCTTATGGCATCAAAATTAAATACAGAGTCACTTGTCCCTTTTTCTTTTACAAGTAAACCAATTTCATTATAGGTACTTACACTTTTAATTGCTGTTGAGATACCATTTACATTTAATAACTTCCATTTCACATAAAAGCTCTGGCCATCACTGGAAGAGACAACGGCAGTGATAAAGAGCAGGAGAAGGGAAGAAGGCAGCTTACACATGCAGAAAAGAAGATATCATCATTCTCTCCACACAGCAGAACAGCAAAACAGCAATGAAACTTGAAAAGGAAAAAAGCAAAGGGGAAAAGCAAATAATATGTCAGGTAGGTCACACTACACAGGAAAATGACTAGGTTGAAACTAGATTGCAGACACCTGGAATGCTCTGATACCGAGACTTTTTTCAGACCACATCAACAAATTTATATTTCACCTGCTTAAAAGAGAAATCAGTGCTCTCCCTTTTATCTAGAGGACATAACTTTGTTACTGGATGATACCACTATTGGCATAAACTGGATAAGAACTATGAAATAAAATATTTATTTGCTTTTAAATTCAGGGGCACTATGAACTATTTATATTTAATATTCATTTTACCTAACTGCATGCTTATATCTATATCTGTGCAAAACTTTTGGACCACTGTCACCTCCCCAAAGTTTTCATGGAGTAACGTATGACTCCACAATCAGGTTTTTCCTTGAAAACATTATAAAAATCATATAACTTTGAAGATCAGCTCCAACAGCCCTTAAAGTGATCTGATTGATTTCCTGCTGCTTTCAGGCCAAGCAGCCTTAGAGTCAGGAGACAGAGGAACCACTAATGACAACAGGTCTTGCATCTTGAAACTGTCTCCTCCCACATGTGGTTCCTACAGTGAGATCAGGACACACCATATACTCCTTAAATCCAAAGCATAAGCCTTTGCCTATAGGCTTGGTACAGTTGGTGAAATCCTATGGTACAATACAATTTTTTGTACAGTCACTCCATATTACACATTTTTCTAAACCACTGGTTTATTTGCAGGGTTTAAACATTTGCTTTAAAATGGGAAGATTTAAAATAGACATATATCTAATATACCTATAATATCTAAACCTGTCCTCAGAAGGTCACGACACACCTGAATAGTGCACACATTGCTATCAGCCCTCCAGGGGCTGGCTTAGCCTTCCTCCAAATTTCAAAGTCTATTCCAAAGCAGATTCCCCCGGGCTAAGTTTAATCCTGTAAAAAGTAGTAAAAACATGCTATCCACATTCACAGAGAGTGTCTTAGGACCCCAAATATGAAAAGTCATTCATCACCAATTCGTTAAGGAAAGAGAAACTAGCATTCCCACACCCTGTGACCTTGCTTCCAATATCACTCAGGGAAACAGGGGCACCAATATGCCTTGACCCAACACCACACAGCAACTGCTCAGAGCTGATGGATGTGGATTTCACCACATACCTATGACAACAGTTTACATGGATTAGCTGGTTTGACTCACTTCTCTTTTGAAATACTAATACAGCTTGAAATCACTTAGGAAGCAGTACTGCCTGTGTATTCAGGTTTCCTGGTCAGAAGAGAAAAAGGTTGCTTCATTCAGGTTTTAAGCATGCTTTCTCCTTTGCAAGTTTTCACTCCCTTCTCACTGTCACCCTTTGAAGTGGCCAGTTGGCTAATGCCAGCTATATTTGCCATGCTGTAGGTCCTGGCACAACTGGGCAGGCTGGCAGCACTGCCCAGATCCTGCCCAGATAGATACAGGAAGTCCAGGTTTCCCAGTCACGTGTGTTCCCCAGACAAGTTGAGTACAAGCAATAGGCCTAGTAATTAAATAGCAAGCTCATATTTTGTGTGTTTCATCTGTACACTCCAAACACATTAAAAGAAAAGCAGCGTATTATTATTATTCCTGTTTGCAGTATGGGGAAACTGAGGCAAGGAGAGATGAACCCTACTAGGTTCACATAGTGGGTTGAAACAAAAATTGGGAGGGGACCTGTTAGCACAAGTTTGAACCTAAATAGCAAAGAAAATGAAGTTATTATCTGCATTCCATCGACTGCTGTACCATATGTTTAGACATGGGCACGAGTCCAAGTGAAGAACCCAAAAGACTCCTTCAGCTCTAATGCAACAAACAAAACCCCAAACTCACATCCCCATATTAATCAGTGTAATCCTTTAAGCTTTGCCTGTGCTTCTGCTGACACTACATTATGAGGATCTATGCTGAAAATTTAATGGAGGATAAACCCAGCAGACGAACACTGTCTGTAACACTATGTATACCTGATCCCATCTTCTCAAACCTCTCAACTTCTGAAAGGAGGGGGTTTTTTATGTGACAGGCTTTTTCCATTCCTGGTAAGATGGTATTTTAAAACATACTTCAACAAAGCATTTGCTAAGAGCACCTTGGTTCCTGATTACACCTCCAGCACCTGTCAGGAAGATACTGCACACACTAATTACTCTTTAGCCAAATCAGAGATTCTGAGATTTAATAATTCAGAGTACGAGAATGAGCAAGTCTTTTCTTAATAAATATTGCACAGTTAACCAAATAGAAGAAAAAGGAAATGAAAACCAGATATAAATGGTCTTTATTTCCTTTGAACATTGCTTTGTTCTGCTGCCCCACTTCTTGAAGTATATGAAGTCATATACAGCAAGAAATGGGGAAAATGAATCAAGGGACAAAGGACAGGAGAGGGAAGCCTTCACCTCGATGCCTTGTGCTGACGGGTTGGATAGGCAGAGATTTTTTGTATATTTAAAATTACATTTCCTTGGGTTTCTGCTCTGAAATCTCAAATCAAACAATCCTGGATTGCAAGTTCTGCCCTTGACAACCTGCCAGAGGACCTCCAAGGAGAAGCAGGGAGAAGACAAAGGGATACACCATGATTGCTCCAATAACTCTGCAATCAGACAAGCATGCTCAAGCCAGAGTGAATGCAGCAACACTTCTTCATGTCTCACATGAGACAGGACCTTCTTCTCCTCTATTTTAATGGTTCAGTCATTTAACCCAAGAAATAGCAGTGACAATATTCACAGTACATCTAGAGGCAGACAAAACAGGTACATTGACAAAAGGCTGTGTTTCCAAAAAAACTTACTTTCTTTTTATGCCCCCTGTAAATTCGCAGACACCCTGCAAATAATTTCCAAAGTGGATTTTTTTTTCTTTTATAGAGGTCAGCATAAGAATTTAACCTCACTGACAGGCAATGTCACAGTAGGGATGAGTTTACCAGAGCTGTAAAAAAATATTTCAGTACTGAATTAGGATGCTGTTCACTTCCTAGGACAGACTGAAATGTGGAAGACCCCTTACCTAGAAAGGTGTCCACCTGTCTTAGACCAGGAAGGCAAGACAAGGAGAACACTAAGAGAACAACAAAAACAGGGCAGTCTTGTCAAGGCTGGGCATTCCCAGGGGGTTAGACATGCTAAAGAAAAGGCATCTCCGTACAAGGGTAAGAAGGTATCCAATAGAGATAAACACCTAGGGTATTTGAATACAGTAAAAGTCAGGCCCACCCAACCCAGAAAGAGTTGCAGACACACAAAAGCGAGCCCTTCCTCGCCAGCTTGATGAGGAAAGGTAATGTGGGGAACAATACCTGGCTCAGCAGACAGGAGGAAAACTAGGTAGAGCCTGAAGCAGCTGAAAGAGTTGGGCCAAGGGGCAGCGAGAGCAAGTATCCAGCGCAGGTGATCCAATGGTCACACAGGCTAAAGACCTGGGGGAAATAGGGATGTGGTATATGTACATGTGTGTGTGTGCATGCCTGCGTCAGGTAAGCCAGCAAGAAGGAGGTCTCAGTGATGACAGCAAGAGGTAATTATAGACTGCAAAGGTTTGAGCTCATAAAAACTGAAATAGATTTCCTCGAAAGTTTGTAGCTGAAGATTGTGTGCGTAATCTGGACGCATGGGATGAGCAAGAGGCAGAGACTGGATAACTACTCACTACGCCCAAATGGGATAGGACAAGCAAAAATTGTGAATAGGTTAAGAAGGTGTTTGGGAGGGAGGGTAAGGAGATGGCTCATGCCACCAGTAAGCTACACTGAGTGTCATGAGAAAGGCAACAAAAGGCTAAGTGGGAAGAGATGAACAAGGGAGAGCAAGTGAACAATATGGGAAGGGCAGCCAAGACTATGAAGCAGGTTGGGGTACAGCAGGCAAGGGGTCAGACTAATGAGAAAGAGCCAACAGGAATGTGTGGAACAGCCCAGAAAGGGGCAGTGAACCAAGGAGGTGCCAGCAGGCAATGAGGATCAGGGGATAAGTGGGAAGTTGAAAGCAAAGCACCCAAACACAGATGGTGAAAGGTACTGACCTGACCAAGGGTGTTGAGACATAAGATGTGAAGATACATCAGAGTTCAAGGAGAAAAGTTTCCTCATGCACAGCAGAAAGACTATAGGGAAGACAGAGGAAAAAAAACCCAAGAATTTTATATAGCATTAATACCAGAACAGATGTAGCCCACAGGCACAAGTCAGAAGTTTATATAGGTGTTTTGCCTTCTGCCTCACCCTGAAATACTTCAGAATAAACCTACACATTTTGCAGGGTACATTTGAACTCTGCTCTCCTTCCCATCTCTCTGCAGAGGAAAACTAAAGCCTGCCAAGATCCCTTTTACTTCATGATCTCCTTTCTTATTGCACCACGAAGTTAAACCAGCACAGTGATGAGATTCGGAGAGATACGTGTTTATTTCCGTTCACTGTGTAGGACGCAGTCCAGTCAGAACGACAACAACAATTATTTCCTACAATTATTACCACATTTCACACCCTTTCCTGTGGGTTATGAGAAGCAGCACCCCTTCCTTGACAACAGCTACAGCCAGTTTCCTTCCTCACCAGAGACCTGCTAATGTTCAGTGTCTTTCTGAGTTTGTCGCTCCGTCCCAGCCCCCTCCCACTCCCTAAAGAAACAGGGTTTCATTTTCTACCAAAAATGACTCCGTCCACAATTTCGTCCAAAGAAAGAATTCACTTGGCACTTGTTAAAATAATTTATAAAAACATTTCAAAGATCTCATTTACACCATTATTTTCCCATTCAGAAGTTAAATTTAGTTCTTCTCTGAATTGTCACTAATTTCTGGCAAAAGGCCACATCTGGCCTATCACAGGTAATGCAAGGTTGGCTGTTTTTCTGCAGAGCAAAGGGAACTGTTCTGCATGCCTTCTGCAAGGACAACTTTGGTTTATCTTCCTCATCACTTCAGGATGCTACAACACTTAACCACTCCCTTGATGACATTACCAATTACTTTTAAAAGGGTGGTCATTTTACCCCTACAAGTAAACTTCCATCACTTCAAATGCACTAATTCAGAAGAGATTTCCCAATCTCTTGATGGAATTCTGAACTGGCTTAGTGTCCTCTATCCATAGATCTTTCAGGGATGTATAAACACTGAGCCAGAGAGCATCAGCCATTTTCAAGAGCTCTCCATCGACATCCCTGTCAAATTCACTCCAAGGGAATGCCATAACAACAGAAGGATGTGCAAGGTCTTCAACTTTACTTTCATTTTGTAGATGAAGAAGGTTGAAACAAAAGCACGGTTTGTTTCCCTGAGGCCTTAAGAGTCAGTCACAACTCACAAGGAAAGACATGGTCTGTATGAGACCCTAAAACAAAATACTTCAAAACCAAGCAGACATGCTTTGCAGGTCACATTTAAACTGTATGCATCTTCTCACCTCCTGTAGGGGAAAATACAAAGTTTTGTAGGAGGAAAATGCTTTATCTCAGTTTGACCAAAATACCCTATCCATTGATGGGGGTGATTTGAGGAGAGTTATGCAGAACTTTGCACCAAGTGGCAAAAAACCTCTTCAAATAACAGTGTAAATTCATGTTTTGGAACTAGAAATCTCCTTTTTCAGTATAAAGGTAGTCTGATAGCTAGAAGACACTTATAGGCACCATCTTTGCAAGACACTTCCCATCCACAAGCCCAAACACATCCCGTCTTGGATTCAGATCCAGCTTCCTGACCCACCTCCTCTCTCTCCTTTCCTGGTAACACTGTTTTAATTATTACTGAGATAAAATAGCTAAATGGCCACTAGCAGGCTAATAAGCACAACACACCTACCTGCCTAATTTTGGAAGATTACATCAAGCATTCCTTGTCGAGCTGAAACTGCTCACAGGACTGCACGGAGGGAAGATGGTGGCAAGCTCAGCACTTAATCAAAACGTGTATTTTGCAGAAGAGAAAAAGGAGGAGGAGGAAGATCCTGTATCACCTCTAAACAAGGTCATGGAAGAAGAATATGGTTATTTCTTAGCCTTCTTTACCTGTCAGATGGGTCTAAAACACAGCCCAACTTGACAGAGGCACTTAACCGTCCTGCATTCTTCACCGAGATAATTACACCCATAATAACAACTGAACCTCTGTTCTGCTCTGTGTTACCTTTTGTAACATAAACTCAAGAAACGGCTTAGAGCAAAGTAAGTTAGGCTTTACCAGTCATCCAGTAACACACACATCTCTTCACTTCCACAAGGCAACTAATAAACTGGACAAAAACAACCATTGCAGAGTCACAGAATCAATTAGGTTGGAAAAGACCCCCAAGACCATCAAGTTCAACCTCAGAATTGAGAGAGAGGGCAAAACCAGTAGGTTTACGTAGATCAATGCAAGTAAAGATGCATGTTGCTGGACTGCTGTTCTGTAATAAAAAAAGCTTACCCAAAGCAAAGATAAAGGTCTGATTTTACAAAATTCAACCACTATTTTAGAAGTGGAGAGTGAGTACCCATAATGCCAACAGAGCCCCACAGGGATAAATCCTCCAAAATACTCAGCAAAGCCACCCTACACAATGGTAAGGAATTCCACTAGAATTCCACACCACTGCATCTTACCTCATCTGAGGTTTTTAGTGGGGAAGAAAAGTTTGGAAGGAAAGAAGACTGGGAATCCAAAATGAAGTGGTAATATCCAGGTCCTCAAGAAGCCACTCCTTGCCTAGTCTGTTCAGGTTTTGATCAATAAATACTCTATTTATATAAATACTCTATTTATATAAATATTCGATATCACATTAAACTTACAAATTATTTCTAAGTCTTCTAGACAGAGAATCTTTTCGACATTCTGCTTACACAAAGGTCAAAGCACTGAAATCCCAGCCACATTGGTGTTTCTCTGCCACCAATCCGGCTGGCTGGGCCAGCCAGGTCACACAAAGGACTAACCTCTGATATTAGGATTTGCTTCTGAAAGTTTTAGTTTTCTTAAGCTTGAAGACCTGATTCCCTTGCATGCAGTTACATCACAAATCCAACTTACTATACAATCTTACTTTGCATTTGCAGGTATCAGTGCAATAAATGATCTGTCAAAAAATCTGTTTTATGCACCACCCAGCAAACTGAAGCACAAGAGAGTGGTTATCCCAAAGCATCCCTGCGATTTAAAGCTTTCTCCTAGAATGCAGCATTTCACAAGGTGCATTGCCGCTGTAGGACGTGCTCTGGCTGAGCCACATCAGCAGATACAAGTAAGGAAACAAGGGTGTGATTTTCAGAATAATATTCAATCATGCTGAAGCCACCACAGCAAGGAAAAACTACTGCAAAGTACTAAATATTCCAAAATTTCTTCTTTCTCCTCAGCCTGCCACACCAACAGCTGCAAGCCTTGTTCCTAAAGCTGTCATCAATCTGTCTTGCACACAAGCATAGCAGCTAAGGGTGCAGTCTCTAGCATGCTCGGCTTCTCCTCTCACTGCCCCAACAAATTGCCAACACCCTACACGGGCTGGATCTTACACACCAAGCAGTGGAAGTGAGCCCCTCCTCTGTCTCCACCACTCCTAGCATTTTTGCCAGGTTAAGGACATGCTGTTTGTTTTCTCTAGGGTTGGCAAAGCAAAGCAAAGCAATTCTTAGGGACACCCGATTATAGCTCGTGTCAACACAAAGTAAGTCCTAAGATCACATTGATGAGCTCTTCCTTAGCTCATCGCATCTCATGAAACCAGCCCTTGAGCAGATTTGGGCAGAGAAAGATTTCCAAGTAACTGCTTCTCAAACCACCACATTGAGATGGTAAAAGAAAGGCCTCTCTCAAGTGAGCATCTTGCTTCTTGGGAATACATTACTTATAGAGAGCCCAGCTACAGATGTCTTTGCTATTACCTGTTCCATACAGACGTATACAGCAAGCCAAAATTGGGAAGTCATTCTTATTGGCGGACCCAACCTCAAGAAATAATACCAATAGAAAAAAAGCCCACTATGACCGTTTCATGCTATGTGATTTGCCATGCTGAATTATTCCAGCAGGAAAAATAAAAAACAAAAACCAAAAACTCCCTAAGCAGCAACCAGAAATGAGCAGAAATCTTAAATGAGACCCTGTGTGAGACCCTCTGTTCCACAAAAGTTCAGCAAGTATATTTTTAATTGTCAAATAGTTTCACATCACACAGGTAGTGATAAATTATTTTTTTTCTCTTATTGCAGGTATTAATGAACTGTTATGTTTTTTCTGCTCATGCTATTCAAAAGATGTGACAAAAGAATTCTCCCCACCTTCCTAGATTACACATTATCCCAAATGTTTGTACTTCACAGTCATGCTATGGAAAATACGCACGAGTAACCACACCAAAGCCATTACAGCTACCTCTATGAAGAAACATTTAATCTCCTCTTCTGGTATTTGCACAGATCAAGACCCAAAACCCATTAATGTGCTGCACTTAGTTTGTTCCAAGCTCAGCATCTTTAAATAAAACAGCCCATTTTGAAATGAATACTGTAGCAAATATCTCCTTTTGTAACCAGCCCCTGACACCAAGAACCCCTGGCTTCAAGTAGGTCCTTACAACTCTATAATAAGCTCCTGGGAGGTCCCCAGGTTTTTCTTTCAGCAGTGGGGGCAAATTCCTCAGACTCACTTTTCTAGTCCTTGAAGCAAATTATCAGATGAAGAAAATGATGCGTCTGTAAAAGTAGAAGGAAGATCGTATAATAGGCGGCATACCAGTGCACTGACCCCCTTCAACCCACGATGGGGAACTCAAACCAGCATTTCCAGGCTGGGATCTTCTGCTCAATGCACCCTGTGCTCTGGTTTTCATCAAAAAGGGGCCCCTGTCTCCAGAGCCTACTGCCTACCTCTCAGACAAGTCAAACTCTCACAGCTCTGAGACCACAGGCCAGGTACTTACCCTGGCCCTAGAGACTCGGCAACCACTGGGCTACACAGAACAGAAAAGGGACCATCACACACAATTCCTCCTGTGAACTCTGCTGGGAGCCACCTGTGGCTACCAAAAATAGCTCTGAATTAGACATAGGGGGAGCCAGGCATGGTCTGGCAGCACACAAAGGAGTTCTTGTGTATGCCAAATTTTTCTTCTGTGAATGCGTCTATTTTCAAAGAGAAAAACTTTCAGGCTTTTTGGGGAAAAGGCTGTTCCGCTGGTTTGTTGTTTTTATGAGAAATATTTCATACAAGATACAGAGAATACAAAAATCCTAAAACACTTCTTTTTTATTGTTTTATTATGTTTTCTGAAAATACAGCTCTTTTGTTTGTTTCAGGCCTACCTTCTAATACTTTAATTTTATCCACTCAAATTCCTACATCAGAAAAAAAGCCAGAAAAACATCATTGCTCTGCTCTTCCACAATACAGCTCCTACATGCAAAAATAATTCTCCAAACCTCGAGAATACACATCCTTGCATCTTTTCTAGTTCTCTGGATGGTTTTACATTGGTATTCTACCATCTGTTTTATTTCCTATTTCTTAAATCATCATTTTACAGGAAAAAAACCAAACATACATTAAGTTCAAACCAAACTGGCAAAACACTATAAGTTTCAAAAAATCAAAGAGGAAGTTTAAGTTCCTGCCTTTGTTTCTATTTATTTCTTTTCTATTTACCTTTCTGTTATCAACTTAGTAGGTTCTCAAATATTTTTTATCCTTTAGACAGCAAATATCCAAGTACTTGGCTGCTGCATAAAGAAAGGTGAGCAAACCCTTTGGTTCAGTTGTCAGTCAGAAAAAATGCACAAGAACTGCTCCAATGGAAAAGTTGTGACCTTCAAAGAAAAAAAAACAAAACCAAGTGTAGTTATGAAGGTGATTCACACCCTTGCCTTTAAATATACCTAACAAATATGTTCTTAAAAGGAACAAAGACATTTTAATTGTGTTTGTTGCTCATCTGCATTCTCAGCATTGTCCAGTCATCAGCATGAAGTCCTGGTCATGAGTGCCAGGAGCGTGAGATGCCCAGGCCACCACCACAAACAACAATAGACACCTTGACACCCAGCACAAACATGGAATGGGGAAATAAGAGATTTAAGTGAGTGGCAAGTGGACTGAAAGAAGGAAATACAAACTGCACAAACAATAATCCTTCTAACGTTATGTTATTTCCCCCCTCCCTGTTTATGATGTACAGTAATAAATTTTGCAAACCTTCAAAGAAACACTTTTACTTTCAAGGAGTCAGGTGCTAAGGTGTGAGGTAGCTTGCCTAGACACTGCTAGCTAGTCAGAAACAAAACAAAACAAACAAAACACCAAACAAAACCCCCCAAACAAACAAAAACCCCCAAAACAAACAAAAAAAGTGATCTAATAAAGCCAGTAGACTCCTATCTAATAAAGCAAAAGAAGAGACTCCAAGCTAATAAAGTCAGGCATGCCATTACCAATGTATTAGTCAGACAGGCAGCTCTGGATTCTACATTTAGAAATGTAGAAAATCTCGTATATATTTGCCTGGGCTTGCAAATGCCACTCTATCATATTTCTACTGATGCTTTGGGCAGCATATTTTGTTTGAATTACACCATCAGAAAAGGTATATAATCTGGCTCAGTTGGCAGCAAACTTCGCTTACACGCATAAACTTCTCAACTGTTTAGAAGTAAAACAGAATAACTGGAACACATGAGCAGACAATTGCTTGATTTTATTCCACTGTACCTTCTACAATTCACTGAAAACAGCTGCTTACAACACTACAAAAAAAGCTACAGTTTGTCCAGAAGATAATAGAAAAAATGTATTTACCCTTGCTAGCAACTGCATAACATGAATATTCAAATTTACCTGCAGCCTTCATAGTTATCCTGGAATAACAGTAAAAAGTGTGACCTGCCCTCTTTACTGAGTCCAGGGTGAGTTTGGCTCCAGCACTTACAAAACAGTTTTACCAAACTGTCATCATTCATGTTATCTTCACAACCATGCTGAAAACTGCAAATTGTTTCTGAAAGAGCCCTCTCATTTCTGGAGACTGAGAAAGTATTTCCTGGCTGGACCCTCAGAAGCTGATCTGTTAATAATTCAACAGCAAAATACCTCTTTTTGGGTAAAAAGAAAGGAAATGGATATTAGAAGAAAGAATGAGACAAAGTACAAAGTCTATGTTTCATATATTCTTTTTCTCCTGTATTCCTCTTAGCTTGAGGCATCTCTATTTTTCATTTCACTAGAAACACCATCTAACTCCTACTGCCTCTGGAAAATTTCCACCGATGGAAATAAAAGTTGGATCTTTTATGTAAGATGGGATAGGAAGCTCTATAGTTACCAAGCCTGCCTACTCCAGTAACCCACCAGGTTTTAGGTAACAGCTCATAAAAGCACAAGGGTCATCCATCTACTTGCCTTCCTCTAGCAAGTCCCTTCCCAGATCCACTGTGGTGCAGATACCCAAATCTGCTGACCAGGCACGCTGAACATGACCAATCTTACCCTCCATCAGGAAAAGATTAACAGATCTGCTGAATTAGAAATTGTAGCAGATGGGCCAAGGTGCATACAAACTTTGTATGTTTTCTGTGTTTTTCCTGATATTGCTAAGCAAAAATACATCATTCTTTCTTTCTTTCCTTCTTATCATTTATTCAGAAGATGAATTCTCTGCAAGTCAATGAACCACATATTATATAGCCCAGAAGGTATCCATCAGACTGCAGAGACACTGAAAATAAAGTGTGAATGGTCAGTGTCTCCTCCCCTCTATTCTGAGACCAACTTCAAGGCCTGTAACATCCATTAAGTGCTTTCTGCCAAAGAGCTAAAAGGAAGGAGGTAAGAAGGAAATGTTCTCTAAGAGCAGTTTGAGAGTCCAAACCCAGACTAAAAACATGATTTAAAGAGCTGAGTAGAAAGACTGTGGTTGCACAAGGAGCAGGTCAACAGCAGACAGGGAATTCAGAAAAGAAGTGGGAAAATGAGATTATGAGAGGAAGAAAGAACACTTTGTGTATTTGCTTTCCATAACTTACATTCAGCAAGTCATTACAACCTAATTTCTCAGTATTTAAAATTAAAGAAAGGGCAGGCTTACTGGCCATTTTGAAAGGTCTATCAGGATTACCTAAAGCAGCTATTGCTGGGGGTTTAAAAAAAAATTTAAACCATAGATTAAGTGGTTAGTGGAAAAATAAGTCTTTCCCAAGACAAGCAGCGTGATAAGAAAAGCTCCTATAAAAACCTGCTGGCAACTATGGCTCTGTCAATCACCTTAAGGATCTGTCAAAACACAGAAATACATCTGAGGCAGGCCAACATTTTGGGGGGGAGTTATACTTTTTTTTTTTAAGGAACAAACACATTGCAACCAAAGGCACCAACTGCCTAATCTTGTTCATAGCTGAGCATCCAAAAAGGTATCTCATCTGCCTCAAAAAGCCAGTGTCCAAACAGCGTGGGTGGAAGAAACAGCCAGACGGCGCTGGGTGCTCCCAGGTCTCCCATTACACAGAGCAACTGGAGGTTGGAGGACCAGGGGAACCTGCTATGCAGGAGCCAAAATTCCAAAAGGACCTGTTCAGAGCAAAATACGCAGGAATTGTGGAAATCATCCATGAGATCCACCAGAGCTGCTGTCTTCAACAGGGTGTTACAGGTTAGATGATGGGAACAACCTAGCCTGATGTCATGGCTGTAAGCAGGAGGTCAGACCAGAGACCTCTGGAGGTCCCTTCCTACACAAATTACCTTGTGATCCCATGTATATTTGTTTGCAGACCATAGTGAAGAGAAGATAGGTCCACAGTAATTTATCCTGAACTCTCTTTTCCTCTCTCCTCATTCCAGGTTACGTTCTTTCCTTTGAGATGGCCCACTGTGGGCTCCTGTGCCAAAGCAAAAGGGACAGCAAAGGCTATGAGACCTTCTTAGTTCTGACCCACACAAGCTCAAACCACTGTGCCAGTGCAGATACAGAAGGAAGTTCAGTTCCTGCTAAGAATAGGGAGGGACTATAGTCCTGCAGTCAAACGTGAAAATGGACATATGTCTTCCTCAATGAAGTAAAAGCAGAGAGAAAAAAGGCAAGTTAGGGACAATAATGGTACAGATTGACTCAAGCACTTTCCATATCTACCCTAGTAGATCCCAGTGGATGGTTTCTCAAGCCCATGCTGTTTGACATCATGCCTTGCCTTAACCATCTCATGTTTCTAAGAATCAAAAATATGCCCTTCACAAAACACATAGTCTGACTCCAAAGCAAAACAGCATCATATACATTTCAAGATATGCTTTGAAGGCAGCTTTGAAGGCTCAGCCCCAGCTAGCATTAAATGCAGCCAACAAAATTTCTGGAGCCATCAGGAGAGGGAAGATGTCTCTGAAAAAGGCAGATATTGTAGAAGCAGCTAGAGCAGAGCCAATAGAAGAACAACGATGCTACAAGCAGCAGGGTGGGTAGGCTGAGAAGGGACAAGCTGTTATGGGCACTCTCTCAGGCTGGTGTGATCCTGGCACAAAGCCACTGGTGGAGAAGATGACAAGAGCTTACATGCTGGCACAAGCTTTTAAGCAGAGAGATAGCTTTGAGAAAAGGTCAGTCAGGGATAAAGGTAAAAGCCACTTTCTCAGTTCATAGAAAAAGAAACTCAAAAGGCAGGAAGCAAAAAGCTCTGAGGAATTCACTGCAACAGCTCAGTTTGTAAAGGAGGGTTACAGTATCCCAGCACTGCAGTGTAGTCTAGATAAGCCTGAGCTAACTTTAATCTAGGGATTGAAGATACCTACTGCAGCGGCTCATCACAGGCTGCCTGAGTGGCAAGGGGAGTTAGACACAGCTGAAAAACATAATTATTGCTGGAGGTGAAGAATGCAAACCACACCTGAGCTGGCTAGTTCAAAACTAGCTCAGATACATTTATGTTCAGCTGAAGCACAAGCAGGAAAAATCAAGGAGCCCACTACTGAAAGAAACTTTAGTCATCTTGCAGAAGCACTGAGACCTATGGTTTCAGGAAGGGAAAAGAAAGATACCACTTATCTTTACACCCCTGCTTCCCCAGATATACTTCTGGGCACTGCCACACAGAGAAGAAAATCTACTGACAAACCTGAAAAGGACCATACTGACAAACATGCTTCAGTAGAAGATTAGGAAAGAAAAGCCTGCAAGAAGTCATAGACGGTAATGAAACTTATAGGTAATGTCACACAAGAATCACTATTTTGAAGTTTATTGAAAGAAACACCATATAAACCATTACAGGCTCCAGTTCCCTTCTGTGCAGCCACAGTTAAGTGTTTATGTGGCATACACTAAGCGTGCAAGACCACAGACTGGGACAGTATGACATGTTTTCTCTTGTGCCTCCTGACCCAATGAGCCCCGCTTTCATTTTCTTAGTTAACAACCAGAGCAAATAAAGTAAGGATAGCCATTTGTGAAGTATTACATGTTTATGGCTCTAGATTCAAGCCAAACACATATCTCAGTATCTGTTATTACAAACTCACCATAGTTCTACTAAAGCTTTCAAAAGACTTACGTATGCAACTCATTCATGAAGCAGGCTGAGGGCTGCCACAAGAAGTAATTACTACAGCCCAAGCGGTGAGAAAACAGGTAAAGCAAATCCAGGCAGGCTTTGAGCAAGAATTCTTTGCCTGGTTGCCTATTTACAGATTACCTCTCATTCACAAGCAACCTCACATGAGTCTATAATTATTTAAAGTTTTGCACTGAGAGAGCACATACGGACTTCAGCCCTGGCTCTGCACTACAGTGCCCAGCACATCACTCTGACAGAGCCACCAAGTTCTCTGCCTCAAAAGACTTGTGCTTTCAAACACAAGGAGAAATGTTTGGATCAAGCTTTCCAGCCTGCAGTCCTCGAAGGGTCAGCCATCCCTGCTGCTCCAAAAGTTACCACCACAGGTGTCCTTGAAGCAAAGAGGAGAAAGGGAAAAGTTGCAGAGCAAGCACTGAGGTTTGGAGTAGCTGTCAGAGATGATAAATTCTGAACTATTTGAAGGGAAGGTTTGAAAAGTCTGCAGCACACTGGTAGGGGAGCACAAGCTTCAGCTGTGCAGGTACCTGCACATTCAGGAGTCAAATGTCGGGGTTGGCGAGGTCAGGGCCTTTCAACTTGGGGTCTGCAGGTCCCCAGGTGATCTGTGAACTCTTTTCCAAATGGTCTACAGAAAGATAAAAGTGAAAAGCACCACTTATATTTGCCGTATTTCCACTGGAAACACAGCAATCTGCAAACTAAAGAAAGCTGAGGATCATCACACTAGTCGATTGTTACTCACCAGGACAGGAGGCAGTGTAAATGATTCAAAGCAATGGAAAATCCTCAGGAATTAGAAACAGGTGCACAAGCCACCAAGCAAAAGTGTTCCCAGCATGAAAAGAAGGGAAAAATGGAACTCGCACGTTCCAGTTGTTAAACGTTGTCCTAACTAGTGGGAAAAGTTCTGTCAAAATTATTTCCTTTTTTACCCCAGTCACTCATCACAAAAATCAACACTGAAGTCTGTAGCTCAGTTTTCTTCCATCTCACTAGATGATTGGTGTCTAGTGGCTCCCAAAAGACAGGATATGTTTGGCCTTTCTCTCAACACAAACACTGAAGAGACTGGGAAGACAGCACTGGGATTAATTTAAGTCTGAAACCTGAAGCCCAACAATTATCTGAGCAGAAAAATTGAAAAGACTCATGTGTTGGCACACAGATGAATCTGCTTTCCCCTTTTAAGATCAAAAATGTCACTGAATGAGACTAGTTATTGACAGAGAAAAGCAGAACAATGATAGATATAGTGATTCTGACACTAAAACATTTTACAGCCATACTGTACTTGAAAGGCAGCCAAGAAGCAAGTCCCTACAGACCTTCCAACAGCTATTTGGCATCAGTTTCACCGAGAAGCTCTAGCTGTACACCTCTAGCAAAGACAAACTAACGATCAAAAAATACCTTGGAAACAAAACAAAAGACCTTGAATTAATAAGAAATCTAGAAACTAAAGGCTACAAGCTACTACCATAAATGAAAAATGGCAAGATGATAGCCACTAACTCCTACCCAAGGAAAGAAATCAGAATAATTGTAGCTCAAGTTGCCTACTTTTTGTGACTTCATCTCTATTGACAAAGTATTAATTAATACTTCCTCTTCATACTTTTCCTGAAGGCAACTACAAAACCTGGGTGAAATCTTCTGCTGTTTATTTCTCAGACTACTGTACACATCAGAATAAAAATAAATAATACTACTCCTGATTTTGCAAGCTTAATTCTCAAAGGGCTCCCAGCTTAGACATAGTTGACCCACCCTGGAATTAAACAGGAAGAGATTCCTCTGGCAAATCTCCTAAAAACAGTCAAGCAAATACAAGAACATACAACATGCCTATATTCAAAAATGTGAGTCCTCCCACCAGACTCAGACTTAACTTGCTATAAGCACATGTGGGTATATGTGCCTTGTTGAATAAAGACCACTCAAAGTAATGGAAAACCTCTGCTTATACAGCACTTTAAACATTATATACACCCTCGCACATGTATCTATACAAAGGAACTCAACTGAAAATCAACCTAAGCATCTACCATGGAATGCTTAAGCAAGATTTCTTTGAGAAACACTGCAAAGCTTCACAGTCCTATGAGCCCTATATTCTTCCATCCCCACTTTGCAGACACCTCCCAAGTTGCTGAAAGATGGACATGACAGCATGTAGCTATACCCTCTAAGAAAATGCATTAAGTCCCATTAAAATCTCCACTTTTGATAAAAACAGAGCAGACTTGCTTCCCTACCACGTGAAGCACTACATCCAAGACTATCTGTTCACATCACTAAAAACCCAGCTGGTTGGCTGGCTTCCCTTCTTTTTTAATCTCCCACCCTTTCCAGATGTTCACATTCGTAAAGGAGGATTCTCTACAAAGCTGACATCTGGTGTGAAGATATCTGTTAGAAAAATAAACTTTTTTTCTAGAGCATCTAAGATTGCAGAGAGTTGAAGCTATTCTTTTTCTTCTCCCTGTTTTTACACACTGCTTACCCGTTTGTGATTGTCCTTCTCTGCAGCTTCTCACAAAACTATCCATTTTCTCTCTAGCTGCATAGGATTTTTCAATCAGTAACACCAATAAGACAGTTCTCTTTATCCAATAGGATAATTGAGACAAATGAGAAATGACAGTAGTAAAGTTTAGTATCCTCAAAGCTTTTTCCCTCCTCACTTCAGATACAGTGGGTGAATGTCCCCACTTTAAATTCTCTTTTCTATTATTAAACTAGAAGGAAAATCCCCCTCCCCTTTATTTTTAATAACCCCTTCTGCTAATAATGTCTACTATGTTACAAACTGCTTTAAAATAGACCTTAAAATCCTGGTTTTCAACTGGTTAAACCAGCTTGTGAACATGAGACTAATTAGGACACTCCTACAGTCCAGGCGAGTTGCTGACTTCCCGCAGCCGGACCAGGGCCACTCATGTGACATCAAACACCTGTAAAGATCTGTTCAGGATCATCCAGCTGTCCACAACTTGCTCCTCCTTTGACTTAAATAGGCTTAAATGTGAACACCGAGTATGGGACAGTCCACCAGGACCTCCTTCCTCTACTCTCCTTCCCAGTGCTGTGGATGTTTCACGCTCTTATTTGGGCCTTCAAGATTGCCCACATCAGCCTGGACTGCCCCACTGGACAGGGACCATTTGCAAAGCTTTACCAGGAGGCTCCCACAAGAAGTGGACAGAAATCTTCATACAGGTGCTGACCTACTTCTGGCTTCAGAAGCCAGAGCATCTCAACAGCACCCTCAGATTTAGCAAGGTGTACAGGTTTCCCCGTACAAAGGAGGCCCTTCAGGGGAACCCAGCGAAAACTCTCAGCTTTCTCTTAATGCCAGCTATTGTTATTTCATCTGTCAGTGAAAAGAGAACTTGTTTGGGCACTAACCCTGCAATGTACACAAGCAAGAGAGCAACCATTTAATGCCAGTCTGCTGGAGTGGGAGTCAAGGGCACAGTCCACTTCCACACAGGCTGAAGAGTGGCTGGAAGGCTCAAGGGCAGGCTGAGGACTATTGTCACCCAAAAACCACACCATGAATCCTTTTACTAAAACAACCCCCCTAAAAGAAAAGCATAAAAAAAAAACCCCACCCCTCAAAAAAACTAAACCCCATCCCAAAAGTACAAAAAGCCCCCACCAAACATATAGTTCACTGCACCATCACATGGAGCTTACAGGACTTCAGTTATCCCTCTAGAATTCAAACAATAAATTAACAGGCAATGATAAATCCCATTCATGTCAGTTTGATCTCTTTGTGAAGGGACATAAATAATGAACTGTATGCATTGCTATTGGCACAGTAGCAGGACTCAGTAAGCTCATGGATCCAAGGATATTATTAAGACAAGGTAAGTAGATATGACATATTTATTAGGCAATTAAGTCTTCCTCCCAACGACCTGGAGAAAGGTTGCTGCATCCAGAAACCTCTCTATTTTTTCCATATTCTTTGGATATAATAAGATATCCATGGATATTATGACCAAAGTGGAAAATATAACTACAGTCTGAAAGAGTGAATATTAATGTCTTTCTTCTTCGTCTAAAAGTTTCGCTAGACTTATGAAACTTCTTTTTAAAAAACAAAAAAAGTTCTCATTTTTAAAAAATAAACACTTGTTTTATAGCTCCTCAATAATACCTAAGACTCTGTTACCAAATCTCAAACACGCTGGCAGCACCAAGCTTCTTCTAATGCTAATAATACATCACAAGTTTTACAGCTCCAGTGAAAATACAATCCTTGCAGTTTCACTCCTTCCCAAGAGCCTCTGAACATGCAGCAAGAGCAATTTCAAGGCAGCAGACAAGCAGGAGTTGCTGGAGCTGCAGTTACTGGTGAGGATGGACAGCAAGGCAACTGCCTTGCTACCAATGCAGGGACTAAGACACTTGCTCAGCCACAGTCCAGCGCCACACCTTCCCTTCAGCATTCTTGTGCTCCTCCAAAGGCATGCATGAGGTAGCATATGTACCCCCTGAAGTACTAGTTAGAAAAAATTGCTTTAAAACTAAAGCTTCTGGAAGGTACCCAAACCATGCTCTTCAGATTGAAACACTTTCCACAGTCACAGTATACAGATTTTGTAAACAATCAAGTCTGGAGTTGTTTCCTAGAGTTTAAGTGAAC
Organism: Pipra filicauda; assembly: GCF_003945595.2. Lineage (NCBI taxonomy): Eukaryota > Metazoa > Chordata > Aves > Passeriformes > Pipridae > Pipra > Pipra filicauda. The sequence continues at coordinate 2,127,432 of NW_024104842.1, forward strand.
TGGTTTGCATTTCTAAAAGAGCAATCTTTGATACACCTGCATATCCCTTTGCTAATTATCTGATAGTGGAATTCAAGGTTAAGCTAAAAGGCTGCTGTATTTTACTCCAACTTGTGCTGTTTTGGTGCCCCGTCCTGTCCCCCTGTGGAAGAACATCATCAAAGTCTCGTATTGCATGGATTAGAAGTATATCCAGTTCCAGAAAACACACTACAGAAGTCATTACTCTGTGCATTAATTCAGCGCACAGTATAGTAACTTTCTTTCATAAGAAAACCAAAAATAGGCTTAATAAGTGCTGATGGCAATATTACACCATTGTCTTTCTGTTACGGGAAAAAAAAAGCAACTAGAAGAACCACTGTTCAGATTCCCTGGATAGTTATCAACATTTGAATGTGTCCTCAATTGCTACTGTGGCTCAGAACAGGAGCCTGATTAAAAAAGGAGCTGTGAAGTCCTGCTCAAATGTCAACAGGAAAGCACTTTGTTTGATCAAAATATAAGTGTCTGTACATTCCTTACATTCAGACATTTCTCAGGTGAAATCCCAGGTCAGAAATGGAGAAATCAAGTACAGCAATCTCTGAAGATCTCAGAAGAAAGCATGTTTACATATTAGGTGAAGAGATTTTATTTAAAGAATGTAATATCCTTAAAGACCTTTCCAGATCTGGCCCACCCAGGGAGCACTTTCAATACTGGAAACTGGAGATTGCAATAACATTCCCAGCAGTCAACATCATTAGAAAATAATCAAAACATTTATGCTTTTGTATTTAAAATTAAGAAACAAAGTACAGAGAGAGCTTGAATTTTCAGAACTCTGTTAAATTTCTGTTACTGCAAAAAACTATTAGGAAGTTCCTTCCATCTTCACATTTCACAGCCACAATTTCTGCAGGGGAAACCACCATCTGGTTGCACTTTTTATTTCCTCTGAACACTTCAGTCTCTTCTTGACTACTAAGAAAAAAGAAGTCTGACTATCACATGTTGGCCAAAGCCAAGGAAAGGAGTAATGTTGCTCAGAAGACAGCTTTGGATGCCAAGAGTTTTAGAGAACACAAAATCCACCTGGGTTGCACCTTTTCTGCTACTCTCTCTAAAAGGCAGTCTCAAAAGCAGACAAAAACGTGGTAATGTTTTGGTCTGCCCTGCTGGGGGACAAGCTGTGATTCTCCTGGCCTGCAGAGAGAAGGACAGGCTTACCATCCAAAATAATGGCCTGAGGAAACAGCACTAGAAGAGCTGGGAGAGAGCACCTTTACAAAACAGCTGAAACAAAAACCTGCCACTCAAGCTCAGGGACAGCAGTGCTTTCATACACAGCTGACCTTTCCTAGAGCCTCTCTGTACTAAACGCGCATCGCAAAACCTCTCTCAATGATTTTTGAGTGGTCTTGGGAATCTGAAGATGTCTCAGCTGACTGGAAGCTGATGAATGTTGTCCTGATTTTCAAAGTCAAGAAGGGGGACCCAGGAAACTACAGGCCTGTCAGTCTTACTTCAGTGCCTGTAAAGTCATGAAGAAGATTATTCTGGGAAGTATTGAAAAACACCTGAAAGACAACATAGTCATTGGTCACAGCCAGCATGCCTGCATGAGAATAAAGTCCTGCTTGTCAAACCTTTTTTCTAGGTAACCCACCCAGTTGATCAAGGGAAGCCAGTTGATGTAATCCTTTTGAATTTCAGTAAAGCTTTCAATACTGGCTCTCGCGGGATCCTTCTGGACAAAATGTCCAGCACACAGCTGGATAAACACATCCCATGGTGGGTGAGCAATTGGCTCATGGGTCGAGTACAGAGGGTGATAGTGAATGGGGTAACATCAGACTGGTGACCTGTCACTAGTGGGGTTCCACAGGGCTCCATCTTGGGCCCTGTGCTCTTCAACATCTTCATAAATGACTTGGATGCAGGACTGGAAGGGATACTAAGTTTGCAGATGATACAAAACTGGGAGAAGCTGCTGACTTCCTCAAAGGTAGGGAGGCCCTGCAGAAGAGATCTTGACCAATTAGAAGACTGGGCAATCACCAACCATATGAAGTTCAACAAGGGAAGTGCCAGATTCTGCACCTGGGATGGGGCAACCCTGGATGTATGTACAGACTGGGGAATGAGATGCTGGAAAGCAGTGCCACAGAAAGGGACCTGGGGGTCCTGGTCGATGGCAAGTTGAATGTGAGTCAGCAGTGCCCTGGCAGCCAGAAGGGCCAACCATGTCCAGGGGGGCATCAGGCAAAGCATCGCCAGCCGGTCGAGGGAGGGGATTGTCCCGCTCTGCTCTGCACTGGGGCAGCCTCATCTTGAATATTGTGTGCAGTTTTGAGCACCACAATATAAGAAAGATATTTAAGCTATTAGAGAGTGTCCAAAGGAGAGTAACAAAGATGGTGAAGGGCCTTGAGTGGAAGCCATATCAGGAGCAGCTGAGGTCACTTGGTCTGTTCAGCCTGATGAAAAGAAGACTAAGGGGAGACCTCATCACAGTCTACAACTTCCTCATGAGGGGAAGGAGGGGCAGGCTCTGATCTCTTCTCTGTAGTGACCAGTGACACCCAAGGGAATGGCCTGAAGTTGTGTCAGGGGAGGTTTAAGTTGGATATCAGAAGGACCTTCTTCACCCAGAGGGTGGTTGGGTACTAGAACAGGCTCCCCAGGGAAGTGGTCACAGCAGCAAGCCTGACAGAGTTCAAGAAGCATCAGGACAATGCTCTCAGGCACATGCTGTGACTCTTGTGGATGGTCCTGTGCAGGGCTAACAGCTGGACTCAACAATCCTTGTGTGTCCCTTCCAACTCAGCATATTCTTTGATTCTCCACAATCGGGACTGGAGCACCTCTCCCATGGAGACAGGCTGAGAAGGCTATGGGGAGACCTAGCCCCCTTCAGTACCTAAAGGAGGCCTGCAAGAGAGCTGTAAAGAGACTTTTCACAAGGGCATGTAGTGATAGGACAAGGGGGAACGGCCTTAAACTGAAAGTAGGTTTAGAGTAGGTACTAGGACAGAATTCTTTACTGTGAGGTTGCTGAGACGCTGGAACAAGTTACCAAGAGAAGCTATAGATGCCTCATCCCTGGAAGTGTTTAAGACCAGGCTGGATGGAGCTCGGAGCAACCTGGTCTAGTGGAAGATTCCCTGCCCATGGCATGGGGTTTGGAACGAGATTGTTTAAGGTCCCTTCCAACCCAAGCCAATCTATGAATCAAAACCCATTTCGAGCGAAATTTTAAACTGTCGCAACACACACAGAAGGTCTGAACCAAGTCGACAAAAATCATGACAGTTTGATAAGTAAAATATTAAGTAACTTGCTTCTTATTAGCAAATTACAAAGACAGGACAGAAGGGGAAACACGACTGAGTTTTCATGCCACAAAATGGTGAAGAGGAGTAGGCAAGACAGCCCCTGTACACTTCATCCACTTCAGTCTTTTTAAAATCAAAAACGATTATGTAAAAAAGAAGAGCAGGACAGATGGAAAGGTGATTTAGTGAGTGGTCCAGTGGCACATGATGCTGGCAGCCCAGGAGCCATTTAAGCACTGGGAATAACACCTGACAAGGGCTTCATTCAGTGCACACTCACTGTGCTGCTCCCTGGCAAAGACAAGGGCCCTTTGAGGAGGGGAATGAGGAATATTTAATTAAAGACGAGACCCTCATGCACAAAAAAATAGATGGAGAAAGGGAGAGACCTTTTGCTTTATTAAAGCCCCATGGCCGAGGGCTGCTCTCAGCCACCATGGTGCCCTTTCAGCATTGCTTTTTACACAGAGCATGCACTTAACTTGCGAGGCTGGATGACTTATTTGCCACCAAAAAGATGTTTTCCTATACAATGGTGCCCTTTGTGGAGGGGAAGGAGGTGGGAAGACAGTACTAGTTGGCCATTAATCGTATAAATCCTTCCCTTGAGTTGCACAATGAATAGCATGGATCTGTGTATTTGACTTCGCTTTTTCAAGAGAAGTTGCTTTGAGTGAAAAAATTAAACTTAATAAGCTGTATCTTTTCTTTCTTTGTGTTTTTTCTTTTTAACAATACATTTTAGACAACCAGCACTAGTTTTGCAGGCCATCCACAGTTGTCTTTAAAGAGCAGAAAGCAATTCTGACTCCAAGACTTCACTCTCACAAATACAAGCACAAACCACATACTGAGAAATCAGGCACTTTATATGCAGTCCAATCTCATTTAGCTCTTTTGTGTGTCTCCCAGTCCCCAAAATACATTAAAGGCCCAACCCAACACTTGTGAGCAGCAAAGTTCTTTACACAAATTTGGGAGTAAATTCATAAGCACCTCAGCCTGGCCATAAGCTTAAGTTTACTTTTTTTTCCCCCCCCAGGCTGCAATAACCACCTCACAGATATAAAAAGTGCTTAGTGAATCTTTAACTGGCTCTAAGTTGGAGTGGGAGAGAAGGAGAAAAAAATTGTAGTTTAAACCCACTGAGGTTCCCATGGTAATACCACTAGGCATACAAAAGGTATAGCTGAGTGTGTGGTAAAGTCATCGGAGGTTTTATTACTATGAAACTTAATGCTCCCCTACTGAAAAGAAATTTCCATTATATAAAGGATATAATTGGGAGGAAAAAAAGACAATTCAATTTTTTTGACTGGCTATAAATGAATAACGTTTAATGTCCAACACTCTACACTTCACCATAATCATCCACTAATGACTGAAAAACTTATTGTGAAAATTGCCAAACCTAAACTGGTGGGGTGTTAATTTAATTTTTTTTGGTGGCAAGAGAAAATGTGGCAGGGAGAGAAAAGAAAGGGAGCACTTAGCTCCAGCTCCCAGTGCGGCAAAAAATGTTTCCCCCCCTACGCCTGGCCAAGCAGGAACAATGCACAACAGCCCAGCCCTGACGACTTCACTGAATTATAACTCCTGCTAGTTACTTTAATTATTGCACATACATTTCTTGAAAACTTCATTTGAACATCAGCTTCTAATTGGAGAAATTGCTCTGAGCGTGACCAAAGGGTTATTATAAAGTTTGGTCACTTCTTTTCAAGCAATCTTTACAAAAGGGCATGGCCTTTCTGCGAAGCACATGAAAACCTCTCAAAGACGCCCATTGTCCATGGCACAGGAATCAAGTGCAAGAGGTACAGAAGGAAGTTTCAGCTGGGAACACAAAAGGCAATGAAGACATGAAAACAAGGTGGAACATCCTGCTACACCTTGCACAGAAGAGCTGAAAGGGGGAAAAAAAAAAATCAGCTTCCGGGATGACAAATATTAGTGAGTGCAAATGGAAGGTGTGTCACAGAAAGAAATCTTATTAAAATACTAATGCTCATTAAAGACTTAAGTTGCAAAAGCCTTGCAAGTTACAAGAAAGCTTCCGAAGACAATGAATTTCATCACGGGACCTATAGGTTTGCATAAGGTTTCCATGACCCCCTAAATCAGCATATTAGGCAAGTGATGGTTTGGGGATTTTGTTTATTCAAAGACTGGTTATGTTTCCCAAAGTTTCCCTTCAGCCAACTTAAAAACCTAGATATATTCACCAATTTCTTAATATCCAAATAACTCTGATCACTGCGAAACTCAATGCTGACCAAGGTTTTATGGCGTAACCATTTAGTTTAAGGAAACTACCAGAGGAGTAAGTTTGAAAGTCACACATGAAACACTTCATTCTCTGTATCCTTCAGCCCTAAGTTATCAGTGCTATATGCAAGTTTCTCATGTGTTTCATATTTATGCTGTATTTCATTGTAAGGTCTAATTTTATAATTCAAAAGTCAAATCTTCAGACATCAGAATCTCATGTGGATTTTAATCCATTTACTTTGTGGCTCAGGTACACCTGCATTGAGCATACTAGGACTGTCCAGTCCCTGTTAACTACAGATTACACTTTCATGAATTTTTCATTATCAAGCCAAAGGTGACTTAAATGTGGAGAGACTATTCAGCAATGAGTCTCCTGGTTTACATTTTACAATCCCAGCAGCAGAAAACATGCTGTTCATACTACAGGTGTAGAATTCCCTCTTCCTCACAAATTACTTTTTCCTCCAGTTATTATCTCTGCAGCCATCGCAACACATTACTCATCAGACCAGCCAAGGCTCTGGACCGCAACGAACAAGAAACATCAGCAACAGCAGCAGAGGTTTGAAAGTCAGATTGCAGTCATGATTTCTGGGTCACATTAGCAGCTAACTATACAGGTGAAGGGAAGCATTGTCCAAGGCTCTCTGGTACCTGCGCAAGGAGGTCATGCAGCTTAGAGCAGGAGGCCTTTCTGTCACTTTCCCTGTGCCAGGCAGCAGCAGGAGGCTGGGATGCTCCCCCTACACCACTTTGAGGTAGGCAGCTGGTCCTCCAGCTACCCCGTCCCAGCTGGGCAGGTGAGGCAGAAAACCGCCCCCACCTTTCTGCAAGTGGCCAGCCACCCAAGAGATAAGGCAAGAACCAACCCAACAGCCTAACACAGCATTGTCCGGGGATCCCAATGGCCCTGGGGTGTATAAAAAGACTCCCTGAGTGAGCCCCTCATGCACCCCCCACTGCTATGCCCAGCCATGCTATACCACAGCATGGGGACTACTGGCTGGACCAGAGCAACAGAAAACAGCAGCTTCACCTTCATCAGAAATATTGTGCCACTTTTTCCCCTTGACTCCATCAGTTATTTATTAACAGGAGTAAAATATTACTATTCTGCACCTCCCAACAGGCAGGTTTTCCTCTCTGCCTAAGACACCGATCACTTTTCTTTTTAAAACTGAAAAGCATGGGAACTTTTTTTGTCTGTATGTTATTTGCTGCCTTAATGCAACAAAGTAGACACCGAAGTGTGAGAGCGCTCCCAAATAAGTCACAGCCATTTACACATTAGGCACCTAATTAGTTGAAAATACAATTACACACATGTAAGCAGATGCTCATGCCCACAGGCCAAGCCCATTGCTTAGACAATTCTTTAACCACCTAACTTTACAGTAAGTGCAAGTTGAATCTACTTAGATACAAGACCTGAATTATCAGTTTGGGAGTGAAAAAAAAAATAAAAATCAAACAGTCCTTCCCATCATATTTAATGCAGCACTACACAACAGGCAAGACTCCAGCAGGTCCCTGCTCTTCTTTCATAGCCTTTAATCAAATACTGAGAGACATTTGTTATTTTTTAAAGTCAAATGAAAACCTTTGGCTTCGGTCTTTTGTAAATTTGCAGCAATGATAACCCCCCAGGGAATGCATATTATTTACACACCAGTGAGCTTACTTATTAACATGAACTCTAGCAAAAGTTTTGTTTCAGTATTTTAAAATGGGCCACAAAGACCTGTTTACATTCCTTGTCTGGCTTTAGTAACATCAGAGTTGGAGCACACCTTTCCACAGCGCTCCTGGGCAGCAAGCTGAGGAATGTCATCCAATGGGCAAGGTTCAAGAAGACCCCAAAAATCAAACACTGACCCTTACACTCTGTGAGGTCATGGAGTCAATTCAAAAGCTCTTCATGCTCTATCCAAATGCAAGCAAAAAGCCCCCATGAGCTGGGCTGAGCAGCAAGTACTTACCACTGCCCAGCTTTTCATCCTCCTCTAAATAATGGTGGAGTACACAAAACTTTTCTATCACAAAATAGGATGAACCACCTGTTCTCCAACACTGTTTTGTCATTTGACGTTCAGAAGAAATTTAGCTATAATGAGGGAAAAAAGGTGCATCAGCTCATTTTCAAAAGGGCAGCTTGTCTTAAGGTTCCCTCTCAGCACACAAAAAATGGTAATATTCAAGTAATCTGATGGGAAAACAGACAAGTGACAGACAAGCATGTGACTACTCCACAAGAGACAAGATTGCCAATAAACAGAAGTGATAAGAGTCTGCATTACTTCTTCCAGAAGGACAGAGGCAGCTAAAAACATTCAAAACCAAGATTAAAAACAGGAAACCGGGAAACCCTGAATATTCATGTTCCATTCTTTGCAGGAACCTTACTCAGCTAATTTTTTAAAAAAAAGAAATGCATGGAAGCATCCTGTTGCAAGGGTCTGAAACTCCCAGCGCAGAGAGAGCACCTCTAGCTCTGTGACCCAGTGCCTGCTGAATAGGACACAGATGATATAAGTTGTACGTAAGCAAAAGACAGTTTGTCTCCCCATCACCACTGCAGCAGGCCTTCACACCAATAAAACAAATCCTCACAATTTGCCTCACAATAAGAGAAGCTGCGTTTCAAGCTGTGTAGGTTGCTAGTTACCTAACTCCTAAGGAAAACTTCAGCTCTGTTGCTCTTCACAACTCCCCAATATACAAAGCAAACAGCCACAGCTTTTTTTCTTAGTGGTTTTTTTTTTGGGGGGGGGGGGTCATATCAAAATAAGTGCTGCAAACATTTTTGCTCTCCATGTTAGGATTATTTCTTTCTTTAAGAAAATTCAGGATGAGGTGGGTTTCATCCTAGGCCACACTGCACACTGGTGGGATTCCCTTGGGGAATCACACTGTAACTTGAACCTTCAGCCCACCACGGCACAACAGACTTGCCGTTTACAGTTCCCAAAAGCCACCTGCCTTGCACCACAAAGAGATATACGTTACTCACTTCCTACTACCGCTTCTCGCTATGTAAGACACCTTCACAGCAACACTGTGACCCAAGTTTGATGTAGCAAGCAGATCCGAATATAAAGTGAAATACTGTTTTAGCAAACCTAGAAGTACTAAAACGAGCTTCTAAAGTCCCGAGCCAAGCAGACCCGGGAGCACGCCGCGGGCGGAGGCCGGCCCGCAGGAAGAGACTGGCGGGCATTTCACCCTGCGGGGAGTATATTCCGACACTTCCACTTTGTGTTTTTAACCTCCCCCGCTGAAGGAAATGGGGGGACGCACCTACCGACCATAAAGCCGTGGCCCGCAGCTCTCCTGGAGAACCTCACTCACCCGCAGCGCATCCCTGTAATGCCACTGCTCCCGTCCCGGTTCACCCCTTTCGTGCACACCCACTTTTGGGGGCTAAAACCCGCGGCCGGGAGGGCCCGTCTTTCTGCCCCCCGCTCCCTGAGCCCGCCGGGCACCTGCGGCGGGAGCTCTGGGGCTGCTCGCCCGGCCCGGCCCGGCCCGGCGGCACCTACCCAGGCACTTGATGTGGAAGCCGCTGGGGGGCTTGAGGGAGCGGCGCGCCCAGCCCTGCCGCAGCACCTCCAGGTGCTCCTCCTTGCCCTGCACCAGCAGCACCTGCTCGTCGATCCAGCCCAGGAAAAAGGTCTCGGCCACCGCCGCCGTGGCCCGCCGGTCCCAGAAGTGCTGCATGTTCTCCCGCTTGAAGTCCGCGAAGATCTCGTAGCCGATGCGGTGGCGGCCCAGCTCCGCCGCCGGCCCCGCACCTGCCCCGGCCCCGCCGCCGACCCCCGGACGCCCCCCGGCCGCGGCGTCCAGGACGATAGCCAGGGAGTGCGGGGCGATCTGCAGGCACCGCTCCGCCCTGCGCGGCATGGCCGCTCACCGCCCGCCGCCGGGCACGGGCACGGGCACGGACACGGACACGGACACGGACACGGACACGGACACGGACACGGACATGCCTCCCGCGGCCGCGCTGCCTCCCGCGGCCGGCTGTCCGCGCTCCGCCCCCGCGGGCCCGTCCTGGCCCGCTCCGCCCCCGGCACACCCCCGGCGCGGCGCGGTCCTGCCGCGGGCGAGGCGGGGACGGGATCCCGCGGCCGCCGGTCCCGCAGCAGGCAGCGACCGCAGTCTGCCGGCCGGGAGGCCCGCACGCCTCGCAGCCCACCGCCCCCCGCCGCACGCCTCCCTGTCCCTGCACGGGAGCACCATCCCCAGCGAAACTATCCCGCTGCGTGTCCCGGCCGCGGTGTAGGCTTCCTGGCACCACCACCCCACTCCTCCCCGCCTTTGGGAGACCCTCCCCGTTCCCTTCCCCGAGTGAAACACAGGGGCATCGCTCAGCCACATCCAGATTATCCCAGCAAGTCACATAATTCCTTATGTTTTTGCTTCCTCCAATGGTTACACATATGTAGATAACATACCCAGTGAGCAGCATTGACCCTGCCATGTCCAAACGCCTTTCTCTTCACCCGCTGTAATCCTGTATTGTTTTGTGTCTTAGTGGTTCTGAAATCTGATGGTGATGGAGCAAGTGTAAGGTTCACTTCTAACTTCTGTGGCTTTTTTCCAGCAGTTCAATATTTTGCCTCCTCTGTGCTCTGGGTCACCAGCTGCCTGTAAGGTTCGGGGGAGAGCTCAGGAAAACTGAGCAAGCAGAATTCTAGAGGTCGTTGCTGGGGGACAACTGGGGGGGGGGGGAACAGCCTGGCCTGGGGTATGCATCCAGGTGGTAGGTGGCTGCTGAGCTGGAGGTGCTGGCAACAAGGTGCCGGTTATACTTGTGGGAAGGCAGAGTTAGGAACTTCGATCCTGTCCTCTGTAGGAACCCTCAAACCCACGGCAAAACTGAGTCTCAATTCTGAAAGCAGAGCTTGAGTTCCTGAATGGTCTGTAGCTGCTGGACATCTTGGTGGTGTGTGAACTGTGTGGGTGTCCTCAGCAACACCCTCACCTTGCCCCAGGGAGCAGGCCACCATGGCACTTGGGACATGGGCAGCGAAGCAGGGAATGCACCAGAAAGGTAAAGGACACAAAGAGGAAAACTGCTGTAGAACAGAGGGGGCAGGAGCGGAGGCAGAGGAGAGATGAGTGAGATGAGGGAGCAGGCAGCAACTGCTCTGCCAGACAGTGGTATAAGAGCTGCTACAGCCGTCACACCCCATGCTGTGCACAAACAAGTGTTTTACCTGTGGCTCCTGAGTTCACTCACATCAACATCCCTTGACATATTTGGCCTCCTTAAATCATCACCCATTTGGTTCTAACCTCGTTCAAATCCTGTGCCACTCTCCAGCTGGCTTCATACAATTCCTTCTCTGGGGCACTGTATAAGAGTCAGACTCCTCTGACATCCGAGCTCCCTACTTTTGGGTTTCATTCAGTGCTGTCTAGGCCCCATAACAAGAAAGGTCAAATTTATCAGCATCCCAAAGAGTCTTACAAGGAAAAAAGTCGTATGGAATTTGCTTTTCCAAAAGAGAAATAAGAGGTAAAACAAATTGCCCAGAAATGCTGTGAGCCATTTTGAGCTAGGAACAGAGTGTATTAACACTCGGTTTGCAAGTCTCTAACGCCTTCCCAAGTATCCAGCACAGCAAGACCTCAAGAGCCCCCTTGCCTCAACCAGCAATAGTTTTGATGATGCTGCTGTCAGGATTTCAAAGGAGCTCTTCCACATCACCATTCAGCACTAAGCTTTGCAAGAGGACCCCCAGCATCCTCATTGTCCTCCAAACTCCTTCCCAAAGCAAACCTGAGCCATTTGTTGCCTGTTAAAAGAGCCTAGTCTTAGTGTGTTGAAACTACTGTCATGATCTTGTCATACTCATGTTATTCTTACCTTGTGCCTTCTTCCTCTCTGCATTGTATCAGCCTTTTATCTTGCCCATCATACCTGCATTTCAGTTCTCCTGGGCAGGGCTCACCTTTGTGTTGCCTTTATGTGGAGCACATCACATTGACATCTCAGCTACTGATCAGAGTCACCAGGTAACTTCAGGTAACTTGGATGAGTTTTCGAGTTTTATTCTTATCTGCAAGAAAAAAGGAGCCAAATTAAGCCTTTTGGATTTTAGGTTTTTGCACCAGATACACACCAAACAGTAAGATGTGGGGCCCTACATTTTGCCTACATCCTCCAAATCCCAAGTGCTAGCCAAATCTGTGATTCCTCTGCTGCCTCTGGCAGAGAGGCGTGTTCAGGGTAGCATGCCTGGCAGCCTTTGGTCACGACATCAGTGTTGCTCTCTCCATTAGCTAAGCTCCCTTTCCCCTTCAGTACTAATTTCTGAAGCAATTGGTGTGGTGAAATGCTCCACACAGTCATTTGCCTCCTCCTTGCAGTAACATTTGTGGGCTGTCAACATCTTCCCTACCCTGGCTCACTCTCCTGTAAAGGCTAGTCCTCAACCTGCTAATCTTCTCCTACCCTGCTTTCATCACCTCTTCCCTCACGCTGCTTCAGGCCTCTGTGCCTGCAGGCTGGCCCTCACTCCCTGCCCTATTCAGCACTCTGCCCCTCTCCGCAGCTTGCACACATGCAGCGTCACACACAGGTGTAAAGACAAGGCAATGAAAGACAGTACGCAATGATTTGTCCAAAACTTGTCAGATAAAGCACAGCAATTGTGGCACAAATCAAAATACACCAGGTACTCATACAAGCAGTGCAAGGATTGCCTGAGCATGATCTCGAGGGCCTGGTTAAGAAACTCCCCTTGTTTCCAGGGCCAGGGTATAGGCTGTGGACAGCAAGTATGTACTGAATAAACGGTTCATCATTCATAATTCCCCTTTTTTTTTCCCATTTCCTTACTGATTCAAATATTTTTTGTTCTCAGAATTTTTTGTTTATTTTGATTTATTTATGTTTTGTTTCTTGTTGGTTTTGGGTTGAATAGCATCTCCTTCCTTGCCATTCACTCTCACTTCGAGGGACTTCTTTCAAGCAATCAATATCTATAGCCAGATTAAAACCAATCTGGTATTTTCCAACAGAAATACAAGCGAGAAGACTATCTACAATCTTCATATGGCCAAGTAATGAAAGCGAGTGAAGTGGAACTCCTAAGTGCCTCTGAAGTGTTTGGAAAGGCAGAAGCTTGTGTTGCTAGTGGGGTGAAAACCCTGAAAATTTAGACACATCTCTTTGAAATGCATCAGTGGTGGCAGGAGGTCTCCAGCAAATGGCATTGTTCATTCTGGGTAGGAGCAGAAAGCCAAACAAACCTGACAGAACCGTGTTCTCTGGATGTCTGTATTGATCCATAGCTCAGGTGTGGCACCTCTGTCTGCTGCAAACATTGCCTCATTAAAAACTCCCTGTGAAAAGAGTATTCCCCTAGAATTCATCCAAGGCCACAGAATGGAAAAGAAAGGCTGAGGTGAAATATATATATTTAATGGTGGTTGTGCATCCCTGATTTGTACATAGTAAAGCAAGTTACACAATTTCTCAGCCTATGTAGTACGTCAGCAAGTGATCTGCTTCAAATTCGATATTCAGGCAGTTAAGTCAGCAAGTACATTCCAGGAGAGGTTTTGAAAGACTATTTCATATCAGAAAACTATTTTTTAATCTCTTTAGTTGTTTTATACAAGAAGAAATTATACCTTTCCTCCCACTGTCCATCCGGCGTTGTTACCTGGCAAGAGAGTACTTCCCAGCCGAGTTGCCTCATTCCTGAGAAAAAGCTGCTGTCATTGATATGTGGGTTTTCAGATGGTTGAAGTGTGTGTGACAAGAAACTGCCAGCTACAGGATAGGTTTTTAAGATATTTCTGGCAGGACTTTTTTTTTTAACATACCTGCGTTTATTCCCATGTGGAAGGCTGACTGAAGCTTGAGACTCACACCGGTAGTGCAGTGACGCACAGCTCAGTATGACTGCCATCATCAGACATGGCACTGACTGCAGCCTTAATGAGATCAGAGCTTACAGACCTCAATAATAAATTTTGAGAAGAGTTACCTCCTCCTCCTGCCCCATTCAAGACTTACATGAACCTGGTTAGACTTTCTTGGACACGGAGTCAGTGTAAACTGGGTCTGGCTTTGCTGTTGCAAGTGTGCAGAAGAAGGGCCAGGAGTAGGAATACTGGTGACACACAGGCCTGATGCTGCTCTTCTTGTCATACCGTGAGAAAAACCAGGTGCAATCTCAGAAGAGTGAATGCTCTAAAACAACATAAGTCATGAATAGTGATGCCAACTTGCACTTAAGGAAAGCAAGATAGAAGAGGTGTGCTAGCAGTTGTTCCTTAAAACTCTTCCCAGAAGTGTGGCATCCTTTGTATCTCTACATTTGCCTAGTTTGCATCATATTATGACACTTCTTTGCCACCAAGAATTCCTAAAACACCACCTTGTCTAGCTTTACCCTTTTGTTTTGGTAACCAGTTTTTGTACTAGAGAGAGAATAATACGTCTTACATTTGTAAAGTCCCTTGAGACCTGCTATTAAAAATCAGGAATGGCTGTTTGTCAATCTCTGATTTGGTAGGAGCCAAGTACTTTTGCTCTCAGTCCTGTCCTGCTATCCTCCATCAAGAAGCCCTGCTCACAAGTCCTTGCTCAGACAGAGTTCCCAGTGAAGTCAATGGGAGTTTCCTGCGTGAAGAGTGATGAGCTGGATCCAAACTAAACACCCAACTAATGAGCAGAGTAGGAAACAGCTGACTGCATCATTTTTAAGCTCTGTGCTTTTACCTTACCCAGACTTGCTGGCATCAAGAAGGATCCTGGGGGCAGGATGCAACCTGGAGGAGGAGAGGAGATCCCAGGTTACAGGCAGGCGTGCCCATCTTCCTCTTCAGGAAAATCTTTGGCAACAGTATTTAATCTTTGCAATGAGGTGAGTGCTGCTTGGACAGGTGAGCTGGTAGGTAGACAATTACCTATTGTCTGCTTAACAATAGCCTACCTATACTGGGGAAGTTACACTGACCAGGAGGAAAATCACCTCCCAGCAGACATGGAAAACAAACTCCCACTTTACTCACAGGACATGTATAATACAGGGTACAGCTCTCTCGCGTTCAAACTCAGGTGCCTATGTTTAGACAGGTAAATAACACAGCGCTAAAACACCTGGATTGGAAAGCCCTTTAATTTTATTTATTGATGAAGTTGCAAAGAGGGAAACAAGACTTACAGATGTTTTGAAGCCAAAAAGCTGGTGTACAGCTCATCATAGCACTGCAGTTAAAAGGGACCAGAATATATTCCCTGCATGGAAAATTCTTGACTGTAAAATAATAAAGAGGAAAGAGAAGGGCATGTTTATATCTTGAGCTTCTAAATATATTTTCTAGAGGGTTTTGTATGTGCCTTCCAACCTATAATTGCCTCTTATCTGCTATGATATTGATGGTTGCTTTTGGCCAGATTACAGTCAGACACTGTATTTGACATAGACAGGATTTTATTTCAAAAATAAATTCTGCAGTTGTACTCTACTGAAGCCATAAAGGAAGGACTCAATATTTGCAGGCAACGTGCAATTTTAGTTATGGAAATGGCACACCAGTTTGCCTAAAATATCTGCTTGCCTTGCCACGTTGTCTTGCAAGAACCACTGAAAACACATTGAGGCAGCTCAAGTGCTGACATGCCAAAAGAACTAGGGTTTGTTTTTATGATTCCCCTACCAGTAATAGAAAGAAACTGTGAATGAAATGGCCATTAATTTTCATGGGCACTCTGGAAGAAAGAGCAATAAATTCTGTTTCTCTACCCTTTTTCACATTTCCTTTCACAGCCCATGGCCTGAAGCATGGGGACTCTACTGATTCCTGACCCAGCCTAGTAAAGGTATGTGGCTGATCCCTGGCAGATCTCACACTGCTGAATCTATGAGTCCAAAGTCAGACCAAGGAGATCAAAAGGTCTCCACCAGCCTTGGTATTTTAATCTGAAATTTCTCTGCTTTGAATAGATGTGTTTTCCCCCTATTGGCCCTTCTCATGTAGTGTAAGGCAAGTCCTTTCAGTTCTGGGGGCAGTGCAAAGCTGCACTCAGGAAATAAAAATTGCAGTGAAATACATATACCCCTAAGTACACAAATGTAAATGGCAAACATAGGCAAAGCAAGGTAAAGGAAAATCTTTGTTCATGTAACATGCACAGCCAAAAGCTCCAACTTGTATTGCCTTGATTTTCCTGCAGGGACTCCATTAGACTGGGGGCCAAAATGAGAGAATGATGACCTGTGATCCCACACTTTCATTTAGGAAGTATATTTTGTGCCTAAACAAGAAGGTAAGGCAGGCAGAGCTGACCATTTCTAAATGAACAATTAAATGAACTCTTCCACCTTACAGAAGAAGAATTAAATCAGGGGTTGCTATTAAAATGCCCACTAGTGGAAAAAAAAAATAAGAGGATTCCACACCACAAGGCAATCTACGGGTAGAGTGATCAGCGTACAGGGGGAGAGAACCAGAGATGGGCATGGGCTTGTAAGCAGCCTTGGCTCTGCCTTGACAACAGAGCTGCGGGTGACAAGTAGGCATCAGTCTGAGCTGAACAGCTCTGATGTAGGTTTGAAAAGGGTAGGAATACCACTTCTCTAACTGGAGCTGTAAAAAACTGCATTGGTGGGAACCATACAGTCCATCCCTGCAGGTAGAGGTGAGGCAGTTTCAATGGTGTCCCCTGGCATGGGGGGACCTGGCATGAGGGGACATGGCATGGGTAGTTGGAAGGACAAGTTGATGCACGTTGGCTTCTCTGAGCCCCCCTTGGTGGCAGAGATCTGGGGAGGCTTTCCTAGATCACAGGATGGGGAAGCTCCCTGGTTTGTTGGCTGGCCAGTTTTTGGATGACAGCTCCTCCTTTCTGACTAGGGAAACAGAAAGCAACTGGTGTTGCTGAGTCTGGGTAAAATCCCTTTGAGATGTTGCCTTGCCTTTCAGGCATAGAGATACTTAGCAGAGGGATACAGTATATCAAGATACAATAAGGCTCCACCTGTGCCACAACATTCTTGCTCTTTCTGCCGGAAAGCACAGGCTGGATGGTGGGCTCGCTCTCTGCAACTGGCCGGTGACATCTTTCCACTTTCTGTCCACTGACCATGACTCGATTCAGAAAATGTGAGCTGGGCTTATGTCGCGGGGTATCTATCGTATTGGTTAGGTTTGGTCGATAGAAAAAGCAGACACACACACACACACACACACAGAGAGTTGAAACAAGAGTTGTCTGCCGCGTTAGCGCAGCAGCCTCCTTTATTGAGGCAGTTAACCCACATTTTCCCCACACACTTTCTGTAAACATAATTTTTGCAAAACACCAGAGTACTAACACCTGCAATTGTGAACACAGCCAACATCCCTGTCCTTGCACATTCCATCCTGCTTATCGTCTTTCCAGTCAACTCCTGGCTTCTCAAGATTGCTCTGTTTATGGGGACAGTTAATTACCTTCAGCTCTCACGGGAACGGCCTTATATCATCCAATATATTATGTTCATCAAGCTCTAGGGGCTTAGCAGGCCTGCCACCTCCCCCCACAGGCTTACAGCCTTCCTCTGGGTTCCTCTAAACCAAGAGCATGTCTTTCCAACCCCCAAAGGATTTCTGCACTCAAGCATGGGAAAATGCCCATGGGAAGGGGGACTAACTATGCAGTAAAGGATGTTGGATAACATGCCCACCTTGGGTTTTAATTCACTGTTCCTGCTTGCAGCTTCTCCAGTCACTGACATCCTACTAGCATGCTTTTAACACATCTCCACCTTTTCTTGATCAGGACACCAATTTCTGGTGTTTCTTTGCTTGATACAGATGCTTCTGGAAAAGAACAAAATATCCCTGAGAAAGAAATTACCATCATGGGAATTTTTTTTCTCTTTTTCCTTTTTACAGAAATTCCTTATTAATAACCTCTTTTCACTTCACTTCAGGCCTTAAGTTGCTTGCCCTTGATGACCTAGTTCAGTTTAAGCCATGCTTGGTTTACAAATATGAAAATAGCAGGCACCTTACAGCTGCCTATAACAAACGATTATTACTTTTAGAAACAGACCTGTTACATTGTGGTGGGAAACATCCCCTTTTGCTCTTTTAACTGGTGAGGGGCAGTGGAATAGCCCAGTTAATGCTCACATGCACAGGGAGGGAGGTAATAGTGTCTTCTCCAAGAGGACTGGCTGCGGCTCTTCCAGCACTGGTTTTGTACCCGTTGGGTGTGCCAAGAACTGGTGCACATTCAGATTACGGTGTCTGCCAGCCATCGGCTAAGCTTCTTTGCTCCTCCATCATTTTCATTTCACTCAGGGCAAAGAGACAAATATGAAGGCTGATGTGCTAGAGGCTCACTTTCAGGTCCCCTTTGGCAACAAGGAGTTGGTGAAAGGGGTGGTGGGGTGGATGTGAGAGAATTTATTTCTGGTTTAATAACCCTTCATTATAGCTAAGCCTTTTGCCTAAATGGCAATTTGGCTCCCATCTCCTGAACACTGCTCCCTTGCATTAGACTTTTTATAATAGCTGTAATTACAGTTGCAAGCTCTGCTTTTATTTTATGGGAGCTGAGGTAACCCTGTCCGATGTCACAAATGTTGATCCTCAAATACAGCCACATCTGTGAGGCAGTGTCCCTGAACAGCAGGATCTGATGGATGAGTCACAGCAAAGACCTGCTGGTTTCCTCATTAGCCCTGCCTACTCTCAGGACTGATCTCTCTCACAGGTAATTTTAAGCAGCCATCCTGCTGCTCTCTTGCCTCTTCCTTTTGCCTCAGCTTGTCAGGATTAGACAGTTTAACCAGTGACCCCAGTTGTCATCAATCTCAATATTGAATGCACCAAGATAATACAGGCAATTCTCTGCTCTGTGAAGACAGCATTTATGAAGTATTTGTGAAACCATTTTAGCTAAAGAAGACAGACAGCTCTATTTCATGCCTAATATTGCCTGACAGGTGTGGACACACCCTGGGATAACTCTCTTGTCATCCTGACTAGAAGGTCAAGAGTCTACATTTGACAGAGAGAATTGCCTTTGGCACTCTGACAAAAAAATGAAAACACAGCAGCATCCAGAAAAAAAAAGCAACAAACCCCTTTGTAAACCAGATGTGCCAGATTTAACATTTCCCAGAGCTTAATTCCTTTTAAATTTTGTAGCTCCTCTTTGAAGATTATCCATGGCTAAACCAGAAAGTTTAGCTTTTGTTCTTCTATTAGCCATTATCAGCTTACTGTTTTAAACATCTCAGGCATGGCAGGCATTGGCTCTCTCTCCACTACACTCCTCTTTTCTCCTTTCCTCCCCATCCAGCAAAACCCACCTCCTTCTCCTTCTCCTCTCCTCCCCTCCCCTCCCTTCATTTTCATGCTTTCCCTGGGGATCTCTATGGAATACCACCCTGTGTTTCCCTGCCATGCCCAGAATGTATCGGAATTCCACTGTGGAAGAAGAGAGCAGGGGCTGGCCTCGGTAATGGCAGCAGCACTGCTCTGACCCCTTTGTGGCTTTGGGAGGAGACCCCAGTCCCACCAGGTTAAGAAGGGTGGGCTCCAACAGAAAGTTCACCAAAACCTCAAGAGCTCAGTAGTGGGGCTGTAAGACATATCAGGAAATAGTCTAATCTCTTGGGCAGTGCACATTTCAGCGGCTAAATCTGAGCCCACTCCATTGGCACATGTCAGACCCAGGAGCATCATTTCCTGCTGAGGTAGTAAAAACGACTCATATACAAATTTTGTCTTGATTTTAATGAAAATGAGGTTTTATATTTGTTAACAAAAAGTAGACACATTGTTGCTTCAAATTTGTGCAGAAGAGAGTTACATGTTAATAGCCAAGAATCAGATCATTTCTTTGCAAGGAAGAAGTGGGAATGAGTAATTTTTACCATGGGGTTTATGAGAAGAGCTTTGCCAGTGTATGCAGTAGATTTAGAAAAAAACTACTTGGGCTTTTCCTTCTCTTTTCCATAGCAAATGCTGCAAGTTACTGAACCCAACAGCCATCTTTTGCACTGCTGTTTCCACACTGAAAGGGCACATTCAGAGATGCTGCAGCAATCAGCCATGGTCAGCCCATACTTGTGGTCCCTTTTTGAGGCCAACCTACTTCTGCTCTCAAAGGCTGGATGGTTTCCAGGAGGTTCACACCAATCCAGTCAGTGGAAGGGGGAAAGAGGGAGGAAACCTCAGTGTTTCCTTGCTTTCTTTTTAGTTCATCCTGCCTTGTCATACAAAACACTCGAGGCAGTGTAACTGGAAAGACCTCTGTGGAGAACAGAGCTGGAGGTAACCCTGCTCTGACTGGCTTCTGGCTGTGGAAATCCAGCTTCAGGTGGTGTCACTGGATGGTGCTGTACGGAAGGTTGCAGGAGCAGTCGGGTTTGCTGCTAATCTGAGGCTCAACAGCTTTTGTTTTCAAACTCATGATCTTTCTTTTAGACATGCAGAGCAATGTGCACAGAGTCTGTGGGCATCTGTAGGGCTCGGGCAGCAAGTCCTGTGTCTTGCCCCACATTCCTAGCTGTGGGCAGCCTTGGGGGAAACCTGAAAGCACAGAGGAGTACAGGTGACAGCAGAGCACAAATGGGCACACCCAGCACTCACTGAAAACCAGGGACGGAAGAAGTTTGTTTGACAATGACCTGGCAAAACCACTATTCCACCAATGCTGCTTTAGGTAGTCCTTGCAGTTTGCTCTCCATTCCAATAACTTCCTCTTCTCCAGGGCCAAAGAATAAGAATTGAAGAAAAGAGGTGTCACACAGGCCAGGGTAGAGAGGGAATGCCTGGATCATCCCTCTTCTTGGGGGTCAAAGTTCCAAGAAAGACATCTCCAGGCTCCAAAGTGGGCAGCAGTACTTCACAGCTGGGGGTCCTCACACATCCTTGTCCTCATAGTCCCTTTCCCAGTCCACTTTCCATGGCCTGTCAAGATTTTATTTCACACTGTTTAACCATTACAGCCCCCAGCATTCAGTTTTTCCCATAGTGCTGCATTAGTCTTTCAATAGATCTGGTCCTTTATTCACCATTTAAGAAGATTTGTGAGCATTTTACTGCTCTTGTTTTACAAAACCGTCCCTCTTTGTGCTGAGGTGAGATTATTTGCACTGGATCCCTGTGCAGTTCTGGGAGAGAGGTGTAGATTCCTGCCTGGGAGCACAGCAGATTCAGATGGCAACATGTGTACCAGCCAAGGAGAGCACTGCTTTATACCATGGGCATTCTCCACCCTGTGTCCAGTTCTGGGTTGTACTGTGGCCATGGCTGCGTGTCTTGGCAGTGCAGGTGTATTCCTGATGTGTGTGAAGCATTGCCAAGGACAGGCAGGACAGAGTCTCTTGCCCACAGGCAATCTTGATGGCAAGAGAGATATGTAAGTCCTGCAGAGCTGGTCTTCAGCAGCACCTGGTCACCCCTTCATCAGTCAGCCCTTCTCAGCAGAACTGCAGGCTGTAGCTGTTGCATTCAGACCCTATCATGGCTTAGGTTGAGGAGGAGCTGGGGTTCATCCCTGCAAAGGGTCTGGGAAAGCAAGATTTGTGTAAGTTTTGAGGGCTTTTCTTTCTAGAAGTAGCTATACAAAATCAATCACTGGTGTGCATATACCCTTAGGAGACTTCATAACAGCAACATCCCTGCAATGTTCCCCCTCCTTCCAACAACAATGGAAACTGTGGCTCCAGGACACAGCAAGCACAGGACGTAGCTCACCACGCAGGACCTGTCTGCTGTTCATCACACAACCAGATTGTGCTCTTGGTGCTAGTTGCCTTTCCAAGACAAAGGCAATGAAAGTACACAGTTGATTTTGAGATACCATGTGGTCACTAAAATGTAATTTCATTATTTTTGAATTATCAGTAGAACAGGTGAAGGGCCAGTACAACACCAGAGCAGCCGCAGAGGGTGGGGAGGGCGTGTCTTGGCTCTGCCAGCTGCAGGTCGGCATGACTTCCAGCACCAACCCAGAGAGCAGACCAAGTGCATTGACGTTATTGTGAGAAAGACAGTCTGCAAACAACAAAAGAAAAATTTAACCAAGTATTTACCAAGTGTCATTAATTCATTGCCAAAGTTGTTTCTCTGAGTCTTAGTGAAATCCAAATGGAAAAGCCCATCCTTTTGTAAATCACCATACTTAATAACCTGCGGCCTCGGCCATGGCTACCCTGGGAACATGTGCTTGGAGAGCACCTGGCAGCTTGCTCTGAGCAGGCAGGAACACAGTCTTCCTTCCAGCCTGTGGGTACAGGGTAGGGGAAACTCCAGGAGATCCCAATCCTGGTTTGCAGGAGACAGCCATCAGTTTTACAGCTTAAGAAGGCAGGTTACTTGCAGTAAAGCCATGCAGCAGAGTTCAAACAGCCAGCATTTTTAGATCTCCTCATATGGATAAATTAATAAAACATCAAATTAATTTAGCTAGAAATAGGACAGTAATCACAAGCCAAAGTTTACCACAATGATTTGCATTACAGTAACAAACATGAAGCTTAATCATAGCTGTACATCTCTATTTCCCCACAGAAAATGCTATGCCTTCTTCTCATCATGGGTAGCTCATAAGAGGTTGTGCTTGGAAATAATGCTGGTTTTCCCCTACTAATGAAATCCCAGTTTAATCCCACGTGCTCTGTTCAGCAGTGCACATTTCATTCCATGGGGTAACCCTGGCACAAAGAACATTGTGCCAGATTCCCCCAGGTGCAAATGGGCACAGCTCCTTTCCAGTCAGTGGAGCAACCAACCTGATGTTGCTTACGTGATGTTTGCTGACTGCAAAGAGCACAGTCTCTCAGGGATGTGTA
This sequence comes from Pipra filicauda, assembly GCF_003945595.2. Classification (NCBI taxonomy): domain Eukaryota; kingdom Metazoa; phylum Chordata; class Aves; order Passeriformes; family Pipridae; genus Pipra; species Pipra filicauda. The sequence goes on from NW_024104842.1 coordinate 2,149,846, forward strand.
ACTAACTCAGGAATCAGAAAAACATTTCTGTTAAAATTAGCTGGTGTACTCAGTAGTATCTGGCTGAGGGGGATAAGAGCATTCCTTTCTCACTACATAAAAACTTCTTCACTGAATTCATTAATCATTCTTATCAGCATCCCTTTTGTTCCTGGGCTATAAGACTATTTGAACTAAAAGCTTCTCAAGTCCAAATCCATTCCAAGTAATGAGTATCTTCAAGGTCATAAATTAACGCAAGCAATTGCTACATTCTCCTCTTCAGTGGAGGAGAAGTGACCCCGAGAGAGAGAGAATAACATTTGTCTGACCTCTTTACAACCTCCTAGGCAGGTAAAGATCTTATAAACAGGCAATTTAGTAGCAGATAGAGAAAAATTAGCATTTTCCTTGTTATAAAGAGGGTGGTGGTTGAAAACCAAACTAAAATATCTTTGCTTTTTAGCCTCCTAATGTTGGCCCACAGAGAAACCATTGTACGGAAAACCAACTAGTGAGCATTCTGATATCTTCAAGTGCATTTCTAATTTCCTTTATCTGTGATTATCATGTACATTTTGATATTTACTGCAGCTGTTTGTTCTGTCATTTGTGGACTATTTTGAGAGAGCAATTCATTACTGAGCACATATGCCCAAGTATCAAGCTTCCAGGATATGCTGAGGTGGGATTCCTTGATGTCAGTTATGAAACGGAGGATATATGTATCACTATACATACACGTATATATAGGTACATGTGTGCTTATGCCAGGCTTACAGCTAGCGAGACTGGAGGGATGGGGTACTGGCTGCTGTGAAGCAGTTACACGGTTCTACTTACATTTTAGGGCTGAAACAAGCGTTTGGAATGCCCCTGGCTGAGGGTGCAATGGAGTATCTTCAGAGTGGGACAGAGAACTGAAATATTAGGGGGTTTATCCTCATTTAGATATTCACTGTTGTTTTACTGCAATTTATTTATTTCACTGGTATACATAGGTGTGTGTACAAACACGTATGCACATATAAAAGCTAGATAAAGAGAACCACCTGGATTCAATACATTTCATATAATTACTTATTAAAATAGTTTGGGAGATGAATAATTGAAATACTGGTTCTCAAAAAAAAAAAATGAAAAACCCAAATATTTTTACAAGTTTAAGCTTTTCCATTACCTACTTTAAAATATTAAAAACCCCACAGTAATTGCTAAAGAGTGCAGATAAGACAGAAAAGCGAAACTTTTGTATGCAAAATGGTTTACGTGGAGAAAGCACGTGCATGCTCCAAAGTAAAAACACTGTTAGACTTTGAGAAAGATTAATTGGAATTTCAGCCTCAAGGTCAGCTTTGAATATCCCAATGGAATCAGATACTTCTTATCAACTCCTAAATGCAGGCAAAAAAATGTCAGCTACATGTTTTAATTTACTTTCTAGGGATAAATTTCCAGCTCACAGATCTTCCCATCCCACTGGCAAGTTCAGACAATGGTAACCAGCATGCATACTTAACATAGTTTGCATTAATACAACACATCCTATAAGCATAGCCATACAAACTTTCTTGCCTTTTCACAGTATCATGTTACCCAGCAAGTCATCTAGAGATTTGGCAAGGAAATTTGACATAATTTTCTTGAAAAAAACTAGAATAAAATATTTCCATTCTTTTCAGGTGAGGGAAGTTATACTGTCTTGGATAAATCTTTGGGGTATTTTAAAGTTCTATTTAAATACATAAATACCTGGGTTTACTTATCCAACACTTGCCATCTCTTTGGCAGAAAAATTGCAACACCGAGACATGTAGAGTTTTATTTTTCTAAAATCTCGCTCATTCCTATTAGTACTTGCAACATATATTCCTTACTCACCTCCCCCCAGATTAAAACTGTTTCTATCAAGGTTCACAAAGGCTGCTGTCCCCACATCTAGTCCTGCTGCTCTGCCCAGTCACAGTGCCCACCAGTTTCTGCAGGATGAACAAAGACAAGTCTCAGAGCTGTGTTAGGATTGGAAACTTCTCTGAGTCCTGCACCATACCTCAGTATTTCCACAGCAAGAGGGTGCATATGCACTCTCCTATGTGGGGCAATGCCAAGAAGTATTCTTTCCTAGTCCGAGGCTAAGGGAATTATCTCAGAGCAGGCTTTAATCACGGAAATCCATGGGCACAATCTCATAGGAGGTCCCAACACAATCTGCTGTAGAAACAAAGTAAGGGTTTTCCCAGGAGTGCTTTGTCCTGAACAAACAGAAAGCTAAGGCATGTCTGGTGTCCGAGATGCCAAGGACATTTCAGCCATAGAGTTCTGGGCTCTACGATAGGCAGCAGACCAATTAGTTCCCTGACTAATTGCAGAAGTTAGAGTTCATTCTAGAGGAAACTTGCAGAGCTTTTTGAGAAAAAAATTTATTAAGAAACACAATAACATAAGGAGATCAAACAGACAGTCACAGTGACTCCTGAAAGCCAGTACCCATTTGCAAAGACAAATGAGCAAGCAGGAAGGTCACTGCCCGAGTGTGAATCACAGAATCACAGATTATGCCGAGTTGGAAGGGACCCACAAGGATCATTGAGTCCAGCCCTTAGCCCTGCATGGGACCATCCCCAAGAGTCACACCATGTGCCCAAGAGTATCATCCAAATGCTTCTTGAACTTTCAGGCTTGTGCTCCCACTTCCCTGGGGAACCTGTTCCAGTGCCCAACCACCCTCTGGGGGAAGAACCTCTTTCTCATATCCAACCTGAACCTCTACTGACACAACTTCAGGCCACTTGAAGGGAACCTTCAAGCAATCTTCTTGAAAAGCAGAGAGCTCGCTCCTGTCAAGCCCTCTCTGCCAGGAAGGGGAAAGGCAGTCAGTCCCAGTCTGCATGGATGGCATCCTTGCCGTAGAGAGAGATAGCTGATACCCAAAGGCAGAGCAGAACAGCTGGGATAAGTTTTGACCAGTTTGCATAACTCGGGAGCAGTCTGTATCTATGTTACCTGAAGTCACCTCTGCGTGTTTTTACAAAGCACACAGGTGTAGCCTAGCATGCTAGCCCTTAAATTTAGCAGGATTAAACAGGTCCTAGGTGGCATTTAACACTCCCACTAGGTTTGTTCATCCCTAGGTTTTACTCTAGCAGAAACCTCAAAGCAGATGAAACTTTTTCCTTTTATCTAGTTTATCATACTGCAGTACTCAGAATCATCCCTGCAGAGAGCTCTAAAGAACCTATTCTCCAAAATTATTTTACACATTCCATAATCTTATTTTGTGAACTGTCTTTAAGCACTACAATTAATTGGGATATACACTATTTTTTATCAACAACACAACTCACAGCTACTCATCAACCATGGTCCTTGTGAGGTAATGTGCTGGTTTAAAGGTAAACCAGCAGGGGAAATGAACTCAACCCAAAAGAGAGATTATAAGTCAGAATAACAATTTAATAAAATAATACAATAAGTACGATTATACAGACAAACAATTGGTTTTAACCCACAAAACCCAAATATATAACCCAGCACCCTGGGGCATGAACAGAGTGGTGTTCTTTGGGCCCCCTGAGTCCAAAGGAAAAGGAGAGGGGAAAACCTGTTGGTGAGAGTGCTGTTGCAGTCTGGTCAAGAGTGGTGATTGCAGTCCGGTCGAGAGCGATGGTTGCAGTCTGGTTGAAAAGTGGTGGTTGCAGTCCAGTCGAGAGCGGTGATCTGCAGTCTGGTTGAGAGCAGTGATCTGCAGTCTTCCTCTGGATCCCATGAGTGGTTAAGAAGGTCCCAAGACTCCAAGATTATATATCCTCCAGTTCAGGCAGGAATGCTCAGTACCTCCCTAAGGGCAGGGGGGTTCCTTAATGGGCATGAGGACAAGAGCAACTCCTATCTCGCAGGTCTCTTAACACCCAGTTTATAGCCTGAGGAGTCAGGCTCTATGTGCAGATAGTGTAAATGGTTCATTGATAACAGTTTCTGGGAAATGGCATGGAAGGCTATAGAATACACAGTTTTGGGTTACACCCATCCAGTGATGAACTGGGTGTCAGCTGTCCTAACTAGGACAGGTAAGAAGTGTTACAATCAGGAACTATTTTACAACCCAGTGTGGTGAGGCAATGGGACAAACCTACAAGGTGAGTAGGAGCTGCCTCAGTAGCCTATCAAGCCGAGTGTCTGTCAGGGCACACCTGATATGCTGAGATGCAAAACACACTGCATAGTCATTGTGAATCTGAGAAAGCTGAACACACTCAGTCACAAGTCCTGCACAGTTCTCCATCCTCCACTTCGGTTAACCCTGCAACAAGCCTCATCCTTGGAATAAAGCAGAGATTGCTACTCAGCCCTACTTCCCTACTGGGAAGGTAGTTTGGGGTAAGATACCCAAGTTCACCATTGCTCCTCTGAGCCTAAAGTTCTTCACTGAAATGACATGAAGGAGCAGGAGCTCACTGTTTTTAGAAAATGAAGCAGCAGAGGAGGTTTAAGAAATAAGGTGCTTTTGAGATTTTTTTTACTTCTTCATATGTAAGTAACATACAGTAACCTCAAACCTGAAGGAGGGTCCTAACTGAAGTGTTCTTACTCAGGAACTACCAATCCCCCAGGTGAAGGAAGAGAAAAAAACTAGTTCATTAGGACATGATAAAAGGAAGCTGGTAGAACCTCCAAAGCCCCTGTATAAATCAACAATCGGAGAATACTTCATGCAAGACCCTAAAAATGAATTTGAAATGAAAATCTTTTAATCCTTCACTTTTCCTTAACTTCTTATAAATAGAGTTCAGTGGTTGGAAGCAATGAAGAAGGAATAGAGTACTTTCTTTGCTCCAGATTTCGCTGTAGCCAGGTCAGAGATGAGGGGAAATGTCCCATCTCAGTGCACGAGAGGGGAAGCACATGTTCTTCCCCTCTCATGGGCCAAGTAGCACAAAAGGGGACAAAACGGTAGTGCTGGGGCTAAATCTCCAGCTCAGCAGCAGTCTGGACATGTTGATCTCAATCTTTTTTCCCTGAGAGCTATTTTTAAATTATTTTTTAAGTAGCTTCTCTTTCTTTGATACTTAATTAGTTCCAATTAAAATAGAGTACATTTAAGTAATATACATTGAAGTTTGATGAGCAACATTCAAAATACAGTAAATAATAAAAAAAATTGCACTTACACTGAAATATATGTGCCCTTTTTATTTCCTTAAGACTTCCAAAGGGATTTGGGTTATGAATCACAAACATTCCCCTCAGCATTAGAGTTTATGAGTCAGAAAGATAGTCATCATTAATCACTTCTCTAGCATTTTTAACAAGGTGGTTCCTGCTTGTTGAATGTTTTCATTCACATCAGTCATTTACATAGCATAAAAGGTATGCCTAGCACTTTAGAGACAACTAAGACAAAAATTTTACTTTGTATTGTTTATGGCTATAGTAAGATCACACAAAATAAGAAAAGATTCCCTTTGTGAATGAAAAAAAATAGGAATCGTAACAATGGCAAAGTATTTTTTTTCATGCTGTGAGATATATTTGCATTTCTGTATTTCCATTTTTATATAGTTCCTACCTTTACTACTCACCATTTTAAGCAGGAAGCTATTTACACACTTCATTTAAGACTTCAATATTATTGTAACCATGAAAGTGTTTTATGCTATCTCCCCTCTGAAAGGAATACAAATCACTGTTTCAGTGTTAGACACTTTTGGGGTTGAGGGAAAGCACCCCAGTTCTCCACCAAACACTTAAAAGACATGCTGATGCAAGTAGTTTAAGAAGCAGTAACGGAGGTGCCAGAGATGCTGTAACCTGACTGGCTACTTAAAAAAAAAAAAAATCTGGAAATGAAATATATTTTCCACTCTTAAAAAAAAGAGAGATAAGACACCTATTCCATGACTGCCACTTAGTTCAGTATATTTAAGCAAAGAATAAGGAAGGTTTCATTTCTTTTTCCTAGCACAGTTTATCAGTCACCTTCTTATCCTCCTCTACACAATGAAAAAAACCCTCATAATATAACTACATCTGTACTCCATGAAAAAAACTGTATATGCTCACATGTTTTTTCAGGACTTCACTCATGCTTTCCTCTGAGTATCACAGCTGTGATTTTGGACTTCAGTGCCACAGATGAATGAATCAGCCCACAAGAGAGACTAGAGTTATGAAACCACTGTGAAAACAATGCAATTAAGGACACGGTTTCAGCAGTACTCTGTCACAAGCTGTTTATTAGAACTTCACTTTGACAATAAATAAGGCATTTCCCAAGCAATCAAAATGTAATTATTTAGAAAGTTAAACAATGCAAGTTTTCACAATGCAATTTTTAATATATACATAATTTACTGTATTTTAAACACCAGTTCATCTGGAGCTGTACAACAGTAGGATGTCTATTTTTTAAATTCACACAGCAGAAGACTACCAAGACATGTCTTTCATCTGGAAGCTGTGTGTGTAAAAATAATCGCAAACCATATCAGCTTCAGGTTGGATAGTCCAACTGTTAAGAACAAATCCCTCTGTTCATTAGACCAGCTGCTGAATTCCAATTTGAATGTATGGCTTACCCAGGAGAAACTGTGGCTTTTTAAAGTTACAGTTTTAAAGGATAAATAGGCTGCTCAATTCCAACAGTATGATGCAACCAGTTGTAGTTTACGGTGCTACTGCACAACCTATTCTGCTCTCTAGACTAGTGGCACAGGGCAAACTTCTGTAAAGAATGATCATTTTCATTGTTGTATGTCTCTAATAGTAAGTACAAACTTTGCACTTAAACTATGTACTGTTAACTATGAAAACATCTTTCAGTTTTGGTCACATGAATTAGCATTTCTTCACTTAAATACTCAAGACATTTAATATGCCTAAATAATGCTTTTCAGAGTTTGACATTCAAAATTAACTTCAAAAGAATGTTCCTGTTAAATATATAAAGCACCAAGATTTCCCCATATGTTTATTCCTTAAAGAAAGTCTGTGAAATATTAGCTTTTTTTTTTTACACATTAGTTCTGTTAAGCGTTGTAACTTTATAATAAAATTTAATTCTTATGGTTTGATCACAGCCATATTTCCAAAGTAAGTTTTACATATTCTGTGCAACATCCCATTTTCTTTAAGTGCAGAGGTACAGGTCTCAAAGTTATGCAGCTGCAATCGAGTTATCATCTGCTTGACGACCCTGAGGCTTTAAGAAAATAAAGGCAGAGAATTAAAAAAAAACCAAACCACCCAAACAACTCCCCCCCAAAAAAACCAAATACCAAACAGAAAAGGCTAAGGCTACTAGGAAACTAACTTTGCAATACACTGTGTTATCAATGTAGCTCTGGTACACAAGTGTAGCATTAAGCTTATCCTGAGTTCTAAACGTTTCCAATAGCAGCAGAAACACAGAGGACATCCAGCTGAAATTTCAGTTTGGCCCAGTGAGTACTTGGTAGAGGCTTCAGCTCTTTAACTGCCCTGTTAAATGCCTTCTCCATACACAGCTTAGCACAAGGCCCAGCTGATCAGAGTTTTGATCTTTATTGCAGGACAGAAAGCTGAAAATTATCAGTGCATAAAACAGGAATGAGACTGACAGTTTCTTGGAGAAATTTTAAGCAACATCACTAGAGATGAGAGAGAGTAAGGAGGAAGTTTTAAAGAAAAGGCATCCGTCAATAAGCTTTTCTGAGGTCTTGACAATTCCAAAGCAAAATCAAAGAATTCTGAAGCCTGAAAGAGTCCACAGGAGTGTTCTGAACACCATGCTTTTGAGGGTAAATGCCTTTTCAATTTACTTAGGGGGACACCTTGACAATCAATTTTTACATGTAAAAAGTAAGTTCTGCCTATCTGTTTTTGTTAAAACAAAATTGAAAGAATGGCAGGCCTGTTTCCTAGAAACATGATTAAAGATGTCTGGACAAGTCTATCTCAAATCATACAAACAAACTCTTCAGGTTCCTTCGTTGTTAAGAGCCTGAATAAAAAGTGAAGAAAATATTCTGGAGACAGCAGCAGTGGAATGAGGAAGCATTGTTTTAGGCAATTGAATTTAAGTGATTCTTAAAAAGTCAAAAGACCACCGTGATCTGTTTTTCATGGCATGAGTGAACTGTCTTCAGAGTTATATCACTTATGAAAAAAATCTACACTGAGTGATTCACTGACAAAATGTGTTTTTAAAAGTTATTTAGGGAGGTGTGGGATGCTGCAGTGTCTCTGAACCTAGTCATATGGGTTGCTCAAACACTTCTTTTTTCAGAAGTGCTACAAATTTTGGTATTGAAAATATTTCATTATATCTAGCTCACTCCACTATGCTCAACATAGAGGAAACTTTAAAACTCATTTAACAGAGTAAGACATGAAACAAAACAACAGGGAAAGGACAAGCACGTTCAGCTTGTTCACCTAACGATAACCAAATATGCATTGCACTGAAACAGATTTCCTGAAGATTTTGGTTGACAACACCAAGGCACAACACGAGATTTTTCAAAGCAAGTAACTCTGTTACAAGGTGGCTGTTTTAGTCTGCTTGGAAACACTCAGCTTGAACAGAGCTGGAATGGTTGTCCCCCAAAACCTGAGGAGCCCCAAGGAGAGCCTTTAAACACAGGTCACTTCCCACAGCCTTACCTTTACAAAAATGTGTGTCGGGATGAATCGTCTGAGCAACTGATTGGTGAAGTTCGGGAATCGCATCAAGTTAACGTGAATAGAAGGTAACTGCTGATATCCAGCCATCAGAGGATAGAAGTTATATAACATTTCCTGCTCCGTACCAGGAAGGATTCTTAATCGAATCTTAAAAAAAAAAAAGAAAGCCACAAATATAGGTGTCCTGTGTCTAAAAGCAGTCCTCTGGTTACTTTCTACTTATACAATGGTTACTTTCTGAAGCTGGAGAGAATGTAAATAATTGCCTATTCTAATTTAAACTATTGCTTCTACACTGAAACACCATGTTACCTATAAACAACATGACAAACAGCTCCTAGTCAGACTTCCATTTAGCCCTTTTTCAAAGGGAATCTGCATCTCCATATTCTTCCAGACAGAATTTACCATACTTTAAACACCTAAAAACCAATGAGTTTGTCCTCTCTGCACATCAGCAGAAGTCTAATCAATGTATTCTTCACTACCAGAGAAGCCAGCAAGACCAGTAGATGTGACAGTTTTGTACCTGTTTAAGGCCAGAGAACATGAAGGCATCACTGGGTTCCACGGACACCTCCACATCCTGGACTAAGTTGGTCTTATTTCGCAGGTGATACCTGACAGGCAAGGATTCTCGGACTCGACCGAATGATGGCAGATCTTCAGAAAAAAAGTAAGAAATCTCAAATACAAAGTGCATTTCAAGTTCCATTAAAAAAAGAAAAAAAAAGTCTATTGCAAAAAAGCAGTGAAAAGTTTGAAGAAAAAAGATACAACAACTAGGCATCTAAAGCACTTCTGACAAGTTTTTTTAGAAACAGATTAAAGAAAAGAACACAACTTCACTACAATTTTCCAGTAACACTTCTTCAACATCTAGTTACAAACCTCTTAACTGCTAACACTGCCTAAGAATAATAACTAGGAAGTCACTTTGGCTGCTGCTGGGTATTTTCAGCTTACCAAATCTAATCAGATACTGTCAAGAAGCTCCTTTAAAATATAGGATAGGATGGTGGAAGAATCTCAGTAAAAATGAAGCCTAACCAAGGAAAGCATCAGAATTACGTGTGTTCAGTGAGCATTTCAGTACCCCTCTGTTCTTGTGCAGGTGAAATGCTAGAAGAGAAACAGTTCACCTGCCTACAAGCATCTTCAACTCTCTGGGCTATTTCTTTCCTGGGATGCAGCCAGGGTGGGTGTGGATGGAACAACTGTCACCATGGGCATCTAGAGAAACCTACTGGGAAGGCAGCATCAGCACAGGTAAGTCCAGCCTCTGTGCTGCCGTGTAATAAAGGTCAATCCATTGACAGCTTTTAGGAGAAAATATTCATGTAACTAGCTTCCTGCTCTTCCCTTCGAGGGGGAAAAGCAGGGCAAGGCTTGAGGCAGTCTAAGTGATGATATGGTTTATTTCACTAGCCCCATAATATCCAGCATCAGTTTTCTGTCTTTTGCTACAGTCAATGCAAGCTCTGGGTTCTGTAAAAAATTTTGGCAGTCCTAAAAATTCTAACTGGGACATATATGTTGCCAAATTAATATTACCTGCATTAACATGGAGGGGAATGCTCTCTACAATCACGTGTGGTAGAGTGATGACTGTGCTAACAACAGGTACACTTTCCACAGGTGAACTTCTGCAGGAAAAAGTCAAATGCAGACCATGTTGAATATTATACAACATAAAGTATCAAGCAAGTACACCAAAAGAACATCATTATATGTGACTAAATTAATATTTCAGTAGCTTCAAATAAACTAGTAGTTTCAGTGGTGGAAAGAAAAAACAGAAATACACAAGTATTTCATGACTGGAGAAGACAGGGAGTAGAAGGTGACAAAATAGCTTTGTAATTGGTCTAAGATCTTCCATGAAGCTTTCTTCTTTCTAATGCTAAAACCATAATCCTATATTTATCTCTTAAATGAAATATGGATTTATCAAAAGTCTAACTAACTAAGCAGTAATTAGTAAGGTCCAAAGTCTTGCTACAGAAAGATCCAAAACTTTTTTTTGCTTTTTTTGCACTTCCACCCCCCTCCAAAGAAAAACCAAACCAACAACTCACTATCATCCCTAAGAACAAATCAGCTTACTTCGTCTCCCCATCAGGGCCAAGAGATGCTTACCTCTTCCAGGAAATTATATAACACCCAGTTGCCACTCCAGTAGCATTAGTAACTGGAGGACAGCGAAGGCAGAAGCACTCACTGGCACTCTCACCTGTCTGTAAAACAACTATCAGCAAGATTTTGTTTAAAATCAAAGCATAAAATTTATGCAGAAGCCACCAAGTCTAAAAATCCAATATGACACAAGCATTCAGCCAGAAAGGCCTTTGAAGTGCTCTGCAAACTATACCTACATAATGTATAAATTCAATAGATTGCAAAGTATTTCAACACATGAAAGAGTGACATAAGCAAGCATATGACAGTTTACTTTCTGATCAGCATTATGAGGTCTTTTATGTACACGCAGAATGAGTCATTTGAAATTTAGAGTTCATAAACACGCATAAAAAGCAAAATAATGACAGTTCAAATTCTACACTTCTCCTACAGCAAATTCCAAGACATCAGCGTAAGAGGTCTCTGATGCTTGAAAATAATATGAACATGGATACCTCCCCTCTCCCACCCAAATGGACGAGTGGTGGGGAAGAGAAGGAACACAAGAAAAATCTACTGGCTTTGAGTTTTCACTCTTTTTCTTCTTTTCTTTTCTGACCAAATGAACTAAGAAAAAGTACCTTTTCATTTAGAGAGTGATTTTTAAAAAGTACTAACAAAATAGGTTTTAGTCTTTCAAAATTAATCATTAATCTTTAAAAAAAAAAAAAAAATCAACCAAAAGATGGACACCTATGGTTGGTACCTGTAGGGCTCATATGTCCTGGCACTTTGCTCTTTAGGAGTAATCAATTGAGTCACGAAGCACAAGGTGCCAGAGCTGAAGATGAAATATTATAGTTTGAAGAGTAAAGGACATGGGAAGTAATTGCTTTTTGCCAGGCAACCTTTGAATCTACAGAGGAACTAACTAGAGTATTGCAAGTCCTTGATTGCATGGGTGGACAGTTGCCCCACAATCAGGCAGCCACCAAAACTGCCTCATTTGATTCAAAGTTTTTGATAGAATACATATTTTCACATCTCCAACCCCGCAAATGCAAAGAATGTTTTGTTCTAAGATTTTGGATTGGCTCTATTGTTAAGTACTCCATTTATTTAACTGTAACATACTGCAGTTTTAATGGGTAAGAGCTGCAAGAAAATTTTTTTCAAATTTAAGTAATAAGTTGGTAAATTGTGGCAATATTAGAAAAAAAAAAAGACACTTACTACTAATTGGTTTTTTATAATCTACCCTTTCTAGCTTCATATTTTTCAGTTTTGTGGCTGCAATCATGAGCATTGATCACTGGTCTTTGGATGTTGCCTCTATCACATGGTAAAGTGTTCGCATTCCATAAAGTATGCATAGCCCATAAAAACTGGAAACATTGAGTACCTTTTCATATGGATATCTAAGTGGCATTTCAGAAGTACTTTCAGGTGCTTTTCCTTACAACTGTTATATTTAGAATTTTGTTTACCATCCATTATTCAAGTCTACTTACTTGATCTAGTGAAACAGAACTACGTTTTGAAGCATACTGCTGTCCAAGTTGCATTCTGGCAAGCAACTAGAGTATTAAGAAGCTTTCTTCTATTCAGGGTTTGATAAACAAACATTTAAAATGTCCCCTTCTATTACTCTCAAGTTATGCAAAAAGTATCCTCCTGATAGAGAGCATACTCTAAGAAAACTTACCATTCTCCACATAAGATTCCAGTTGATCTACTGGGGTCATGGAAGCTGACAGCTGTAGCTGGCTAGTTACAATAGTGAGAGGCCAAGGAGAGGCACTCAGGATGTCTGTCATCAGTAAAAATGGTATATCTGCAAATACTCTGTCCAAGTGCTCCAACTGTCAAAGACAGACACAAGTTCTGACTATTTCTGACCAAACAGGGTGCAACTCTCCAAAGTGGTGTGATTCCAAAATATCAGCAACTTTTCAAACACATACCTTCGTGGAAACAAATTTGACAGCAACATCAAAGGGAAACACTGTGTCTATGGTTACAGTTTCATCCTGTATAGGTAACAAAGAGGTAGAAAGAAGAGTTTCAGACCTGGCTGTTGATGACAAAGATTACTAATGTAAAATTATTTTTAATTATCATTTTAACCAAGTCCTCCCCAGGGAAAAATATATCTTTAAACATATTTAAGAATAAATATAGAAAACTTCTGCTTATAGTTACAAAATGGCTCACCCTAGAAAGGGCTACCATTATGCTGATTTATCTGCTGATTATACCAAATGCTGATTTAGCTTTTTTTTTTTCCTATCTACAAGAAAGGTTTCTAAGACACTTGAAATTACAGCTTTTAAAATATTTCTTGCATTCCATGAATGTATCTCCAGCAATTGGTGCATCTTTAAAACCTACCCGGTGACACTTGCACAGGATTTCTTTCCCCTCAACAACAGTGTTGATTAAGTAAGAAATGTAAAACAGAAACATTCTTGCACCAACTGTTCCACAACGAATGTAGATTGGTTTTTCCAGCTGCAAAATAAAGGAGACTGTGTGAGTTAAGCTATACCTAAATTACATTATTAGACATAGAACTGTCCAAAATGTATTAATCATCTTACTTGGTCCAAGAGGGCAATAGTAGAATGGGTATTTTTTTGACCATAAGAAATCTCCTTTGATCTTAATCATGCAGTGAGTTTTAATCAGAGTAGCACAGCTCCAGCTGCTTTGCTACTGATGCTCATCTGTTACTTAACAGTACAAGGAAAGACCCATAACTGTAATATGTGATATACCTGATTGCTAATTTACTGATCACAGCTTCAGTTTGGTGCAAAACCTGCATATTTGATCCTCTACCACAATGAATCACACTTGCTGACTATTATCTACTGTCCATTAGGCAGTGCATTTAATTAACAGTTGAGATTAGCCTCCTTATTTCTTATCTCCCTGCCGTATCATCAACCCCAGAACATACCTTATTCCTAAACTTAGTCCAAAAGAGAATCTAGTTAAAGAAATACTAAACTACATGTAAATAGTAGGTTAAATATGCTATAAGTATTTAATTTATTGGTTCATATATCTGAAAGTAAACATTTGGCCTTCTATGAGAGTTTATTAGTTGGTCCCTATTTTCTCAAGTGTGATACAGAAGTAAGGTTTTAAGCCTTCACCTTCTCCCCTGGTTGCAAGTCTCCTACAGGAATGTCAGGAAGCAGTGCAGGAAAAGAGTCATCACAGGCATCTGTTCCATGAAGAGTTACCTGAGTTTTCTGAGTCAGGTTGGCATCTTGCCCTAGGATTAAAAACTGTCTTCATATCCACACAGGCATACATCACTAAAGCATGAAAACAATAACTAAAAGTAATACGATATTAATCTCAAAAAAGCAATGCATAAGGAATTAACATTGTTGATTTTGTTGAGGGAATCTTTCAAAAGTACCAGTAGAGGGTAGATTTGAACACCATCTTAAGTTTTTAAGTTGAAGGGTTCACATCCCTGCAAGTTTGTTTCAGCTATTTAGGCCAGGGAAAAAGTATCTCAAAAATCAGAAATCACATCTAGATGTTCCCTACCATAATATGTAACACAACACGATTACGTGATCCAAGTTTTCTTGATACTCTATAATGAAGTAAAAACAAAAGTTTCACTGTCCTGTGATTTTTTTGTTTTCAAGAGCATGGTTTAATGATTTCACATATTTTAAATCTGTTCTTCCAAATTGGTATTGAAAATACATAACAACAAACGTATAGATGTTAAGTGACACCATTCTCTGGTCAGAGCTTAACTAGAATAATGGCATTACTGCAATTATGTGGGATAATTTTCAAAGCAAAACAAGCCACATCTTGCCAGAGTTGCAACTGTGGAAAATACATCACCTTCCCTATCAATGAAATGTCACATTTCAATTGTTCTTTTAATGCAACTAGCAAGCCCACACTGACCTTGCATATCACATGTTAAAGGGTTAAGATCAAGCAAGGAAAAAACCCAAGAAAAAAAAGAGACCATCTATTAAACGCTGCTTCAGGAGCCAAGCCCAAACATCCAATTAAACAAGTTTCGAGAACACTTCACTGACTTTAATGAACCATACAACTGCAGAGGGTACGTGGTTCTGTTTCAGAATACACAGAACACATGGCATCCTTTATGTTCGTGGCTCAAAAATATTTTTGCCTTTTAGGATAGTTGCTACTAATAGGAATACCAAGAGTAACATTTGGGCTTGACATATTGAAAACTATCAGCAATATCTATATACAGCTAACTAGAGCTTACACATACAATATTTGCATTTTTAACTTTTCATTCAAAGAAATACTGCCTCAGTTCTCCATTGTTCTCCAAATCTGAAGTGGTTTAAAAGCCAAACTACAAAGTCCAGAGCAGAGGAAAAAAAGCACAGGGTGAGCATAGGAGAAAACCCACAAAGACCATACCTAGAAAACATTTATCTAGTGCTGTCTAATGTTTTCATCTCAGTCTCAGCAAGGAAAAGATCTCTCTTTAGGGGAAAGAAAAGCTTAGTTATGAGCAAATTAAATAAAAAGCTAGAAAGGAATACAAAAGCTTCCATGTTTTCTTTCAAGATGGTAAAAACTTATATTCTGAAAATACCCATGTAAACACCACAGACAAGCCATGGTTAAAATAATCGTAACTGAATGAGTCTGTTAGCTCTTGTTCTTACCACTGGTATTTCATCATTCCCAACTTAATTACTGCGGGAAAGCCATTTACTTTCTCTGCATTGCATCAAGAATGAGGACTCAATTATAAGACTGCTGGATTAAAAGAAAATAACTCCAAATACCTGGCTTTAAACCTGCTGTAAGCTTAACATCTTTGGCCACCGTCTCCTCATGTGACTGGACTGTCACAATCAAACAATACATTTCATTAGTCAGGGCAGGAGGTTCATGACGGAGCTGAACAGAAATGTTCGGCACTCTAGAAATAATCCTTTAAGAGAAGAGACTCAGTTATTGTATGTTTCTTAAATAACATGTTTTAAGCCTAGTTTAAAGGAGACTAAACCAGTCTACTGTTTAAGAGAGGTCTGACAACTAGTGGCCTATTAAACTAAGACATGTGAGGCTCCTGAAAAGCAGTATGATGGGAAAAACTCAATAAAAACAGACCACTTTGGAACCCCAGGAATAAGCATTAATGGTTCAGATGTTCTGTCAGGAAAGAAAAAAGCACTCACACCAACTGCGATCAAATTTAATTATTTTTATTATTAATAATAGCTTTCCAATACATTTTTTAAGGGATTCTTTGTGTGATAGCTTTCATAAGAGAGCAATAACACCTCCCAGTTTGCACAAAAATCTGGGAAAAATCTGCATAGCAAAGTTAGGTGAAGGGGAGAATTAAAGTATTCTTGGCAGACTCAGAGATCATTGCAAGCTTTTTCTGTGCTCCCAGCTATCTGGAGCCTAAAGAGTCCTAAAGAATTGGATTGTATCTATCTTATCCCCAGTTAAGCAAAGACATACTAAAAAGCTTGTATTGAAGAAGTCCAAACAAGCCTTTTATCTTCTTAAACAGAGTGATCAGGACTTCACAGGAGACTCACAATGATACATAATTTATATATATATATTTTTTCAAGTTTTTACTCACATAGTGCTTGCCTGAATAGTCAAACTGTCCCAGTGCACTTCATTGTCTGGAAGCTTAGGTCTTCGCTTGAAAGAACGTGCTGCCTGCAATGCTTCTTGAGAAGAGGCAGCATCTCCCCCTCCTCCTCGCCAGTTCAGAATCACACATCGGCCAGATTCACTTCCCAGGATCAAGTCCACAGAAGTGATCTGATGGACAGAAATTTGAACATGTATTGGTAACCTTCTCTTCTTATCGCCTACTGTAAGAATAGAGTTTTTCAACATATGCCGGCACAATAAGCACATGTATCATCAAAAAGCTTCTGGCAGCTTTGCAGACTGAGCACCTCACCACCCCAGGATTTCATTTAATGAAACAGCAGTGGGAAAAGTATCCATGCTCATGTGTGTGCAGCATAGTAGGCTGCAGTTTCCTACCCCCCCATAGTGCTATACCACCTCTCACATTTTGGGTTTTTTTTTAATGTATTGCACATATCTAAAAAAACCCACAACTTAAAACCCCCAAAAAATCTTGGAGCAGTACTTAAGTTCTTGTAATTTTTTTTGTTGTTGTTTTGGCGTTGTCAAGAGTTTTACTCTCACTTTTGATACTCAGTTTCAAGAATTCAAACATTCAGAACAGCAGTGACTTAACTGGTGCCAGATCAGAGGCACACTGTAGTCTGAGTTCATTGTATGTAACAGTAAGAAAGCTGCAACATAAATTGACAAACCTCAACCTTCTTTCCTACATCTTCAGTTTTTGCAACAAATTTGAAGGAGAACTTTCTTGTTTTGCCAGGCACTAAGCACATTGTTCCTTGTGATGACTGTTCTAGAACATCACTTTTTTGATAGGCTTCTTCTACTACACAGTGTTGGTTGTAATCCTACAATGAGGGAGTGGGAAGAAAGTTGATAAATTCAGATTGAAGACATCTTTAGAGAATAATGGCAGTATGGCAAATATTAAGGCTCTGTGTAACTGGATCAAACTATATGGGTTCTTCCTACTTTTCACATTATCAAAGTTAGACTTCGCAAGTAATTACAATGCAATTCTTTGACACAAGATATCCATTACATTAATGCAACTTCATGCATTACAAGAAATAAGACACCAAAATGATCCTTCTGAAACTACAGAGAGCTTCACAGAAAAAAAAAAAAAGATACAATAGATGAACTAATCAAACTGCATTTTGGAGTTTTTATCAAGAGTAAAAACTTTTGACAAGTTTTTACACTTGTCAAAAGTGATAGATAATGGAAAAGAAACCACAAAAACACCTTTCAGCTTAAGTATTAACATAATTTTTGCAAAAAAGCTTTTATTTTTTTTATGTTTAAAAACACTAATAGATATTATTCCATTCTTATCACAAGCTTCTATCACTAGCTGAGAGATACAAAGAACATAGTTACCTGATTATTGAAACTGATGCAAAGCTTAGAAAACCTGATAGGGTGAGGACAATCAGCTCTCAAGTATACATCAAACTGCACAGGAACATCAACATGAAAACTAGGAGCAAGAAATTTTGCTTTGCACTGGACTGGAATTGAAAAAAAAAAAGAAACAAGAAGTAGGTGTTACATATAAACTACAACATTATAGTCCAGAAGCACACTCTTGAAATAATTGTAGCAAGGATTTTTCTGTGTACACTCCTACAACTTTGGTTTGTAAGTGGGACAAATTTGACTACTAACACTGTCACAGAAAGTCACTTTGGCCAAAACCTTTGCAGAGAACAGATGCAGATGTCCAGCAGAAAACAGATAGTCCTGTATACTTGCATGCAATTCTTCTGTAACAGTCATTCATTCCCCCTTTCTATGGGGAGTATTACTTTGCACACATTTTGCCCTCTTTCCTCAGAATCCTACTTCAAAGCACATCAGAGTGACAGAAGTCTTCCAAAAAGCAGAAATTCTTCTTTAGTAATCCATATCAGGGATAACAGATCACTGAATTCTCTCATTATTTCTTATCCTGCTGATTTAGACAACCACAGCAGTGCTGGAGCATTGTTCCTCACTTTAATACAGACTTCATGTTTGTTTTTTTTTCTAATCAGTTATTTTCAAAATATAACTACATCAAAATTTATGATTTGGCATAAATTTGCTTTCTTACTTACCAAATGGTATAAAATCTTGGACTTCTATTGTAAAAATATTACTGCCTGCCAAGGAAACACGGTCAGCCCACAGTTTTTGTGATGCTTTCACAGCAGCAGCGTCACAATCAGGTTCAGGATCAGGGCTTTCATTCTAAACACAGGTAAAAGATTACAAACAACAGCAAAAAAAGGCTACCAGACGCTGACCACTCTTAGAATTATTTAAAAGGGTAATAGGAGTTCTGCCACTTACCATTAGAACTTTTATCAGATTCTTTTCTATTCGAGATTTCTGATCTTCTTTAAGAGTAGATGCTAATAAACAGAAAAAAACCAAAGGTTACAAGACAGAAGCAAGTGTTCCTACTTTCTTTTTTTTTAAACTTAACAATAAATCTTTCCTTTAGATTGCATCTTTCAAATAACGCATTCTGGGAAAAAAAATTCGAACATCCATCTACTAGTAATGAAGGATTCATTGGGTTTTCAGAACTTTTCCTATTTTAAATGTTTCCTCTTACTTTCACTGGAACCAAGTAAAATATTTTTTCGTTAGACAAGCATTTTGTAATTTTTTTGAGCAAAATCCCACAAGAATAATGCTTATGCCTTCCTGGTTTTTATGTTTAAAAACAGAAGAAAGCATAGAAAACTCCAGAACGTGCAGAGAGGCAAGTTCCGATAATATTAGAAAAAACAACTACTGAAGGTAACAGGAAGAAAAAAGGACTATTTAAAATACACATTATTCTCTTGAAGAAAGGTGGGTTTGCACTGTTTGCTATTCTTTAATACAAAGCAGAGTGGCCTGGCTACCCAAAAGAAGATGCAAACACATTTTAACCACACCTACCCTAATAGTGGTGTTAGCAATTTAGGGCCCGAAAGGATTATTTCTGCAATGTCAAGTAAGAGACATTACATGGACCACAGTGCAGCCACCCTGTGTCACATTTTTTCCTTAAAACATACCACATGCATATTTCATCAGCAGAGTTCTAGTAAAAGGTCTAAGAGAAGCATATTTGTGATTTTAAATCCAGAAATATAGTGTTAGCTTTGTCACTAGGAAAAATGCTTTTCCCATCCCAAAGCTCAGGAAGTTCCTGTTACATTATTTCAACTGTCTCAAACAAAGCTCTGTGCCTCAGATATCCCTGAGGCAGTCTAATTGAATGTGACGAATTTTATAATAGAAGAGCAAGCAAACTCAACTTCCAGCATACCACAGAAGGTAGTAAAAATTCAGCACAGGTACACAGCTATTTTGTAGTCAAATAATCTGAAGTACTGTAAGCACTGTATCTGACAATGATTTGTCATACTTCCAAATACATGTACTTAAATTTTTCTGTATAGGCTGAGTGGATTTCTTAAAAGAATACCTACCTCTACCCAATAGCTCTAAAGAGTATGTTATATAATCTTTTAGCTGGGCCATCAGATATGAACATTTGAGTGCTGTTGTCAATATGGAAGTGAGAAGGGTCCACCATCCTTCGCTGCGATATTCACACATAACATAATCCAAAAGCCTGCAACACAGTAAAATCGAGAGAAAACAAGTTATACTCACCAATAGTTTTTAGAAGCTTGCCTTTATTTGGTATCATTAATACCAAATTAATTTTCACTAACACAAATGTTAAAATCAAGTCTACCATTTATATGTGGCAATGATTATTGAAAACAACATGAAATTGTGGCAAAGAAATACATTTATTCCATGAATTTTCTATTTCAAACTAGAAAAATTTTCACAAGAGAACAAAACCACATACCTTAATACATTCCTAATACTGACCAATGTTTGTTATTACTAGAAAAGCAGAGAAGCGATTTTTTTAAACTCTGCTCAACTGTTTAAGACAAGAATTTCTGCCTACTTCAGAAAAATCTACTTAACAGAAAAAAAAAAAAGCCTCTCCATAGAACAATCAAGCTTGACACAAATTGATCTGCTTATCGCAGCCTATCTTCTCCTCCATGTAAATGTCAGTCAGCTACTAACAACAGTAAATACATGTCTGTCTTCAAACAAGAGACAGACAGACAGCACTCAATCAGTGAGCTAGAAATATATAATATTTGCCCAGTAAGGCAAGCTCCCACAACAGCTCAGAGCAGGAAGTTTTTCTGCTCTAATAACTGACTCATCATATCTGTTTTGCTTTCTTTAATAAAAGTGGAGTTTGTAGACTCAGTAGTCAATAGCTTGTGCTTCAATCAGATCCAGGTACAAGGATGATCTTACACAAGCTTCCAACATTATTTCACAGCAATATGACATGGGGTCTTGGTAAGAATACAGCATGCAAAAGAAGCAATCATGAAAGATACTCACTTCAAAGCCTTGGCATAATCTTTAGCGTAGTAATATTCTTCTCCCATTTGAACCACTGATTAAAAAAAAAAAGTTCCAGATCAATATTGAAAGCCTTTGCAAAATAAATTTAAAAAACGCATCTGATTATCTATACTCACTCAAATGACTTTTCATTCTTGGACATTTGTATTTCTTGAACTGCGCAACAGCATTACTCAACAGAGTGATTATTAGCTCCTATCAGACAAAATCATTACTGATATCATTATATATACAAACATTAGTGTTGTTCTAAAAACAGATTTTTTTTTCTGTAGAATAAAACTTACCGAGTGAAGGACATTTTTCTCTTTTAACTGTAGAGATAAAATCCCCATCTTCTCCTTTTCAGGATCAGAAAGATCAAAGCCTGCATAAGACAATGAAAAAAATCTATGAAACTGGAATTCTGTCCAGACCCGAAGGGAACTATTTATTCTGTGAGCAATATGCAATGCAAGCTTTGACTTAAACACAGTCGCACATTCTTTCACCTCACAGACAGTTATATCTGTCTAGAAGGGAAATTCTAGAAAACAAATATCTTTCCCCTTGTTTAAAAGAAATTATCTAAAGCTACCCAAAATCAGCAAGTTACAGTAAAACCACCTAGTCTTCATACTGCATCTATTAACATTTAAAGTGTGTATGTTAAGACAAATTTGTATCCTTTTTTCAATCTGATCTCAAATAAGGATACAAACTTATGTTTCTGTAGCACAGAGCTCACCATCACATGAACTGCATAGGGCTTTAAAAGACTATAAACTCTTGCTGGAACAAAAAAACCCCTAACTTTAATATATTAACAAGTAAAGTTTCTCTTCATCTAAAACTGTTTAACTTCAGAAGTAGATTCTAAATAATTTTAAAACAGTAGGACTGCAAGATAAAAGAGGTTAGACAGTACTGTATTTACAGTAAACCGAATAAAGTCTTAAAGAGGGTAGTGATAAAGCAGTAAAGCCCAAAGGATATGCAGAGAATATAGAAGACCAAATGAAAAGGGAGAAAGGGAAGTAAAACCACAGACAACAATGAAGATCTCAGAACTACATGTATATTCATATATAGCTCAAAATGTTACAATGCAGAGTCAGAAATTCTGAGAAAAACATCCTCCTTAATAGGAAAATCATTAATTCCTTTCTTAGATAAAAATCTAGTCATTGCATCCTCTCAATCCATTTCAAAATCCCAAAAACTTTTCCATTAAAAAAAAAAAAAAAAAAAAAAAAGAAAGTCCTGAGCTCCTGTCTGCAGTTGACAAGACACAGTATGGATGGCAGGATGAACTTATAAAGATCACTTTCACAGACATCATTACTTTTGCTGTATCCAGTTCTCCAACTTCTCTTCCCAGGATCACGTTTCACTGCAGTCGGGATTCCTGCAGCGCAGTGATTACAGGTAGCTTGGGCAGCAGTAGAAACAAAGCAGCAGCAGAGCTTCAACATGGCCTATGCAACTTTGCTGAAGACCTGATCCTGCATAAAGCTGAGGTTCCTTTTCTGTTCGTTATAGAGATTAAGCACACTTCCTGTGCTGCCAACTGACACCTGCTCAAGTCGTACAACCAACTAACAAGAGAGTGAGGTCTCAGCCCTGCATCCATCTCAGTGGAAAACGGATTACATGTTGATGCCTGCTAAGTTAGCTGGCAGGATCAGCAGCTAAAAAAGTTTGTCCAAACTCCACAGATACAAGACACAGAAACATACTCAATATTCCTTGCCGCCATGGTCTTTGCCCATAGAAGTCAAGCACTCCAGTTTGCGTTTCCAGGGGATCCGGATTGGGATACATCACAGAGGACTGTAAATTCAGCAAATACAGTAACAAAAAAGGGTTCGTGTTTTATTTTCTGCCAGGTAAGCATCAGAAAAACCCTAAAACAATACCCTCCACCATGTACTGATATTAATGCTCTTGTTTCTCGGCTTCCCACAAGTCAACAGATACAACGCACATATAGAAAAATATACTGGAAAAACAAACCATCAAGTTTTCAAGTATCCAGAGATGTAGAAAGTAGATTTTAAAAAAATATTAAGAACATGTCAGAATTATTTGTAATAAAATAAATACTAATGCATTTTCTCTGCAGTAACTTTTCCCATACACAACAAATACACATAACATTAATAAGCATCAGAAAGATGCTTCTTTGGATTTCATTTATGCATATTACAGATTGTTCCACTTCCATTTAAGACTACAATATTAGCTAATTTACTATCTGGTTACTTGCAAAGCGTTTTCTCCCCTCCCAACTTACATCATGGTTACAAAGCATATTTGCTAGTTGTTTCCGTTCCTGTGCATAGTAGGCTGCCTGCTGGTAATAGAAACCTGGATTCTGAGTTTGAATTGCTGTCAATCCCAGCTTAATCGCTTCATCAAACAAGTCACCAAAAGCCTGAAACCTGTTAAAAAAATTTGTAACCAAGATTATGTACAGAACAGCAATTTGAACTGAAAGGTACCCTACAATTAAAAGTTCTGGTTAGTGTTAAGGCAGATTACACTTCTCTGAACTTTTGCATCTAAATTCTATGGCTGTATTTGTGTCATACTCTGTTCATTCAAAGAGAAAATTGGTCAATAATCAGTGCAAAACAGAACAATAGTGTACAGTTTGTATGTTCTAATGTATCTTTATCTTAGATAAATTGCTCAGAATTTATATCTTGTCTAGACAAGTAAAACAGTGAACTACATAAGGTTATATAAAACTAAGCCAGAAAAACTACTAAGCAAAAACATACTGTTTAGACATCCAGGCAGCATGCTCAAAAGCCAGTTCTGCACTTCCTATTTTTTTCTTGCACAGGTCAATATGCTTCCTGAACTGTGCGATTGCATCCAGTGGAGTATTATGCTGAAAACAAAGGCGACAGATCTAAAAAACATCAAAATAAGAGGAAAAACCACTGTGTTAGGTTGCTAAGAATTAACACTCAACCCCCCCCCCAAACTAATTTTACATATTTCTGAAGAGCAAAAACTGCATAAAAAATATAGGGAGAAAAACAGATGTAAACCATAATGCACTACACCTGAAACCATATGGTCCTCTATTTCATCTAATGCTACTTTTCTTCCCCTTCTCCCCAGGACACCAATGGAAGAGTGCATAACTCACTGCCAAATGTAACACAGAACTGCAGAGCCACTATAAATATATAAATCTTTGAAGACTGCAATGTGCAAATGGAATTTGATGGAATCCAACTCCAAGATTGTTGTAAATGGTGGGATAGTTTTGTTTTACCTAGAATCCTCTAAAACACCACAGAAGTATAGCCTGATTCTTAACGAGTTGCTTTCCTCCTCCTAGCAAGCAGTAACTGAACTATATCGCCCTAAGTTTCACAAGAAGACAAAAATATTCAGGGAAC
This sequence comes from Pipra filicauda, assembly GCF_003945595.2. NCBI lineage: Eukaryota > Metazoa > Chordata > Aves > Passeriformes > Pipridae > Pipra > Pipra filicauda. The sequence continues at coordinate 2,174,115 of NW_024104842.1, forward strand.
AAGTAGCCCTTGCATTCATTCCCCCTGCACAGAGTGTGAGTTAAAAGGGAATCTAGTCTTTCAGATGACTGCATCTCAAATGAACTCCAATCCTTCAAAATAATCCCGGACTTCAGCTAAGGATCTTTCTTTTGTATGGAATTCAGAAGTCTCTGCAAGTCTAACTGGTATTTCACTCTTTCTAATCCATCTCTGTAAAAGTAATATAAAATTAACTTTTCACACATTAAAGATGCATCGAGTTCTTTTTTAAGTAAAGACTGTCAAAGATTAGAAGTACAGTTGTTACCTTGTAATTTATAAATCCTGCCATGGTCTTGATTTCCAGCATGTTTGTTTCATGAGCCCTCAATTCATGCACAAGATTATATGCAGTTCTGTAATTCCTAAGCACGAATACTTTAATTAGAGTTAAATCATACAAAATAATAAAATGTAAGAACAGGACTGCCGACAACAAAAAACTGCCTTTCAATGAGTGTGTTCTTCCCAGTGAAGAACTTGCCCCTTACATACATGTTTAAATAATTTTGCATTCAGGAAAATATTTATCACAGTCTATGGCTTAGAGGGTGGAGGAAGATTACATGAGTCTTACTTGAGAGCATTCTGTGTATCCTGTTTCAGCTCACTGAAGAACGCTATTTTGAACTGGTGTCTAACAAACAAAAGCTGCAAAACACAAACAGTGTACATCATTCACAAACATTCGAACATACCTGTTACCTACAAAGCAGATACAGGTGATAACTTCAGAAATTTACATAATATAGCACTAGACTTGAAAAACTGACTATGCAACTGTTTCCTAATAGTCCTCTCTGCCACCATGACACAGCAGTGATCTTCCAACAGACTTAATCTATCCAAAGTCTTTTACCCCGAAACAAGGGAGAGGCTTTGTAACACCCCAAAGTCTCTACGACAGAGTTGATTGTGGTTTGCAGCTTATCACTTGGATTCCAGATTCCAAGAGAGGGAAGCTGGCAATCTCGACAGAACATTGTGTGTCTGAGTGGATTTGAAAAGCAAAAGTTAAAAAGCCAAATCAAGTGCAACTTTGAGTACAAAATGTCTAAGGGAAGCACATCCCACAACTTGTTAAGATACTACACTCAAATAGGTTAAACTATAGAGATAATTAAGAAGTTTTTCTTTTTTTAATCTGAGAGCTTGATGCAGCTCTTCTAATGCAGATGTGAGGAATACAAATGTAAGAACAAAACCAATCAAAATAAAAGCTTAAATTGCAGAAAATAAAACCTGATTTACTTTCTATACTGAGAGAGGACATCTCAAGTTGGAAGGGGGGAATAAAAACATTTAAGCAATAAACAACTCTTATTTTCATGTTTTAACATGCAATATAATTTTGCACAGTACTTCAAAAACAGGGTAACATTACCTGATGAGTGGTTTTGTTCAAGAACTCCTTGTGAGATTTAACTCTTCGTATTTCTGTGTAATAGTAAGTCTGTGCATGCTCATAGAAAGCGTTTTCCAACCTGCAACAAAGTTGCTCATAAGTGTCACAAAGTTTCTCCCACAAACAAAGAAATTCTGAAGTTCTTCAAAATAAGTTATTTTTAATCCTGCTTATTTCAGTGTTGGCAAAGTAGCTCGAGGTATTACTAAACTCTTCTTTAAGTTACAACACAGTTAAGAGTCTGCAGACAAAAACTCTTCACATAAGGAAAGCAAGAAGTAGAACAAGCAAGCTTTATATACTGACTTCTTATACAACAATCTCTAGCATTTAATTTAAGAAAGTCTGAGGGTAAGCTGTTCTGATTTTGCAAGGCAATAGAAAGTGGAGAGATGCTCCTAAATCAAGGCAAGTAAACCTTGCTGAGGCTCCCAGACAGTGTCTGAACAGGTCGAGATCTTATTTGCTGGGGGGAGTAATGGGAAGGAAAAAAATACCAGTAAAAAAAATTATGAGGGCACAGACTAGGTTTCATTATTCTGTCCAAACATCAACAGCTACTTGGTTTGCAGAGGTAACAGTGGGATTTGTGTTTGCAAGATAAATAGCCCAAGGTAAGTTGTAGGGGGAGAAGACAAAGAACACCAAATGTAGTATGAGGCTGAGGAGAACCTAAGAACCATATGCTATATGATCAAGTCATGAGGAGGAAAATCAATTAGAACAAGGCCAGAATCCAGGAGAGGAATACTTGCAATAGCACTGACACATGCAGGAAATAAAGGCTGAAGTACCAACTCTGTGATTTGGCCAAGAAGGGATCACTGCAGACCTTGATTAAGGCAGATCACAACTTGTGTTCTGTCTGCCACGCAACTGAGAGGATGGCAATGAAAACAATGGGAAAGACCACTGGACAGCAATTGTTAACTATGAATTCAGTCACAACAGGGAGACAAATAAAGTCAACCTAGTATATTTGTTCTGGTATTATATTGTGGCCATATAAGAGAACATGAGCCACTCTGAGGGGTAAAACAAATTACAATCTTTTATTACTGTGAAATCTCAATTAAAGATGTCAAAATTAAAAGACTTATACCAGAACTTCTGACATGATTATATGCACAAACAGTTGTTGGTTTTTTTTTTTCCCACCAACTTGGAGACTGTTGCAAATCCCATAATAAATCTCATAATAAAATGCAGTTTGCAAAGGCTGACACTAGTTAACACACGGTGAACATTCCCACTTTAGCAAAATAAAAGTAAAATATGAAAAACTAGAAGTAATGGTTACCCTATTTTGATGAATTCCAGTGGCAGTTTGTGAGCAGCGTGGATACAATACCAGCATCAATTTATGTTGAGAATTATGCTGTTTATATATAAATACAAAGGTGAGAGAAGAATTAGCCTCTCAGACCAAGACCTCTTCTCTCCCTGAGCATATACTGGAAAATTAAAACTAATTCTATTAAACCATGATTCGCCTTAGTTTGAGCCCTTCTTTTTAGATCTACACAAGTCTCTCAACCTTTCCCTAATTTGTTTTTGAAGTCTTCCTAATTTATTTGATGTTGTGTTCCCTGTAAATATTAAAACAGAAAGCACGAGAAATTTATAAAATGACAAAGACATAATATTTGCAGTCAGACAGATGCCACTTAGCATAAACAGAAAGAGAGAGCTGCACAGCCAGGAAGTGGGGTGGGGGGAAACAAAAACCTGCCAAGAGTTAAACTTAACAATAACACATTTGTAAGGAAAATCATTTAGAACCAGCAGGGCCAAAACCACTGCAGAAGTAGAAAAGTTCACTTTGCCTCTATCTCACTTGAGGAAGGGAACATCTTGGGATATTTAATAATATTTCTTTAAAAGCAACATATCTGACCGTCATTACTCAAATTCACAGAGAAACAAAGTGATGTGGAATTCAGCAGGCCCCCTTACTGAGCCCTGGGGAACACCACTCGTGCTGTGGGAGACAGTGTCAAAGGCTTTACTACAGTCCAGGTAGACAACATCCACAACCGCTCCCTCAACCACTAAGCGGTTCACCTGGTCATAGAAGGAGATCAGACTGGGCACCTCCCTGGTTGACCAGGGCTGCTGGTAAATGACTGAAAGTGGCTCACTGAGCACTTCTGTCAGCTCCCTCAGTACCCTTGGGTGGATCCCATCTGGCCTCACAGACTTGTGCATGTCTCAGTGGTGTAGCAGGCCACTGACCATTTCCCCTTGGATTACGGGGGCTTCATTCTGCTCCCTGTCTCTGTCTGACAGTTCAGGGGGCTGGGTACCTTGAGGACAACTGGTCCGGTTATTAAAGACTGAGGCAAAGGATGCATTAAGTACCTCTCTTCTTTTGTTACTATGTTTTGCCCCACATCCAATAAAGGATGGAGATTCTCCTTAGCCCTCTTTTTGTGGCTAATGTGCTTATGGAAACATTTTTAATTGTTTGTTTGGGGTTTTGTTTGTTTGTTTGTTTGTGTGTGATTTGTTTGTTTTTGCTTTTCTTTTTTTACAGCAGCAGCCAGATTAAGTTTTATTTGGGCTTTGGCCCTTTTCCTTTTTTCCCTGCATAACCTCATGAAATCCTTGTAGTTCTCCTGAGTTGCCTGCCCCTTCTTCCAAAGGATATAAACTCTCCTTTTTTTCCCCAGGTTCCAGTCAAAGCTCTCTGTTCAGGCCAGAACAGTCTTCCTCGCTGGCTCGTCTTTCAGTACAGGAGACAGCCTGCTCCTGCACCTTTAATATTTCCTTCTTGAAGAATGTCCAGCCTTCCTGGACTCCCTCCCAAGGGACTCTGTCAACCAGTCTCCCAAACTGGACAAACTCTGCCCTCCAGAAGTCCAATGTAGCGGGATATTGAATCCCCTTCCTTACTTCTCCAAGAATCTAAAATGCTGTCATTCTGTGATTGCTGTGCCCAAGACAACCTCCAAGCATCACATCACCCACAAGTCCTTCTCTGTTTACAAAGAGCAGATCCAGTAGGCACCTTCCCTAGTTGGCTTACTGACCAGCTGTGTCAGGAAGTTCTCTTCCACACACTCTAGGAACCTCCCAGACTCTTTCCTCTCTGCTGTGTTGTATTTCCAGCAGACATCTGGTAAGCTGAAGTCTCCCATGAGAACAAGGGCTAGTAATTATGAGGCTTCTCTCAGCTGCTTATAGAATATTTCATCTGCATCTTCATCCTGGTTGGGTGATCTGTAACAGACTTTCAGCAGGATACCTGCCTTGTTGGCCTTCCCCCCTGATTCTTTCCCATAAACACTCAACCCTATCATCACCATCATTAAGCTCTAGACAATTGAAACACTCCCAATCAAAACACTCCCTAACATACAGGGCTACCCCACTGCCTCTCCTTCCTTGTCTTTCCCTTCTGAAGAGTTTATAGTCATCCACTGCAATACTTCACTTGTGCAAATCATCCCACCATATTTCCATGATGGTAACCAGATCATAGTTTTCCAGCTGTACAAGAGCTTCCAGGTCCTCCTGTTTGTTGCCTATGCTCTGTGCAGTGGTTTAGATGCACTTCAGCTGGGCTATTGATCCCACCATCTTTTTGAGGGGAGAAGCCCTAATTCCTACGTGATCATTCTCAGACACTTCCATGGTTCCTAACACAGCCATAACCCTTGTGTCTTCACTGCCACATGAAGTTCCATCCCCTACTTCCAATGACCCAGCAGAATGAAGGTCCTCACTAGCACACCAATACACTGGCATGCTGTCCCCAGGCTTACCTGGTTTTAACCCTTTCCCCCTTTAAGTCTAGTTCAAAGCCCTTTTAACGAGCTCAGCTAACTCTTTCCCCCATTTGAGACAAGTGTACACCAGCTGTCGCCAGCAGGCCTGGTGTTGTGTAAACCTACCCACAATCAGCAAACAGAGCAAAACAGTGCTTACCTTATGATATAGCCAACAAGATGATCAGTGTGTGGAAGTACAAAGAGTGATTTTCCAGAAAGGTCACAAGCATTACATAAAGCTGCTGCCCTCTCTGATGCAATAACATCTTCCCCTAGAGAAGTCAAGGAAAGCACAAGTAAGTGGTATGTGGTGCCACAATGTCAAACTAGCTCTAAAAGCTTAAAAGTCAAACCTTAGGTAGACCTAAAGCTCTAAAAGATATGGAAAAATCTACTAAAGTTAAAACCAAGATCACATTCTTTCTTACTTCTTTCAGAATACTATGTGCTTCATCCAGCAGAACACATTGCAGAAACTTTCTAGCAGTTTCTAGCAAAAAACTACAAGTATTACATAAGTTTTTCATCTCTCACAAAATTAAATACCCTCTGTCTTGAGAAATACAACAGCATCCAGAAAAGTCAAACACATACAGCAGGTAGAGCAAAAACAAAAAAAAACATTTTGCCAAACACTCAAAAGTGTACAGCTACAGCTGAAGCAGCAGCTCTACAGAAATGTAAGGTTAAAGTGTATCACATTGCACAGCTCCACTTGGCTCCAAAATTTTATTGACTGAAACAGAGTTAAGATGAAAGACCTTTGTAGGTACCAAATACCTTTCCTCTAAGCTCTCAATGCTTTTACTGCTTTTCTTGATCTTAAGCAAAGTTTAAAATGTAACTTGCTTACAAGAAGGCACCTCATGTGCATTGCACTAGTAAACCATCTTTGATACTGTGTATCAAAAATCAGACTTGGACTTGAGAGGAAGATGTTAAGGAGAAAAGTATCAAATGTTTAGGGTCAACCGCCCTGAGTGCTTTTTATCCTTACACTTTCCTACAGTCATATTTAATATATGTGGAAGACATTAGATGAAGAACTGCAGATAATGTGACAAACAATAGTCAGCTCAGTCCCTTGGGTCTTCCGAAAAACAAGAACTTCACAACTGTGCACAGAGTTTTCAAGTACCTGGAGGTAATGGCGTTTTTTTCTGAATCAAAACCACAGCGACTTTCGTATTTCTTCCCTGCAAACTTTGCCTAAAATTAAGACAACACAGCACAGTGTCAAGGTTTCACTTCTTAATTCTGAATAATCAGAACAAAATGAGATTTCAGTCTAGATGGAAGCACTAGAAGAATGTTACATAGGAGAAAAAGCCAAACATAATAATATACTACATCATTCACAGAATGCTGTGTTCCCTTTTTTGGGAGAGGATAATTGCACTGAGTTTAGCAAGCAAAATTTCAGGGGCTGTTTTTACTTAAGTAACTTTTACAAATAAACTGTTAAAAAAAGCTTTTTTACTGTCAGTTGTATGTTAAAGAGCAAAGCTCAAGTTCCCCTTAATTTGTGTTTAAGAAAAAAAAAGATATGTTTTATATTCTGCAATTTACACTTACATTAGCTTTTACTACATTATGAACCAAGTGAAAAAAGTCTACCTGACAATTTCAACTCGAGTAGCACATTCCAACTGCTTTTCCTTCCACTGTGGCTCATCCCAGTCTAGTTCATAGAATACCACCACAAGTGCTGGAACCAAATTCAGGTGTTTGTTCATCCAACCAGTCTTCAGGATTCCTTTTGGAATATACCATTCATAGGATGTCCTCTGAAAATATTGAGGATATTAAAGCAAGCTACCAAATCCATTTACAAACATTTGTAGCAGGAGAAAAAGAATTGCCTCTACATTCTTGTCACTTGAGAATATGTTTGTCAATTTCCTTTAACACTCCTCCCCGTGAGCCTTTGCTCCCTATTAAGGCATATCCCTTGATTCCTGGCATCAAGACTTTATGTCTGAGATAGCAGCAGCAAAGAACAACATATTCCAGGTAGACTGGAGAAGGGTCAAGTTCAGAAGCATGTTTCACATAGTGCCATGAAACATTAGGCTCAATTTAAAACAGGGCTCTCAAACAGAGCAAGGACACACCAGTTTAAATTCTTTGCCTTTGCCAGCATCATGGAATTATGTAGTTTTCCAAGGGCTAAATCCATTGACATTGCTTCTTAACTTGCCATTGCAAAGCAGAGAGTAGAGCAGAAATATTCCTTCTGCTGTGTTTCACTTAGTTAAAGGCTTCATGCTGTTTTCAGAACACACTAATTCCAAATATCTAATTTCTCCAGAGTTAAACTTGAGGTTTCAGTATAGCTCAAATTTTACAAGGTGCCTTAGTGCTGAGTCAAAGAACAGCAAGTACTTTAAAATGCAAACCACACTGTCTTCCTCTGCATCTGGCTCACGAGCTAAGGCACCCGGTCTCCTATGCACCCATTGCGCTCCCTCACAACACCCTTGGCTTCCCCTTCACCCTCACAATTTCCCTGACTTGAAGCTCCCACGCTTCCCCTCCAACAGCGGGGGAAGAAGAAGCACAGGTCCGGCCGGGCGCGGTGCTCGGCCGCCTGCGGACCCTGCGGACCCTGCAGACCAGCCCACGGCCCTTCCCTCAGGGAGACACCAACTCCCGCGTCCTCACTCCCGAGGCCGTGCTGCGGGGACAACGGGCTGGAGCCCTGCGGGACTGGGGGCACTCGGTACCTTCGTCCTGCACTTGGGGTACTCGTGGTCGCCGGGCAGCACTTTGAAGGAGATGGGGACGCGGTCGGCCCTGCGGTTAGCGCAGAAGGCGTCCCACACGGCGCGGTGCACGGCGTTATACACCACGTCCAGGCCGGTGAGCGTGACGAATGCCATGGGCCGGCAGCACAGCTCTACCGGGAAGTCCCAGTGCGTCGGCGGGGTCATCCTGCACCCGGCACGGCGGCCCGCGGACCAGCGGGACAGAGGGGGCGGGAGGGCGGCCCAGGCCGGCCGCAGGAGCGCCCCGTTGTCCGGGGTCCGTCCTCCTCGGAACGCCGCCTACCGCGGCGGGATAGAGCCGGGACGCGCCGGGAAGCACCAGCTGGGAGCGGCCGCGGGTCACGGGAGGCAGCGCGGGCGGGCCCCGCCTCAGGAAGCGAGCGCCGGGCGGCGTCGGAAGGGCAGCGCGAGCGGCCAATCGACGCCTCGGCTGCACCGCCCGGGCCAGTCAGGAGGGACGTCACTGGCCAAGGAGCCAGTGAGCGGAGGGAGGAAGCGCGGGCGAGCGCGCAGCGGGCCAATGGGACAGCAGGGGGCGGTGCCCCGCTGAAGGCGTGTCCGTGCGGGGGCGGTGGGGCCGCGCAGCCAGGCCCGCCCAGCCCCGGCGGGAACGGGCACGAGCCGGGCCACGGAGAGTGGGGCTGAGGCCATGGCGGCCAACGAGGACCAGGAGGTGAGTCCTAGGCTCTGCTCACTGCGAGAGAGCGGGCCCAGGACGGGAGGGAGGGAGAGAGGGAGAGAGGGAGAGAGGGAGAGAGGGAGAGAGGGAGAGAGGGAGCATGGATGCATGGATGCATGGATGCATGGATGCATGGATGCATGGATGCATGGATGCATGGATGCATGGATGCATGGATGGAGCCGCCGGATGGGGAGGGTGGGCGGCGCGGGAGGCGGCCGGTGCTGGAGCAGTGAGGGGCGGGAGGAGGGAGCCGAGGGTGGCGGGGCCGGGCGCGGCTTCGCGCACCCACCGCGGGCGGGTGCGAGCGCCGTGCGGGGCCGCGATCAGTAACCCCTGCTCTGCCCTGGCTGCAGATGGAGCTGGAGGCGCTGCGCTCCATCTACGAGGGAGATGTGTGCTTCAGGGAGCTCAGCCCCGTGTCCTTCCAGTACAGGGTAAGGCGAAGTTGCACCCTGAAGTTACTTTGCTGCCTTGTAGTTGCCGTACCAGGGGTTTCTAAGCCGAAGAGGTGTCCGATGTTCAATGAAGGGTAGATCCGTAGGCTGCTGTTTCAGAATCTTTGGTACAGTGATGCTTCATAATTCATGTTTAGGACCCTGCTCCCAGTGTGGGTTTATCACAGAATGGATGAGGTTGGAAGGGACCACAGAGGGTCATGTGGTCCAACCTTCCTGCTCAAGGAGGGTCATCCTAGAATACATTGCACAGAATTGTATCCAGATGGTTCTTGAATATCTCCAGTGAGAGAGACTCCAGAACCAATCTGGGCAACCTGTTCCACTGCTTGGTTATCCACACAGTAAAGAAGTCCTTCCTTATTTTCAGATGGAAGTTCCAGTACATCCCTTTCTGCCCCTTACCTCTCATCCTATTGCTTGGCACTACAAGCCAGTTATCCCTTAGCCTTGCATCTCTATGCCTGGTGTAGTGAGAATTATCAAACTCTCTGAAGGAGCCAGCCTGCTGAGTAATATGTCCCCTGGCTGGTCAGAAATGTAGAGACTTACAGAGATGTTTGCGTGTAAAACTTTAAACCTTCATTGCCGCTCAGTTACAAGGTTCCAGTCTCTCATCCAGAGGCAGCTGGACATGCTCTGTCTACCTGCTAAAGAGAAAATCCATGAAATGCTTTGGGCACATGCACTGGTACCGTTCTGCTCAGGAGAGACATACAAGGAGTGCCAAGCTCAAGATATGCAGCTAGATTATGGCATGAAATTCTCGCCAGCTTTCTCAGATTTAAAGACCTGGACGTTCTTCTGAGCACAGACTGAGGCAGATCTTTGGATGGCCGGAGGACTTTACTGACGAAAATTTAGGCACCCATGGGACAGAAGGGAGACTTCTGGAAATACCATATGCATGTACTGGCGAGAAGACATCTAGAATCACCTTTTTGTGACTTCTCAAATAACTTAAGAATAGTGTCAGTAATTGTAATGAGATATGGGTCAATTTAATTAATAGCTCAATTTAATTAATAGTCCCATCCATGTAAGTGCAGCCTTTCTTCACTGATAGGATCATTCTTAGTAAATTTAATTTCCTCAGAAGGGGAAATGTGACATGCCTACAAGTCTACAGTGTGTCGTTTTACATTTCACTAGCTTTGGTCATTTCTAATTTTTATTAGATGAAAAATAATTGCCAAAAGTTAGGAAAACTCAATTTAAATGCAGTAAAACAGTGTCAGACGAAGACAATAATACACCTCTCCCCCGAAGAAGGATTTGTATTACGAGAAGGCGTAACGCAGGTAAGTGAATGACAAAAAATTCGTATGCCATCTTTCAGACCGTCATGTCTTGCACCTGTCTCGCATACGGAGCACAGCTGTTTTGTAATCAGTGTGCTTCGAAATGCTTTTTCTAGATAACAGCTTTATTTTCTGACTGATAACTTTATGAAAATAGTTGTTGTCTCAAGAAATTTGGTTGGTCTAAAAGAAATAAAAGACTTCTGTATTGATATTGTAATTCTTAGTAGGTGACTGGAAACAGATAAAGTTTTTCTTTTCCTTTCAGATAGGTGAAAGTGGTGATCCCAAAGCCTTTCTAATAGAAGTTTCTTGGCCAGAAACATATCCACAAACAGCACCAGTCATATCGATGGATGCTTTCTTCAACAACACGATGTAAGTATTTATGACAGCTTCACTCCTTGGCCTTGTACGTGGGGGCTTTTTGTTTGGTAAACTTTTCTTCATCTGTCTAGTTTATAGTTTAGTTTAATGGTTTCTTTTAGATCTGCAGCTATTAAGCAAAGTATATTGGAGAAGTTAATGGTAGAAGTTGAAGCGAATCTTGGAACTGCTATGACATACACACTTTTTGAATATGCCAAAGACAATAAGGATGTGTTCATGGAAAATCAGCCTGTTAACACTGTGGTAAGTAGATAAATTCAGGTTTTGCTTTTGTGCTTTTAAAACTGAAAAAAAAATGGTTGTTATTTCTCTGAATACTTTATAGCTCTCTCTTTAGGTTGTAAATCAGTTCATTGGGTATACACATTAGTGGCTAAAATTGTCACACAGAGTATGGTGCCGCAGTGCTCTGTGGTCACAGTTGTTATATTTGATTGTTACTTTGTTGTTATACCGAAATGTTTGTGGGCTGCTGTTATGTCCCACACGGTGACATAAAAATGGAGACTTGGAGCAGAAGCAAAACTAAAGGAAGCTGAAACAGAGATTTAAGGTGTCTGCTGAGGGTTGGAAGGGTGGCAATTTACTGCAGCCCTTCTGAAATGCAATGGATTGCATAAGTGCACCTCCAGGGTCTTAAGGAGTCAGACTGAGTCAATTTGTAGTTTCTGTGTTCTGTAAGGACATTATTTGCCATCATAGTGCTGCAGATTTGCTCTGAGGAAGGACAAATTATTTCCATGTTTGGGAAGCCTGAATCCCCTCACTAAAATGTAAATCACACTCCATGATAAATTTGAAAAGTGTAAGAGGTGCCTTTTCCAACTGTAAAAGAGAATAATTCTAATCCGCAACACATGTTTTTCAAAACTATGGTCCTGATTGTATGTTGATTAAAAGCTGCAGGCTGCTGACAACATTACTTCTTTCTGACAGCCAGGATATTTCAGTATGTCAGGTTTGGTAATCACACCACACAGAGGTATTCACGGAACTAATATGCAAATATTTACAACCACTTTTATCTTTCTCAGACTTCAGTAAGCAATAGTATTGCAATTGGAACTCCTGATGTGCCTGCAAGTAAGAAAAAAGAGAAAAAGGAACAGTTATCCAAAACCCAGAAACGAAAGCTAGCTGATAAAACAGGTTTGTTTACTATAATATTCTTTTTTTGGTCAGTATGAAAATCCAAATTTTATAGGAATTACATCTTGCTGGAGTCAGAGTCAGTACTCATTTGTTTATAAGATTAACTGCTTTAAGTCTGTGGTCTCTGTTTTACTTGTTCTATGTGAATTATTCTTGCCTGAGATGTTGGTTCTAGTTAAAGCAACTTTCTACAGAGTAGGGATTTCACAATGTCATTGTCTTCTAGGGTTTTTTTAATTCAATTTTTGACAGAAGTGAAATTTTCAATACTTGTTGGAGGAGAGGATTTAGGACCTCTATCAACAGAAGATGTATTTTTTTGATGGGCCCTCATAAATAATTCACGTTATTAAAAATGTAATTTCTAAATGAAAGTATTTGTTTTCAAACCCAAAATAAAACATCTGATTTAGTTTGTATTTTAGAAATAGAGGTGCTTCTGCAGATATTTAATGCTTTCAATGAAATAGTAGTGTTTTGATTGAAAGCTGTTGGTTACTTCAGTTGATTCAGCTGATGAGTCGTGTTCAGCCTTAGCTTTTACTAATGATCTGGATAATACAATCCTATTGCAGCAATAAGTTGTACCCTGTGATAGAGGTTTCTGCATATAATCTACCTAACCTAATGTATAGTTGGTAGACTTAATGTAAACTGTATAGAGGAAAAGCTGCATAAAATTTTGTTCTTTGACAGAATTCATCATTGCTAGTCAGCCCAGCTCATGTTAGAGTTACCTTCTAAGTTAAATTTCAGGTGGACTGAGGTGTTTTTATTCAAACGGAATTACTTTGAATCACATAATCACAGAACCATCAAGGTTGGAAGAGACCTTCAAGTTCATCCAGTTCAACCATCAACCCAGCACCACCATAATCATCCCTAAACTGTATCCCCAAGTGCCACATCCAGATGTCTCTTGAACACTTCCAGAGATGGCGACTCCACCACCTCCCTGGGCAACTTATTCCAATACCTAACCACTCTGTCAGTGAAAAATGTTTTTATAATGTCTAACCTCTTCTGCCACAGCTTAAGGCCATTTCGTCTCATGCATTCACTTGGGGTTGGTTAAAGAAAAAGCTGTTTTGTCCTCATGGCTTCATAGTGGAGAAATCGAGGAGTTTGGATATTTAGAATTTTGTACCTTGATTTTGAAGAAAGATAAATATTCCCCTTAGCTTGTGTGTTGAAAATAAAACCTTCTTATTCTGCAGATAACAAAGGGGAGCTTCCACGAGGATGGAACTGGGTGGACGTAATTAAGGTAACATGACTGTATTATATGCAATATTATGAAACTACTGTGTATGTACATTAAAAATGATTTGTACTTATATCTGAAGAAGACTGATCTGATATGTTTTTTCTTGCTTTTCTTCCAACTATGTTTGGATTTGACTATGGTGTCTGATTAATTTCTATATGTGTCCAGCATGTAAGTATTTTCAAGTTATCTTTTTTTACTGTAAGTAAAGAAAGAGTAAGAACAGTTGCTTATTTTGGGTTCTAAATTATGTATTTCTCAAATGCTTTAAAGTGCTAGTCCTTCCGAATATTAGTCAGGACTTTGGTTGCTCTTTTCACCTTGATTGTTTTAGTATTTATTTACTGAGCAGCTAAATTTTAATTTTATGATGAGAGGGCTTTGCTAACCAAATGTACTGCAAGTATACTGTCTTCTATGAGAACAAGATTCAAAATAAAATTAGTGGTGCTGCTGGGTTCTGGAGAGCAGTGGATAAGTAAGCAGAAAAAGGGAGCTGTGCCAAGTGGGAGCAACTTACTGTCTCCTACAAGCCCAATTCTCTGCTACAACTACTCCAGTGGATAATTATTTTCTATTTGCCCCTCAGCACTGAATTTTTCCATGCTCTTGTATTTGCTGATTCAGTGAAAATCACTGCTTGACAATTTTAAAAGCAAACTATTTTATTTTACACAACTGTGAGTAATTTTCAGTGTAAGGCCTAATACCAGTTCCAGTTGTTAAATAAGAGCAAGCAAATGATGAGGGTGGTTTTGGGCAGAGTCCTTCTAAGTTGTAAGCGCCTATTTGTAGTGGATATCTTGGATTCCAGATAGATTTCATAACAGGCATACTGCATTTAATAGTTTTAAATTTAGCTTTAAAAACTGAGAAATATGAAGTTAATGTCTGTTTTTATATTGTTTAAATTTCTATATGGGAATTCTCTCAGAGATGTGTGAAAATAATGTTCCATTACTTCATCTTTTTTATTTTGGAGAGCTTGTGATGGAGCCTTCAAATTAAATAGAAACAGTACCCTGAGGTTTTTCTGAAATTTGTTGCTGGTTTTTTTAAAATTCAACTTTCATGTTCAGGAAGTAAGCTCATTTAGTGTTTAAGTTTAAGAATTAATTCTGATGCTTTTCAGTCTCTTGGTACAGTAGCACAGTCTGTATTGTTAATTAAGTATACATGTGTTCAATGTGAGATGGAGATAAAGTTGTTCTTGTTTCCTAATAAATGGAATGGCAGTCTAAACTTTGAATACTTTCTTTTTGTGTCTCTTTTATAGTTAAGCAAAACTGGTTCTAAAGATGATGAATAAAGGACTTTGGTACAAGGAAACTCCACCTTTTAATACAGTGCAATTTTGGGTCACCATCTCTCTCTTAATAACTTTTGTATTTGCTGAAGTAAACATTTTATAAAGCTCGATTTCCTAACTTGTAAATCTAGTCACACAAGTTTATCTAGAGACTATGTAGTCTTCTTTGGAAAAAAAAAACAAAACAACAAACTTGCCTTAAATGAAGGTTAGATTGTGATCAAGGATATAGAGAGCCAGTGTGGTGAAGTGAATAGTGCTGCAGTGTTTCTTAATTTATATTTTAGTCTGTAGTAAAATCCTGTTATAGTGAACCCAATGATACTGTAAACATTTCCTGATGTTCTTATTCCAATTGAAGAAAAAAGCACTATAACAGTGATTGGTCACTTGACAGTTTAATTCATCAAAATAAATTATTCCATGGAAATCAGACCTTTGTCATTTCTTTATCTAATATGAACATAGAAGGAGAACATTAAAAGTGTTGCATTGCTAAACAGACTAGAGCTTGTGGTCTCATTTCACTAGTTAAAATAGTAAATACTAGTGAAAGCAAGGCCAGATATTCTAGTCTGCTCAGAAATGAATGGTTATAGCAGAAGTGTGTCTTCTTTACTCTTGCAATATCCCATCTGTTGGTCTTTCTCCAGTGTGCATCTTTACAGGTGGCTGGATGTCTGAGGGGCAGGAAAAGTGCTTTCTTGCAGTGTCTCAATAAGTGTTGGGATTTTGTAGCTCTTTCACTGGAGAAATGGGCATTCTTTAGAGGGGTTTGCTGACTGAGTGGTGGGACAGTGGAAATCAGCAATTTGTCAAACATATTGGGAGAACTCTTTTTTGGGTGAGCTCTTTTTTTTTTTTTTTCCTAATCTGCCTCTCTTGTATGAGAAAGAGAAGTCATATTTACTATATAAACTGCTATTGAATACAAGATGCCTTAATGTCCTTTATTATTTTTGTTTGGTTTGAGATGAACTTTAATAAATGCCTATTTATCTGCTGTGGTATGTGTTTATTTTTTTTTAATTGTGTAGTGCCTACTGTGCTGTGCAAGTTTGGACTTGCAAAAGCTTTCTTTTACAAAGAAAGCATTCTTAAAAATTGGTGGAAGAATTGTGTCTTCCCTCTTGTGGTATATGTTTACATGATACTCAGGGTAGCTGTGTTACTAGTATGAGGGTCAATCACCTCACTGAGAGTTACAGGGACAGTATCCATTGTGTTCAGTACACGCAGCAAGTCCAGCGCCCCTTTGAAAGAGTGCACTCCGCTGTGTACAGCACTCTTCATTTCAGAGAGTCGTGATTTCTTTTTGAACTCAACTCTCATGTAGTAAAAGGTTGTAAAGTGCACATGAGAGGACCTTTTCCAAACAATGCAGTCTTGACTTTGACATAAACTGGAGGCTCATGGCTGTACCCTGAGCAAGAGTGTCTGATGGGGAATACCACTGCAGGTAGAAGTTGCTCTGGCAGTATGTCGTGAACCTGTGACAGGGAAGGGCATTTAGCTTTAGTCTCTGCCAGTGTCAGAACAAGCAGGACTCTTTCTATTCACTAGTTCCCCAAGGGGAATCGACTTGTCTTGTCGACTTGTCTTATCCTTGGTGTATAAATCAAGTTGCCATGACAATTTATCTGATTAAAGATTAGTTAGGGAGGGTGGGGGAAGGACAAGTAAGAACCACATCTCTTGCTCTTTACAGTGTTACTGTGTGTAGCTTATTAACCTTGTGAAATGCCTCATTTTTCAGCTCCTAGTCTGTAAATCACGTGCTCTCCTGAAGATACCTGAGTCTCCTCTGGTTCTGTTAGTAATGTACCTGCTTTGAAGTCTACTTTCAAGGGAAATATTTTGCATTGGGAACTTTTGTACCCGTTTTTCTCCTCGATGTAAATTGTGAAAGGTAATTCGTGTTTATAAACCATTTTCTGATATGATGTGATGATTGGAACGGGATCATTTAAAGAATCTAGGCACTTGATATTATGGAGAGGCCTTAGCACTGAGGGGAAGGAAAATGTAATGATTCTCATGAAGAAAGACACAACTGTAAATAGAGATCATGACTCCTGAGGAATGTCTAAACACTGTTGAAAAATCCACTCCCGCTCCCACCTTTTTTTTTTTTTTTTTTTGGTAAAAACCCACTGGCTCTGGTAAAACAGTGATGTATACTTTTTTTCAGTTGGATGAGAGTCTCTTGATCGTAGGGCTACACCACCTCTTTAAATTCACAAGTTTTGCAGTAGAATTTTGGCTGGCCTGAATAGACAAGTGTCAATCATCATCATCATCATGGCTAGGCTTCACGAACGAAGATTTGGGAAGGCTCTATCCACATTTGTTACAGATCAATACTAGTAACAATAAAGGAAAAGTAGCAGGTGTTCAAAACGCTGTTAGTATCCCGACCAAAGATGCCCCATTGCAGTGGAAGGTACCAAATGCCAGGGAATAATTCAGACTGCCTTTATGCTGAATAGAGAGGTGACAGCTGTGATTAGTCCGCAGTGTGTGCCCACTATGTCCTTCTCACCCCTGTGATCAGCCTGGCACAGATACATTGAAATCAAGGCTCATAATTTCTGCAGTCCTGCTTCAATTGGTTGTAGGTGGGGTGGATAGATAAAGTGTGCCCAACTGATGAGCAATTAGATTTTGGTGAGTAAAAGACCAGTAGAAAAAAAGCCAGCATTTCTCCATAGAGGAGCTTTGGTAAAGAGACTATCCACTATGTGGAGAGACTATCCTCCTTTCACCTGAGGGATACAAATGATTTTGGGTTATACCATGCACTTAGTCCTGTGAAAATCCTTGAACAGGTGTGAACCAGAAATAGTTCCCCTTTGGAAATTGTTTCCTTCAACAGTGTGGCACCTTAAGCACTTGCAGTTAACAGCAGAATGAAGAGGAGAGGAAATGTTCATTCAACAAAGAAAATATCAAAAGTGTGAGAATTCTGGGTGGATTGGAGGAGGAAGTGGACGGGAAAGAACATGCTTGTATACAAAACTAAAAGAGCATAGGGGATAAATTGTCGCTGCTGCAGTACAATACAACAGAACAAAAGCTAAGCATATCATTGCAGAGCTATAAATTCTGTCATGAGTTTGAGCTAAGGTGAAGGACAAGAGGATTGTGGATTTTCTTTCTGTCACTCTGGTTTCTTTCACCAACATGGACTTGACTGCATCTCAGAATGGATCTGCTTTGTGGTTATGAGAAGATATTTCTGTTTGACTAATTTATGCTTCCTGTTATTCTCTTTCTGAGCCCATGGAAGCAACCTCTGAAAGCCTGGTATAAGTTAAGACAAGGCATATTGACTAGGCATTGGAAAATATTTTATGTAGGTAAAAGAAAGAATTGACTGCTTTTTCTCTCTCTCCTTCATTCAGAGCAAAGTAAGGAGTTACTCCAAATGGCTGAATTACACAAGACATGAGAATCTATATCCAGGCACTGGTGTACTATGTCAGCCTGAAATTTTTACATAGCTATACCTTGCTACTGTGTCTGAGGATTCATGCCTGTGGTTCCTACAGATATTTATGTTTAAAGTATTGATGCTAAGAATAGGCAGAACTTTGAAAACTCTTACTGTGATTACCTACTGCAAGCTGCTTATGTTGTAAGATGGGCTAAGGTTGTAGCAATGAGAGAGAAAGCCAAGCTCTAACTGCATAGCGTTATTGGAGGGGAGTGGTGTTGTGTGGGTGTCTCTGAGGGCATAGTTTCTTCTGCAGTATCTTTATGATCAGAAAGGAAAAGTCAGTCTAGTATGAGTTTGGAAGATAACATTCAAGAAACTGTATGGAAAGAAAAAAACTATCTTTTCTTTCTCAAGGAATTATCTGCTATAGTGCCACTGAGAGGCAATAAACAGTCTTGTATGGAGCCACTCTTCAGAGCAGGATCTTACTTTAAATCAAGTAAGAGTGTCTGTCAGTTAATGGATTTTAAGATTTCCTGCAGGAAAGTCAAGTGTGAAGAAAGCATTACTATGTAAAGAGGTGCTGTCTCCACTGTAGGGAACCATTTGATCTGTACTTATAGTGAAAACTATGGTTCAATTGACCTTGAAGAGAGATATTTTATAATAGTACAGGGAAAATGTAGCAGCCCATTGATAAAAAGTACACAGCCTCTATAGGTGATTAACAAATTTTGTACAGCATTTTCAGTTTTATGTTTTTCTGTGAAGATCAGTGCTAGAATATTACCAGGTTTTAGTTGACTGATATATAGCATGATTATGATTTCCCTTTCCCCCCTTCATGCCATATGTCTTTAGATGATAAAAGTACAGGATGTAGTATAGAAAATTATCTCCAAAATCAAAATAGTGCTACAGTTACAAATCCACTCAAAGGAAATAATCTTACTCAGAAGTAAGGATGTGCCAAAATTAAAGCTGCCTGTGTGATGTTTATATGAGAAAGAATTCATAAGAAGATGTTCTTTCTGTGACTATGTGTTCTTCAGGTTTTGGTTGTGGGGTTTTTTCCCCCTTGTAGTGTCAAGCAGATGGTTAGTGCTTTTCTTCCTAGTGTCCCTCTTAGTAGGAAAGTAGTGCAAAAAATGAGTTTTAGTATGCTCCTAAGCCTGAAAAGAGAGCTAAGTTTTCACTTTGTGAAAGTAAATAAAGTAACAGAACTGTCCCTGGAACAAAGTGGACATTTGAAACAGCATGACCAAGTATAGAGGCAAATTAATTTGCTGTAGTAAAACTGAACATATCTGAGTGGCTTTAGTCTGCTTCAGAGTTTATCTCCATGCAGTGGATTTGTGACCACTAAATGCTTATGGATAATTTTAGGCTGGCTATAGAGCTGCAGTCCATGTAGTTAACCATTGCTTTCAATAAATTCGTATTACAGAAATCTGTGCAGATTCTATTGTGTTGGTAATGAGCTCTAGTTCTATCCCTTTGCATTTGATGGAAGGAGAGGAGATACACTGTTACTGCTCTGTGATGAAAGAAATCTGCATGTATGCTGTCAACAAGGGTGCTGGACTTGGTGAACAGGCACTACAGTCAGTCTGACAGCATTAAAAAGGTGAAGTTCTAAAAGATAATTTAGTAGGCTTATCTTAATGTGGATCCACTATTTTTGTATGTTTCTTTTTTTTTTTTGTTAACTTGCTTATGATGTTTAAAATGCTCTAAATACAAGCAGATACATTGGCTTATTAGCTAGTGTGTATATGTGTCAAGTGACTAACTGTTCAGTCAGATGAGTTCAAGAGCAGTTGTTCTGTGTTTCCTGATTTCATGGCAGGATGAGAGTTCTCTAACTCGTTTCACAGTGCATTCCTATAGGTAATCTTCCTCCACTGTTTTCTTCCCATCATGGGCAAAAAAAAGGTACTCAGCATCACTGTGTGTCTACTACTTGTTTTATTTCCTCCTGTTTTAAATGTATATATTTGAGGCCTCTACTACAAGCTCTAACTGGTAAATATTGGGCCGAATCTCGTTGTGATCATCACAATAATCTTTGCTTCAAAGACACAGGCCTTACTGTGTTAGATGCTGCATTGATGAACAGAAAGAAAGCAGGCGCGGTCACTGTCTTGCAGGATCAGGAAATGGGGAAGAAACACATGTATTATATGCACATGCATAGCAAATCAGATTTTAACCATTCTGCTCACAAGACACATGAAGAGACACATGCTAAATGTGAAAAGCAAACACTCAGCTTCCTTGGATATCTGTTCAGAGAGAGAAGATGACAGAATTATTGAAGAAGGAAAAGAAGGAAGAAGGAACATCTTGAGTCTGGAGCCTTAAGAACATGGTTGGTTACTCATATGAAAAATACAGTTGATAAACATACATCATTTATCTGTATGTTAAAATATCTCTAAGGTATTTTAGAAGATGATAAAATATTTTAAAGGTGTTAATGATAAACCATTGGGAGGAGGAAAGAATGTCACCAGAAGAGAGTTATACACAGGAACAAATCTAGAAATTCTGATTTGGAACTGTGAGATTCTTGTATACCAAGCAAATGCAATTTCCATTACTTACGAAGTGGAGATAATTCTAAAGCCCAGCTTCATCTTTCCAGTGAAATTCTGAGTAGTTTAGTGTTTTGAGTGTTGCAAGCTCAGAGTTTTATCTGCTGCAAGGAAGGGTAGTGCACAAAATTCGGATTTAGATGTATATTTTGCAATTGCGAATTCAGCTCATCAGTATTTAAACCTCCAATTAAAGTGTATCTTGTGAGCAGAATGGCTAAAATGTGATTTGCTACACATGTGCATATAAGCGCAGTCTTGGTAAGGTGCATCATTGCATCATATCACTTAAGGTACAAATGGACAAAGAGTATCCCCTCTAAGATTATCTCTTATTGGATAAATATTTATCCTCTGACTCATTTGAAGCTTTTGCCATCAAATGCAGCAAAATAATCAAAACTGCAATGACTTTTTATTACAACCACCTGATCTCTCTATGCATATTTGTGCTAGAATCAGAGGCAGAAAGAAATGCATTAATGGAAGAAACCTATTTTCAATTATACAACTGCTGTAGAGAAAGAGGCTGTGACTCCAGCTGATGGACCTAAGCGGGGGAGGCTTTTGGGTGGTGTTAGAAGTTATCACCCCAATGTTTTGCTACATCTGTAAATTTTGAAGAAGTATCAAGAGATGAGACATCGAAGATTTGTTGTAAGGTTTTCTGGATTTTTTTAAAAGATTTTTGAATTCTATTGAATTTGTATTTTTAGGGTACAGTAAGTACATTACTGGTTTTAGTGTATAAATAAAGGGCATATTGTAAAAGAATGCCAAAGAAGAAGGGACAATGAAGCATAGTTTTGACTGATACACACTAGTTAAGTTTGTACTGTATGTAAATCAGGTTTTTATTTATCTCCCTGTGTGTATGTATTCCTTTTCTCATTGCTTTCAGGTTTTGTTGGGCAAAAGCTTGATAATCTCATCATCCCAGGAATATTGTGAAAGAAAATCTTGTAATTAATTAAAGGTATAATTGGAAGAATGAAATTAACCAAAATAATGCAAAAGCAGAAACTGTCATGTGTTGTATCTCATGGGGCACCAAAAGAGACAATTCTGACCGAAAAAGCAGTGCAGACAGATGGTAATCAGGCAGGTGTTATTCAACATTTTTGGGAATTGGAAAATCATCAAAACAAAATATAACTGGAATTCATTCTAACAGAGAATCAGACTCAAACATTTCAGATGAGCAGGATCTGTTTAATGTGTCACCTTCATTCCTCAAGCACAACCTGCTGCTGAATGCGACAGGGAAATGTAGCTTCTTAACCAGAGGCACTGGTAGGATGAAAATTTTCATAGAATCATAGAATACACTGAATTGGAGGGGACCCATCAGGATCATTGAGTCCAACTCTTGGCCCTGTGCAGGACACCCGAAGAATCACACCATGTGCCCAAGAGCATTGTCCAAATGCTTCAACTCTGTCAGGCTTGGTGCTGTGACCACTTCCTTGGGGAGCCTGTTCCAGTGCCCGACCACCCTCTGGGTAAAGAACCTTTCCCTGATATCTAACCTAAACCTCTCCTGACTCATCTTCGTGCCATTTCCTCAAGTCCCACCACTGGTCATAAGAGTGAAGAGATCTATACCTGACCCTCTGCTTCCCTTCATGAGGATGTTGAAGGCTGCAATGAGGTCTCCCATCAGTCTCCCCCAGGCCGAACAGACCAAGTGACCTCAGCTACTCATACGGCTTCCCCTCAAGGCCTTTAACCATCTTCATTGCCCTCCTTTGGACGCTCTCCAAGAGCTTCATATCTTTCTTATGTATCCAAAAAGATTACATCAACTGGCTTCCCTTGATCCAACTAGGTGGGTTACCTTGTCATAGAAGGAAATCAGGTTTGATAAGCAGGACTTTGCTCTCATGAAGCCATGCTGGTTGTGACCAATGACTGTGTTGTCTCTCAGATGTTTTTCAATATCTCCCAGAATAATCTTTTCCATGATTTTACCAGGTACTGAAGTGACAGGCCTGTAGGTTCTAGGGTCCTCCTTCTTGCCCTTCTTGCAAGTCGGGACAACATTCACCAGCTTCCAGTCAGCTGAGACCTCTCCGGATTCCCAAGACCACTCAAAAATCACTGAGAGAGGTTTTGCAATGACATCAGCCAGCTCTTTGAGGATTCTGGGATGAATCCCATCAGGCCCCATAGATTTGTAGAGATGCAGCTGGAGCAGCAGATCCTGCACAGTTTTAGGGTTGACTGGGAGTCAATTGTTCTTGCAGTCATGGTCCTCCATCTGAGGGATTCAGTAAAGGAATAAATGTGGTTTTCCTTCCAATCTGTTAAGGAGATGAATTTTTTTCTTCATTAATCTGAAAGTGGTTCACTTCTTTAATCACTGGAATTTTTATTTCTAAGTGCTTGCATGGTAGACGTACTAAGTCTAAAGAGTTTCCTTACACATTATATCGTGCAAATGAATAGTATCTTTATTTAAATGAACAGCAGTGCTTTTCTTATTATACCCAGAAGTACAGCATTGGAAGGTATCTGAAGGACAATATTCCTGAGTTTTTATTAATGATGCTGGTAACACTGTCATCAAACAGGCATATGACATTTTATCCCTATCTTAGAGATGGTGTAACTGAGGCCCAGATGAGATATATACTTGTTAAAACAGAGGTAATAGGTCTCAAACCTGTACCTGTCCATCTGCCAAACTGTGCAGCAATTTGGTAGGCTAGAACTGCACCTATCTGAAGTAATGGTGTTCTTTATTCACCTTTTATGATTAAAGCAACTTATTAATTTTCCAGTATGTTCTCACAGCTTGTCTTTTAGTCATCTTCATAACACATTTTACAGGGATATTTTCAGCAAGGATCTGCGCACAGGCACCAAGCTAGGGGGAAATGGCTGAGTGCTTTCCAGAAACTATGTAACATATTTCAAGAGTATGCTCCACTTCTTCTCAGAGGAAGCATCCGCTGAGCTTCTTGAGACAGGTGAAACTAGAAACCCAAAATTAAAAGAAGGGCACTGAGCCAGAATAATCAGCAATACATTGTTTCCTAAAAGAGGGAAACAGATTAGTTCTACTAATAAAATAAGTTAAAGACATCACTGGTTTTGGCATTTGTCAGAATCTTGTGATAAGACAAGTGATACTTTAGTGAGTGTGTTACACTGTAATAAAGACGTAAAATAGACTTCTCAGTAACCCTAAATGCCTTTTTCTTTGCAATGTACTGTTTAATTCACTTAAATATATGGAGCTCTTTCTATAATCTGCAGGCAACTCTTTAGGCTCTACTAAAGGATCAGAAAGCCTGGAGTTGGGCCCAACAAAATAAAACACATGCTGTGAAATTCTATTTAACTGCAGCGAGTAAAATGACTACTGCAGAATAATCTTAATTAACGCAATAATAATTTAAAAGCAAAACACAGTTCATGGTTTTTCTTACAAATCTCTTCTGGTTTTCATATAAAGAACAAAGGAAAATCAAAGTGGCTGTGCATCAGAGTTAACAAAGTCACTTAGTACTTCTTTCTTAGCACAGAACTATGAGTGTTGTAAGCAGTTTCATACAAATCCATTCTGTCCCCACTCCATGATACACGAGCAGGAGGATTCAGAAATTTACAAATTAATTAGCCAGCAGAGACCACATGGAGGATTCAGTCCTACATGTCTACAAACAAGTCAGTCTGTAGTGTATATGACTTGCATGTATACCCCTCACCCCATAAAACTCTTATGTTACTTAAAATAAGTCCAAACATATGAAGCAGCATAAGGGGACAGGAACTAATTAAAATAATTCTCAGAGAAGTTTCTGGGGTATTTAATCCATTGCTTAGAATTCCAATTAAAATTCCGTATCTGGTGAAGAGCTTCTGGTACCAGATTCTTATTGGTACCTTAAAGTTGGATGGCTTCCTTTTTAAAAGGAGAAAAATATTAATTAGAAAAAAATTATTTTTATAAATTCTGTAGTTTTCTTTTGGAATGAAAGTTGTGATGTAAAATACATGCCTGCAGCTTAGTTATCATAGAATCGTGACGTGGTTAGAAGGGACCTGTAAAGGTCATCTATTTCAACTCCCCTGCAATGAGCAGGGACATCTTCAACAGAGCCCTGTCCAATCTTACCTTAAATGTTTCTAGGTATGAGGCATCTACCACCTCTCTGGGCAAACTGTTCCTGTGTTTCACCACTCCTATCATAAAAACTTCCTTATATTTAGTGTGAATCTACACTCTTTTGGTTTAAAACCATTACTTCTTGTCCTATGACAACAGGCCCTGCTAAAAAATTTGCCCCCGTCTTTACTAGGAGCCCTCTCTAAGTAGTGAAAGGCTGCAATCAGGTCTCCCCAGAGCTTTCTCTTCTCCAGGCTGAACAATCCTAACTCTTTCAGTCTTTCTTCATAAGAGAGGTGCTCCATCCCTCTGAGCATTTTCGTGGCCCTCCTTTGGACTTGCTCCAACAGGTCCATGTCTTTCTTGAGGAGCCCAGGGCTGGGTGCAGCACTCCAGGTGGGGTCTCACCAGAGCGGAGTAGAGTGGCAGAACCACCTCCCTCTACCTGCTGGCCACAGTGCTTTCAATGCAACCCAGGACATGGTTGGCTTTCTGAGCTGCAAACACACGTTGATGGCTCATGTCCAGCTTTTCATCCATTGGGTCGTCTTTAAGCATAATGTAGCTCCATAAGCAATTTAATGAATAGACTATACAGTTGCCTAAGTTGGTTCTAAGACTAAACAGTATGGGCTTGGTTCACTGAAGAACATGAACTTATGTGACCATTCTTACCCCAAATGTTTTCACACTCAATTACGGTTTTCCGATGGGAACATTGTTTTTTTTTTTCAAAACAACTGTCAGTATGTGATTCAGACCAACAAGTAAGCTTCTGAATGAAAAAAAACAATAACACAGGGATGCAAGAGTTAGTTTGGTTTATTAGTGCCACTTATGAGAGCAGAAAAGTATGATTGCTGCTATTTGCAAAGTTTCCATGCATTTTTCTGAGGTAATAAAAATATAAGTATTGTTTTGTATAGTGCAGAGATTACTGATGCTTATTTTAATATAAGAATTATCACAAACTGTCATTATCATAACTCCTGTATTTGGGATACTGCAATACAGTGTGCCTGTTGTTCTTATGGAAGGACTTAGATTTGTGCCTAAGAATATAAATTATAAAATATGTTCTAATTTTCAGTTGTTTCAGCTGATAAATGTGTGGACGTGCTTATTTTGTAGGCAAGATATCACAGATTTTAAACTCCTTTTAACAAATAATCTTTGGGGTGTGAGATTTTTGAAATAATGAATATTTTCTGAATCCTGCCAACAAAATATCTTTTAGAAAGGGCATCAAACTTTAGGTCTCTGCGATGGTTTAACCCTAGCCAGCAACTAAGTATTACACAGATGCTTGCTCACTCCACCCGTTCCCTGTGGTAGAAAGAAGAATCGCAAAAAACTCCCAAAACTTGTGGGTTGAGATAAGAACAAAATATCTTTTAGAAAGGGCATCAAACTTTAGGTCTCTGCGATGGTTTAACCCTAGCCAGCAACTAAGTATTACACAGATGCTTGCTCACTCCACCCGTTCCCTGTGGTAGAAAGAAGAATCGCAAAAAACTCCCAAAACTTGTGGGTTGAGATAAGAACTGTTTATTAATTGAAATATAATATAATATAATACTACTACTACTAAAAATAATGGTAATGAAAAGGAGAGGAATAAACCCCAAGACAGACAAGCAATGCACAATACAGTTGCTCACCACCTGCTGACCACTGCTCAGACTGACCCCGAGCAGCCATCGACAACTCCTGTCCAACTCCCCCCCAGTTCATACATTGAGCATGACATTCTGTGGTAGGGAATATCCCTTTGGCCAGTTCAGATCAGCTGTCCTGGCCAAGCTCCCTCACAGCTTCTTGTGCACTTCCTTGCTGGCAGAGCGTGGGACACTGAAAAGTCCTTGACTTAGGTAAGTACTTCTTAGCAACAACCAAACTTCAGTGTATTATCAACATTATTCTCATACTGAATCCAAAACACAGCACCATACCAGCTACTAGGAAACAAATTAACTCTATTCCAGCTGAAACCAGGACAGCCCAAAGTACCAGTCAAGAACACAGACCAAAAAAAAAAAAAGAAAGAAGAGTGTTTAACTACTTCTTCAATTTATTTTGCTCAGTATTAGGTGCGGAAAATCAATTTGCATCTGGACCGAAACACTGGTCTCTTTTCTGCCCTGAATTTGAATCATAGAATCAAAGAATCATAGAATCAGCCGGGTTGGAAAGGACATCTGAGATCATCAAGGGAGTTCAGTTCTGACAAGAACCTTGCATCTTCCACTTTTCAGCACAAATGTGTTAAGATGCAGCTTTAACTCTGGTCTCAGTTGTAATCATTAGTCAGAGGGTGTATTTATGTGTATTTTGAGCAAAATATAACAACCTGCATGTTGTTTTGTTTTGTGGTGGTTACCTTTAGCAGTAGTTGTGGTCTCTGGAGTGTACATTACCCACCAGGGGGAGCTCAAGCCAAGAACCATCTGATTTTTATAGACTCACACAATCATTTAAGGTGGAAAAGACTGGTATGATCGCTGAGTCCAGCCGGTAACCTAACACTGCCAAGTGCACCACTAAACCATGTCCCGAAGTGCCACATCTACAGCCTTTTAAATACCGCCAGGGATGGTGACTCAACCACTTCCCTGGGCAGCCTGTTCCAATGCTTGACAACCCTTCTGGTGAAGAAATTTTTGCTAAAATCCAGTCTACCTTCTTCTGGAGCAACGTGAGTTGTCCTTTCAATTTGCAGATTACTGGTGGAAGTCCTCTCTTAAACTTCGCAGGACTTTGGATTTGGGCATCTGTCCTCAAGTTAGCCTGGGAGCAGATGGCAACCAGATAAGAAATAAGTGCACGTCCCCATGCTCCCTTTTTTGGGAACTGTCACGTCAGTGTCAAAGCAAGCAAAGCAAAATCTTGTGATGTATATGTCATTATTCTTTGGGGTTTATGTATGCTGTTCTTTTTAACATGAACAAGGCCACCAAAATTGTACAAAATAGAAATATCTTTGAGAGTAAAGCAGTATTCCCTGACAAAATTAGGTCAGGTGGAAGCAAGTGTGAATAGGTAATCTGTGTCTCTAAAAAGAAGTCTCTCAAAATTCCTGACTACAAACAGGATGGAGAACATTTCTGCTCTGTGTTAAACTGAAATTTTGTTTATAAAAAAATTAATTGGCTGAAAAAGGATAGAAGGTGTAGTTCATCCGTATTATGTGTTTTGGTTTTTTTCAGCACAGAATATGTGTCAAGTGTTAAAAGTGTTTATTTTGACTGAAAATTTTGGAACTAAATATTTAAGTGTTTCCAAACTTACATATATTCATTTTTTTCCTTTAAAAAAATCACAATATTTTAGTGTATTCCATTTTATCCCAATTCATGATGATATACTGACAAGTGTTCTGACTTTTTTACTTAGCTAATTTTTTATTCAGCTCAACTACAGTGATTTCCTAACTGTGTATTATTAGAAGTTTGTTAAAATCCAAGCCATTTTTTTATTGTATCGAGCTATGTTTTCATTATTACATATAAACCGCCAGACTATGGTGAACAGGTTAGTAGCCTGACAAATCCCATAAAAAGCAATTAAAAAAAAACTTGAGAATTTTAGCTGCTTTGTCTGTCCATAAACATGAGGGCTTAACACGTGCATCTCCTTGGCTTGGCTATGCCAGTACCGACACGGGCAATGAATGAGGAACTCCTTAGGGTTTTTTTTATGATAAACAATTGGTCAAGTTGAGAGGGGTTTTATTTTTCTTGTTCTTATTTGTTAAATCATAAGATCAATTTATATTTCATTGACTTTAAAAAAAACCACTTCCTTTGACTTAGAGGATGGGAGGAGCGCTGGTCCTTCTGGACAAGTGAGCTTCTTTCCACACATTTCCTTCTGCATTTGGAATAAGTCATCCACAGAGAAATAAGTAGATGTTGAGACATGGAGATTAACAGCTGAAAGGTGGTAAAGAACAGCTTCTGATAGCATTTCTGAGTTGTAGCTGACCACATGAACATAAACAGTCTTTAGGAATAGGTGGAGTTGACTTCTTTGTACTACAAAAGACAGGAAAGCTCACACAGTTAATTATAGCTGAGCTATTATATACAAAGCTGGTCCTTATTGCCTCTGTGCTGCTTCCTACTTGCTCAAGTAATTTGTAATTTTCAGTGCCATTGCTTCCTTTGACTTCTTCAAAATGGTTAGTCTATTGGCCATAAGAATTGGGACTGATAGGAGACAGAGAAACTCCCCTAATAGTAGTTAAATTTGCTTTCTACACCACCAATTATGGCTGAACAGTCTATTAGACTTTCTACGGGATTTCTTTTTCAGTTTCAAAATCTTGTCTTGCAGAAATGGTAACAGTCACATCAAACCTCAGTTTCAGCTCAGGTTTCTGTTCCTTGACAGTATTTTGTCATGTCCTTGAGAGGAAGGTACACGACAGTTTATATCATATTGCTGTCTAATGGACTTCGCTTTATGGCTTCCTCAGTTAGAAGTTGCATTATATACTGGAGCATGAGGTTTTAATACTTTTTTTTTAATGTCTGAATCTGTTCTAAGTTACAAAAAGCTCCTTATCCATTTTTTCCAGCATTTCTGAGAGGAGGGCTTACTTCTGTACTTATTTTACTGTCAGCTTAGTTACTGATAGGATAAGTTGTCAGGACTTTTAGTAGGCATTTTCCAACATTTCAACAGGAGCGAATCTGTCAAATATAGAAAATAAAAAGAGAAATGTAAATATTTCAAAAATATGAGCAGGACACTCATAAATTTCAAACCCCAAACAAACCTTAAATTATGCAGTTTACAATTGTGTCTCTCAGCAGTGGCTGTAAAATAACTTACAGTGCTGTATGACACTTTGAATGTGCAGGTAAGGATTTTTCTAATTGAAGAAAAGAGAATGGGAGAAAATTTTACAACTTCTTGGAAGAGGAGATATATTATAATTTCTTTCAGATAGTTAACTAGCTATAAAATGACCCTTCACTTTGCTTTTTTAGGTTTTTTTAATTACTTTTTATGCTCCTCTTAATTATTTCTGACAGCTTTTTTCTTCTCCCTCTGCACTTCATTGCTGCTGTCATTTCAATCCTCTCGTTTGGATTTGTTTTTCTCTCTTGCTTTGTGTGGTGGTTATACTTCCATATTCTCTGTTTTCATATATGACTTTCCTTCCCCTTAGAATTTTATTGCCTCATACTTTATTCTGAGGTCAGGAAAGGGAAAGGAATACATGCAGCTGCAGATTCAGAAATATACTCAACTCTGTGAACCTATATTCTTTTTTTATTATTATTTCAGGGTTTTGATCTGAAGCACTCATGCCAGTTGCTGCATTAAATACTCCTTTCTTCAGGAAACACTACTGTACACAGAGATTGCTCCATACTTAAGAGATCCAGTGAAAGATTATAATCTATGTGCTTATAGAGTAGTAGAAAGTATTTTTCACTACTGAGAATTAAGGATTTAAAAATTCCTGAGTATCAGTCTTCCTTCATTATCTTTCTGTGAAAGTCAGGTCTGTTAACAATTTCTTTATATTTACTCCGTTGCTGTATAATTGATGTATTTTCATTATGCAATCTGAATCCAAATGTTATAAGGGATCCCAAGGATACATTTTGTAGCTTTGAATTCTCTCATCTTTTCAACAACCTACTGTATCTTCCAGTAACAAACCGCTACTCAAGTACTTCTTCCAAATGCAGGTTGAAGGGCATCCTCCTAGTTTGCTACACCAATCCAGCATGCAGCTTTATGTTTGTTGAGATGATTTCTGAGAACAAGGTTTGTCCTAGTGCAGCGCAGGAGTGTTCTCTCAGTTGCTGTCCTATTCCCTGTATCAGCTGGGAGTTCATTATTAATCTTCGCTATATAAATATTGTAGTCATGTAAAAAAATGATGGGCTTCCTAAGGGTGACTGGTCCACTTCTATAGCATATAATGGTAGGAAAGGACAGTAACATACTTACGCAGTATGTTTCACCGGATTTGAATGGTGACATTTAGGGGAAGTGTCTGCCACTCTCATTAATTTGATTTCAAATGGCACTGGCAATACCCTGTGTCAAAGACAGAAACATTTTGCAAAGGTAAATCCAGTTGCAATGAGTTAAGACAAAGTGTTAGAAAGCAAATGGATGAAAAAGGAAGGAAGCAATACATAAAAGGGATTGTAAAGGGGATCATCCAAATTGTATGTTGGTGTCCTTATTCAGCCCTGTTTTTTTTCACTTCTTTATCACTGGTACATCCGAAGGGTATAAAACTAGATGTGCAGATGGTGATGGCATTGGGACGACAGCAAATCATAATGAATGTTTCATCTAGATTCAGTGCAGGCAGAAACAAGGGTAAAATATTTCAGAAAAAACAAAATCAAACCATATTAAAAATTCCTACTGTATGTGACAATCTTTTATACCATTATAATGATCAGTTAACTAGCATATTTAGCAATCTGATAGTTTTTATTCCTGAACTGTCACTTCCAGAGCAATCCTTCCCTTCCCCTCCCAGTCATATCATAGTTGGTATAAAAAGTCCAAATCAGGATGCATCAGAGCATCTGGGGTTTATTCAGTGACTTGCTCATCTGGTTGTGACAGTATAGACCTGACGTTGTCATACACCTCTTGCACTGGGTTGAGCATACACATCTGGAAACAATTCAATCTTCCTTGTTCATGCACTTAAGTCTTCAGATTTTATTTAGTAGTGGGATATATTAGGGCTACAGATATGTGTTCTCTGTTTTAGTTGACTCATCTTTTCTACAGAAATAAAAAAGAAGCCATGATGTTCAGTGCTAGCAAAGGAGATGTGGTTGTTAAACTGATACACCAAGACTCTGTGGCTGCTGTTCATGGAGAAGCTGTAACTAATGACTATTTCCTTGTGATCTTTAAGTAATGAATGTTTAGAAACTATATTCTTGCTTCTCCAGAAAAGGAAGTTTTGACCAATTTTTAAAAATATGTTGGTGGCCCATGAGGTCTTCAAGAGCATCTTTTCTAAGTTCTTTTGGAATTTTTGAAAATCACTGTGGCGGCCTTCCAACAATTTAGGTGCCTAATTCTTCCTAAAAGTCTGGGCTTTTGCCCCTAACTTTTTCATCCAGCTGTGTTCTGTCTAGAAGCTGGAGATTTCGGCTCTCTCATGCCTCCATTGAACCCTCCAGATTCTGGTACCTGCATCCTATCCTGCCCAGCAGCTGCTCCAAGATCAAATTCTGTATTACTCCGTTACTTTTGGAAGGACCAGCAGGGCTGCCTTCACTTTACAGTGACATTTGACCCTGAATTTTTCTTGAGAGAACATGTTTTCTTTTCAAATAGTCTTACAGATTTTCAAACAATTACTGTTATAAAGTGCCTGTAGTGGTGTAATAGAAACCTCCCTCTTGCTATGAACAGCTCTGCTGTTCCTTACAGGGCAGCAGCTGTTATGCAAGTAGAACTTTTAGTGTTAGCATCTTTGTCTACTCTTGCACTCTTCAGGGTTGCTGCAAGGACTTTATTTGTACCTGCTTCATTAATCGTCTGGGTTATTACCTCAAGGTATTAAAATGTATTCCAGACATTAATACTACTGAGATAATACTCCGGAATGTGAAGACCACAGGCATATGGCCAAGTTACTTTCAGTTCATCCTTGAGGTGAGTGGTTTCATTTCTGCTTCCATTTCTTAAATAAAGAAGAATTTTTTATTTGGATTTGAATAATTTCTGAAAGGATCATGCAAATGGAAATCTCAAACTATTGATATTGTCATTCCATATTCTACTTCTGTAAGCTCTTCTGCTTTACCATGGTACATTGTTTAATTTCTTAATGTTTCACATAAAGATCTGCAACAAGGTAGCAATGAAAAACAGTGTGCCATGTGGTTAAAAAATTAATACCAAATAACCTGAGTGCTGTGAAATATATCATGTGACAAAGGAAATGGGCTTAAGTAGTGAGTAAGTGTGTTCATTTTGTGAAAATACAAGAAATGTGAATCAAATTTCCTGTGAATTTTGTGGAATTTTAAGGGAATTTAAATTAAGTTCCAAATGTTATGTTTGCTCCTTATCACTGAAATGTACCCTAATCCTAAAAATCTCCATTCTGGAAAGCAAGGTATGATTTTCAGTGCTGAATGAAAGTTTCTGCTGCTATCTCAATAGTTTATCAGTAAACTGAATACTAATATCAATAATTGAACATACATTTTAGATTTTCTTGTAATAGTATGAGATTTAAACATACACTTGATGGCATTAAAGTCAAACAATGGCTTATTCTAAAAAATGTCCTGTGCAGCCTGGCTCAGGAAAAGATACCTGTGTTCCTTCTGAACACAAATGTTGTGGTAAGACAGTAGGAGAGAGAAAGTTTTGCTAATTTCTACTTTCTCTGTAAACCAGATTACATTAGGCTTTATACGTAGTGATCAGCACCCTGTGTTTCACCTACAAAGTTAAATGATCACCAATGCAAACATTTGTGTACCTGGCCTTTGTGTACTTGCCAAAAAGGTGGCAAAATCCAGACAGACATTCAAGCAACTTCACAAGATTGTCCTAGTAAAATAACCAGACACAAGTGTTAACTGCAGAATATTCTATTCTTGTGTTACAAATGCTTTTTTTTTAAAATTTAACCTTAAATATGTAGGTGTTTCTCCTGAACTTCTTTGTTTACCCTTTTGTAGGGGAGAGAGCTACCTTCAAATGGAACTTGGCTGCAAAGATCAATAACCAGTAATTGACTGTTACTACAAACAAGGCAAAAAATACAACTGTTATTTGAGACATTGTGGTTATACAGACTTGTTCCAGGCATGTTCAACATATACAGATATTAGATGTTTAAACATTGCCTTTCTTTAAGTTTAGGGCACGTAGCTGACAAGACAACAGGAAAAGCACAGTGTTGCCTTTGAAAACACGACTGAAAGCCTTAACAGGTGATTCAGCCAAAAAGAGCACACAAAATGTACTACTTTCTATAATTTGGGGGCTGGATTCAGAACTAACATAATGAGCATAATGCTGAACATTGCTAGAATCATCCAGTTACAAGCAAGTTGAACATAAAGAGTTAGCCAAAGGACTCATCTTTGCAACATCTCGATGGGCAGACTTTTTTAGACCATGTCTCAGCCAAATTATAGCCAAAAAAATGGATTTTTTTTTAATTAATAATTAATTATGAGAGCTCACAACTCCAAAAGTGAGCTCCCACTGGTTTCAGTGAGGCCAGGATTTCAGCTCTGTGTTGCAACTGGATACATATATATCTGCGCTGGGAAACTGGAGATGACTGCCATGGAATTATTCAAAAGATTCATAAACCAAGCCACTTCAAACATTAAAACACAACAAAGACAACTCTGTAGGCAGAATAATTACTAGTCATAAATTGTGAGTGGTTTGGGGTTTTTTGTCTTGGAGGTGTTGTATGCAGGAATCTCAGTGCTGGAGTGGTTACATTGTGAAACAGTAAAATCAGAATGCTATGCTGTTAGAATGGAAAAGATAGAAATCATTGAAATTGAGCTGATGAAGGATACAGAACTCTTTGTATTTACAAACAAGGGATTTGCCTCTCTTCTGGATTCTCTAACACTCATTTTTCATATACTAAATACAAATTTACTCATAAAATAAGTTTGGGGGGTTGTGCATGCTTATGGGCTTTTTTTTTTACATTTCTGCAAAGCCTAATTAAACAAGACATTTGCTTAGATAATTAATTACACAAAGCAGGCAAGGCATTTTTTAAATATATTTTTACTAGACTCTGTTAACTTATTACCTTTTGAAAAAAGTATGTGAAGAAACAGTCAGGTCACTACATCGTCCCTTGCCAAAGTAAAGAGTACAGGATTCTTGAGGAATTCTACTGCTTGGCCTCTCTGAAATTAGGTAAGAGTTTGTCTCTGGCACTGACTGCATCATCCACAAAGTTTTATGTATAGAAAAAAATCATATGTTTGTGTTCCATAAAACTAACTGCTAAATACTTTTAATTAGAATGATTGGTCAGTCAACCATCTTAATTTCTTTTATTTTCTTGAGTCACAATAGTTGTTAGCATAATGGTAATTCTCTTAAAATCCATCAGATACTTGAGGAAGTCTCTAAATAAAGTTACCATCTGAAAATAAGCAATTCTTTACAGTATATTGTGTTTCTGAGTGGAAACTTTAAGTCTGGTTAAGGTCAGCTTTACTTAGTTTCAAAGCTACTGTGGGACTCGAACTGTGAGCTAAGGCCCCGTTTTCCAGAAATGGAGGGAGACAAAAGAAGTTGCTTTCTGTGGATAAAACTCTCTAACAGTAATAAAGACCTCACTGGAGCAGAAAGATGCAACTCATTCTTCCCTGTGCCTGTTGGACTGAGTTGGTTTTCTCTAGCATTTGTGAGGTCTGTGAGAAATGTTTGGATAAGATCTTTTGGTGCTGTTCCCAGAACATAGTTCATGTGATATCAAAGAATCCTGATGTTTTGCCAGGGAACTTTTTGTCATTGGGAATTTGGAGGCTGGGTTTGTAAAGGATTGGATGAGCTGCAATACAAAGGCAACTCTTGAGCAACCTATTCTGGCAGGCCATCTTCTGTCAAAGGCCACCAGGGACCTGTACCAGCAGACTCCACCCAAAAGAAGAAGGGAGCAAAGGAGAGACAGGTGACAACTTCAACTTCTGTAGCACTGCAGAGCTGAAGCTGAAACATCAGTTGTCCAGGCCATGGATTTGCACTGAAATATGAATTACTGGAATAACTAAAGGAGGTCACTGTAACCTTCCTTAAAGCCAGAGTGTCCTTGTCTTGAAGCAGGGAGATCAGAGATGAAGACCAGACTGATGTGCAATTATTATATTCCTTCAACTGCAAGAATTGGTGACCCTAGCTGCCTGAGAAGTGGGAAGGAGGGGTTGTGACTGTCCTCACTCAAATACTGTTTCAGTAGCATTACCATCTCTCTGCACATCAGTCTAAAGCAGTGGTTCCCAATCTTTTTTTCCACCTGACACCCCTAAGTTTTGTTCACTGACAGGACAGTTCTGGGTGAATGGACAGTCCTGGGTGAATGGAAGGTAGGCATACAGAGAGTTTTCCTCACTACTTCCTTTCACCTTCTGAAGTCTGGAGTTGCAGACAGTATGTTTTGACTTCTGAGTAAATGCAAGGAATTTATTCTACCACTGCTGTTCACAGTAGTTACTTAAGGTGCAGTCTGTCACCACTTGCTTACAATATACAAAAGATGAGAAAGAAGGAGGTTTTCAGAAGCCTTAAATTTGTAGTGATCATCTCTTAGGTATATTGTGCATCTTTTGTGCTTAGTGGAGATGAAAAGGTGAGAATCCTAATGTATCAAGTTTATATAGCTTCAGCTCACAAAATATTATTCTGCTTACTAATGCATATGTTATGTAAGAATTGTTAGAAATCTGAGAAGCTATTTTGTCCAACTTTGGTTTCTCTCCTTAGTTTCCATTATGATCTGGTATGAGGAAGGTCTCAAAGAGGTAAGTGTTCCGTGGTCGTGACCATAACTAAGTCCACCTTTTGATTTCTTAACTTACACTGATGATTAAATTTCTAATCAGGAAATCTATGATTTTTCTTCCTAAAAATCAGGTTTTAAATTGTAATAAGAATTTTACAGTTTTGTTGTGTTGTAACCAGAATTTCTTTTTTTTCCCCACAACTTTGCAACATTTATTAATAATCTTTGGTATTTACTGTCACCTGCATATATGAAGTATAAGTGGGGGCCTGTATTTGGCCTTACTGTGAACAGTTTCCCATCTGACACACTGTAGATAGTCTCAGCCCTGTGTTCATTTGAGATGACTTACTTTGATTTTTCTTAGTCATCACTGCATTGGGTCAACAGATAGATCAGCTGCAGAAGTTATGACAAGTGCATATGTGTACATATACAATAATTTATATAATCATATGAGGGGACTTGTGCCTAGAGGTCCATTTGATTTTATGTTTCATTGACCACCACCAATGCCACTTAACAACATACATAAATAAACATGCAAAGACTGAGAGAAGGGTACATATTTTTAATTAGAGATAGATGAAATAAAAAGAAAAGTGCTGACATAAATCTGTAGAAAAGTTCTTGAGCTTGTGACTTGTGACATGATCTGCTGCTCCTTAGGTCACAGTGGGTTCATACCACATGCACCATTTCTCTGAGTTGTTTGCAAGCCTTGTGCCAACTCCTTCTTGAAACCAATACATCTATCCTCTTTCTATACATAACTGCCTTGACCTACAATAGATCCTATCTGGTGCTTCCCAGATACACTGAAGAAGAGAAAATTGACTGTATCATACCATGGAACTTAGAAACTGGAATGCAACTTACTTTTTGTAGGCTTAAAGGGTCTTTTCATGTTGAAAACCATTTCTAGATGTGATATAAAAATAACCAAAAGTTCGGATAGTGAATATTTGCAGGAAACTACTCAGAAATGATCGGCACAGCAAGGATTACTTACTGAATATGTTCTCTAGATGCTAAAAATTCATGTACTCATTTTGCCAGTCCCTTCCACCAAAAATTAACACTTAACAAAGAAAATAATGTGAAGTATTATTCCAGTGTTTTTGAATAGGTATAAACCAAAGCATATATCCAGGTTTGCTGCTTAAAATACCTGAACATCTATCACATTTTCTATGAGTGTGAAAAATATAATTATTTTGTTATTAATTTATTAATTACATGCAGCAAGGAGAAAGCAGAGCTGAAAATCCTTTTAGGAGGTGATTTATTTCAATGGTACTGAAATTTATTATTATTGGGCCTGTCTTTCTACTGTAATAGGATAGGCCCTTCATATATACAAACATCCCTATTTCCAGTCCAGCAAATAGGTGGTACTTCTGTATAACACCTAGAATGTTGTCCCTGGGTAGTTGTGTTCTGAAGCTGCTGCCTGAATTGACAGGTATCATTACAAGCTTCCTCTGCCTGATCCAAGTCTTGATGCCCCTGGGAAATTGCACCATTCCTCACATCCTATGCCTTTCAATGCTCTTCAGTTGTGGATCTGGATTTCACTAGGAAGAAAAAGGTCAGCCTTTCCCATGCACTTTGTGCCAGGGGGGTAGCAATAACTTCAACACAGTTCAGCTCACTCTTACCAGGGGAGTGCAACGAACATGCAACAAGTGCCCCCCCAGGTGCCCCCCCAGATGCTCCAAATGTGCCCCTAGGCAGGGCAAATCTGATGGCTCTGCACCCCTCCTGTCCTGAGAGCAAATACAACATTCTTCAAATGATTTTCAGAGAGAAATTTTAGGGGAACAGATAGGAAGGAGAAATATAAGACTAAATTCTCCTGGAGCTTTGCCTGGGCCTCCAAGGGTATGTCAGTGTCTTCCCACAGCTCAAGAACTCCTGATCCAATCCATTTCCCCTTGCCCAAAGGCAGGATCAGTTACAATTAAACTAATACCAACATGATTGTATAGCCTGTCTTGTAGCATCTTTGTCACTGGAGATCTTTACTTTCCAAAGTAATATATTCCAGTGTTTCACTGTCACTGTGGTTAGACAGCTCATTTTTTTTATTTTCTCCCTAGTGTCTTATTTAAACTTCCAGTGCTCCATCCAAAGGACATTAGTTATTGTCCTTTTGATTTACGCAGATGTCCCTTTGCTTTTGGAAGCAAACTTTCACATTACTGGGGATTAGTGACTTCAGTCCTCTTCTTTCTAGGCTCTGTTCTATCATTAGAAGTCATCTTCTACACCTCTTCTCTATGTTGTTGCTTATTTGAACTCCCTCCACCTTTAAGAGTGGTTTCCTAAACTGAATAGCATATAATTACTCAACAAATCTTAAAACAGAATTCTTATTTATTCATCTCACAAGATTTGGTTGGGTTTTTTTCTCAATAGTGCAAAATTAGTGACATATTGATCTTCCTCTCTTCAAATCCTAGGGGTTTTTGTCATTGATTATTGTACTATATTAAATAATCATTAAAGGTGCTATTCCTTAAGACTAATATCAAATTAATATTAGATGTGTTTATCTGACAGGCACTTAAAATTACTATTTTTCTAAATTTTAGGTTTAAAAATGATTGAAAAATGAGCCAGATTTGTACTGCTAACAATTACATATGATGGCAGAAGAATTGTGTTTGGAGTCATGATGGAAAATGAGTAAACTCCCAAATGTGTTCCTCTTTTGTTATTACATGAATGGCACAATCAACAATTATCAAGTCCTTCTACCAAATCTCTTGCTCAGAAAGGAAAAATGAGGAAGCTGGCTAATGCTGATAAGGTAACTTCATGAAATGCAAAGAATAAGTTAATGCATTTTGTGCTTCTGCTGATAAGTCAAGGATTTAAAATGTTTGTAAAAATTACTTTATCTTTTTAAACAAAATGACTTTCACATCATTTTTTTCCACTCATTTGCAACTTTTCACTGTGGTTGGTCATCCTGCCAGGTTTTTTACCACTTTAATGACACAAATATATTAGTTTCTGCTTATATGTTCTGGAAATAAGCAGGAATGTTGAACACTCATTAATAGAATGGCATGATTTGTTTGAAATTAGGCTTTGTCGTGTGTCTTCTTTAGTAAACAGTGCTCTCTTTACATGGGACTCAGGTTTTAAGTATGACTATTTGTGAATTTGCCCCCACTTTTCCCAGCTAAAGTAGATGATGATCATTCCACTCTGGAATTTTATTCCACTCTGGAGTAAAAAATCTAGTCACAGGGACACACACCCACTGGGAGACCTGGGCTGAAGAAGGTACAAGCATCAAACAAAATAAAGAGATCTAGTGAAAAATAAGACTTAGAAGAAATTTAGTATTTTTAAGGCATGAACAGTAAGTAATGAGAGACAACTGAGAGAAGTTATGCGTGCCATTTATTTAGAGCTATTGGAAGTCCAGCCAGCTGTTTCATGATCTTTCCAAGTCTAACAGCTCAAGTGGTGATCTCTAATGGGCTTTATTTAAGATTTAAAAAGAGAACTGCTTGAAATGATACACTGACATAAAACTATGACAAAGCTATTATACAGTCTGTTTTAATGGAGCTGTTTATAGCAGCAGCACCTTCAACTGAAACTCATAACACTCCATTAAATATCTGCCTACATGGTTCAAAAGCAGAAATAGCAATACCACAATTATTGGTTCAGTTATTTCCCATGGAGTGATCCAGATACCTAATGGTATCTATCAGCATGTTTTAGAGCCTCGAGTTAGATGACTTCAACTCAGATATCTTACTTAGTTGCTTTCAGTTGATGCAATTAAGCCTTCAGTAGGAACTTGGCTATTTTGCTGAAAACACAAGCAGTATCTTAGAGGAATGATCTTACTGCCCTCTCATTACTAAGTGTTCTCATGCCTGGCTTTGGTTCAGGAGCTTGTACCCAGTGCCTCTCCGAATTTTTGCTATTCAAGGCAAAAATAAACAGTTTCAACATCATTATGTGCTCATGGTTTTTAAATTTAATAGAGACAGAACCTGCTATGTGCAGATTCCATATTTTGCCAAGGCCTCAATTTAAAATTGCACCTCAGTCTTACCAGTTATTCAGGCTGTTGAATAGGAGATAAAGCACCTGATAAAGAGCAAATCTGCACAAAACCTTTGGAGAAATGGGCAGAGTGGAAAGGCACAAGCTGTTAGGAAAGAATATCAGTTTACATCGGTGGGAAAATAAAGTGTTTGAAAGCACAGTCAGCCTAAGTAACTTAGCTTCAGCTATAAAGAATTGAATGGAAGTATAACATTTTTATATTCATCAGGTAATTCCATTTAAAAGCTGTGCCTAATTTAGTAAGAAGGAAAACTAGGACTATAATCTGGGCCCATTTTATGTGTCTTTATATGCAGATTTACATTGACCATAAAGCTCAAGGAGCCTCATCAAATGATTTGTTGGTCTGGTAAGCAGATAACATGACCTTAACATATCAACAACTTTTTCCTACTGGATTTTTTTGAACAAACTTTTGTCTAGAAGCAAAAGCTATTCCAAAATAGGATATATATATTTTTTTTAATCCTTCATTCAGCAACAGAAGAGAGGCAGGAGTGTTTTTGGTTACTGTCAGGACATTCCTCCTCTGCGGAATCTGCATGATTTGAATTAGTAAAAGAAGTTTTAAATTTATTTTCAGTTAATTTAATTCTTATAAGTTTTAACAGCCTTTTACAGCTAACAGTTACTGAAGCTGCAGTTCAGTTACTCTGGTGCACTACACAAAGTCATGCCTTTCAAACCTGTGGATGCTTTCTTCTCTTCTGTTGTACCCCACACCACCAAGTATGGAATGACAAGTCATTAAATACAAGACAGAGAGGTGTGAGCAAAAAAAATTTTATTAAATATGAGACTTATGTCTGACCTGCTTCCCCCAAACCAATTTTGTCTCCGTGGCAACAGCCACAAGCGTGTGACAAAACATTACGGATTTCTCTAAAGAAAACTTTAAATACTTAAAATGTCACTTACCAAGAAAGCATCATCTTTTGTCCTTAAGCAGGTTTCAAAAGTGCAGAGCATGTTTACAGGAAGACAAGCCTTGTTGCTGTAAAGCTTCATTAGCTTTACAGTGCATTAAGTACCCTCCCCACAGCAAGCAGGACCAAATGTTGCACAGGTGTAAGAATGGACACAGACTCTGTTAACTTACCTTCTCTGCAAGTGCTTTGGGAACAGGGAAGTATGTCTTCTAAAGTCGAGTTTAGAATAGCTCTGGTATGATAATCATAAATTTTATTGCATGTTCTTTATATAAAGTCATCCTGAAGTACCTTTGCAGCTTACTACAAATGTTTTAACAGTGTAAGAGAGGACAGACTCAAAATTATTCTTACCTTTTATTGCTAAATAAAATGTAATCATAATGTAGATGAATTTGCCGTGCTGGTGCATATTATCATTAGATTGCAGAGTACTGCACTGAAAATCATAGCCAAAGTATGTATCCTTATTTAGAAAATGCTCAGAGGTCTGTTTGTGTATGACTTCAACTATTATTGAACATCTCCAAGTTTTATGAAATTAATATGAAGAGTTCTTTACCACTGCAGAAATTCTGTGATCCAACTGATACTCAGAAATGCAAATCATTTACTACTTGTTAAACTTCTTTAAAGCTCTCCCAAAAGCCATGTAATAGTGAGATTATCTTGTATCCCATGTCCCAGGTCTACTGATTAACTTACACAACTCATTGACTTCAACTGACCATTGTTTGTTATTTCAATATTATACCTTTGGGGAAAAAACATGTTTAGTTTTTTTCTTATAGACTTTACTATCTATTTGTATTTGAGTATATTTACTATCTATTTGTATTTGAGTATGTTTTTGTTATCTGTTCACAGGATAAAAGCTTGGGATCCATTTGAACACAGCATACAATTATTCCAGGTTATGAAGGAGGATCACATTATACTGTGATCATCAAATTCCAGCTGCTGGAGGAAAGGATAAAAGCAGTCCTACTTGCAGGTCTATAAAACTGACTATTGTACTGGTACTGCTTCTATTTCTCATCTTTCTCCAGTAATAGATGGCATGTTAGTATTAAACATTTACAAGGCAAAATTTCTAAGTAGGCAATAAGGTAGGAATGTAATGGGCTGCAACTTTAGTACAGTTTTTATATTATCTTGGTTTTGAGAAATGATAGGTACTTTCCGCTTTTAAATAGAATATTGAGGGCTTTAACTTTGCTATCTGATAAGGTCAAAAGGAGCCTTGGAATAATTCTGTGTCTGCCCAGCAGCAGCTGACAGACTAGGGAGCATGCAGCCTCTCCTGTCCCACCCCACCTTGTCCCTGCACTGGGGAGCAGGATCGATGATCCTGGTTACCAATCCCTTCCTGCCTCAGCCAACAGGTTATCCAGGCTATTTAAATGGCTCCAATAAAGTATTCCTCAGACAATTAAAGGCATTCTTCAAGGCCAGAGAGGACAAGGTTGAAAATAGTAAAAGAACAAGAAAACAGGACTAAGTAAATAGCAGAAAATTGGGAAGTTTTGTTGTTGCTTAACACAGGTCCCT
Source organism: Pipra filicauda (assembly GCF_003945595.2). Classification (NCBI taxonomy): domain Eukaryota; kingdom Metazoa; phylum Chordata; class Aves; order Passeriformes; family Pipridae; genus Pipra; species Pipra filicauda. The sequence goes on from NW_024104842.1 coordinate 2,216,872, forward strand.
TTACTCTAGACTTTTAATGTCCATTTCTATTTATTTCCAAATGATAACCTATGCATTGTTAACCTCAAACAGCAAGAAAACAGTATCTCCATACAAGCATGAAAGGGACTTACAGCTTGTCTGGCACAACTATGGATGCTGGGACACCTGTGGGCAAATGAGTTGCACAACTCTCATCCATTTCCCTCCCCTCTACATTAAAAAACCAACCAACCAAAACCAACAAAAAAACTCCACACAAAAATGACAACAAAACAAAAAAAAAATCCCCCCAAACCAACCAATCCAATACTGTTTCTCCACTGTTAGCAAATGCAACTCCTGTGATAACCACACATTATACCTGTCTGGGCTGCTGTCTCCTAGTTGAACCTTGCCATATTCCTCCCTGGAAGATTACAGTTGCAAGTAAATTGCAGTCTTTTCCACAGGAGTATGAAACAAGTTTACGCACCTAAAACTTGTCAGATTTTTAAATTCATCCTGCATATAGTTATATAGCATTCAATTTGTCTCCCATAAAAACCTCTACCTCACTGATGCCATGCAGGGACAAAAAGTTTGGGGTGGCATCTATAAGCCTTCCATTTCATAGCCTGACTGGTGACCTAAATAAAACTTTTCAGTATTAGGTTTTTCCAAGATGTAATTTATACTATGGCTGTCAGGAGTTAAGATAGTAGTTGCCATGGAGCTTTAATCTTTTTTTAGGCTTTAGTCAAAGGAAGCTGGAAATCAGTATGCTGGTAGAACCCTGCTCAACAGAATTTAATTCAAATTAGGACAGGATTTTATCCTAATTTCTCTACTGAATGTTATTCTCAAATGTTCTAGAATTCATTCTATTTTCTTCTCTTTCTGAACAGGAGATGAAAGTTTCCTTTTAGGCTTCTGAAATCACACTACATTCAACCCAAAAAGTACCCAAGTTGCTCCAACTCCTCCAACTATAAGCTGTAACTTTCTTCTAGTCTTACTGTGCACAGCTAATTGCTGTAGTGAAATTCATTCACCAGCTTTTGCACTTTCAGTGGAGGCACTCCGTAAGTTTGCAGAAGCAAAGCTTTAGGGAGGATCTTATTTTTCTGTGTGCTCACTAGATGCTAACCTCTACAATAAAAAACAGGCCTTCAGAATAGAAATTAGTTTGAATATGTGTATATGCTACTTATAACTTCCTTGACGTATACATAAGAAAAAAACTGAAGTATGCGATGCATGAAGTGCATCTCTGAGTACAAATCTGCCCACGCTATAGTCAGTGATGTTCTGCTAGAACACAGGTGCAACAGAAGAGAGATGCAGTTCAGTCTGCATATATACTTGAAGTTAAAACATCAGTGGCTGACTTAAAGCTCAACTTCCCCTATACCAGGTAAACCAAAAGAATGCAGACATAGGTGGAAAAAAATGCAGAACTTGTAAAAATAAGCTTTTAGAACTCTTACACTACCCCAACCAGAAATTAGAAAGGATTCAGATATAATATTAGCTTGATCTTAAGAGACTTGGATTCAAAGGCAAATGACAGCTTCACTTGATGAAAAATTTCCCAGAATTTTCACTAAATACAACTTCTACTGGCCAGCTGTGGTGAAAATCCATAATCCTCAAGCTATTCCAAAGACTGCAGAGTAATCAGGAAATTGGCACAAGAGAGAACTTCAAACGCTTTTCAGCTCTTTCATGGCATGCTAATAGTAAAAAATCCAAACATTTTTCCTTCTGGGATATACAAGTCCGTGGGACTTGAACAGTTGCACAGTAACATCTGGTTTTACCACTGACAGCAGAATGTCTTACCTAACTAGCACTGGACAGAAAAACAATTGCTGTGAATTTGAGTGACAGCCCTGCTCATCAGCTTCAGAGTATCAGACGCAAAAACCTTCAGTATTTTTTTCAATCTGAGGTGTCAATGTCAAAGACTTGCAGAGCTACTGGAGATGAGACCTCTGAATAAATTAAGTGTGTATGCAGATAAGAGGGAGAAAGAACTCTAAGCCATTAAGTTGCTGGTGTGACAATTGTTGGAGTTTTGTCCCAGTAGAGCAGCTGAGCCTAAAAAATAAAAACCCAGATCAGGACTTTCAAGAGCCAGATCTGTTGCAGTCAGAAACGGCACAAGCCACAGAAGTGCCAAACTGCTCATGTCAAGTATGAATTCAGACAACCTTCAAGCTGAAGTGAGAGGCTTTTAAATTGAGTCTTCAAAGTTATGAAATGCCATCTTCTTTACAAAGGCTCACTTCAGCTCTGAAAGAATATCCAAAACAAAATTCTTAGATAAATTCAAGGAAGAAATGGGCATTTCACTTGCCACCATTCTGTACTAGTTTAAAGACTTGTCAGTACCACATTACTATTTCTGGATGTGTAGATTAGTTACAGTTTGGCAGGGAAACACAGTTAAAACTAGTTTAAATATGGAGGTATTATCACTCTGCTGCAGATATCAAGATGGCCTTACAATATAGATGGCAAATACAAAATTGTTCATTTTGCTTTCAAAACAGTAATCTTTCTATTACGTGTATTTGTGTTTTGCTTTAAAGTTTGGTTTGACTAAATGATTATTTTGTCAAGATTAATCAAACTGGTCCATGGGACAATGATCAAGAAACACTCTCACTCTGATACTGTTTCTTTTAAGTAGTTTATGGGGACCTTTTGCTGCTGCTGAACTTGCATTACTTCAAATCTGAAAGGCAAAAAGCAAGAACTTAGAAGTGTACCATATTTTCATAAGCTTCAAGAAACAAGATATAACCTAGGCTGAATTAGGGTGCAGCAATTATTTTCAAAAGAGGAAGAGGTTTCCTGTGTAGTCACATACACTTCTATCAACTTCCAAAGTGTGCGTTGCCCAGATTTTTTTTTTTTGCAAGAAGCTAAACTTCATGACAATCAGTTAGCAGTGTTTACTTTTTGTTTTCACTTCACTAGTGAGGTTCATCCCTTTAAGAAAAGGAACTCAACATTAAGAAGCAACATAAGATTTCTCTACTTACCTTTCTGATTTCATACTAGCCTCTTATGTGCATCTTCAGCAATTACCATTGATCTTGTATGAAAATGGATGCAAACACACAAAATTTGTGTTTGGTTAAAAAAAAAAAAGTGGTGAAATGCTAAATGCCAGATAACATCATATCTTCTCATGTACGTCTTCACAACAAATTAGCCAGAGCATTTAAAAGAAGCAATTTTAGAAGCACCCATATATATTTGAGGCACGCTGCTAATCTGCAATATAAACCGAATTATTTCTACATTCGAGCAATTTCATGTATTAGGCAAGCAAGTGCAATTTCCCCAGCAGTATCTTCACTGGAAACCTTAAGAATTCATATTCCCTACTAGAAGGTCCATTAGCATAAAAGAAACTATCTCTGCATTAGAGATATCTGGACCACTTTCAAAATCTAAAATTTTCTTTCCGTAACACCCCAACATACACTTCCTACTTTAGCAATTATTTCAGATGAACAATTATATAAGGCTTCTTACTTTCTCCTCAGCATTGGAAAAAATTATTCTTGATTTAACCAGTGCAATTTCAAGCAATACTTTTCAAGATAAATTAGTAATGTTAATAGTCACAAATTCACTTGTACTTCATTCTGCAACGGGAGTGTTTACTTAAGTGATGTTTGTTTTTTAGTAGTAGGAAGCATGCCATTTTAGGTCAACATTACACGTTCATACAATCTTCAGCCCTAGGCTTCCAATCCATCTTGCCAAGAAGGAAACTGGAGAATCATTAAGCCATAACAAATTAAAAAAATAGTAAAATGCACAGAGAACAACTTATGCCACTCATCTCCAATAGTGGGCCCGATCATACTCCATCAGTAGCAATGATCCAGCTCCCTCAAGAAGACTATCATTGCAACCTCACATCATCCACTAGGCCTGGAAAGCATGGTAGAGATAAGGTTTACCCTCTCTCCTACCCTGCTGATGGTCAGAGCCCTTACAGTAGTTTCCTGCAGGAGCTGTTTAATTACTGTGGTACGGGTCTCCCCAGTGGAACACTAGTCCACTTAATAAACCTACAATTTCAGAGCAAAAATTGAAAACGCTACCTTTACAGTCCCCTGACATATAATTACTATTACTTGCAAGTGTTAAATCCTCTTAAGTAATCAGATCATAACTGAGGAAACAAGCTCAGTATGTTACATAGCCTATAATATTGAGTGTCCTGCACATCGACTGGTGCCATCTGGCCTGACAGCATCAAGGCTTTTTTTGTGTGTATGCCATGCACGACACATCCTGCCCTCCAGCCCCAGCCAGCACAGCCCTCTAGTGGGGATGCAGGAAGGAGTTTTGATGGCATTCATCCATCCCAGCTTGCCTTTGCTCACCTGCCTTCTGGACTGCTCTCAACTCACCACAACTGCTTCCAGCCAGGTTTGGCCAGAGATGGTGTCACTTCTCCCTCTGCACTGTCAAGGGAAACCTTAGCAGCAAAGGGTAGAGACCTACGGGGACTTATGAGCACTTGCAGCCCACCCGTAGATAACCCCCACACCCAGCCCTGCAGAGCTGCTGCCAAGCCCACCAGAACTCCAGTATCAAGAAGAGATTATTGAGCAGGAACCCTAAGTGCAAGCTTTGGTACCCCACTCACTTCTCCATTAGCATCTCCCATTACAAAGGAGCAGAACACCTGTTTTCATCTTTTTTTCACTTCCCCTAAGACACGGAGATTAGGAAATTTGCTTTTAAGTACCGTCCAAGTAGTGTTTAGATACTACCAGCATACATCTGGACAACACTCTTACATAGCCTGTCAGAAACCTGCTGGGATTTGTCTATTGGCTCTGTGCCAGGCATGCTTATGCCTTTTTTTTTTATTATCTGTCAAAACTTTTATTGAAAGCTTTTACCTTCAGGCTTTTTAGACAGTTGCCCTAGTCCAAGAAATGTGGTGCTATGCCTAAACCCAGGTGTAGCCACACGCAGACACAAATACCACTTAAGGTATTAAAGTTTACAGCCCAGAGAATACCAGTCACGTTTCAGCTCTCGAGAGATCAATTATGATGAAGATTCCACCATATTTGCAATTTCTGTTCTCGGAAAAGGTAATATCCTCTCCTCCTAAGGGATCCTTCTATCACTTCGAGCTTTACACAAGCAGTGGCAAAATATAAACAATCAAGGATATAGTTATGGCAATAGAGAGATCATCTTCAACAATATCGGGATGCTTGACAAAACTCAAACAAAACCTACTAAGAATATCCAAAATTGAGTATACACCATAATTCTATCATACCCAAAAACTGACTCCCAAGTATAAAGTCACAAAGACAAGAGTTTAATATTGACCAAAAAAAAAAAAAAAAGCTTAAGTTAGTGGTATTTTCTTCCTTGAAATAACATACTGGTCATATGAAAGTCACTGAAGAGGTCTGCTTTTAGCTCGGAAGACTTTTACAGTTACAGCTGAATTCAAAAACCCTAACTCCAAATGTGTGATGTTAACACAAAAACTGAAAACGTAAAACCTGGGATAAAGAACAAACTCAGTTGTTAAGATGCTAGCAGTTACGTGAGGTCTTTCAACACCTTTACCATAACATGAGAAGTTCTTCAGTATCTTTTCCACCACCATTAGTTCAAAATTCACAAGGTTCTTTAAAATACTAATGGGTTAAATTGAAATCAAGCTCCATATGTTTGTAATGTCTTCTGTGAAAGGTCTGAAGCCACCCTGTTTCAATTATTTGGTTATTCAGTGCAGAAAGTTAAAGATCACAGAAGGTATATAACAGCTTTTAATACTCCATTAATAGTATAGATTAAAAATTATTGCATAGTCTTATGTATTTCCTAAAACAGCGTTCTTGGGAAATGAAACATTTTAATATAAAAGGAGTAACTCTTTAAAACATAAATTGCTTTCACTACCTCGATCTTCTATCCTTTTTTGATTTGTCAGTACATTTGTCCATTGTCTTCTCATTGTCTCCTCTGCACTTAGGGCAATACCATTTCCCCTTCGGTTTGTAGGTGAGTCCAACACAGGAGAAGTGGAACCACTCGATAGGGCACTGTTCATTGTCACATCCTATCATTTCGCCATAAGACACTTGGTTACATAAGCAGTAAGTTGGTTCATTGGGATCAATTGCAAATTCTACAGGTGAAACCTCCCTCTCCTGTTTGGCTTTGGAGCGTTTTTTCTTCTTGGAAGATTTCGATCTCTTTTCCTTAGGCGGCTGATCATCGCAGTCATCGATACCATTGGCTATGTGGCACAGATCACGGCTCTCGCTGGTTCGCTGGCGACGGGGTCTGCGGGAAGATCTCTCTGGCTGGCACGACTCCATCTTTGCCTTTTCTAGAGGCTTTTCGTTCTCAGACAGATCTTGAAAACACTGAGAGTGTGTTTCCATTTGACGGGCTCTATTCTCTACCAGTTCTAGCATCTGAGTAACTATCTGAATTTTTTCATCTCCAAGTTCTTGACTGTTGATTAATGCACGCTGAAGATGCTGCTGCAAGCGTTTTTTCTGAACTGGGTCATTTTCCGACTTGTATTTTTCATAGACATCATCTATTTCTTTTAACGCTTCTATAAAATAAAGACAACAATAGGAATAATTACACAAAATGGAACATGCTCAAGAAAACACAGGAATGTATTTCTAACTGATGGGAAACAGTACAAATTTTAATTGTTGCAAGAAAAAAATTCTCAAGTTCTAAGAAAGAGCAAGCTTATTCTAGCGATTGGAAAAAGAAAGGATAACCCAAGAAAAGGGACACAGTAGTTGCTGATGCGTAGACAATCCAGATCCTCCCTTCATCTGAAAAAGCAAGAATTTCTATTAAGAGTCCTTATCACAGTAGTTCCAAACCCCTGGCCTAAATAGCAAAAGCAATAGCTTATTTTATCACAGGAAGAAACCTTAAATTCATAGAATCATTATGTATCATGATATATAACACTCCAGAATTAGGATACCTGGGTCCTCTGCCTTCCTCTTCTTATTCATCTAATGGTTTGGTATTACAGTTTCAGTGTAGTTATAAAAGGAGTATGACAACTGAAGTTACATAATAGCAAATTTACAATCAGGATGAAAATTAACTTACATCACTCAAAATATTTTTCCTATTACCAAAACAAATTACAGCAAGTTGCATTTTAAATCAAGGCTGAACTTCTGAGAATAGGTGACCCTCTCTTTAGTGCATCACAGGATATTTTTAAGCAACTAGTAAATGAGTGGCTTATAGCTTGACTACCAAGCTTTCCTTCTTGCTAGTCATGCAAAATAACTGCATGAGTTGCTGTGAATTTCTCATTAAATATAGTACTCAGAAGCAAGTTTAATGAACCCAAATATGAGACCAACAAATGCCTTATACATCAGTCTTAGTTTGTACACTGCTGTTCTATATTGCTGGATTTTAAAACAGTATTTTCCAAGCCAAAAGTTACACTAGATCTATACATAAAGGACAGGAAATACTTTAGAAAAACTGACAGCGCAACTTAATGCACAGTGTTAGATACAGTACTGGTGCCCTCAGAATTTAAGGATTTTATTTGAACTGGAAACAGAATTCATAAATGGTACTGAACTATTTATTTCTAAAGCAAGAAGATATGCAGCACAGTCTATCTCTTCCTAAAGACCTGCATTTCACAAACTGGCTTTCATTTTTAAGGAATTTGTCTGCATTACACAGTTGTGAAATGATTCAAGCTTGTGATAAATAGAAGTCATAGCTATTATCTGAACATCGTTCCCAGCGATTTTTTTCCTGCTGACATCTTGAAACAGTAGCTTAAGCATGAACAGCTGCTTTTTACTATAAATTCCAAAACCTGTACGACAACAGGAGCCAAAAGCATCTTGTTCTGTTCCAGACTTTCACTAGGGGAAGATTCCTCTTGTCTGGTAACTCAATTAACCTGTATTTTCTCAATTTCAGCATCCCAGCTACCATGAGAAACATTAGCTTTGTTTCCCTGTATCTTCAGCTGCATCACTTGCCCATTGCCCTGAAAAGGGGGAAAATAAACTAAAAAAATCTTAAGCTCTGCTCCTGAAAAGCATGGAGTAAAGGTATTTTGTATGCTGTTGAATGAGAAAGGCATAACCAGAGTACAATAATCTCTAGCCACATTATTTCCCACATGAACTTCTTTGGAGGGGGGCTGGAAAGTGTAGGTATAGTTACATAGATTTCCCACATTTGGAATGCCCTGTCCAGCAGAACCCACAAACAGTACCTTCACTTTTTCACACTGTGACAGAGAACAACATTCACCCCACATCAGTTATTCCATAGATGCAGCCTGTAAAGATTTAAATGGATCAGCATCCGCTAAAGAGAGGAAAGAACTTTTTGACTAACAGAGATGGAAGTTTACCAAATGCTTTGTGAGTCCCTAAGACTAGAGAAGGCACCCATACACTGTAATAAACAGCTGAAATCTCTGTTAAGGGAAAACCAAAAACAAACCAAAAAAACCCCTCAACCCAACACAAACCAGGGCCAAGTGTTCATTACAGATAATCTGATTAAGTTTGGTGGAGCTAATGAAAGCTAAAAGGATTTGTTTTCTAAGCACAGGAGTGACTTTGTTCCATCTGCACAGACTATCACTACCTTTCAAATTAGCTGAAATAACAGAGCATTGCTTTTACATCTTAAAACTTGGGCCTAAAATATTTTTATCCATCTTTCAGGGTCTTTCAAGATTTTGTTGTTGTTGTTTTTTAAAACAGTTGAAGGCTTTGGTTAAAACTAGCAACAAACTTCCGCTATGGCCCAGTATTGTGTTAGCAACTGGATGATATATATAGGAGATACAGCCTAAATAAAAGATTGAGTCTGTTCAAGGCAGATGAGGAGCGCTGAATAGTCACCACCGATCAGGAGATAAAGAGCCTCCTAGGTATTCTAGCCTTAACTAGGAATTCCAAATGCTGCAGGCAAGTCTATGCTCTCTAAACTTAAAAATCCCAGGAAACTTACAAAAGCCTGTTCTTAAGTATCCTTCCGAGTAATTAGAAAGATAATTGGAAGAATCCCTTCCCGACAGCTCCCTCCTGAGGTGGCCAAGCACCGTCTGAGAGGCCTTGGCGCTCCCCTTGGTCCCCTCCTGCCCATGCCGTAGGAGGGAGATGCGGCTCCAGTGCCGACTCCGGGGGACCAAATTTCTGCCTCATGGCAGGGCAAGCCGGCAGCTGCCGGGCACTGCTGCGCGCCGCTAACTCCGCGGGATGCTTTAATGGGCACTGAACCTCTCTTCCAAAGAAGCCGTGCCTCCGGCTAAGTTTAGGGCAACTTCCCGCTCCGCGGACCCGCTCCATGACCCCGGGGAGCGCTGCTGGCGCGTTATGCATCCCCCGCCGCCCCGTGCTGTGTACGCGGGACAGGGGCAGGGCCCCGCCCGGACCGGCGCCCCCGCCCGGCGGGCGGAGCTGAGGAAAGGCCGAATCCGGCGCCCCCGCCTCCAGCGGCCCCGCCGGCGGGGCGGAGCGGGGCGGGAGCGGCCCCACACAGCGGAGCCGGGGCCTAGCGCCGAGCAGCGCCGCCCCCGGAGCGGGGCCGCCTCCGCAGCAGGGACCGGGAGCCCCGCGCCCCCCCGGCACCGCCGCGGGCTCAGCCCCGCAGGGCCCGGCAGCGTCCCACCGCGGCCCCGGCCCCTCCGCTCCAGGCGCATGTGCAGCAGGCGGGTTGGGCGGGCGGCCGTCCCCGTTCCCTTCCCCGCCCGGTGCCCCGCAGGCGCCCACCTTGGCACTGCGTGTCCATCTCCCGCAGCAGCGAGGCGTTGCGCTGGATGTCCAGCGGCAGCGACTCCACGCACTCCAGGTAGTCTTGCACGTAGAGCGAGAGCAGCCGGGCCCGCTCTCCGCCCGGCGCCGCCGGCCCCGCCACCAGCTGCGGCCCCGCCAGCATCATCCCCCCGCGCCAGCAGCACATCCGCCGGCGCCGCGCCGCCCGCACCGGGCGCGGGGTCCCTGCGGCGGCCCCGCTCCCTCCTCCTCCTCCTCCTCCTCCTCCTCCTCTTCCTCCCGCCGCCGCCGCCGCCGCCGCCGCCGCCGCCCCTGTGCCGGCGGGCGGCCGCGCCGCGGTGCGCGGTGAGCGGATGTCGGTGAGCGCTCTCCGGCCCGGCCGCCCCCCGCGGGTCCCGCGCCCTTTCCCGCGGTGCCGCCGCCGAAGCGAAACCCCCGCTCGGCGCCCCCGCCCCTGCCCGCCGCGCGCATGCGCGAGGCCCTGCCCTTATAAGGCGCGGCCGGCGGCGCTGCCAGGGGTTTGCATTCTCCCGCCTTCCCCTCGCGCGCGCTCCCATTGGCTCAACCCGCCGCGAGGGGCGGGAGCGCGCGCGGGGCGGGGCGCCCTTAAAGATGCAGGATCTCTCGCCACTTCCGCGACCGGGAGGAGCCGCGACACGAGCGGGGGATCCCGCGGCACCCGCAGGCGGGCGTTTGGACTGTCCTTGCCCATAAAAAAAGCTGCCCGATTTAGCTTTAAAGAAGAGCGATGATGGTTTGTGATAAACTGTGACTTAGGGAAGCTGAGTCATATTTTGTCCTGTCGAGGAATCACTTCAAGCGGGTTTTTTTGCCTAGCAGCGAATCTCCAAAATGTGACAGAATATCCCGTCTTTTCCAAGGCTGTTGCAGAATTTGTATCAAATGTTCGCCACAACAATTATAGTAGGAAAGTAGGAAACAAGAGTAGAAATATACTTTCTAGATATATACTTTTTAGCTACATAATTTTTCCTTCTGGAAGAATGACGTAAAGGGGATAGAACTACTAAAAAGTTGCAATTTTATCTCCACTTCTCTTTCAGACATTTTTCAGATCTTTACTGCATGAATAATAATTGGTAAGCATCAGCAAATAAGATTAATCTTGTGGACTCTCGAAACATCATGAGAAGTCCTGTATGTTTTGCGGTATGTTGCATTTATATTTAAGGAACCTGAAAAAATAAAAAAAAATAAAAAGCATCAGAAATGCTTTAAAAAGAAATAAAAAGCATCAGAGATGATTCAAGGATAAAAAATTCCAAACCTCAAAGCCCCTTCTGTCTTACATTCCTACCTTTGGTAAGTGGCCAGCACTAAAAAAGTACCCATACTAGTCCTGTAGATAACATTTCAGGATGGGATGATCTAGAGTAGTGGTCAAACAGCAGGACAGGTTGCTCAGAGAGGTTTTATAGTCTCCATTGTTGGATATTTTTGGAGCCTACCTGGCTGAGACCTGAGACGACCTGATCTGGCTGTGAAGCTGGCTCTGCTTTGATGGCCTCCAGAGAATCTTTCCAGGCTCCTTTCTTCCTGTGATTCTGTCACTGTGTGATCTGTGCCAGATGGCTCCACGGCTAGTCCTACAGCAATGGCAGACGTGATGGCAGTCTGCAAGTGTTATTTTCTAAAGACCCCAGTTCAGAAAAGTATTTAAACACGTTCCTAACTTCCAACTCATGCAGCTGCTAAGAGGGTATTCTACATGGCAGTGATTTTCATATATCTATGTCTAAGCTGTTGAATAATTGTAGCTGCAGACAGACAGCTTTGCCCAAGCCAGTAACGTGTTGCAAGTTCATAAAAATGAATGAAAACAAAGTTGTAGGCAGTACTTTCGAAACACTCTTTATTATGCTGATGTCACTCTGGCCAAAAAACCAGGAAGTCTGTAATTCCGTGTGTTCATGTTCTTAAGAAGGCACCCTCATCTTGAAATCTGTAACATCTGTAAAACCAGCTGCTTTTTCTTTCGATATATTGTTAAATCTCAGGTTAATGAAGCTAAGCCTCAGATCATGTTATGCTACTTGTCTCATTTTTGCACAAATAGATTTAGAAGGTGGCAATAACCTAGTTACCTTCACTTCCATCAGCAGTAACCCACTCAAACTTTACTGTGTAGCATTCATTGCTGTCACTTCTGAGTAACTGAAGTAACTGAGTAACTGAACGTTGAATTCTCTGATATAATATTAACAGATGACACTTACTGTACAGGCAAAACCCACTACCTGTGCACCAGTGTAAAAGGACCTGAATTAGTATAAGTGATACAATGTTCTTGAGAAAGATGTAGGCTGTTTTGAGGGGTTGTGTTTCTGCTTATAGTATGTTTGAATGGCTGTATCATTCTGTATCATTCATGAGGAAATAAAGCTGAGAAATAGGAGATTTCCCTTACAGATCAGAAAAAATAAAGCAAAAATGTTCATTCAAAATTAACATGTTATTTAAAATTAAACATTAATTATAATTAAACGTTAATTTAAAACCATAACTTTTTTTTTCTCTGACTGTTGGTAAAGAAATAGCCAAGACAGCACTTTTAGAATAATTCATAACATTTGTTACAGGTAGTTTCTGTGCTAAAAACTTGCTGTTTGTCACTATGGGAGAAGCAGTATCTAAGATACAGTAGAGAACATCTAATGATTCTTGAATTTAAGCGTTGTTGCTGCTTTCAAACACTGAAATAAAGATTTACATTTTGAGTACCCTTAAGAATGCAGTAGCAACTTAGACGAGATGTCCCTAGAAAAAGGAAGCCTTAGCTTGCTGCCTGAAGCCTCAGGGGGAAGGAAAGCAGGAGTAACAGGCTGAATTCTCTGCATTGCCCATGTCTCAAAATGGCTAGGAGCAATCATGGGAGAATTTTGATGTATTTGATTCAAGTTTGCAGATTGATACCTCTATGACCCAGCTGACTGCATGTGAGAACAGTGTGGATGTAAGAGGAGACAAGGTAGGGCAGAACCCTGATGTTTGTAGAGATGGAGAGGCCGAGTGACCATACATTTCCACCAACACTGTACTAAGTGGACAATTGTCAGCTTGACATACATGGTGATATCAGGGATGTGATACTGGGGTGTATTGCATAAGACCCATCTCAATTATTGTTATTCCAAGAGTAAATAATACACAGAAGTACTATATCAAATTTATTTAGATTTATTTACATGTCTCTAAACTAACCCAAGTTTTCATGGAGAATAGATCCCAACAGAAGCCCCAGTTAGAGTATCCCCCTTCTTTTTGTGAAAAATTATTTCATTATATTATAGATTTTACTATGATAAAATATTTCCAGAGATTTAATCCAAATCCTATTCTCCCCATTTGCAGTTTTGCTTCTCACTTTTCAAAATCCTGATTTTACATCCTCAGATCACAGCTGATTCCTGTCCTATTTCACCCAATAATACACAAGTTGGTTAGATTTTTTTTGGCTTTTCATTGATAGTCCAGGAAGTGTTTCAGCGTGTGGAAAAAAAAAAAAAAGAAAAAACAAAAAGAAGAAGAAAAGTAGAATTATTGATGAGGACAAGTCCACAGGGGGCTGTAATTGTGAAAGACCTATTTAGTATTTAGTAAAAATGCTCAAATGATGATAACAGGATGCTTCTTTTTAAGCAAAAGAACTGATTTTTGATGATCTATATTTCTTGGCAGAAATGCTTCTCTGGCTTCCATGAGATGAAGAGGATGAAGAATTATACAAGATAGCAAGAAAATAAACCCAAAGAAATGAAAGAATGAGTACAAGCTAGATGGGCTCTTTACAGAGTTGGCTGAAGGAAGCTGTAGGCCATAGCTGACCTTTGTATAGATGATATTCCAGGAAGAAGCTATCCTTGCCAGAGCTACAGAGGTACTAGTGCGTTTGTCCAGGTAAGCTGTTCTCAAAAGCTTCTCTAACATCAGGCCGTCCAAAACAGATAATTCCCTGTAATGCCAGACATCATTGCTTTTGGTCTTCCTTAAATATTAGGCTTGATTTATCTGGTGGAATACAAATCATATGAACACAACCATTATTATTTTTTTCTTTCACTTACACTAGTGCAGAACACCTAAAAATAAGACATGGCCTAACATCAGATCATTTCAATATGATGATAAACTAAACAGTGCATTTCCTGAAAACACTGGCATGTGCTTTTTTCCCTGTTAGCTTCATCCTCAGCTGTACCAAAGAGCTTTCTAGTACGAAGTAACAAACATCCCGCACTGATCAGGAGAGATATGTTCTTCCTCATCTAAATACAAACATCTCTTCAAAAACTGTTTTCTGCCTATGTGCTCTAAGAGAAAATCTCTTCCTGAGCCTGAATTAGTAATCAGTTGATTTGTATTAACATGGGGAAAAAGCAGCTACAATATCCTGCTCAACTTTTTTCTTTAAACGGATGGGTTCTGCTTATCTTACCAGGATCAGACTAAAAAATGGAATAAAGTGTGCAAACTAAGTTTACTCTGTGCTTTGTTTTGTAATAACTATTTATCTGTTTTTTACAGTTCTGTCCATTCAGTTTCCATACTTTAATGCCATGGCTGTATCCAAAATGTTTTGAGAAGTTGATAGGCCCAAGGCAGGACATGTTAAGGAATTGACTTTTATATGACATCATTGCTTCCATCAGAGCATACTGATCTATTGTCCCTTTGTTTTGATCAGAACCATACTGCTCTTTTGTGAGAGTATAAGCTGTTTGTAATACCCCCTGGAAATCATCAGAGGCTGAACAGCACCAGCTTCTCACAGGTCCTATGGAGCATGCTTGGCTGGCATAGGAACTGCAGCTCCTTAGAGGAGGGGGAGTCTGCTGACCAGATGAGGAGCAGCATCTGGTCACTGTGATGATAGGGCCACATGGATCATTTCCTGTCATTTACAACATGGATCTGTCCACTTGTGTCTCAAGTAATACTTCCCTGTCTTCCTCTGCAGAAAACTGCTTTCAGACGGTGACTCTTCTTCCTCACCTCTTGTTTTAAAGCATGAATGATCAGTGGATTTGCTTTCCAGTCCAGAGCCAATCACCATGACAAAAAACTCAGGAAGTGTGCAGATGACGTTTAGGGAAGACAAAAGAGGAATGGTAACAAGGTAATCTTATGCAAATATGTAGTAACCGTCTTTCTCGTCTTAGCTCAGCCCTGAAGCTTGATCCTCTTCCATTCAAGTAAACGGAAGAATCCATATGACTTTAATGGAAAAGAACTGAGCCTTTTTTGCCCAAAGTAAACAAAGGATTTTTTGCATGCTCTTACCTGAGCTACACACTGACATGCATGCTGCGTTTCCATGGTTCTGCTGCTCAGCACAGGTCATGTGAAAAACACATTCTTATTTCTTCCTCTTGTGAGGAACAAACACACGTAATCGCATCTTTGTAACCAAGATTATGAAATGAGGGCTGGCAGTGCACCTGCAGGAAGTTTCAGTAGTTCACAGTTTAAGGCGTTCATAATACTCTCCCATATGTGGATGTTAATTTTTCTTTCTAGTTCAGAAAATAAAGGTGGGAGTCACCCAGCTAAATATGTTGAATATGAGAGAATCTTAGCATAAATAGGCCTTGCTCTACAAATGTCTCCATTGACTGTAAGGGGAGCCCAGGTCTGCTGTCACAGATGTCAGTGAAATGAATTCCACTTCATGTGCGAAAATGGGGTAATTACATGCCTATAGGTACCATTTATGAATTTCAGAGTTCCCCTGAAAACTTGAAGAGAGTTTTGCATACATCATTAAAACTGCGCAACAAACGGGGAAGCCTCATTTCATTTCCCTCATAATGTGGATTTTTTTTCCTTTTGGCATCTGCTTATCCAAACCTCGTACAAATAATTAATCTCTAATGCAACTGAAAAGTCACCACAAATAGCACCAGCGAGTATTTCATGTCTTCAAAATAACTCTGTAGCACCTAAGTCACCCACATTATGTGTTTCCTAGGAGTGCTGCTGCTATTCAAACTTTTCAGTGCCACCATTTACTCCAAGCTACCAGAAAGCAGTACTAGTAGGATATGACCAATGCAGACTTTTTTCCCCCAGGAACTGACAGATTTTACATTTGCTTTATTATTCAGTTGTAATTGTGAGAAAAATTAATGGTTAAACAAGATTAATACAGATCCTTAGCCTCTCAAACATCCTCTTCCTCAAAATAATAAAGAGAAATGTGGCATTTATTCTAAACTAACGAAGAATTTGGGGTGGAAGGCTGTTGTCAAAATATAGGCAGCATCTGACTGAATATAGTTTGTCTCTTAAACTGCAGCTAAAATCACAGAATCACAGAATGGGTGAGGTTGGAAGGGACCACAGCAGGTCATCTGGGTCCAACCTCCCTGCTCAGGCAGGGTCCCCTAGAGCACATTATTTAAGATTGTGTTTAGACAGCTTTTGAAAATCCCCAGAGACTGAAACTTCACAACCTCTCTGGACAATCTGTTCCAGTGCACAGTCACCCACACAGTAATGAAGTTCTTCCTTATATTCAGGTGGAACATCCCGTGCATCAGTTTCTGCCCACTGCCTCTCATCCTATTGCTTGGCACCACCAAGAAGAACTTGGCTCCATCCTCTTGACACCCTCTCTTTGGATACTTGTAGACATGGATAAGATCCCCTCTCGGTTGTCTCTTCTCCAAGCTAAACACTACAGGATTTGAAATGTAAAACATAAAACATCAGAGGATTTAGAAAATCAGGCAAACATTGGTTAGATAAGCTTTCTTACTAGCGACAAAGTATCTCTTGCCCAATGTGATTAATCTCTGACGCTCATATTTAAAAGAAGTCCTTTTGCAGCCCACTTGCCGGGAAGCAGACTTGTGTGCCCACGAGTGCTTTGCTCTCCCTGCGCAGGGCTGTGCTGCGCCGGAAAGGTACCACGCAGCCGTGGGAGCTGTCCCGGGGGATCGGCCCGGCAAAAGGGGATGGCCTGAGAGTGAGCCCCGTTCTGTTGGCGCGCGTGCCGCGCGCTACCTGCGTGTCTGTGGCCGTGACGAGAGCCCGCCCCGCGCGCACCCGCTCGGCCCGGGGGCGTCTCGGCGGGGTTTGTCGTGGGGCGGGGCGGGCGGGGGCGCGGCAGCGCCCGGCACTCTCTGCCGGCGGTCCGGGGACTTTCCCCTAGGCGGGCGCGGGGCCCGTGAGGAACCGGCGTCCTCCGTGCGTGGCCTAGCGAGCAGGTCTTCAGAACATCCCGGCATCCTCTCGCGCCCAACACCAAATTATAAAGGTCGGCAGCTGGCTCAACCTAGAGGGCAGGGCGAGGAGTGCGTAACGCTTTAGTTGTCTGCACGCTACTCTCCACAGGCTAAGCACAGCAGACAGACCGCTCGGCCGCCCCCGAGGGGTGCCACGACCCCGGGCGGCCGCGAAACCTTCCCCAGGGAGGGACAGAGCGGCGCCGGGAACACATTATGCAAATAGCGCAGCGAGGCCCCGCCCCGAGGCGGGCGGGCGCTCTGGCCCCGCCTTGTGGCCGCCGCTGGGACCGCCCCGCGCCACTCCAGTGCCCCCCGGGCGCGAACTGGGAACTTGGGGCGACAGCCCCCGAACCGGTGCGTGCCTTGGAGACTGGGAACAGCAACCAGCGGGGCGGCTGTCCACAAGGAGCCAGCGGTAGTACTTGGATGTTCTACCACACTCCAGAAGAAACGGGAGTCACTTCTGACGGCTGCGATTTCCTGTACTTCTGCAGACAAAACAGGCTCAGTTTTTCTTTCGGTTGGTTCGTTTCCTTTGTCCTCCTGAGGCAACTCTGCACACCTACAGTGTTAGTGTAATTGTTTTCGCCGGTCCTTGTCAGCAGGGTCTGACAGTTAAAGACCAGCATCCCCATCCCTAGAGACCAGGACAGTACCTGGAGGGGAGACTGAAAGGTTTTAGAACTGACAGGACTGCACAAACACTGCTTGCCACAGCCAGTTCTTTGAAATTCTTTCTTTCTTCGGGTTTAATGAAATGTTAATAAATTCTCATTCAAATACTCGAATAATGCTTATTCAGTTGTATGTTAGAATGTGCGTTTTGAGTTGCTTTCCATGCAAAACGTGAAATAAAATAACACACTTCAACCTTCAGTTTCTATTAAGAGTAGCTACAGACTCATTCTTTAATGATTCACAACCAAACATCAAAGAGGAATAACATTCAAAATTTTTTAAAAAGTAAGCCTAAGTCAGGTCTTTAAAAAAATGGCATCTAGCACCTCAGCCTTTTAATACAGTTGCCCTAACAACCCCTTGAGGTCAGTGAATACTGTGAGCTTTGCTTTCCAGACGAGAAACACGAGTTTTCACACTGCAACACGCGCTGCAATTCTGAACCAGAGATCTGGAGATGCCCAAACCAACAGCAGCAAAAGCTGTACTCCAGAGGGCACAGGATGCAACTCCTGCCCTGCAAACCCCGTCATTCTGTATCTCTACCTGAACAGGGTGGGGACTTGAAAATAGATCTCACACTTCCCATCATGAATACCACAGCTCCTAAGCACAGCACGAAGCTTGCCCTGGGCTTTAAGCGTATACCAGCTGTTGTGCTAAGATGCAATTTAGAGCATTCCGTTCTGAACATCAGGTTGTGCTCCAGGAATACCGAGGGGGAACTCCTGAGAAACCTAACCAGGGCAAAGGGTGACCGAGGACATAGAAGCACAGGGGTCAGGTGGAGGAAGTTCTCAACCAGCCATTGGGAAGCATGAGTGCCTTGCAGGCTTCTGGTGCCATGGACAGCCACTGCTGTTTAAAATCATGTAGGGTAGAGCGTAACAACACAACTGTGGTTTAGTCCCAAAAATCACAAAAGAACTTGAAGTGGACGTAGGTACTGCTGGGATCCCAGAACTTCCTATTCACTCCTGTAGTACTTGATCAATGGATCTGTCAGTGAAGCATAAGGTCGCCACTAAATGATGCTAACTACTGTAATCAGACAAGATTAATTCAAAATAGCACTGAGGACACTATGTTTTTACAATTACATGTCATTATCCAATATACCAAAACATGCAGTTTGTGCAGGTATTTCAGTAACATTGAAAATAAAAGGTAATCTACTTTCCTTGCTTCAAATCATTCTGTACAGGGTATAAAAACGTAGCAAAGGAAGGGCTCAATTAGCATGAACGCTTTACAATACACTCACTGTCTCCAGCAGACAGCAGCATCTTCATTTTGATTATCTTGGTGTTACAAAAGTAGAAATTGATATTCTGTAGGTCCACTCTATCAGTTTTACAGTATTTCAGCTACACATCTAAAGAAACCAACATCCTTGTGGGATTACACCTTGAAGCAGAAGTAAAGCTTTTCTGAAGGTGTTGCAAAGTTATTGAAATGGCTGGAATATTTAGTAGCCAAAACCAAAGTACTATAAAAGCTTATCCCAGAGGTTTTATTGTTTTGAGTACCAGTCAAAATATACTTAGTGTAGAAATCCATGTTTATTTGAAAAAAAAACCCAGAACTGTAAATGATACTTCACAATATAAATTAAATCTGTTTAGTTTTGGTGGCTGAAATAGCTGTGACTTGACTAATTGCTAAGTCACCAGTGTGATGCTATGGCTCTAACCTGCTAGTATAATGTTAAATGGGATCAGGGTGTCACTTATATTGCAAGTGTTATGAAAACATCCCATAAAAATAGTCAATCAACTACTTTCTCTCCTAGTATGATCAACAGTGAACATTATGAGGAACAAGCCTGAAACAGACAAATCCAACTTTTTGATTGAAATTTTTAAATAACCTTCGATCATTCAAGTATTATGGTCCCTATGTACACACTTCTAGGTGGCTAGAAAAGACATGGTAGACAATTGAGCACGCTGCCATCAAATTGTAAGAATTACAAAAATGTCAGATTTTACAGCAAATTGTACCTTAATACTTTAATTAAAAATAGAAGAGTTAGGTAGACTATTTTGCAAATACAACAGCACACTAGTGTGCTGTATATTAAGGCAATACCTTTAAATGCACACTTGTCATCTCTAACAAGTTTTATACAATTGCTACTGAGTGAAAGAACTATCATTGTCTTGCAAAACTGAGAAAGAAATACAAAATATCTGGAAGCCTACATTTTCAAAGTACAAAATTAACCTTCAGTCCTTGTATATATATGTGAAATACTATACACAGTAGAAACAGTGATTCTCCCCTACAAGATCTCACGAGGATTTCTTAAAGCTGGAGGCAAATTTGAAGGCTTTGACTCTTCATCCAGAAGCACTAAATCTTCAATTTCGCTACCTTTGTATTTTCTTTTACATATCTTCACAATAACTTTCTTCTTGAGGAATAATTTCAAAGCTTCTCTTGAAGCCACTGCTTTGGCATTTTCCATACTTTTACCACAGCCAGTACCCAAGTAGACAGACTTGCACCTCAGTTCACAAACTATATTTTCTAGAGAGCTTTTATTTTGAGGCAGGTCTGCAAGTTCCTTCAGGGGAACAAAAGCAACATCTAATGTAGCTTTTACGGACTGAATAGATGAGTTTAGAAGTTCTGCATGATTTACATTAGGACTGAAGCCTCCAACAGCAACCAGTTTCCAGGCTACAGCTTTGTAGAGTCTGTTAAAAAAAGGCTGTCTTTCCTTTGCATCTTCACTGGTTAATGGTTTGCACAAAGCCTTAGCAGGGCTTTCACCTGCCTGTGAGCCACTCTTGGAAGCCAGCAGGGAAGCACCTGCCTGAGCTCCACCCCGGGAGGAGGGACCTTGCTGAGCTCCACTCCGGGCAGCCAGCAGTGAGGCAGCCACCTGAGCGCTGCTCTTGGAAGTGAGCAGTGAGGATCCCGGCTGTGCGCCACTCCGAGCGGCCAGCAACGAGGCGGCCACCTCGGCACTGCTCTTGGAGGCCAGAAGTGAGGAGCCCACCTTAGCAGGGCCCTTGGGGGACAGCAGCAGCGAGGTGCCCACCTGAGTGCCGCTCTTGGGGGCCAGAAGCAGTGAACTGCCCACTTGAGCAGCACTCTTGGACACTGCTGCTGGGGTAGTCGCTTGGTTTTTGGAAGACAGCAGTGCAGCATTTGTAGAGGGGGTGCTTTTGGTGGTTGGTGGCACCGCTGCCACCTGTGGGGTGCTCTTGGTGGTCAGTGGCACGGCTGCTGCCACCACCGCTGCCTGTGGGGTGCTCTTGGAAGCTGGTGGCACTGTTGCTGCCACCACTGCTGCCTGTGGGGTACTCTTAGAAACTGGTGGCACTGCTGCTGCCACCACTGCTACCTGTGGGGTGTTCTTGGTGGTTGGCGGCACTGCTGCTGCCACTGCTGCAGCCTGTGGGCTGCCCTTGGCAATCATTGGTACTGCTGCTGCCTGTGGGGTGCTCTTGGCAGCTGGTGGCACTGCTGCCACCACTGCCTCTGGCTGCAGGGCGCTTTTGGCAGCCAGCGGCGCTACACTTACTGTAGTTTTCTTTTCAGGTGACGGCACATTTTCACACTTGCTTTCTTCAGACGGGCTTGAGCAAGGCTTCTTTCCTGGCTCTTTTTCAGATGAGGATGACTTTTGCTCAGCAGTATTTTCAGCATTAGCAGGTTTCCCTTCTGTTTCTATGTCTGATGCTACGACCATTTCTTGATCTGAGCTGCGAGTTGACTGGGAACTTTCTGGTTCTTTGCTAGTACCTTTTTCCTGTTTTTTTGGCAACGTGCTCTCTGTTTCCTTCAGGGCTTCTGCCTTGATTGTTTTCACATCCTTTCCAGCATCCTTAGAGTCTTTGCTTTTCACAACAGCTTGTCTCTTGGAGGGCTGCTCTAGCCCTTCTGCAAAACAAGTAAAATATGTTATCCTCTTTGATTTCTGAACTATGAAATATCCATGTAGAGAGAAATCATCTAAAACATTCTAGCAATAACTTCTGTGAATTTAAAAGGTATATATTAGGAATACACCTTGAACTGTAATTTCAAGTATTAACACACTATTTCAGAATATTTAGTAGTTTCTTGACAAAAACCTGAAAATACTCAGGTGTAAGATTTCAGATGTTGGTTTGGGACCCATAGGCAACTACGTATTTCTATTCTTGAAGTCCAAACCGAAAGTAACTAACATACATTAAAGGGACTATCTGATCTAAAAAAAAAAGAAATGTATTTTGTCTACTAATATCATAAAAGTTTCTTTAAGAAACTCAGTTTCTTACACAGCAGCGGCGTCTGACTAGCAGCAAAGGCAAAGCAACAAGAACGCATTTAAGCTGGAGCACAGCAGTCCATTGCAACGCACAAGTAATCAGCTTAAAAGTGAACCAGTTGTAGAAGTGCAAAACGACAGCTCTACATTACCAAAGGAGTACGTGTGCACTACATCCATTTTAGAGGTACTATATTGGGAAAAAAAATAGCACAGAGAGAGAAAACAAAAACCAGGAGTGTTTAAGGTAAATTATTTTGATTACTTTCTAAGCCCGAGGCAAGCCGAGAACATTTAGAAACAAGCATTTTCTAGACTCCTATGTATTGTCACAGCTATGATCTGCTAACCATTGCTACTTGATATGCCTCTTTTCTTCACCTTGGCAACCAGTTCGTCTCTCGTGGTGCGGACAGGCGCGCCGGTCACTTGGATGCCTTCAGCCATTTCCAGCGCCTTCTCCATGACCTGCGGAGGGTACCTGGAGGGGCGACAAGGGGAAAAGAGGGAAGGGGCGTCGTCAGGCGGCCGCGCCGCGCCTCCCCCGCCGCCCCGGCGGGTCCCGCAGAACTCACCGGCATCCCAGGAAGACGTGGTTGGCCCACACCATGGAGAGGGACACCAGGCGCTGCAGCTGAGCGCTGCCCGCCGCCGGCGGCTCGCCCACGTTGCGCAGCAGAAACTCCCGGCGGTACCGCCAGTGGTGCTCGGGCTCGCAGGCCCCGCGCAGCGTCTCCGCCCAGGCCGCCTCCTCCGCCGTCCGCCCCAGGGGCTCGGCCGCTGCCGCCTTCCCCGCCATCGCCGCCGCCGCGGAAACACGCCCCGCTCTTTCCGGAGGGCGCGGCCTGAGCTCATATCCGCCGGAGCCGGCCGGAGGGGCGGCCACCGCGGCCTGAGGCCTCGGCCTTTGGGGCGGGGCGGAGCCGTCTGAGTCCCGCTCTCTCCGCGGGTGCCGGGGGAAAGGAGGGGTCTGGGCACTGTTACGTGCACTGCATTGTGCCTGGGGAAAGCGTGAATAAAATTTCTGCTTTACGGCTTGATTTTTCTGGGCTTGCTGAGGTCGGAGTTCATGAAGATCAACTGGTGTTTTTACCTCAGAATAACAGTCAATTAGGTTAGAAAAGACGTCTGAGATCATCGAGTCTAACCTCTGACCGAACAGCACCTTGTCACCTAGACCATGGCTTTAAGTGCCTCGTCCGGTTTTTAAGCACCTTAAGGGACAGTGACTCCACCACCGCGGGCAGCCCATTCCAATGTCTTATCGCACTTTTTTTGAAGAAACTCCTCCCAATGTCCAGCCTGACCTTCCGCTGGTGCAGCTTGAGGCTATTTCCTCTCTCATCCTGTCGTTGGTTGCTTGGGAGAAGAGGTCCATTCCCACCTGGCTACAACCTCCTTTCAGGTAGTTGTAGAGAGCCTCCAGGCTGAACAACCCCAGCTCCCTCAGCTAGAGGGAGTCCTTCTCATAAGACTTACTCTCTAGACCCATCACAAACTTCACTGCCCTTCTCTGGAGATGCTCCAACACCTCAATGTCCTTCCGGAATTGAGGGTCCCAGAACTGGACACAATACTCGAGGTGTGGCCTCACCAGTGCCGAGTACAGAGGGCTGATTATTGCTGCGGTCCTGCTGGCCACACTATTTCTAATACATGCCATTGGATGCCATTGGCCTTCTTGTCCCCCTGGGCACACTGCTGGCTCATGTTTGACCAGCTGTTGACCAGCATCCCCAGGTCCTTTTCTGCTGGTGAAAGGAAAAGGAATCCTAAGGTCCTTTTCTCCTTTCCTCCTTGATGTTGTCCACAAAATTGGATTTGTTACCCGATGTGCAATAAGCCAAAAATTGTACACTCGAGAGACAGAGAATTGATATTTATTTCAGAGTTGCGCAAGCCTGGGTGCTTGGTGGTATTCCACAAATCAAGCACACCTCTCCATACTTTTTGTGCCATTATTTATACACAGAAGTTCAGAGTTAGTAACTTTCCAAGCACAGCCCCTCTATTATGATTAATTAGTAATTTCCATACAAGCTATGGAAATTAGCTTCTTCAGTTAGCTTCTACGCATGCTCAGGGGAAGGGTCTTTACCTGGACAGGAATCTTTTTGACCTGTAGGCATGATTTTTAGTATTATAATATGGTGGGGTTCTGCAGGAGTTCATCTTAGGTTCTGTGTTCTTCAACATCTTCATAAATGACTTGGATGCATGACTGGAAGGGATACTAAGCAAGTTTGCAGATGACACAAAACTGGGAGGAGCTGTTGACTCTCTCAAAGGCAGGGAGGCCCTGCAGAGAGACCTTGACAAATCAGAGGACTGGGCAATCACCAACTGTATGAAGTTCAACACGGGAAAATGGTGGATTCTGCACCTGAGATGGGGCAACCCTGGATGTACATACAGACTGGGGCATGAGATGCTGGAAAGCAGTGCCATGGAAAGGGACCTGGGGGTCCTGGTCACAGGCAAGTTGAATATGAGTCAGCGGTGCCCTGACAGCCAGGAGGGCCAACTGTCCAGGGGGGCATCAGGCAAAGCATCACCAGCCGGTCAAGGGAGGGGATCGTTCTGCTCTGCTCTGCACTGGGGTGGCCTCACCTTGAATATTGTGTGCAGTTTTAGGCACCACAATATAAGAAAGATATTAAGCTATTAGAAAGCATCCAAAGGAGGGCAACAAAGATGGTGAAGGGCCTTGAGAGGAAACTGTATGAGGTGTGGCTGAGGTCACTTGGTCTGTTCAGCCTGGAGAAGAGAAGACTGAGAGGAGGCCTCATTGCAGTCTACAACTTCCTTGTGAGGAGAAGAGGAGGGGCAGGCAGTGATCTCTGGTCTGTGGTGACCAGTGACAGGACCTGAGGAATGGCCTGAAGTTGTGATAGTGGAGATTTAGTTTAGGTTGAGCATTAGAAAAAGGTTCTTTACCCAGAGGGTGGTTGGGCACTGGAACAGGCTTCCCAGGGAAGTGGCCACAGCACCAAGCCTGACAGAGCTCAAGAAGCGTTTGGATGATACTCTCAGGCTCATGGTGCGACTCTTGGGGATGGTCCTGTGCAGGGCTAAGAGTTGGACTTGATGATCCTTGTGGGTCCTTTCTAACTCAGCATATCTGTGATTCTGCAATAGTTCACCTGCAGAATATATGAACCTTGAGTATTTTGCCAAGTTAACAATGTATATACATAGATATACATTGACATCTTGATTTACTATATCCTTTAAGCTTGTTAGTTCCCAGTTGTCCTTGACGAAGGGATGCTAGCTGCTGCCTGTTCCACTGATTAGGTCTCCTTACTTGCTGATTAGGCTTGCATCAAAGACCATCCTGACTTAAAATAATCTTGACATATTCCACATTTTGCAGCATCGGCGTGTGACAGGAAAGTGGTGCCAAGGACATGGGTTGTTGTAGCCTTTTGGAGGAAGCACTAAGTGAGGACTGCTGTCTACAAAAGGTTCTTCTAATTGCTCTTGCAGCTCTATAGGCTGCATTTAATTTGCAAAAGATTACCCCAGAATTTAATTCAAACTCAGTGTAAAAAAGTAATAGGCACACTGTGAAAATATCACAAGCTTTGGTCTGCCAAGATGGTGCGTGCTGAATCAGTGCAACAGAGGAATGAATTTTGATTTCTAAAGGGCTGTCCCTGGAGAGTTGTATTGATTTTTCTCTCTGAATTAAAAGTCTGGGTTTGCTTAAGTTTTCAGTTTTTAATACCTACGTGTCATCATGAAGTGAACTACAAGACAGATTGCATTTAAGGAAGGAGTGTTTCTCCTTAAGGGACTTAAATGCCTTATTTTGTGGAAATTGTTGTGTAGTGGCTTAAATTAGAACACCTCTGTGGAGCAAAAACTAAGTGATTAAGGAAACTAAGTCAGAAAAATATAGTCCAGTGCACTTTCGCTCTTTATCCATTATTAGAGTGGAAGTACTTTTCCTTCACTTTCCTGATTAGCCCACACAGTGTTATGTTGTACATTGGCAAGAATAATTCAGTGACAGAGAGCAAGCAAACAGTAATGAGGGGGATGGAGCTGACAGGCTCTCTATTGTTTTATATGTGCATGTAGAGGAAGAAAAGGGCAGAAAGTTTGTACCCTCTCTAGTGTGGGTGTCTTGGAGCAATGGGTTTGTTAAACAGTTTCAGAAGGTTTAGAAACAGCACTGTGGTTCCCATGTTTGTTTCCAGGCATTAGTTGTATCAGTGTGGTTATCTGGTAATATAGGCTCAAATATATGAAGGACATGATTTGTCACATTAGGGTTTTCATTGGGTGAGGTAGGCCTGTCTCCTAGACCCCTGAGTCTGTGATACCACAGTTCTTGACTTCGTGGTCCATACAGGCCCTAGAATGGAAGGGTGAATGGAATCCCTGCAAACATAGGTTTGAGTTTGCACTTCAGACAAGATTGTCTGTGCTGCCAGTCTGTTTGTTCACACTCTTCAATGAACCAGTTTATTTTTAATGAAACTGGTTGGGACTTGGTCCAGGCTTGAGATTTGACCCTCAGAGACAGCAGGAATTCAACAAGGCCTGCTCGATGTTATATGCTCTTATTTGTAGAAGATGTCGATACAGGGCTTTGCAAAAGTGGGTAAAACCTTCAAGCCTGTGCAATGGATTTTTTAGGTGAGACACAGTATGCGCTGAAGTGAGCCCACCCTTTAATCCTAAGGTTCATCTGCCAGAGCCGAGCGAGCTTGGACGGTGGCAGTGAGGTCCTCAGGACATAGGTTTAATTAGAGTGACCTTCTCTTAGATGGATTATGCTCTTAATACCAGAGCAGGAATTCGACAACTCAGCTGCAGCAGGATTGTCTGTACTCTTGCAGAAGTAGCAGAGCAAATAGCACAGGTGAAAATGCCCTGTCCTCCTCCACAAGCATCTGAGTTACCAAGTGAAGTGACTAAGGACCAGTCCACGTTGAGCTGCTCATGTACCAGTGAAGAGTGGGAGCTGGGGAGGGTTAGGAGGGTGATAGGGGCATTCGTACACTCAGAGGGATCCCCAGAAGTCATATTCTAGTGTTGCTGGGTTAATGACAGCCAAACATCAGAGGTAAGACTCCACACCTCAGAGCTTTGTGTCTGCTCCTGGTCACCCCATGTGCATCAGATTATATGGTCTCACCTGTGAGTCCCAGGCTCCTACAAAAGCATTGTTCTAGAGAATGTTGGAGACTCAGCACAGCTACAGAGCTTAGTACATTATCTGGTCCTAGAGTGGCTCAAGGACTGATAAAACCAACTTTTTCTTGCCCAGTTTTAGAGGACAAATGAACTGAGAGCTGTTCCACCTCTTTGCCCACTGACCATATGTGTGAACACAAACATAGATGACAGCTAGAGAAAAGTCAGAGGACGGTCCTGAACACATCTGGAACAGCTCACAACAGTTTTTGTTGTAGTGAACAGCTTCTATGGTCTGGTACCTTATGTTTGAATTTTCTCTTCTTTAATTTTCTCTGATGCTCCTGCTGCATTAATGTATTGGTGTTGTTGGTACAAAGACGACTAAAACAAAAATAGAACCTTTTGTCTTCCCCTCTACCTCTTTTTCCAGTCATAGTCTTTCTACTTTAATGTTGTGTGCTTGAATCATACTGGAAATGGGATAAATCCTAGCCCTGGAGTATGGGATGTCATGCACAATCAAACATAGGTGTATACCTGCAGTGCTCTCTGAGCACTAGAGACATAGTATGTCTTAGGTTGATTATACAAGTGTGTGTATTAGAAAAGAGAGAAAAACACTGCTGTTAATTTTAAAAAAAAATGAAACAAGTAGTGTTTTCATTCTCACCAGGAAAGGCAATTTTGAAGTTAAAAATCTTGCTGATCGTGCTATTGCTGTGCATTTAATTTTCAACACTGGAAGAAAAGAGATGGTTTTGTTCCCACTAGGGAAACAAAAGGGAAGGAACTTCTAAATGTTACACCAATAGTAGTGTTGTTAGAGTCATCTGGATCTTGATAATACCTGCTTTTGGCAAGATATAACTAAAATCTCAAGGTGAATCATACCAGTGTCTACAATCACAGTATTGCACCTGCACTTTCTGTATAATAAGTTTATTTCTGCCTTTATAAACCAATGAATTATTATTTCTTCAAAGTCAAGTCCCACTGAAACACAGAGGGCAGCAGCTGCCATTGAGTTCAATTATATTCTGTGCAGTTAAGGTTAATATATAGTGACATTCTTTATTCAGCTTCATATGAGAAGTGTGCCCTTAACATCAGGACAATGCAAAGAGAGCTGTTGCAAGTTATTGCCACAGAAAGCCAATAACAGTGGGATCTTACTGGCCTGGCACAATAATCCCCTGAGCACCATCTGTAGGTTGGTCCCTGCTATAAGTTATAAGTAAACACTGGAGAGCTCTGGCTTGTGTTCTTTAGAAATGCATCTGGAAGAAGGATGGGGAAGAGACATTTTGCTGTTACCCAAGATAATGTTATGTGTTCTGCTGGAGCAGATCACTGAAGGTCTCCTAGCCAGGCAAGGGACAACACTGCCAGGGAGACATGTCTGCACATGCCAAGGTAGCCAGTTATTACTGTTCAGCAAACTAACCCTCGGAATAAAAGAGAGAACTTGCAAGAAGAGCATTAATGACTGTATAGGCTTGTCAATGGAAGTGAGGTTAGAGTAAATCTGTGTTTTCATTTCACCACAGTTACACAACTGTTGTTATGCTACCATAAGCAGATCTAGATTACAAAATCATCCACTCTTCTGAGATTGCTCAGCTGAGGAAAATACATTGAGTAATTACAGAGTATAAAACAAAACGTAAAAATGAAGAGGTAAATTTCTAATAATTTTCCTTTACACATACATGTTCTTATTACTAGTTTAAATACTATTTTGCATTTAGTAATATGTTATACTTTAAATATATATAACAATGCCTAGAATAGGGTTGTTGTCCTTTAAATGAGTTTGTTAAACTTTAACTACAGCTAAAGGTAGCATATCACTTGTAGATTTTGCTTGCTAAATTATGGTTTAGGTAACATACCGCTTGCTAAACGTCCATGGCTTGGCATGAAATTTTCCATACTGAGGATGGAAGTGTAATTTACTGCTGCCAAGCATGATCTAAGAAAAAAGGGCTTTGTCTAGAGTAAATTATTGTGGAAGTCTTATATTTGAGGTTCTTAAATGCCTTTATGCTTTAGAGCAAACTTGGAATTTGTCAGGAAAAACTGAAGCAGGAGGGGGATGTATTGTATTCTGACTACACATATCATAATTTATGAGCCTTGAAGAAATTAATTTTCCACATTCCTGAATTAGCACGTGTCCCTACCATCCTTGCAGGTATTGCAGTCAAGTGTCCCCTAGTTGTGAGCCCAAAAGAGACCACTGTTTGCCACTATGGACTGGGATGGGTCTGTGGACTGAGAGTGAGGCTATGGTAACCATACCCTGTGCTCTCAGTAAGTTGCTGTCTTCTCTTCTCCATGGGTGCTTGAGTGTGTCTTTTTGGAATGGAGAGGGAACAAGGACCAGACTGAAGGGAAGGAAACATTAAGTGTGGGGGCAGGGGATATGGCAAGACTGAAACTACTGGGCATGAAAAACCTTAACATTAGAGCAATAGGGATAGCAATAGAGCAATAGGATACTGGGATTAGGTGAGGAAGAAAATTAAATTCTCAAGGAGAAATGAAGGAGAATGAGTTCAAGGCAAGGGAACAAGTTAATATAGATGAGGAATCGGTAGGGGACTGTATGCCAGGAGCCTAGGACTAAGAGACATGAGAGAGGATAGCCAGTGAGGAAACCAGAAGAATGAGAGCACGTTGGTAGAGCAGATAAAATCAAACAGAATCAAGTCTTGACTCTGAGAAAAGGGACAAGCTGTGATGGGAAGTGGAGCATTGACAGAGAAACCACTGGGATTTCAACAGACTTAGAGAAAGGAAAGTTAAAACTCAGAAGCACAGAGACATTAGCATTTCAATAGGTTTGGTTTTTTTCCATTGCAGTAGACATCTGCTAGGGTAAGTAAGACCAAGAAAATATTCTGACTTTTTAATATAGTAAAAGGTATTTTCTTGTCTTTTCTGTATGCTATAAAGGAACAAAAGAGGTAGAAATCCATTTGTTTGCAGAAATCCATCTTGCATGCCACCTGTAAAGAGTTTTTAGGTAGGAAGCCTTAGGCCTTTAGCAGACAGCTCTATCTTGGAGTTAGAAAAAGCAAGAAAACGGCCTTAGGAATGTTAATGCAAATATTGGCATGAGTTCATAGTAATTTGAGAGGATTCAGGAAAGTACTAAAAGGGAAAGGAGGTTTTATATGAAAAAAGAATCTATTGTGAGGCTATAACATATCTACATTTTATTTGTATACAGCACTTATGCGTGTGTGCATACACACATATGTAATGCAATATAGATGTGTGTGAATATGTTTTAAAAATACTTGTATTATTGATCATGTAAGCACCTATAAATCTAGATATCCCTGCTCAAGCTATTTGTGCCTCAGAGGAGAAGCAGAATTACAACTAATATTTTATTGGCTTGAGTTGTGGATAGGTGCATTACATAAATGGATGCTGTTAAATCTTTATACTGTGCTGTACCAGTATGAATTTTGTATGTCCTACATATTTTGCAGACACAAATAACTATTTTAGAAATTATATAAGTAGCTTTCCTGAAACTACAAGCAACAATGTGAGATCTAATTTGAATTATAGCTACTGGAAATCATGGTTCTGTTTTTCATTACTGTTATACCAATATCCCTGACAACCTGCAATTTACCTGGTATGAACAGCACCTCCTGAAAATATAAAGCTGTTTTGTGTGCTGTTGTATTTTTGTATAAACTCCCTGTGCAAAAGAGTGATATTTCACATTAATTCCACTGGGTGGCACTGAAGGAGACAAGATTGCATGGAAATATCTTCTGAAGTTGAGTATAACTCCGAAAGTCGAGAGTGGCTTACTTTTTCATTCCATTACTGAAAAAGACAAATGTGGACTCATTTTCCATCCTGATGTAACAATTTGTCATCAAAATCAGCTCTTAAACACTCGCAGCTGTAGTTCTAGGTTTTGACAGTAGCAAAATTACAGTGGAGGTAGAATCAAGGCTTCTAAATCTGAATATCCCTTTTTCCCCCAAAAAAGATAAAGGCCAAGAGAAGTGGCTTTGGCCATTCTGGATTCTTAAATGAAGGTTTATGAAGCATCTGAAAAATTTTTGACCCCTGTCCTCCATGGCAATGATGTTGATCCTGGCCACTTCTACCATTATGAGTAAGTGCAAGTGCGTTAGCTTTTAAGCTCATTTGAAAAAACTACATAGGAAGGCATTCAGGATTAAAGGCTTCCACCTGTAGAGGAAATGTGGTATAGTGTTTCAGAGAACCTCCTGACTTGAAACTCCATCTGCAGTCTCTACACAAGGACCCCTGTTTTTTCCCAGGTAGGGACTTTGCAATCCTGCCTAGAAGACACACAATTACTCTCTGTCAATCAGACCTGTAGGAATCATGGGAGTCATCTTTGACTCCACTCTTTTTTTGGCCTGTTTATCTTGATGTATATGAATTTTATTTCCTTTTCTTCTCTAAAGCCTCTTCTTATCCCTGTCCACATCACAGATACGCTTTTTTAGACTTTTGTTATCTCTCATCCTGCTTATGACAGCTTTTTTCCCTATGCCTGACCTGACATGTCAAAAAGGTCCCTTGAAACACTATTCTTGCACTTATCTCCCTGGCCTATTTCTGTGGTTCCTTTTTGTACTTACCTCTTTAGTGTATCTCCATAGATTTCCCTGTCTCTGCAAGCCCTCTAGCCCTCTGAGAGTGCAGTCTGACAATTTTTTTGGCAGCTGTGCTGGCCTAAGACAGTTTTTGCTCCCAGCCATCCGTGCCTGTCTCTTTGATATGCCTGCTGTTTTGCTGGCACAGTTGTTTTGCTCAGCTGTGTGGTAAACCAGATTAGGAACCCGATTTGGCTGAAAAATAGCATGGGAGAGGGAGGAGAGGAGCCATTTTCAACCAGTTTATTTCTCCAATGGAGTCTGTCAGGCAGTTGGGTGTGGGGTAGAGACAAGTGGTTAGAGACACAGGGTTGCAGAGCAGCGGCGGTTGACGCCGGTTTATGTAGCACCATTGGTAGGTATTAAGCTGTGACGTGATTTTGATGATAGAGCTAAGCCAAGCTAACAGGCAGCTGCTGCTGAAAGAGTAGTGCTGTGCCTCCTTCCTCACCCTTCATCATGGGTTGGTTTCTGGCCCTTCCCTTGTGCCAACACAGGTGCTTATCTCACCCAAGGGAGTCAGCTGTGGGAGCTAACCCAGTACAGAAGCATTCACTTCTTGTCCTGAGGGCTCACCTGGCTGTTCTGTTCTGTTGAGAGCCCCTGGAGCCCACCCACTCAGCAGCAGCTGGGTACTCTGTCAGCTTAGCTGTGTCCTTAGTTGCACCACAGCACTTCACAACTTTGCCTTTTCCTGTCATTCCCTGTCCTCTTCTCTCTCAGCCTTCATATCTACTCCATCTGCTTTTCTCGTGGATGTGTTAATGAGGTCCTTTTGGTCACCCTCAACATATGGAATACCCTTCCTGGAGCAATTGCTTCATCCTTCAAATCTCTCAAGGTTTCCTCTACCATGACACATATGGTAAACTGCCAGCTGATAATGCCCAGTTTAGTTGCTTATAGGAATTTTGGATTTCATTACTACAGTTAATGTGTCCATGTGTTAGCTTGAAACGGGCATACTCTGTCAGTTTATTTGAGAAGTTAAAATGGATTAAACTGTCACAGAATATATATTTTTAAAAAAAAAACATAAAAAATTCCCAAAGCAATGCCCTGAAGGAGATGTACTTCCCTAAGCTCATATATAAATACAAGAGGCTTATTTTCTTATGCTTCACACCTTGGATCATCATTCATGCTTGTGCAAATGGACATAGCATTGCTACTAAGCAGTTTACAGGAACATCTTACAGAATTGTAGATTAGTGCCCCAGAGACATGAGAGAAGAGAGTCAGCACTTACATGAGTTGCTGAGCGTAGAGACTTAGGGATTTCTTTTCACCTAGCTGTTTCCACTGTTTGGGTTCTTTTTAGACACGTGTGGAAGCATATCCTAAACATATTTTATCCTAATATCTTGGTATGCTAAACTTTTTTTCCCTATTCAGTTAAATAGAAACTGTAGAGAAACAGCAGTAAGTGAAGCTACACGTTGCCTTGAAAGCAATAAAATAAAATCATCTGTGTGCTATTTAAAAAAAAACCCAACACAAACATGACAGAGGGCACGTCTACGCCATGCAACAGAGCACAGGACTTAACATACCACATTCATTGAATTACTTGTGGAATAGGAGGCAGCAGCTGTAGACTTGCATATTAGTGCTGTTGCACCCAAAGTACTTAACCCTGTGGTAGGTGGTGCTAATTAGGTTGGACATGGTGCTAATTAGGTTAGATACAACACTGTGGTCATGCAAATACACAGTGCCCGTGACTCCGGCTCAGACCTGGCTGGAGGATTCTGCACATACTGCTGCATCAAGCCATATGTGCACATCCAGAGAGAGAAATCATGTGCCCATGGCCTCTTGTTCATTACCCCTGTAGGCTTTAGCTGCAGTAACAGATGTATTGCCACATACAGGTGTCAGATGTGGCTTTGTGCCAGGGATTACCTCCCTTTCTGTTAAAACCAAAGATACTCTTTTAGTTGTGTATTTCAGGCTTTGAGTTGTTGCTGTGATACAGTGATAGGCATCCAACATAGCTGCTTCTTAAAACTGTTCTGTTTTACTTCTTAATTAAGACCGTAAGTACTGAGAGGAGAGGAAAGAAGGGGATGCTAATTTTTTCAGTCACCATAACTTTATAGAAATTGTGAATCTGCTGCAAGGTCATGGAGGCAGATAGCAGTATGGCAAAGAGAAAAGCACATTCTCCTCCAGTACATTTATCAGGACTCCTGCCTTCCCCCTTCAGCGAGACAAAGCAATGTTTCATGTTAGAGACATGATCATGAGTACAAAATAAATTCTGTGTCTGTGTAACTGGATGGCAAGTATATCCCCCAAGCACTGACTGCAGAATTGCTGTCTTTTTAAATAACCGATTAATATATTTCTAAGCATAGCATTCTTTCAAAAGTAATTTGAACATTCAAGTTGATGTTTGTAAAAAGGCTAGTGATTATTAGTAAGAACAAGGTAAAATGAAGAAGCAAAACAAAAACATTGTTCAAGAGGCAGTGTTCAGAATGACCTCTGGGGTAGAGGGTACTATAACATCTTTCTCCTTTTTTTTTATTTCTTAAAGGATCTCAAGCGGTCATTCTGGCAACTTCTCTGTGGTATTTCATTTCCATTTGACAGGCAGATGAGAGAGAAGTTTTATTAGAATGTAGTGAGCCACCGATAATAATTAGAAAAGACTAGGGGAAATGTGGGCCCTCTCTGGAAGGAAATGAGGGACCTCGTTACTCAGGATATGGAGAAGGCTGAGGTACTCAACGGGTTTCTTGCCACTGTCTTCACTGGCAAGTGCTCCAGCCACAGCTCCCAAGCTGTAGAAGGGACTGGGAGAGTGAAGAACCACCCACTGTAGGAGAAGAGCAGGTTCTGAGAATCTGAATGTGCACAAGTTCATGGGACCTGATTAAATACATCCACAGGTCCTGCGGGACCAGAGAAAGTGGACACTATCCACTGTATTTGAGAAGTCATGGCACTTTGGTGAAATTTCCTCTGACTGGAAAAGGAGAAATGTAACCCCCATTTTTAAGAAGGGGAAAAAGGAAGACATGGAGAACTACAGGCCAGTCAGTCTCACCTTTGTATCTGGTAGGATCATGAAGCAGATCCTCCTGGAAACCATGCTATGACACCTGAAAATAAGGAAGTGATTGGTGACAGCCAGCATGACTTCACTAAGGGCACATCATGCCTGACAAATTTATTGACCTTCTACAATGGGGTTACAGTGTTGATGGATAAGGAAAAAGCAACTGACATTATCTACCTGGACTTGTGCAAAGCATGTGACACTGTCCTGAATACCATCCTTGTTTGCAAACTAGAGAGACATGGATTTGATGGATGGACCACTCGGCAGATAAGGAATTGGCTGGATAGTCACATTCAAAAGAGTTGCGGTCATTGCCCAATGTCCAAATGGAAGAATGACAAGTGGCATTCCTCAGGGGTTGCTACTGGGACTGCTGCTGTTTAACACCTTTGCAGGTGATGTGGACCGTGGGATTGAGTGCACCCTCAGCAAGTTTGCCAACAATAAAAAGCTGTGTGGTTTGGCCAACACACTGGAGGGAAGGTGTGCCATCAGAGAGACCTGGACAGGCTTGAGAGGTGGATCTGTGTGAACCTCATGAAGTTCAACAAAACCAAGTGCAAGGTCCTACAGCTGGGTTGGGGCAATCCCAAGCATGAATACAGGCTGGACAGAAATGGATTGTGCCCCTCTGCTCTGTGCTCATGAGACCCTACCTGGAACACTACATCCAGCTCTCTGGGATCTCCAGCACAGGAAGGACATTGACCTGTGAGTCCAGAGGAGGACCACAAAGATGATCAGGGGCCACCTCTCCTATGAAGACAGGGCGAGAGAGTTGGGATTGTGCAGCCTGGAGAAGAGAAGGCTCTGAGGAGACCTGATTGTGGCCTTTCACTACTTAGAAAAGACCTGCAAGAGAGCTGGAGAGAGACTTTTCACAGGGGCATGTAGTGGTAGCACAAGGGAAAAAGGCTTTAAATGGAATGAGGTTAGGTTTAGATTAGATATTAGGAAGAAATTCTTTACTGTAAGGGTAGTGAGGCACTGGCACAGGTTGTCCTGAGCAGCTGTGGATGCCCCATCCATGGAAGTGTTCAAGGCCAGGTTGGACGGGGCTTTGAGCAACCTGGTCTAGTGGAAAGTGTCCCTGCCCATGGCAGGGAGGTTGGAACTAGATGATCTTCAAGGTCCCTTCCAACCCAAACAGTGCTATGATCTGTGATAATTGACCTGTGGAAAGTCACCAAGGAACTATGCAGTATTAAGATTAAGATATGACATCTGTGAAATTATTAAAATTATGAGAATAAATGGCTTCTTGGTATTGGTGCAGTTGTTCCTGTTGTTTTGTAAATTGTTTAATGTCACAGGGAGAGATCCAGTTCCCTGAAGATTTGAGCAATCATTGTAAACTTTATAATGTCATCAACCTATTTTTTTTTTTGTCCAAGGTATGGCAGTGATACTGAGCACTCAATAGTAGGAACATAGATTTTAAAAAATAATATTGCTTAGCAAAGACACACACAGAGTAAGGAATCAAGAAAATAAAGTTGTGTATTTTTCAATTTTTTTTTTAATTCTTTTTGGTGCTATCTTCAATTAGGTTTTTTCTCACTGCGTCTGCCAGGAAAATTTATGCATACACAGCATAAAGTCATGGCATTTAGCAAAAGACTTTTTAAGAAAAGAGTCACACAAAAGCCAACATTATCCATGAAAACTATGTAAATATTTATAGGCAGTATATGTTTGATTTCTGTTCTTTAAAAAAATTATTTATTTATTTTAAAAATCCATCTGCTGCTAGCAGATGATAAATATTTAAATCAAATATGTGCCTCGGATACAAGGGCACTATTTCTTCCAGAAGGGACATTATAAATTTGATACTGTAGGCTTAGCCTCAGTTCCCCAGCTCAAACAGCATAGCAGGCACTCTCTTGGGGTGCATTCATAGACTTGTATGAAAAAGCTTCCTCTCTGGAAGGCTACAAACAAGTGATCATTTTGCCTAATCTCCTTCAGGAGTTTTGCTAGAGGCTGGACTGGAATATGACTTCTGGAAAAATACCTGATTTTGCCTTAAAGACTCCAAGCAATGGTGACTCTACCACCTTCTCAGGTAGGTTGTTCCAATGTCTCCTTATCCTCCTGCTAAGAAATTGCATCATTTCAATCTTGAATTTGTCTCCAGTTTCCAGTCATTAGATCCTGTTATGTTTCTCTCTGCAAGACTAAAAAGCTTCCCCTACTATCAAATACTCTTTCTGTATGTGTATATCTGTGTACGGTGATCCAGTCACCATTCTTCTCTAACAGATTTAATAGATTTCTTAAATCTTATACCCTAGATGTTGTTTTTCAACCTCTGGATAATTTTTTTCTGCCACCTGTCTGGTTTTTTTTCTAGGGCTTATATATTCTTCTTGAATCATGGGCACTCGTTTTTCTGGTGCTGTGTGTAGAGCAAGGTCACATCCTAATAGTTACTTCTTTTTTCATACAACCAATAACCAGTTATTATATATTACAGCTGACATTTGCTGGATACATTGCATATATTGATAGATTGATAGATTAAGTCTCTAAAACTTTTAGGGACACTTACATTCTAAATATGTGTTTACATTCTAAATATGTGTTTGCATTATCTAATGTGTGCTGTAAATTAAATGAACAATGTCTGCCAGATCTTCTGTCATACAATGTCCCTTTTTGCTACTTAGATGATCCATAAATTCTACTAATACATGTAAA
Source organism: Pipra filicauda (assembly GCF_003945595.2). NCBI lineage: Eukaryota > Metazoa > Chordata > Aves > Passeriformes > Pipridae > Pipra > Pipra filicauda. The sequence goes on from NW_024104842.1 coordinate 2,254,428, forward strand.
TTTTAATTACCCATTTTCTAAACGAAGAGGGAAAGGCTATGTTGTAAAGAGTGAATTTTGTTCTTCCTGTAGGAGAAGTCCTACATTAGGAAGAGAACTATTCTATTGCTGTGCTCAAAGTAGAAGAGGAATAGAGGGAGGAATGGGGGCAAAGAAGCACTGAGAGAGCACGGTGCCAGTCTTCTGAGAAAACTCTGAGTGACTGCTTTCCTGGGTAGCAGGAGAGCAGAAATAGCACCCAATTAGGAGTTTTACCCAGGAAGAGTTGAAATTTAGCAGAGCTGGCTGGCTTAAGTGTGGCCACATGAAAAACTGGTAAGAGAAACATTGTCATTTAATAGCTTGTGCGGGTTTGAAATACACTTATTAGTATAGCTCATTCAACATGTACAAAATCTGTTCTGATTAGTGGTGTATGACTTCTAATTCCTGTGGTAGAGAATTATAAAATCACAAAAATGTTATTTGGGAAGGATGTCTGCAAACTGTGTAGTCCAGCTCTGTGTTTGACACAGGCTATTGCAAGCAATCACTCAGGAAGGGACCTCCTTGGAAAATCTGAAAATTTTGTCCGCATCTCATCCAACTACTTGTCTACTACAACTATCCACATTTTCTTGTTCTGCTATTATGCAGGCAAATCTTGTTCAGCTCTAACATGAACTCAATCAGGGAACACTTCTGTCAGAAAAAAAGAGATGCTTTTTCTTCTCCAGACTTCTTGAGTTTAATTAATCATTGATCCTGTCTAACACAGGCTGTATGATTATGGATGCTGGCACACGAACGGTACAGGAGCAGGTAGGAGCATTCAAAGGGAACCACTTATGCACCACAGCTTTGTGATGTAACCACAACTCTAGCAGTTTGCCAGTGCAAAAAAAGCGAGGTCATTCTGCTTCTCCCCCTCCTCCTTGGCCACACATTTCCACTTTTCTGATGGTCGTGGTGAGCTGAACTAAAGGGAAACAAACCTCACCATAGAAAGTAAACAATTATTAAATTGTTTCTTGAATAGCAGTGCCATTTGAGGCAGACTAATTGCTCCTTCCAGTGGCAGATAGCCATTTGGTTGAGAAATTTCATCCCCGAAGTACAGTTCCATAGCAGTTTATCCTTATCGAAGAGCTATCATGGTCTGTCCTGGTATTTTTGCAGCTGAACAGTAGGTTGGTTCAGGGAGCTTTGCAACCAAGAACTAAGCTTATCAAAAAAAAAAAATAAAATAAATCTGCTCATTCTCCACTAATTTCAGGGAGTTGTTGTGGCTGAAAATTAATCACTATTTTATACAGTGAGTTTTCAGCTAAACTTGCAACCTGACTTGATGCAGTGTGCTGGTACATGTGGTGAGAAGGGGAAAGGATAAAGGCTGGAACGTGAATCTGTGTCCTCAGACACGAACAATGTCCATGATTTCACTTGTTCTTTTCCTGAAGCACATTATTGATGTGACTTTTTCTGTTCTCAGTAGGTCTTAAGATTATTGTAAGATGTTGAAAGAAGCCTGTTGTGTATGGAGACATGCAGCGTCAATATTCTGTGGATCATTCTGGGCTCACTGGTTATTAAATGACAACTTATGTTTGCAGGGACTGGCTCAGTGACCTAGATGGTCTCTTCCAGTCTTATGTTTTCAGCAGTATCCTTCGTAAGAGTGCCCTACTCTTAAAACTCTTGAGAATTAATTTTTCTTTATTGTGATGTTATTTTAGCCTCTTTCTAATTTGTTGCATTTGGCACTATGCAATTCTTCACTGCTGTATTATTTTAACAGCAGAGAGAAATAGAGAGAGTGCTTTTGCTCTGAACTGTGCTAAAGATTTTCCCCAAATGCAGCCATTAGAGACCAGCTCCAGACAAAAAGCACAGGCATTTGATTTTTCAGCAATGTTAGATTTTGAGCTCCTGTCTGCAGTAATTAATTAGCATCATTGCTGAGCCAACTCCCTGCGGGACTGCATGATCATTAGTGCCAAAGCTAGGAAGGGAGCACGAACTCCTAAACCCCTGAGAAGGCTACTGCAGTAACTGTTGTCATCTATAGAGCATTTCAAGAACATTTCAAGTGACACTGGTAGAAAAGATTCACTTTCTTATCTGTATGAGGGGCTTGCCCAGATTCAGTTAGGCTGCTGGCTGGGATTGGGCAAATCTACTTCCTGGGCAAGATTTTCTCAAAGGCTATCTAAAACCCAAAGGGTTGCTTTCAGCTAGTTCATCTTAATTTTGCTGATATGCAGAGAGAACTATAGAAGACTTGAGAGACATCAGGGTACAAATCAATGATGATGTACAGCACTGGGGCTGCTGTGCCAAAAGCTAGCCCAAAACCAAATGTCTGTCAGCTAAAAATCAAACTTAAGCCAGCAGAGACACGAATGAATCTAAACATGCCAAAATGAAGGTGCTGGCGTGAAATTACACAACTTCCTTCAGGTGCAGAAAACCAGCAGACATTAAGAGTATTTATAAGTTGCTTTTATGAAATACTTTTTGTAGGCTTGGGATGCAGTGTAATATGGTTTAATCTCTTCTCTCATCCCCCATGCTTGTTTCAGAAGAGAACAAGAAATTTAATCCAAACAAAGGATTAAGAAATTTCAATAACTGGACTACTGCCATTATCCAAACAATGTGCCAGCTCTTTAAATGCTTGTTCTTGATTGAATTGAAGTCAATGACTACATCAGAGGGAGCAGAATTGGAATGTAGTAAAGAGGAAATGAAAAGTCTAGAAGAACTACACAATTATTTTACCTATTACGTGCTTCTAGCAATGCATCCCATAAACAAAGCAGCTCTGAGAAAGGATCTCTCCTCACTGGAGAATAAGGTTAGGGACAACTTTTGAGAGATGGACAGAGGAAAGAAAAATGAGATTTAATATAGATAAATGTAAAATAATATACCTGGGAAGCAATAACAGTCATCACATATACAAAATCAGGAGCTGCTGTTTAAAAAACAGTAATAGAGAGGAAGGCCTGGGAGGGATGGTTTATAATTAATTACTGCAGACAGGAACTCAAAATCTAACACTGGGGCAAAAATCAAATACTTTCTTATTCTGGGCCAGCACTTGAGGTTTGTTTCTATAGTGAGTGCATGGAGATCATTTATAAAAACAAGAGGGAGCTGGCAACAACACAAGCAAAATGTTAAACCTGTAGTTACCATGTTATTAATTTTATTTATAAGCTAGAGCCTTGACTGCTGATACCGTGAGCACAAGCTTGTGGTTTTCTATTTGCTGAATACAGTAAAACAATAAAATATCTCCAAGATGCAAGCTCCTGCTTAGTTTGTAAAAGGGTACTTTTTCTTGTCCTTGTATTTAAATGCAGAACAGTGGCTTAAAAGTGATCAGATATAACCTAGCCAAGACTGACAAAATAAACCTCTTTTTGTAAAGAAAAACATTACAGATGAAAACAGCATAGAGAGAATTAAGACAACAACTATTTCATAACTCAGTAAGAGGGAATCTGTTGGTAAGAAATGAAGGCCAAATGCTTTTATTTAGGTAAGAAGTGTTGCTCAATAAATGCATTTAGCAGATAGTGAACCAAGATATCACAACTATCTGTGTTCCAGCAAAGACCAGATGAAACATTACTATGCTGAGAAGACAGTGTCATGTGAAAGCCTGCCAGACAACCCAGACGGAGTGCCATAAAGAACTGTCTGATTTTAAGACCTGATGGCTGTGTATTTAGAAGTTCATAGACTTGTAGATCAGAATGAAACAGAAATTGACTCTAGTCCTAGAAAACGAAAGGAGGAAAACCCTAACAAGGTACAATATGCAAAATATTAAAGATTTACAGGACTATTTCCTCTTGCTAGTGCTGTGAGCTAGTTTCACAGGGTAATCCCGTCTTTAATTCCTTTCAGGCCATGCCAGAAAGGTGTCACATCTCCCCACTATAAGGCAGCCTTGAGGTGGCTGTCATTTCTTCCCAGGCTGAATACAGCTTGTGCTCAAACCACCAGGCTGTATGCAAGCACAGAAAGAGGCATTGACTATCCCAAGGATGACTTTTTCTCCTTCTGGGAAAAGGATGATGGGTCATTTCATAAAACCCTATATGTCAAAAAGCATTTGTTTTGATAAGTGCAAAACTAAGTATTTTTTAAAAACTGCAAAAAATATGGCAATATAAAATTGAAATTTCATCTTCCATCTGAGAAGGCAGATAAAGCTATGTAATTAATCGGGAAAGGGTCACTATCTTTCTCCACACAGCCTCCAGAGAATAAACTCCAGATAAGCTTTTCAGAGACTACAGAGATTCAACTGTAGAGGGTTTTAGTCTGTGAAAGAAGTTTGGAGCACACAATAATTAGCAGCTTGCAGCTGAATTTTGCTAGCTGTCACAGTATTTGTTGCTATCACTGCATGAAAGTCCTGCTGTAGGTCTCCTGAGTCTTCCTAAATGTGTGCTGTAGTCTGATTTGTCCACATGGAACTTTTTAATAAAAAATTTTGTCAGTGTACAACACTTAAAGGCTTACAGCAAATCCCTTTTCTGTGGCAGAACACCACCTGGACAGAATGAGAAAATAAAGGCTTTTTTCAGGGACAAAGCAGGAACTGCTTTACTCTTTATACCATACCCAGGCCCTTACAATCCAGGGGAATTCAGTATGCTGGGTGAATCGATGGGTAGCCTGCTAATCCAAATCCACATCTTCTTTGTGTCCCCCAGTCAGAGTCCCCCAAGAGTTCTTGTGTCCCCAAGAGTTCTGGCAGAAGACAGGCCTTTTCTTAAGACTTGTCCTTCATCTCTGCTTGCTCACAGTTTTTAGGTCCCGGTGAGAAAACTATAGAGACACTGGGAAAAAGACAGTAAATATAGTGCAATTGCTTTAAACTTAATTGAGGTTCACCTATGTTTTAAGAAAGCAAACATCAAGAACTGTCCACGTTACCTGAAATTCAGTATGTGCTTGAGGACTGACACTGTTTCTGAGGTAGACTTCATTACTGCTGCTTTCCAGACTGCAGTCTCAGATTTGTATCAATTTCTTACAAATACTTCTAGCCTGTAATTATAGGATACTTGCTAGGATGCCCATGCGCTGGCTCTTTTCTCATCTAAATTGGCTGTTCAAGTTATTAGTCTGTGGGCTCTGGTTTGTTTTCAACAGTTGATGTCTGTCCTGTTACTGCTTTTTATCTTTTTCAGATGTGCTTCTCAGCTCCCATGACCTCCTGCCTCCCTACCTGCCTAGAACAACCTGCTGCTGGGAGCTATGTGCATAACATATATGCACTTAACAGTGTTTTCATTGTCTTTCAATCCAATTGCAAAGGTCATTTTCTTGGCTCATTGTCCCAGTCTTGTCCCTCCTCATTTTTTGCGCAATGCTATTGGCTCCCTTTTCTTCGCTGTGTGAAATACAAATGACTTCTCGTTTACTTTCCAAGCCATGTTTAATCAACATCACCAAGAAGTATCTCTCACTGCCATTTTATAAACAATCCCCATATTTTAAAGTTCTCTTGTACATTCACTTTCATGTTTTCATCCATGCTGCTGATTATGCATAGCACAAAATCTGCCTAAACCCTTATTCCTCTGCTTTTACAAGCCTCCCATCTCCGCCTCAAGGTTTGTCAAAGTCTAAGCATAGCTACATAACTGTTTCGCTAGATACACTTTCTCATGTGAACCGTTATCACCTCTTCTTCCTGCTCATCTCCTCTCTATAAGCTTAGTAATAAATAATAGTCACTTCAGAGTCAAAACAGCCTGTTTTTATCTATACAATGCAAGCTACAATGAGAGGGGGTTTAGGTGTAATTTTAAAAGCAGTATTAATGAAAAAAACACAGTAAACCAAACTTTTTGTCTTGTTTGTAAGTATATCACATACTTCCAGGAAGTAGCTCCAGCATAGGCTATTTAATTTGCCATACCAAAGTTGCTTAAATCTGTGGATTCCAGGAACAAATTTGCCACAGGGACTAAGAGAGAAAGAGGGGAACTGGAACTGTGCCTTTTCTGACAGATGACTGTTACTGGCTTAGTAGTATTAGCAGACTGCACCCTGAGGGGCTGTAGTCACTCTGATTCAATCAGTGAGAACCATGCTCAACATGGTGTGATGGGGGCATGGTAGTGTTTTCTACAGGTCCCTTACCAGTATCACAGTCAAATTCACCCCCAGTGCTGACTGGACAAACATGTGGCCACATGTCTTTTAGAGTGAAGCTACATGTGGTTCTGCACAATTCTGTTTTATTGAGAGCTAATATAGAATGGCATTTTTTCCCCAATTCTGTTCCTTTTGGAAATTCTGTTATTTTGTCATCTCATGTGTAGGTAGAGTGAAGTGAATATTCTGTTCTAAGTTATACCTTCCAAAAACCAATTGAAAGGATTGAGGCTGGAGCAGAATTTAGGCTAATAGCCAGGGTATGCAATTTAAGATTCTTAGAGAATTAAGACATCACTGAGAGGTGGACAGAAAGCTAGAGAACTGAGATCTACATGCTTTTAATATTTAGCAGCTAGAAGATCACATTTTTATTCATGACCACGGAGTGTCTGTTTTATTCAGGAAAAATAGGTCTTGTCAAATAGCTTTGATATCGTTCTCTGGGAAGATTACAAGTACATTTGATAAAGATGACTATTGACATAATACACTAGAGTGTATGTAGGGCATTTATTTTATTCTATATGGCAGCTTACATAAAAGAGATGTATGGGAAGCAAACAAATCTGTTTTTCTGTATAGTTGTTTGCTATGTCACAGCTACCTGCAATATGCCTGCCTTCTTTCTGTGTTTTCCCTTACTTTACCATCTTATAAGGCCTCTAGTTTAAAGATGTCCAGTCTTTGCATAACTTCTACCATCTTGAAGAATTCAGAATACAAATAATGGGCACAGGAACCAAAGCAGTTTGTTAAAGATCTGTCCTTTTCTAGTTACACCTCAAAACACCTCAAAAGGTAAACATGTCTTCTCTGTTTTATAAAGCAAGTATTATCAGTTTCCTAATTGAATGAATTAGTGATGCAACCATGGAACAAAGCTCATGAACTCTGAAAAAATGTCCAGCTATTATTTGCATGCTGTTGGACTAATCTCAAGGGAATCTATGGGTTGAATAGTGAAAGGGTGAAAACTACTCTCAAAGTGCCCAGTAAGACTGCAGTCCCAGCAGTTATGAACACACATGCCAGTTGATAGGAGAGAGCTTCAGTCCCTGTGTGATTATGATGAATCCCTCATGCCATTCACTGATAATAAGTTATGCAAAGTTTTATCTCAGTGATTTCAGTACAATTCTCAGTAGATTTCTTAGAATTTCTCCATGTAGGCAATGAAAGACAAAACTGGGGTGGTTTTTTTAGCAGTCAGGAACAAAAAGTACTGATAATAAAATGTCTCTTTAATTGTCTAGTAGTTTGGCTAATTAAGGTGACAGGCAATGAAGTTTCAGAATACTTACGCTTTTAAAAGATGGAGTATACACCAAATAAACAGTGCTAGGTAGCTGACTCTAGTATTCAGAAAGACTTGATTCCCAAGCTGCGAACCCTATTAATTGTCTGGATGTTAAGTATTGATTTTAGTAGGTACATCATACAAAAGCCTTTGACTTCAGTCACTCAGATAATATACACACTCTCTGAGTAAACCATACACAGATGAAATTTCTGACTACAAGTGAGGAAGGCTCCCTCCTTCTTTATCTGAAAAAGTCTCAGAGGCTACACATTATTGTCTTTTTACTCATGAATGTGTAGGGAGCTGGGGCTCTGAATATTCGTTTGTGAGTGTGGGAAACAAGGCACTAGAGAAATTACTTTTATAAAATCTGTTCAATTGACAGTACTCAAAACCTTTCATTTTCTTCAAAAGTATATTTTGATTGAGACAGTATTATAAGAAAACAGGCATTGTGTATTTAACTTTATTTGCTTTGAGGGAGACAAAATTAAATATAATTTTTAGTGGCTTAGTACTCATCTGATATCTCCTGAAGTAAAAAAGTGCAACCTGTATCATTCTTAAGAAAGTTTCTCAGGATTATGAATATGTCTGTAACAAGTGACTAGTGTTATCAACAGAGCTTTTAAGTGAAGGCTTTACTGTTATAGACTTGTCTGACTTGGGTAACAAACTCTTTTATTATTTCAGCTCATAAATCCGGAAGAGAAAGATACTATTCTTCTGGGTCACTGACAGACTAAAAGAGAATCTTTGTTTGCAGAGCTCCCCAGAGTTAACACAGTAACTAGTTAATGATTTCACCGTGGTAATTACTTTCTATGGTCTGTCAGTCAGGCAATTTTAATGTATGCAGGATGGGCTGCATCAATTTTGTGCAATACTACTATTTTACCTACTTTCATGCTCTTTGTCTATCTGCCTGTCCATGACAAGTTTTGAATGTATGGACCAATTTTTCTCAGTATCATAGAATGATAGAATGGTTTGGGTTGGAAGGGACCTTAAAGATCATCTAGTTCCAACCTCCTGCCATGGGCAGGGACACCTTCCATCAGACAAGGTTGCTCACAGTAAAGAATTTCTTCCTAATATCTAATCTAAACCTAACTTCATTCAGTTTAAAGCCATTCCCCCTTGTGCTATCACTACATGCCCTTGTGAAAAAGTCTCTGGCTTTATTGTAGGCCCCCTTCAGGTACTGGAAGGCTGAAATCAGGGGTCCTCAGTCTTCTCTTCTCCAGGCTGAAAAATCCCAATTCTCTTAGCCTTCTCTCATAGGAGAGGTGCTCCATCCCTCTGATCATCTTGATGGCCCTCCTCTGGACTTGCTCCAATAGGTTTATGTCCTTCCTGTGCTGGGAAAGAACTCCAGATGGGGTCTCACCAGAGCAGAGTAGAGGGGCAGAACCACCTCTCTTCCTGCTGGCCATGCTGCTTCTGATGCAGCCCAGGACATGGGCTGCATCAAGTGCACATTGCTGGGTCGTGTTCAGCCTCTTGTCCACCAGCACCCCCAAGTCATTCTCAGCATGGCTGCTCTTGATCCATGGGCCCACTTCTCAAGCTAGTCCAGGTCCCTCTGGATGGCATCCCATCCTTCAGGTGTGTCAACAGCACCAGTCAACTTGGTATCATCTGCAAATTTGCTGAGGGTACACTCGATCTCTTTATCTATGTCATTAGTGAAGATATTAAATAGCACAAGTTCCACTATGGACCCCTGAGGGACACCACTTGTCACTATGTCCATTGGGACTGAGTCGTTGGCCAGTGCCCTCTGGATGCGACTGATTGTCCAGCAGTTTCTTATCCACCTAACAGTCCAGCCATCAAATCCCTCTCTTTCCAATTTAGAGAGAAGGATGTTGTGAGGGACTATGTCAAAAGCTTTACAGAATTCCAGATAAATGACATCTATAGCCCACCTTGTCCACTGATGTAGTCACTCCATCATAGAAGGGCACTGCATTGGTTGGGCAGGACTTGCCCTTGGAGAAGCCATGCTGGCTGTCTCAAATCACTTCCCTGTCCTCCTTGTGCCTTTAGCACAGCTTCTAGGAGATCTGTTCTATGACCTTTCTAGGCAGAGAGGTGAGGCTGACAGGTCTGTAGCTCCAAGGGTCCTCCTTTCTACCCTTTTTAAAGATTGGCACTATGTTTCCCTTCCAGTTACGTGGGACTTCACCTGACTGCCATGACTTTTCAAATATCATGGAGAGTGGCTTGGCAACTATATCAGCCAGTTTCCTCAGGACTCTGGGATGTATCTTATCGTGTCTTAGACTTATGTACATTCAGATTCCTCAGGTGGTCATGAACCTAATCATTACTTACAGTGGGAGGGAATTTGCACCCCCAGGTCCCCATGCTGCTGTCCATCCAATCACGAGGTGTAGGAAGAGAGGCTGCCATTGCAAACTGAGGCAAAAAAGTTGTTGAGTACCTCAGCCTTTTCGTCATCCATTGTTACCAGTTTTATATGCCAAGTTTGAGCAGAAAATAGTTTTTAAATATTAAAACCGGTTGGAATCATGCAAGTTTTGTCAGTATGGAGAGGTGGGTAGAGAGAAACTCATGTGAGGGCTCCCCTGGTGCAAAGGTTTGGGACAGGGCTCAGCTATTACCATTTCCCTAAGGTACGCTAATTGCTATATGTCTAATTCAGAAATTGCACATCATGTGCTATATCTTGTCAAGCTCACAAGTAGGGGACAAGGTGGACTAAAATGTACACGCAAATGATAGCTGTGTATTTTTAAAGGTGCATTTATTCACCACGAACTCACCAGAATCATGATTTAGTCCCACCCTGCACTAAATTCCCAATTTATGAGCTTTATACTACAGTTGCATCACAGATTCATATGTGCTTTATTCAAACAAAGGCATCTAATTATATCTCTTTTATAAAATTAGGAGGTGTAATTAGAAAGGGACAGATCCTTGATAAAATTCTTTTGTTCCCATACCTATTGTTTTGGTTTTCTGAATACCACAAGACATTAGAAATTATGCAAATATTGGACTTTTTTTGAACATGAGTTCACTGAGTATGCTTGCCAATGTTTGTAAAGGACTCTGGCACTCAGTTGGAGTGCTGACATTGGTTTCAATTAGTGTGTGATGAGTCCCTTTGTCGTTGAAAGCATCATGTTTAAAGGTATAAATAGGCAAAGTAACTGGCTAATAAAATGTAAAGTGAAAAAAAATCAGTTTTAATATGTTTGTAGGAGCTAGGTCATGACTTTTTTCAGCACAACAGTTGGAGTCACAGCTTGGAGAAACTTGAGAACATCTGTTATTTCTGTCGAAAAATACAAGTACATTGAGTAACTCACACCTTTGAAATTCCTTTATGGGGGTGGAAGACAACTCCTCTCTGAGACAAAACTGATTTACTCAGGATATGGAGAACATTTGACTGGTTCATCCTTTAGGTCTCTCATAATTCAGACACAAATGTTCTTTGGAAGGAAGAGCTTGGAAAAGGTTTTTTCCTCTAGGGTTAGTTGATTCCAGAAGGAAAGGCTAAAATGTCTTACTAATTTGCAATATGTAGCAGTTAATTTTGCATATAAGCTTATTTAGTTTGTAAAATACATGAAGTTGCTGTCTTAAAAAAAATCAGAACAACAAAAAAACAGAGGAAATCTACTTACAACTGATCTGTGATCCAATATTAATTTTCTTTTGTACATGTTAAATGCAACTATCTTACTGTATATTTTTGTAATAGATTTTGGTAAATCTATTTTCTTTTGTAGTAAGTCCTAGGAAAAAATCGGCAGGAGCTGAAAACATTTCTTATAATCAACACACCTATCATATATGCATACATGTTACACTCCTGGGCATATATCACAACACATAATTCAAAGATGTTTGGTTTTTTTTTTTAAAGCTATAATATACGTCCTTTGTGTCATCACACACCAAGGACTCCATGTTTTGCAAACACACTCACATATTCCATCGACCCTTTAACTAGCATCAGCTAAGAGGCTTTTGTTTTGTGGGCTCATGAAAAGGATCTGAGTGACAGCCATTTGAGAATGAAGATTCCTGGACAGGCCAATGTGCCCGAAATACCAAGGAGAGCATATTACATTCATAGCAGACGTACTGGGCTTCCTAGCAGACAGTAAAGGAGGGGGCAGAGAGAAGGTGACAGAAATGTGGAAGGAGATGTAGTAGTGGTAAGAGCATGGAGTGTAGAAGAAATATTTTTGGGTGTGAAAGGCGGTGAGTGTAGGAAGCAAATAATCAGTATGACTGGGAAGGGGGATTTCTATGAAAGAAACTGTTCTGTGCCTTATTCCCTTTTTATCTCTAGACTAGGTGTCTGTTTAGGTGGTGCCTCCAGTGACATACGGGTTTTGCTGCAAGTAGTGTGTAATGTAACAGTTTTGGCAAATGGGAAGCTGCAGTCCTCCTTGGGAAAGTTAATCCATTGAACAGAATGTGGAACGGTAACTGAACAGTTGAACAGTAACTCCCCAGAAACCCTACAACAATTCACACAGGAGAAGTTTAGTTATAGATTAACCTCAGATGAGGGGGTTTGATTGCTTAGGCAAACTTAACATCAATTCAGTATAACTGAAAATAACATATTTTGTTCTACTTTTCCTAATAGAATAGAAACATTTCAGGAAAATTGCAATTTGGACACTTCATTTTCCAGGAAAAAAAAAGGCAAAACGTTTTGTAGAACTTTCCTGACTTCCTCTAAATCAAACAATATTATGTATAATTATGATTAGGTTTAGGACAAATGAGAAAATGACAGATAACTTAGAGTTTTCTTTATTTTTCATGTGGGTTTTAGCTCCTGTTCTAGCTCCTATTTCTTTAGTGTAGCTTAGTGAGTTTTTATGGTGATTTTAATTTCATCTGCATGTGCAACATCTTATCTGTCTCATGCAACAACCCATATTTCTCTCTCACATCTTGATCTCTCTTCCTATCAGTCTCCCTCACTTCTATATATCTTTTTATTCTCTGCATTTATTTTTTCTCTTTCTTTTTCACCAAATTGACCGAAAGTTCTATCTCATGTGGTTTTCTAGTGGTATTTTAAACTGCAATTCCAGCCTGCCATTAACTTCTCATTCTCTCCCTCAGAATCACATACTGACTTTTCTCTCACATTTTTAGAAAGCAGGTCCTTCAGTTTCCTTCCCTCTTCACTCCACTCAGCCATGATTTTATTTTTCTAGATCAAGACTTCTGTGGTTTTTTCCCTCAGTTATTTTTCTTCCAACTTCAACTTTTCCCCTAGGAGGTAGAACAAGATAGTAAGTTTTGCCCCTTGGATGGCATTCCTCTCTAAATGAGGAAGGTTATTTCTGTTCTCGATGATGTTTAGTCATTAACAGAGACAGTTTGCTTTGCAAATATTTGTCAATAATTTAGTTAAATAGTAACAAAAATTAAACTGTTTGATTGCAAATCCAAAATTCCTTCTCCTGTAGTGGTTCAAGTGGTTAGGTCATACATAAAAGGGAATTTCAGGTTACAGAGTAAAATATTTTAAAAAGTGCTTTTTAGTATGAACATGTGTATAGGCAGCAAGAACAATTAAAAAAATATTCCTATTAGAAAGTGAATTAACAACCAGAAAATAAAAGTTACAAGTTACCTTATTAATACTTTAAAACATATTTATCTGAAAGAATACACACATTAGACTTTAGGTAATACAAAGCTTATTTTTCCCCAGAGAAAAAGAAATCATGGCCAGAGTACATTAGTAGAGATAATTAGAGATTTGTTTCTTTTCTACCTCCCAAGGTAAGGCTTAATCCTCTCTTTATTGGGAGCCAAGTGTTAGTCAAGGAGCCTGCTGCACAGATTTGGAACTGGGATTTAGCTCATATTTTCAGTATTCTGGGAAGCAGCTATCCTATGAGTTTATAGTCTGCATTGCTTTTTATTTTATCCTGCACTGTAATGCCCTGGCATGGATTCATGATACATTTGCTAGCTTATATCATGATATAGCGTGAGGCTTTTCATTCATGACCAGTAAACCTCCTGAGCTCTTCTGTCCTTTAGCACAGAAGGGGATTTGTATTGGGCACACAAGGAATGGCACAGTCTGTGAATGAGAATAAACCGATTATCCCAGAACAATTGTGCCTTTGAGCATTTCAGCATCATGTTGCCCCATTGTCAAGTGTGCTTTAAGGATAAATGCCAAACAAATTTGGGGTTCATTTGAGTGGGGCAGATATTAAGCAAATTGGTCTTCTGTCTTATTTCCAAACTGTGGTTTGCAGCCTTGTTGTAAACTGGTTGGCTCTTTTAATTTCCAGGTTAGATGGGAAAGAGAAATGTAGTAAGGAGAGAAAACTACATGCTGAGGTTACGTTTTGGGGTTTTTTTTAAAGGCCTAAAGGTTAGATCTACAAATGTATTTAAGTGGTATTTATGTGTGTGATGTTAAAATTTGCTCTCAAGTGAAATTTTGCACTGAAGGATCTGTAACCGGCAGGTGCCAGCTTCTCTGATAATGAAGTTCCCACATAGCATGTGCCCAGGGGTGCCTCGGACTTGCTGGTGCTGGAGAGCTCTGGGTCTCTCTCATCTGTGTAGGTCTCAATGAGGTTCATAGATGAGGTAACTCCTTCATAACTGGAAATTCATCCAGTCACCCTCCTGGGCTTAATGAACACAGGGTTCATGCAAAATACAGCTAGCTCAGAAACAGGTAGTGGTACTTTTCAGGAGAATAAATATGGAGCAAGGGACACTGTAGACCTGGGAGAAGAGCTTAATAATAATACTTAATAAACCAACCTGTGGATGCCTGATTCATACTTAACTGTGTCATTTGGATACCAGTCCAGAAAGAGAAGTGGATGATCTAAAGATGAGCGTCTCTGGAAGGGATGGATATTCAGTGAATGTGGGTATCCAGGTGACCCCATGTGACAGAGGCCCGTTCCTACATGGTGCTTTGAAGGATCAGGTAGAGAAAGGGTAGAGAAAATGTTTTGCTGCTTGCTGGGTTGACTTGCTACAGATATTTTTTTTTTGTGTTTAAAATGAAGTTGACCCAGAAAAGTTTTATTTATTATGTTACGCTGATAAAAAGGCAAGAATGGCCTGTAACCTCTCTTTGTTTGTCCAACAGCTTAATAATTAGAGCATTAATGCAGACATTGTACACAAAGTCCATTTGATTTACTGCTTTCAGGAGTCTGAAATGCAATGCCCTTATTGCCAGTCTATAAAATGTTCTAGTATTCTGCCTACTGAATTCCCTTTAGTGAAGTTTTGCATGAAATCATTAAATATGCTTTGGACTGGGAAGAGTGAGTGTTTCACTTGCTAGTGAGAGTACTCCCAAAGAAAAGGGAAGGTAGGGGAGCCTGGTTCTTAGGTTAATGTAGGATAGTTGCCAGAAGAAGGACTGAAATCCATGTGTCCTCCCCTTGTGCAGATCTAACCACCAGGCTGTAGAGGCTACTCTCTTTACATGCAAAAATTAATAATTGGGTCATTCAATTGCATATTTTCACAATGGGTAGAGGAACAGCTCCTCACTGCTACTCCTGAACTTGGTGATGTGTGGTGGTGAGAGTATTTTTTGTGGAGTTTTGCAGCATTTAAGGCAAAAATCTCCATGTTTGGTTGGGAAGTGGTTTTGTTTGTTTATAGGAAGTGCTACTATGATAACTCAGCAGTTTCCACGAGAACATACCTGTTCACCAAAAGCTTCTCCAGTGTAAATGGCATTCCTAGTCAAAAGTGAGTACATGTCACGTGTGTAAGTGTACCCAGCAACTGGGACACTCATTCAAAATCTAGCGGACAGAGGTCAAAATCAGCTTGAATAGAGTCTCTTTGATCTCAGCTGAACAACCAAAACTGTTTGCTCTTCTGGAATGAGCAGGTCTATCTCATTTTAGTCCTGTAGGTTTTTTAAAGCATACGGGTCCATCTCAAAGCAAAACAAACTATTTTTCTGAAACCACTACAAATCTTTGTAATAGCAGAAAGCAGTCTGTTTCCTACCTTCTGAGTAAAAAGCATGCCAAAAGCTCCTGAATGTCTTTTGTACACATCAGGAGTGTACAGGCCCTCTTTTCACCACAGGGATAGGAAGCTGTTGCGGGATTGGCTCACTGCAGAGGTATAACCCTGAATTAGCAGGAAGGAGGCTTAATGGAACCTGAGTACCTAATTACCCCTCAGCTGTGCCTGGAGGTATGAGGAACCTGTGGTGGCAGCTGGGGAGGTAGGTAGGAAAGACCTGTGAGAGGAGGAAAAACTCACTATAGTGACAGGGAGCTGCAGGAACCTAACTGGGGGCAGGAGTTTTACCATTTGTGTTTTGAGTGAGGGAAGGCTGGGATCAATTAGGAGTTCTGCAGAGAACTGTGGTATGAGAGGGGCAGATGTATTTGATTTGCAGTGGTGTTTAACAAGACATGAAAGTTGAGAGGGCTGTGCTCCTCTGTGAGAAGTGTTGCAACAAGGCCTTGGTGACCACTCTGAAGGAGGCTCACTCTTTTTTTGTGGTGCTTGCACTTAAGTCTTAATGGGGGCTCCAGTTTGCACAGGATTTGTATGGCAGCACTGGTGTGGAAAGTTGTTTGCAGATAGAGATCAGCTTGAACAAAGGGATAAGTTGAGTGGTTTCTTGGAAAGAGGTTGATACTTTGATGACTTGCCCCTCAGATTAACCTTTTTTCCCTTCCTGAAAAAAGATGTAGCAAGGTCTATGCGTGTCTTTGGCAGGGCAGTGGGTGCTACATAGCTTTGGTACTCATGTTTCTGAGACAGTGCTTTTTCCAGTTGTTTTCTGACATTCATAAACAGTGTCTTCTTTGTCCCTGCCCAAGTATACTGAGTGAGTGCTTATGGATTTCTTTCTAATGCCTGAGAAGGAGGCTTTTGAAACTTTGCTTTCCAGAAGAGATACAGGCAGCATGGCTGACAGACTGGTCATTACCACTGGGAATTTTTGACTGTAGGACTTGTTTGCTCCATAGGCCTACCTGAACCTGGAACTTGTGACTTAAAAGGGCTGTTGGTATATCCCCCATATACCCCATCAGTCAGTGCGAGCAAGGGAGCTTGTTTTCTTGTCTTTATAGTTCTAAGTAGTTCAACTCTGAAAAAGACACAGAAATGATGCAAGGTTTTCTATTCTAAGCTAATTAATAGTATCTATAATAGCATTGTGAGCAAGTCTGTTGGTTACCTGAGGCGTTTTTGTAGCCATAGAGTTAATTGCTGATAACATAGAGCACGTCTTCATCATATTGGTGTGGTGTAAAACCTGAATCTTGTCACAAAACTCTTGCACAGGACAAGTCTAAATTCAGGAAATCTAGGTAATCTCAAAGAATCATTGCTGTTTATCTTCTAATCATTCAGAGCTTTTGTCTTCTCCTGTGGTAGTGTATGATATTGAAATGTTAGCTTCTACTAATTGGCAGAACTGAGGTATTCTAATAAGAAATCCAACTAAAACTGGTTCATTAAAACTGGTTCTATTCTTGTTAAATATTAACTTTAAATTTAAATTACATGCTGAAAACAATCGTATTAGAAGCACTTCTATGATTAAGAAGTTATTAAGAGTCACTTTATGCATACTTATGTCTTATACTTTTATCTGTGTGTCTTAAAGCTCTAATGGCACTAGAAATAATTTCTCACAATGCAGCTCTCCATAATTCCCACTGGTATGCTGAAAGATAGCATTAAGAACATCATTAAGAGCATAGTCTCTCTATGTTCCCATAACCTCTCTGGTAATTTGCATGTAGCTGTCTAAACTACAGCAAAGTTAATATTTACAGCAAGTTAATACATTGCTAATAGAAATGTGAAGCACACTTATTCCTCCTGGTTATTAATATTATTGGCTGGGCACAGACGTGTTTTCATAGGATTTGTTTGCTTGCTAGATATGCGCTAGTGACAAGTGCACTCAGAATCTTGCTGGACACATTCAATTCATAAGAGCACTCTGTCCTAAAAGCTCGATTATATATCAAGATGGGAAACCCTTTCATGTTTCCAAATGTCCCTGTAGAGTGGTGTTGGGAGCAATAGATAAACATAATGTATGGATTGTAGAGCAAAAGTGTTGGCTGAGTCCGTGGGGTACGTACAGCTCCTTTGGGAGACATGCATGTTCTGTGGGTCTAGGAGTGGGCCATGAGGGTACAACCCACACACAGTGAAGAAGTGATTTCTGTTTGCCAGAGCAGTTGAATTAGCCTTTCTGTACATTCAGGCATGCATTGCTATGTTTGATGATCAAAAACTGGAAGCATAGATTTGGATGAAATTGCAGGACTTGATAAGCTGGTACTCAAGGCATGAATCTATTCTGCCTGTCCTACCAGGCTGCTGCTTTTATTTGCTGGTAAGGTAAGGAACTATGCTATAGTCTTTCCAGATGTGATGAAACAAATATTTTGTTAGAATAGAACATATTTGCATGTATTTGCTACAGTCTCCAAGTGTTAGCTTCCATCAGATGGCAAGGTGGTAAATTTCATTGATTTAACTTGCTTCTCACTGCTGGCAGCCTTCTGTGCCTTACAGATCTGTTTTTACTGAGACCATTTCTAATGCTCAAAAGTTGGAACCGGTTTTAAGTTGTTTATTTAAAAGCTGTCAGAGAACTGAGGAGAATGAATGTTTTCTTAAAGTAGCCTCAGGCTTCCCATCTGATTCTGGGCTGTGCTACTGCTAAGAATGGGGACCCAACTTAAGAGCAGAGAAAGAAAGTGTTGTTACTTAGCACAGCATCTAGTTTTCCTGTCCGCTGGTTGGAGCCTGAATGAACTTTTGCAATAATATTAAATGTGGCTTTTTCATCAGTTTCCTCAGGGAAACTGTTACAGAAGGTTTTAATCTTTTCTTTCTGACTTAAAGTCCTTCAGGACCAGGCACTAACACTTTGTATGCTGTCTTAGCATGTCTTGAAACACTGCTCCATTTGTGCCTGGGATCACTGAATAGTTGTATAATGAAAGGGAAAACAAATGGTAAATGACTCTCAGTTGCTTTGGTTGTGCTAACTGCACTTACGTATTTGCTTAAGTGAAAGCTTTTAGCAGGAATAGCCTATGCATACAGAAACAAATTCAAGTTTTGAGAGTTCTACCTAAAATTTCTCTTTGCTTCCACAACAGCTGTAAGGATGAAATAAACAGAATAGTCTGACAGGAACCATGTACCCTTTCTCGTGTTAGAGCTATAACGATCAACTTGTTGTACATTATTGCACTCGCAATGAAATGTTTGTAAGCTACGTAATAAAGGCATTTAGCAGTTAGTCTCTCAGATACTGAAGAACTCAAGCTGCATTTAATAGGAAATCTTTCAAACAGTCAGCTTGGGTCATAAGGGAAATTGTAATATAAGAAAGGTAAGCATAATGTTAATCAATACTCTATTGTAACTGCCTCTGAGGTATGTAACCAATTGGTTTGGTTTATGAATACACATAAACTGTGTCTGGAAATAACCCCCTAAATGTCTCTTATTTAAATGGAGAGGAAACTTATTTGTGGGGAAACTGCCTGGAATGGTTGTTCATTGCTTCTCTAGTATTTGATCATGGTTTTGCAGAAATACACTTTTACACTTTGCTTTTTTAGATACATGGCAACAGAAAATATTGTATATGTGAATGACTTTCTATGTGATTTCTTTAAAAGAACAAGTCCTACTTGAAAAGAAGTAAATCTGGCAAGTAAGGGCTAAGTTGTGGTACAGTAAATGATTCTAGCTTTTTGAAAATGAATACCTAGAGACAATAGCAGCATTAGAATAAGCCCCCTATTCTACAGTTATAATAAGCTTAAAAATGCTACTGCAGCCCTTTACAACACACACCTTCTTAGTGTTGAGCTTCTAATGTAATTTAGATGACTGTCAGATCTGACTTTTAAGAAATTAAGTAGTAGCAAGTATAGCAAATTCTGACTTCGTTGCCATATATATAAGCCCATTCCTCAGCTTGATGACCTGTGACAAAATCTGAGAAATTTTATATTTGAATACTTACAGGATATCAGTAAAGGAGTAGAGTTCTACTATAGCTTTCCAAAACTGAGAGAGAGAGAAATACTTAAGGGGAGAGACTTAAGGGGAGGTGGTTTAATTCTGCTTCACTTGCATTTAGTTCTTCAGGGTTATGTTTCCTATTCCTTTTGGCTTTCCAGTTGTGCCTGACATTGTAGCATAAGGAAGGTTTATACAACTCTCAGAGCTTGTTCCCACGTAATCTTTTAGAGACATGGATTTTTTAATTGATTTTTTTTCACAATCCTGTTAGAATAATAAAATGAAGGCAGCTATTCTTTACCTGAAGACATATCAACCTAGTGGCATTTGCCTTCAGATTAGGAACATAAAGCAGCAGGAGACTGATTAAAGCAAAATCTTGTTTCCTTGCAAATGTTACCACTGTCATGTCATTCTAAGTTCTGGTTTGTGTTATTATTGACCTTGGGCGCTTCAGTGGTGCCTGAGTTAGAAAGAAAGATGGCTATTATTATTATTAATCAATACCTACAGAGGACACCTGGGACAAATTCTGATATATTCTGAAGGGACAATCAGGACTATTTGGAACAGAATGGATATTGGCAATATTACTTCCTGGGAAGGAAGGAAGGAAGCAAAGAGTGCCTAGCCTTCTATATCTAAATGTGATGTTGGTGCTGTAATAAGAGATCCTGAAGTCAAGATTTTTTTTTCCTTTTTTTTTTTTTTTTTCCCACCTGGATGTCTTGTTTAGAGAAAATGATGTTATGTGACAGGGTTACAGCTGAAGTTGATAAAAGGTATCATTCAGTTCAGAATTGCTTATTTTGGCACAAAAATAAAATAAAAATAGCTAATGCAATTTTAAAAAATCTTTTGGATTCAAAGGTAGGGGATAGGTAGCAATGACTGTGATTATGGGTTTTGAGATTTATAGCTCACTACTTATTTACTCTCTAGGATGCTAGTGGGATCACAGAGCTACGTATTATTGGAATTTGTGGGCAAATGGCAATGTAGCAACATGCTGAGTTGTTGGAAATTTCCATATTTGCTGTATTTTGACGGAAGACTCCGTGGAAAAGCATTTCCTAATTTGGTTTGGCTTCCTTGATGCTAGCAGATTTCTTGTAAGTTTATGGAAAATAATTTTGTAGTTCCTGCTAGAATATGCAGAATGGCATGATGTGAGAATGTCAGAAGTTAGTATTTTTCATCTTCTGTAAGTGAGACTAAATATAGGCAGCTGGGGGGCAAATTAGGTGTCTGTGGAGGTGTGTTCACCAGAGATTCCAGAAATCCAATCCTGTTGTGCCACATGTTCTTTTTGAGACCTAGGAACACTAAGGCAATGTATGTTTCTATGAAGTAAAGGTAAATACACTTTTTGGAATGAATCCTGTTGAATCCTGTTCTTGGAATGAGCGCACAACAGAGTTTTGATTCATAAGCATTGGAGTACCTATCTGACCTAACAGTGCTTAGTCAGGGATGAGAGGGAAGGATATAAGCAACAAAACACATACATATTGCTTCTCCTTTTTATATTTGCCTCACCTTGAATTCTGAAAAAAATCAAACATGTATAGGTGATCGAAAAGCTAGACCATTGTTAATGAAAATATTGGAGCTGCTGTGTACTTTTTATCTATCCATTCTCAAAAGATGAGGGAGTTACAGTAGGGTCGCTGTTTAGATCCAAGACTCCATGCTGGTTTATACCCCAGATAACTTAATTTGGTAGAGTTAAGTAGGGAATTATATGCTGCCTAAATTACAGATACTTGCTATCCTTGTGTAGACTTGGTTTTTATTCATTACTGGATTCTACTCATGGCATGTTCTTACTCTTTCCTGATTTATAATGGATCCCTTTATTGAATTATTGAGCAAAACTTTTAAATAAAACATCAAAGAATTTTCGTCTACTATCAATTCTCCTATAGTCATAAGATATATCAACCCTTAGGACCACTTTCCTCATCAGAATACTGACACTGCTAGACTTATTCCTAAATGTGCTGTGCTCTAAAACGTTCATCCAATATAGACTTTTTTCTTCTAAAAGTGAAATGATTTGCCTTATAAAATGCAGAATTAGATTACTTCTTGTACAAATATCTTCCACAGTAACTGTTTTGTTCTTTCTGGCCACCTTAGATGTGCAATAGTTTTATAGGTGAAGAAAAACAAGGTACTAGCAAAAAATACAGTTAAATTGCTTCTTAAAAGTACATCCATTACCAGAGTTGAGAAAAAGACTGGTGCTTGACTTGTAGCCCTTGGTCATCTTCATTTTTCTGCCTGTTACATACTGCTTTGCTTGGTCTAGAGAGCCACTAAATCCAGACTAGGGAACTATGAGTTGTGATTTTTTTTCTCAGCAATCCAGTTTGTGTGGAAATCAGAACTTGAGCTCAAGTCTTCTCATGGCCACTTGTGTAAACTCTGTGTTA
This sequence comes from Pipra filicauda, assembly GCF_003945595.2. Taxonomy (NCBI): domain Eukaryota; kingdom Metazoa; phylum Chordata; class Aves; order Passeriformes; family Pipridae; genus Pipra; species Pipra filicauda. The sequence goes on from NW_024104842.1 coordinate 2,276,382, forward strand.
ATGTGTTTTTTGTTTTGTTTGTTTAATTTGTCTGCTTATTTGAATGCATTAAAACTGACTTTATGGTTCTGATTTCTGTTATACAATAACTTTATGCTACCTTTGAGCTTCTTGTCACGTCCATAGAACCAGTAAGTCTGGTTTTTTGCCTGGAGGGGACTAGCGTTTAGTTTGCACATAACAAAACAAAGAGAAGGCATAAAGCACTGTTCAGTTATTCCAGAACCCCTAGAAATATTTTGTAGTGTAAGTATTATGCTTCAAGGACAGATGATATGAGGCTAGTGGGAACAGCATTCAATTTCTGAAAGTAAAGTATATGATTCACAGAAAATGAAATTTGAAACAGCTTGGCTTTTTTTTTTTTCTTTAATAAGTGAAATACCAAAAGGAGTAGGCATATTCACATTCGAATGTTTAATTTCTGTGGACACTATTTAAATATATGTTTTTGTCGTCTGGCTACTTTCTTAAAGTCTGGAATAGTCTTGCTAGGATATCTGAACTAGAAAACCCTTTTATTATGTGTTGTTGTCTAATATTTTACTCCCTCAAAAGGAAATCAGCTGTACAAGCAGAAAAATGTATTAGGTGCTGATTTTAAAAAAGGGGGAAGGGACCAATTTTCACCACAAGCTAACATTTTTACTGGCAAGAGTTTTTTGTAGGCTTGGCCTGAGATGAGGAGGTTTTTTGTAGCTAAACATGATTTCAGTAAGTGCTTGGACAAAATTTAAAACAAGTGTAGGTCTACTGAAGGCAAAGACACCACCTCTAGAAGCCCCTAACCTGCATTCAGGTGGAAGCTGGAAACAAGTTGAGGATATGATATAGCATTATCTCCTTGCCCTGTTCTTCTGCTCTTCCCTAGAATCTCCTACCAGTCCCTGACAGAAATAGGATACTGGCTAAGCAGTGCTTTTGGTGTATAGCTTTAATCTGCTCTTAGTGCACCTTCTTGGAGTTGGCCCCACCTGTGTGTGTCTGGGCAACAGAAGGTCTTTCTTACTGCTTGGGCTTGTCAGTATGTTTGCAGCTGAAACTCTTTGAACTCTTGTAAATAACTGATTTTCCAACACCCTGCCCCCACCTTCACCCCCATTTAATACAAAAGTAAAGCAAGGGAATCAAAGGCAGTTCAAGATGTATTTACATACAAACGTCATTTGAATCCTGTGACAACCTACTTCCCTGACTGCTTCTCATACCAAATTCTAACAATAGGGTTTCTTTGCTTTATGATCTAAATTGTTTTATTTTTGCCTTCAGGGACCTAGATATGTCTTTATAAATTAGGTTTTTATCTGTATCAGATGCTCCTGGCATTGCAGAGTCTCAAGTTTTCTATATTAATTATCTAATATTTCACATATGTAACATTTCAAAGATCTTTTTTATGCTTTAGTTTGCAGCGTTTCTGTGAGGCACACTCCCAAAGACAGCTTCTTCTCCCAGTTTGCCCAGCTGACTGTAAATCTTTCTTTCCTTTGTTGATGAAATGTTAGTAAGCTGCTCTCAGGCACTTCTTAGCTTTCTATCAGTTACTGCTTCTTCCCTGAGCTGTTGAAAACTCCCAAATTATGCATCCGTAGCTCCTGCTTAATTTGCAAGAGCCATTAATTTCTGCCTTTAATTCCTATTCCAACTGGCAGTGGGGATTGTGGCAGTCCCAGGCTGTGCTGCAGTACTTGACACTTTAGATCCTTCTACTGAAACTTGAATGTCTTCAATTGCCATCAAAGATCTTTTCATCTGTTATTGGTTGTTTAGGCCACTTACTAGGCTCCCTCAGCATGCTGTTCTCTGATACAGAGCTAAATCATACAAAAGACAAATGAGAGAGGGGTTTTGTTATCTCTTTGCCATGGGATCTCCCAAACTTTGCCCAGGCCCACTTCTCCTGGTCTTGCACAAATAATGTAGCTCTGTAGTTAACAGTGGGTCAGAAGATTCTGTTACATTGTGGTTCAATGCTGTGATGCAACACTATTGTTTTATGCTGATAAAAGCTGTTCCCCACTCTGACTCTTTCATCACAGCTGGGCTTCTCAGCCCCATGAGGACTGCCGGCTTTGCAGCTTGGGCTACCCCAGATCAGCTGGAGGTAGAACCATGTTTTCCTGTATAAGTCTGAGGAGCCAGTTTATTTGCTACATTTTGCGGAACACTGTCTGACCACAAGAAAGGTAATGTTCTGTGTGGTAGCTGTGAGATGGTTTGAGCACACTAATGTTTTCTGTACCCTAGAAGATAATCCAAGAGATGTGACTGCTCTCTAATTAAGCAGGAGAAAATGTCACAGCTACATACTGACTCGCTTTTTCTTCTCATATGCACTGTGCCCCATGCGGGCACAGTATTTAGGAACTGAGCATCAGATCTTTAATAAGATGTTCCAAAGCTATATCCTTTCCCTACACTTTCCTCAAGCCACCTCATTTCCACCCATTCACAATCTGGACACAGTTTGATTCTGATTCAGAAATCAGTAAAAGTCTGCCTCTCTCTTTCTTGTATTTGTGGAGATGAAATAAGAGTTCAGCAGGGAGCTCAGTGATCAAACATTTCTAAAAGCAAACCACTTGCAGAGATGAGAGACAAAGGTACTTCTGTCAGGGCTACAGGGAGGGATACCAGCAGGAAGAAGAGGAAGGGGAATGCTTGTCAGCCCCTATCTTCTTCCATACGTGTGCTAGGAGATGAGAAAGCTCCTTGTCTTGTCAACATCATCAGAAGTCAGAAAGTGTCTGTGTGTGTGCACGTGTGTGTGCACTGCAAGGAATGCAAATATGATAGCAGAATTAAAAATTACAGCAAATCATAAACTGAATGTGATTTAATGATGATAACAACAACAACAAGCTACGTCCTTTTAGGGACTGCAACAAGAGGAAAGTTGTTAAGAGAGCAGACAGTGCCCATTTCTGTGACGCATGATGTGATTCTTGGGGTTGTCCTGTGCAGAGCCAGGAGCTGGAGTTAATGATCCTTGTAGGTCCTTTCCAACTCAGGATATTCTAGGATATTTACCACTAGGTGCTATTGCTTAAGAAAGGAGAACAAAAGGGGAGAACAAGAACATGGCCTTAGGAAATATGATCTGTATTCCAGCACTTCATTAGAACAGGTTGTGTAGGGATGCTATGTTTATTCTGTCAGCAGAGATTGTTTTTTTAAAGAAAACTGTGTATTAGTTGTGATTTGCTTTATTTTGTCTTGTAAGAGATGGATAAAAAAGACTTTTAATGATTCATCAAATTTACATGGAAACTAGATGCGATTTTATTTCACCTTTGTTCGGAAACTCCCCAGGTTAAAAATATTTCTGCACCCTGCTGTCAGTGGTGTTCCTGTGGGTTGTGGCCTGTGTAACTGGACATGTAGGTCAGATAGAGAATTTCACTTGCACTCTTAGAGGGATATAATGCCCCATTTTTCCCTCTACCACAACAGCAGAGAATTCTGTGATCATTGTCCAGCAGAGAAGTGATAATTAGGTAAAAAGAACCATGATAATGTGTTGTAGCACAAAGAGTTTTTACATGAGTACAGATGTATTGCTCCCGACCACTGAACCTATACTTTATGAAAATTATCATGCACTTGGTGCGAGAAGCACCTTCCTCATCTTATGCCATCTGTGCATGTGGACGAATATTACAGGAAACTCACTTGTACATCCACTTGTGAGTGTATCCTTCCTATTAAAAAAAAAAAAAAAGCCATTTTTAGATCGTATCTTGCAGTAGAAGATATTAGATTACAAGCAGACTACTGCTGAGATAATTCACTGTTTTCCATTGTATTTCTTGGGCTAGAGTTCTTGTTCCGCCAAAATGCAGACACCAAAATACCAGTATACCAACAAGATGATATTCACAATATTTTCAATTTCAGGAAAGATTTTAACAAGTTATTTTGTCTTAAAGTGCATGGTGAACATGAACATAACTATGAAAATCATACTGGTAGTGGTATGAAAGAAGAGGGGTTTATTTTCCCACATCAGTTGTCTTATGGATGATAATGTGCACACTGTATTGATCTCTGACAGTGGGAAGGTAGAATAACCATAAGAGAGATCACCACTCTTTCATCTGCTTAGAGGTAATTGTATATATAATAAGCTAGGATCTTTTAGCATAAACAAGACCTCTGCATAAGGATATTAAAGAGGTATATACCAAAAAGTGTGCTGATTTTGGCTGCAATAGACTTAATTTTGTTCACAGTAGCTGGTATGGGGCTGTGATTTAGATTTGTGCTGAAAACAGTGTTGATACCAGAGGGATGTTTTCATTGTCACTGAGTAGCACTTACATAAGGCCTTTTCTGGTCCACATCCCACCCCTCCAGTGAGGAGGCTGGGGGTGCACTGTGGGTTGGGAGGGGACACAACTGGGATAGCTGACTCCAGCTGACCAAAGGGATATTCCATACCATTATGGTGTCATGCTCCACATATACAGTAGGGGAAGAAGGAAGGGGCAGATGTTCAGAGTTTTGGCATTTGTCTTCCCCGGTCACTGTTATGCGTGATGGAGCCCTGCTATCCTGGGGACGACTGAACACCTGCCAGCCCATGGGAAGGGCTGAATGAATTCCTTCTTTTGCCTTCCTTTTGTGTGTGGCTTTTGTTTTCCCTATGAAACTGTCTTTATCTCAACCCACAACTTTTCTCACTTTTACCCTTCCAATTCTCTCCCCAATCCTGGGGGTGGGGAGTGAGCAAGTGCCTGTGTGGGGCTTAGTTACTGGCTGGGGTTAAACCATGACAGAAGAATAATGAACATCACGTAAGAACTAGGGACTAGTAGGTAAAATGGTCTAGCAGTGAGTTTATAATTACAGGAGGATGCAAGGCAAAATTAAACTGTGGAAGTCATTGCTGTAAGGTGCTTTGGGTGCAGCAAACGTGTGCTTCAGGGGAAAATTCATAGGGGAAGGGGGTCCATCAAAGGCTACTAAACAAGATGATGTAGATTTAAAGTTCAGGCTCAGAGATTTTAACACTGTAGCATGGAGACAATAGCAATCTATCCTTACCATGTTGTTATATTCTTTTCCTGCTGGGCTAGATGAACTTTTGGCTTGTCCTGGCATAGTACTACTGTTCTTGTATTAGCGAATGTGGCTTTGCAAATATATGCCAAACTCACTAACATATCTGTCTTTATACATTCCCCTAAATAATGTAGTTGTTACCTTTTGTCTTCATGGAGTTTTCTACAAAATAATACAAACACTTGAGTATATTGCAGAATAGTCACTTTCTCAGTATCTCTTCCTGGATACTATGTAAATTAAAAGTAGGCTCTTGTGACAGATCAAAGAATTAAAAGCAAATGTCTGGTCAAGTGAACATAGGTTATCTTCATATTAGGGAATAACCATTTTAATCATCTTCACAATTGTTTTCTTGCACTCAGAGCCTAAGATTCTTCACTGTCTTCATCCTTAGGATGAAGGATTCTCTGTTTAAATATTTGAATCCATGGCACGGAGGTAACCTTCACCTCTATGCAACTGTGTTTGGAAAATGTGCAATGCTTTGCAGAAGACTTAGTACTTTTCCAATATATGGTCATCATTGATTAGTTAAACCACTATCACGTAACTATTGCAGAGGCATGATATTAGAAGTCTCCAGCAGTGACCTCTCTCTGGGTTGATATTGAACACGGGCAGGCATCGTCTCAATCTACTGATGCAGTATTAACTGAAACTCCTGCAGTCTCACTTCTCTTAGCTATACCGTGTTTTGCAGTACATGAGGCATTCCCGTGATAATGTATTCTGTGCATCATCTCTTTCACCTCTGCAGGCAGTATTTGACATCTGAGGGTGCTGCTAGGTGGCTGCAGTTGGTGGGAGGGCAGAGGAAACGAAGGGAGGAAACTGCTGTCCCTCTTTGCATCCATTCCTTCCTCTGGAGTAGCCATGGGCATCTTTACTTGATTCCCTCCTCACTGTCCCCCTGAAGGAACCTGATTGGATAGAGGCCTTTTAGCTTTTCTTGATGTAAAGTAGGGAAGGTGAGAGGGAGCAGAGAGAAGGGGTGGAGACGAATATGGCAGAAGACAACAGTAAGGTGTATACTGAAAATGTAATGCTTTAATTTGTTAATGACAGGATGTCGTGAACTCTTTAAACAGGTTTTGCTGTTTATAGGTTTGCTGAGATTTCATTGAGAGGGGGATACTTAAATCCTGATTAAATCCTGTAATACTGTGAGGGAAGAAAAGCTTTCTTTTTTTCAGCCAGAAAGATATGCAATCTGAGAGAGAACAATTGCCTTTTCTTGCTAGGAAAGGTCTTCACTTTCTGCATTTCCTAACTCTCTGCACTTTAAAAGGTAAAGAGCAAAATCAGTTTAACCCACTAGAATCTAAGGAACAATCATATTTCAAACAATTACCATAAATTTGTTAAGCTTCTTTCCTCCCTTCCCCCAAATCTCAATATGGCAGATGACCAAAATGCCACAGGTACCCCACACTTCCTTCACTTGTCAAAAATTCTTGTGACTCATTTCCCATTCTGGCTAGATTGCTGTTAGAAGGTGTGTGCAGTCTTCTAATTTATGGTTAACAAGTCTGTATTATCTTTCTAATCCCAGTTGTCATGCAATAACAATTCCTCATGTGGGTTCAGCTGGGTACCACAAATAATTTCTCATAAGTTTACCGACATTAAGAAACATATCTTAAGGAATGAGAGAAAGCTTATTATAATAATTGTTTGCAGGTGTTAAATGAAAATCATTACAGAAATATATATAACACTCTATTAAACCAGAGTCTCATAATAAGGGATGCATAGTGATAAAGAAGCCTACATATTACACAACTCAGAAATTAATTTCTTAGTCTTCCATCATTCAAGGAAATCACATTCCAATCACTCAAGTGACATGAATTTTCATACTTACAGTAATCTCCTGTATGGACAGTATATCAAAAATAGTTCCCTGAAGAATAAGACTAATTTTCTAACCCAGTCAACCCTCACTTTGAAGTCTGGATTGGGATGGTGATGGAAAATTTTCTGCAAAGGTTGAAGTAGTGAGCCTTAAAGCATTCTTTATTCTTCCAGTATAATGATGGCAAATCTACCCTCTCTCATTTCAACCTTTGAATAAGTCCCTAAAGCAGAAATCAACAGTTTCACCTTGCTGTGCTTGACTCTTTCAGTGCCTTTCTCTTCTAGATCTTGTGCAACTGCCATTAATTCTACATGACATCCTATTTCAAGCTTTTGATTAATCTTACAGAAGTGAAACTGTTAGCAAGGTCTTTCAATCACAGAAGTACATTTCTTTTGCATACATAACAGGCTCTTGTAAAGTTGCTTAATGAATTATATCCAAGGTTTGTAAAGGAGAGGTATGCTGGTTTGGGCAGTCCCTGCAATACTGAAAAGCTGGGAATATTCCCTTTTGCAGAAGGAGGTCCTATTCAGAAGGCCGGAGATGGTTATGCCTTTTTCCCTTGTGAGAGGGCTCTGCAGCCCCTTCCTGGCTCTTCTGAAGGTGCTGATTGCTCACCTCCTACTGCTGTGCTCAGCCCAGCTTTGCCTTGCTGTGCCAGCCCTGGTGCACTGTGAAACCATCTGCAGTGACTGCACTGCTGGGGTGTCCTCACTGCCCGTGCTGGGGAGGGGGGATCAGAAGAGGTGATATGGCCTTTTGTGTGAAACCTTAGGCTCTACCAATACAAATAATATTTTTTGTCAAAGTAGACTTAAATGCAGACTAGAGTAAGTCAGTATGGATAGCAGCAGTATGGATTGTGGTTTTTTTCTTGGTGTTTCAATGGTTTCACTGAAGAGCACATTGGATATGCAAACCCCAAAGAAGCTCCAGCACACAGAGAAATGTGTTCTTAGATGGGTAAGAAAACACTAACACTTACAACTTCCAGTTCAAGCAATAATGTGGAAAGCAAAGGATTGAATGAATTAACTCACTTGTATTAAGATGCTAAAGACACTACCTTGCCAGCTTCTGACAGTAGCTATGTTTCACTGGCTGTAACTAAGATTGTCATAGAAAATCTGTACACTAGCTCTTATTTCCATCTTTTTCATATGTATCTATAAAATTGGAATCCAAAATTGAGAGACCTGTGAATGACTCATGACAGTACTTGACATTTAAATGAGCAACAAAAAATATTTAGGGAACTCCATGACTATCTTCAGATTAGAGAAAATAATGGTAGTATCTGGGGAATGCTATTGGAGATCATTGCACTTCACAGATGAGCACACTTTTGGAGCATTGAAGGAGAATAAACAAGCCACAAAATGAACATGATTATGCTTTATGAAGGAACTGAAAGTATAGGAAAGTGCCAGTCTCATAATACTGCTTTTGTGGTATTAAATTACCTAATCAGATCCCAAAGTCCTGCACCTGATATTTTTTCCTCTTATGCTGACCACAAAACATTGGGATAATTGTGTGGGCTGCTGAGCTGTGTAAAGACAACAATTCCCTACTACTCTTTCCAGCTGGTAAAGTATTAGTGTATCCATCTCTCACCATGGAGGTTCCCAGAAGAGTTAGTGTATCTTTTGAGGGATTATGTAATACTTGTAATGAGATTCAAAATCCTTGTATTCAACCTGAAATGGTTTTATGGGGAGTAAAAATTTAATGCACTTAACTGCATAAAATGATATGCATGCTGACCACTCCTATTCCCCTTCAGTGTAGTGAAAATCAATTTGCAAAATGATGCTTGGAGCTAGTTTGAATGAATTACGTGATCTCCAATGCTTTAAAAAATATTCCTGAGCCTGTAGGAACCTGATCGTGACCTGTGCTATATTCTTCACAGGCACTGTCTGTAACATGAGGTACGAAAGCTCAATGTCTCACAGAACTGGCTGCTGAAACAGTCATATGGCAACAGGAGCAAGCACAAAGATGTACCACTGTGTGTGTCTGTGACAAGTGCCTGGCTTCAGGGGGGCTGATGCTCTGGAGAGTCTCTGCTGGCCTGCATGAGTGACCAGAAGACTCTCTTCTCTGCACCTCAGTTCCTACAGGTTCAGATTGGCTTAGGTGCATACGCCTCTGTAGGGTGGTATTACTGTATGTTACATACATCAGGCTTTAAAATCTATAGGAAAAAAGAATACAAAAATACTTGCTCTAAACCCACTCAAAACCCCCTCTAAATTGATTCTCACCTTCCTTACTTGAAAGCACACTGGTCAGTGATAGCTGTACCTGCTCTTCCTTTTCTTCTTGACAAGCTTGTGTTGGACAAGCACAGTCCTTGCTGCAGAGGCTGGCAAGGCGAACAGGGAGACGAGAAGGGGCAGAGCTGTCCTGGGGCAGCTCGCTTGTGCGTGGGCCCCGGCTCTGGCTCCAGAGGTCCCTGGCAGGCAGCTTCCCTGTCCCACCAGCCTGGGGGCATCTTTCAGTGGCCATCTCCACTGAAACCCCTTGAGATGATCTGTTGATTCAGGCTGTGCAGATGTCGGCAGATGTTTCTTCTCATGGCAATATAACAGTGAACCTCAGGCTTGTGTTTCAAATTACCATGAGCAGTAGGGCAGAAACTGATGGGAGCCCAATTCTAGCCCCTGGGTTTCATAGTAACTCTGACATCTTACCATCTGTGTAGGCACAAGTTTACCAAAATAAAATTATTCTGAGAACGAGATATTTTTAGATGAGAGAGAAAAGAAGAAATAATAGCGGGTAGGAAAAATGTGAAAAAAGGACAAGGGAGTTTGGACTCAGGCAGTGACTGACTCGAGAATGTACATATCCCAGTTCAGCTGAGATTGTCATAAGATCAGTAAGTTTCAAGCAAAGGCATTTCAGACCCTTATTGCTGTCCTGGTGACAAGGGAAGTGCTACCTTACAGCCCCCCCCATATAATATATATATATATATCATATAATATATATTGTATTATATATAATCACACAAGGATTATATATAATCTATCCAGGATAGTGTAAGGAAGCTTTGTTTGCCCTAAGTTAAAAGTAAGCATGGTTAAAAGTAAGTTGCAGAACTTAATTGGCAGATCTTACTCATGCAGCAGTCCCAGTGCTTCTGATGGCTAAAATTTGAAGGCTGGCACACTGTTCCAGCTGTAATCAACATTTGAAAAATGAATGGACTTCACATGCCTGATCCTGTGCTCTCACACTACATGGACTGTTGGAATTGAGAGCAGAGAAGAAAATATTAAATGTTCACAGTCAAGAGAAATGCAACAGGCTTCCAGTCTGTCGGTAACTGTGATTTTTAAAGTGAGATAAACATGTAGCCCCTGAAGGAGCAGAGTCACTCCTGGAGTGTGGTTGTTTATCTCAAAAATTATTCAAATGGCGTTATGGAGATTCTCATTGAAAGTCACGATGATTTCCAGAACTAGCACTCTAGCAGAGAAGGGGGAGAGAAACAACACTGCCAAATCTGAAAGTACAATCTGGAGTCCAAATGAAAGAATGAATGTGGGATTGGTCTGTCTTCTTTTGCCTGGTGGATGGCTTGCGTCAATCTGTTCCCAGTGTTGTCAGTTATATCCTTAAGGATTCCTGCTCTTGTGCATGGTAATTTTTTGACCAAGTAAAAGCCATTGGACTGGGCTGGTACATAAGATAAAGGGAAATAGATCATCTTTCCTTGTGCTGGTTCTTTCACAGCTTGTGACAGGAAAAAACAAGGGTTAGAAATTACAACTCCATACAGAAATGGGGAAGAAGAGATTTTCTCACAGTGATATTTCTTGATGATACCCTTCAGGATTTTGGAAATCTTCAAAAGCGGTGTTATGTTTTCCCATCACATAATTCATTTTATGCAACTGAGAATTAAAAATATACAGATATGTACATTATCACATCTAGGAAATGAAGTCAAGAAAGACTGGAAAACATCTCTGGGTCATACACATGTGCATGTGTTCACACTGCTCAGCTCCTGCTCCCTCCCATAAAGGCTGTGCTGTTACATGTGGGGAGGGGAACAGTAAACAGATGACCTTGCTGACCCTGTAGACATGCACAAGTGTAGCTGACATGAGAGGAGGAAAAAAGCTGGGTTTCCTAATGGGGTAATGGCATAATGGTATCTTGCTTTGATCAGAAAGGTGTACCAGGCATTCCTGGCCCTGGGAGCATTGAGTGCCAAATGTTGTTGATATAGACACTAAGTGTATACACTGTGTGCCATCTGGGACATTTGCTTTAGGAAAGGGGACACCAAGCCGTTGTAAGTTGCTACCATGGTGTTGCTGAAGTCCTGGGCCAGGTAAAGTTTACACTGGCTGATGATCTGCCTGGGTTCATTATGGTGGAGGGATGTCTAGGATTTCATTTTCTATGGTACTTTCACCATACCCGTCTCCTTTTCCCCTTAAAAGTCTGTCAAAACAAAGCCCATTTTAAAAGAAATGAATGTAGAAAATGTGAAACATAAGGATCTTTTACAAAGCGTCTTTTACAGTGCTGGGGACATAGAACAGGGCAGTGGAAGATAAGCCATTATGTATGTTGAGGAAGTCTAAGAATAAAGATTATAGGCAAACAGTCTACCTTTCTTTACAAGGCCTTGATTTACATCCCTGAAATCTCAAATTTAGCTATTACAATGAAGTCCTGTTGCACACAGAGCTGCCTTTTTATCACCACTTAAAATCTAATTAATCCGTATTGAAGCACAAAGATTTCTGTTGTGTTTTAGGGTGAGGGGTCATAGAGCCCTCTTTGTTCATCCTCAGGCTTGTAATCATCAGGCATTGGGATATAATTTTACCAAGCAAATTGGAAGGTAACAGATCAAATCCTTATCGGAAAGCCTAACTCATGGTTTAGTGAAGCCCTTCGTCCTTTATGTGAAACTTTATATTCATGAAGAACAAAAAAGTGTTTCAGAGCTTGCAAAGGGTTAATAGCAAGGGCTTATATTTGGGGAAGCAGAAAACTAAAACCATCATAGCTTCCACCATCACTCAAGGTAGCAGCTGGTATAGAACTGCTGGGGAGACCTTCCTTCCTCCTCAAGCTTTCAGGACTCTGCTCTTAAAATGGCCTTGGTCTATCAACCAATGATGCAATTAAGTGGCATACTGTTCTCTCTGTTGGGATGGGTCCTGTCCTGTCTCACCACCTATCTACCCCAGTGGAAAAATCTTAACTTGGAACTGAATGAGTTGGAGATCTGGACCATGGGACTCTGGCAAGCTTGTGTTGTACAGGAAGAAGGGGGAATGCAATGCAAGGACTTCGATTCTTTCCTAGCTTTGCCTCCAGAGCTCAGGATTTCTAGGATTTTGATGTTTTTTTCCAATGGATCAGGGCTTCTGGGCCTCTTGCTCTCGGGATTTGGGTTGGACTGTTTGAAAATTGGTGAAAGACAACAGGAACAAAAGAAGCGGTTGTTGCTGTTCGGAGGAATGCTCGTCTGGATATCGGGGATTACAGCTATTGTCCCAGTTTCTTGGGTTGCCCATTCCACAGTCCAGGAGTTTTGGGATGAGAATATACCAGACATTGTTCCCAGGTGGGATTTTGGGGAAGCATTGTTTGTTGGCTGGCTTGCTGGATTTTGTCTAATATTAGGAGGATCCCTACTTAATTGCACAATCTGTTCCACTGAAGTCCATCCGTCTTCAGTCCATTACACAGTAGCAGAACAGCAGGATCAGTGTCAACGCTTGGAAACTGAAACTAGGCCTTAAAATGGAAGGTTTAAAGCAGTACAGAAATACTGTCCTATTTTTTCCAAACTCTAGTGCAAGCCAGAAGCTTGTTCCAGTAGTAATTCAAAGGACTCTTTGTTACCTAGCTGATTTCCTAAATTCATGTCTGTTTTCTCCATACACTGGTATTGGAAGGTGGTGTGTTTTTGCACCTGGGGAACTGCTTAAAACTGTGTTTCAGAGAAGAATGTTGAAATTTTTGTAAACTCTGCAGGAGAGGTGCTTTTGCTTCTCAACTGCACTGTAAAATCCTGAAAATGAACATGCATGTTCTCTTACAGCTTGGGTTTTAACAAAAATGTGCTTCCTTTTTTATGTAACCAATGAAATGAGCCTCAAAGCCTGACTCGCTATTTCAATTTTCCACTTGCCTAATGCAGTGATGTACAAACTAGAGGAGATTTCCTATCCTAAACAGTCTATAAATACCTGCATTGCATCAAATGGTTTTTCTGTGTATTTGGAAATAGTAGTTTTCTGAAATTGTAGCATGCTTAGCAGATATCTTTTTGTGCATGGGGTGTGATGGTGTGGGTGCCTTATACCTAGTAAGTCGTGTTTTCCCAGTCTACCACATTAAACTGCCCATACAAGTTATTCTAGGCATTTCTGGCACCTGCATACTTTATGCACAAAAATAGCCTGAGAAATGCTAATTTAACGAATAGTTACACTATCTTCTTCAGATACAGTCTTGAGGCATAACGCATCCTATCCACAGCTCCTTAAGCTTCATTCACTCATGTTTGGAATATGTTGCTGTGCAATCTTTGACTTTAAACATACGACATTTAACTTGCCACAGAGCAGACAGCACCATTTTCTCTAAGTGGAAATGCATCAATGTAGTATTAGAATTTAATATGAAAACAAACTGTGAGATGCCAAAACTAGCAGAACTGCTGTAATGTTTTAGCAGATTGATGGAAAGCCAAGTATATGCTTTTCTTAAAAAAAAAACCCAAACAAATACAAAACTAACAAAAGGTGAGCCAGCTGTGGCCACACACTTCTGCTACTGGTTTACCACACCACCTCCCAGCACATGGAACCAGGCTAACAAAGCAGGAGGGAGGGGGAGAAGTATTTCATGCTTCATAAAGCATTATTTTAACTTTTGCTTATGTACAGTATGACAAAGAATTGATTGGAACAATGCCTGCAAAAGTCAGCAGTTTGGCGCTTCTGTGACTGCAAAAAATGACCTTGGCATCCAGACACAGGCTACAGTTTGCTGGATTTCTGTTGTCTGTGCTAAGATGGATTTTAACTAGTACCTGTAACTATTTATCAGGCTGGAAAAAACTCAGCTTAGACCTAAATATACTGGAGCTTGGACCATGGGACTCTGGCAAACCTGTGTAGTCCAAGGTGTAGGAGGAACACAGCGTAAGGATTTTAATTCTTTCCTAGTTTTGCCTCTGGAATTCAAAATTTCCAGGATTTTAGTGTCTACATCAAATCGACTAGGACTTCTGAATGTTGTGATCTCTGGTCTTGGTTTGGACTGCCTAAAGATGGAGGATACAGAGCAGAAGCTAGAGAAACAGCTGTTACTACTTGGAGGAACACTCTTGCAGATGTCTGCAGTCCCTGTGTCTTAGGTTGCCTACACTATAATCCAGGATTTTTGGAGATTGTGCCCAGATGGGAAATTGGGGATGCACTGTTCAGTGGCTGGTTTGGTGGATTTTTTATAATTCTAGGAGGATCTCTACTCCTCTCCGCAATCTGCTTATCATCTGACTGTCAATTACCAGAGCAGTATGCAATGGCAGATATACAAGATGCCCAACAACATCTGGAAGCTGGAAATGGAAGACTTTAAAAAAGGCAGATATCAGGTTTTCTGATTTCTTACTCTTGCATTACAGCAAGAGAGATCTGCTGAACAGGCAGGTCACTGTTTACAAGATCGGGGGAGGGGTTCTTTCTTACTAAGTAGTATCCACTGCTGTATTTCTCCCAAATGTGATCAACTGCAGATTTTGTCTTTGTAGTATGGCTTGGGTATTTTTTTAGAATAAGTGAGTATAAAATTTTTAATCTCTAGGCCTGCATGGAGACTTGACCATATCTTAAATAGCAGAACTCCTACTGATGCTGCTTTAAACAAAGTATTTTTTACAAAAATAATATTAGTTTAATTCTGAAACAGTTTGTAGTGCCAGTTCAACATGCATAACAAAAACCTAATGCAGTACAACTTTGAAGGAAGTTCGCTGGGCGGTATCATTTACAGTAAACTAAATGTTCTCAGACATAATGTCATGTAATACAAGATTCTCCATCATGACTCTGTGAGAGAGAGAGATAATATGACCACCTGTATCCCTGCCCAATCTCTTTCTCTCCCTCTCTAAGGAAAGCCAGTATTTCTGAATAATCATGAGATGTTGTCCAGTGGAGTCGACTGTGTTCATTGCTATTGCAGGTTTTACTTCATGAATGTAAAGAAATAACTTCAAGTATATGAATCAGTTCCTATATAGCTTACCCTAAGAGCTGTCAGTGATTGATGTGAACTTTCTATAAACTGCCATGATTTTACATTGACAAAGCTGTAGCAGCCATCTGTTTCTGCAAAGAGCATATAAAGATATAGAACAGCAATAAAAGAATTAAATAAAACACTGGTCTGGAAAAGAGCTTTGTTAAAAAAATGTATTTTCCAATCACTGAAACACATGAAAAGTGCAGAGACAAGTTAATCTATGTGATGTACTTGCATACTCTTACAGACAAAATTAGAACAGAAACACATTCAGAATATAACCTGATTAAATATTTAGTTCAGTCCTGAGCATTTTATATTTAATACAGTATAAACACAGCAATAGTAAAAAGAAAAATAATCTTAAAATTATTTGATTTGTGTTCTATTACAATTTCTGCTAAACTTTGCTCATTTGGATAAATATTCTTGTACCAGTAATATTTAACTTTCATATATATGCAACTGCAGTGACATTGGTACCTGGCCATAGAACTAATTACATTCGTTGTACCCTACTGTGCAGAGTAAATTCCACTTTAAGAGTAATATTTATAACTTTAAACTGATGGGAGCTTATTTATATGTAGTATTTTAGCTTATTCGATTGAGTTTTTCAAGTGTGAATAAGCTGAATTAGTAAAAAAAACCCCAAAAAGCCAGAATTTTTAAAAGCTGCCTATAAATATGTACAACTTTACCAATCTGGAAAATTAAGAGTATGAATATGTATAAGTCTCTCATTTTCAAATGAGTTTTGCAAGCTGAACCCAGCAATACTTAAGTTTTGACCTCATCTCATGCTTACAAATCACACAATAATACTTTTTTTTTTAAATTATTCAACATGTGAGGAAAACCAGCTAATCTGGCAAGAATTTAGACAGCTCTAAGTATTTTTCACAATAGCATCCTTAATGTCAAATATTTTTATGACCAGAACTGAACTACATTAAACAGAACATAAATAAGACTGTAAATAAATAAAAGAAAAATCATAAAGTACACCTCTAAATATCATTCTACAAACAACTTATATAATCAAGTTGAGAAGTTGAAACTGACAACCATCATTTCACCTCTACATTAAATAATTCCAGATTTTTTTCTAAAATTGACCTTTCAAACATGAATGTTATCTCAAACCCAAGACACAAAAAACAAATGGGGCATTCATAAAGGATGTTCAATCAGTCATCTTGCCCAAAATAGCATGTTTGGCTATACTTTTCAGTGAACTGATGTATTTGTGCATAACAAAACCCTTGGGTGTTACACAGACCTCTCATCACAGAATTGTCACTTTGAATTTAAGACAGCTGCTACCATATAGTGGTTATATTTGTTTCCATTTTCTCATCAAGTAATTATAGCATATCTGAAAGATGAAGTCCATGCAATGTGGCTTGTTGCTTGGGGAAGAAAACTAGCGAGTGAATGAAATACATCTGAATGCAATATATTAAGTAGAAAATGAAATAATTCTGTTCTCTGCAATGTCCACCTACTTACACAGTACCCACAGAAGATAAGAACCCAATTGCTTTACCAAGACAGGACTGCTTAAAAACCTACCTACATAAAATGTTCTGGACTTCTAAGAGAAGGCATCCAAGTTGCCTTCTGATGAAGCAGCCTGCTAGGAGGAAGCATGTAAGACAAATTTGAAACAAGCCATTCACATCTATTCATTAAACCTGTGCACCCTCAACTGAATACAGGGTCAACCGTGTATTTAAAAAAATGTTTTTTATTGTATCGAAATATGTGCAGACTTAGAGTTTGGAGCTTTTCTTTTTCAGAAAGGGTTTACCTTACCAACAGGACTTCTGATAATTGAGTTAGCATGTGACAGATTTTTCTCCTGGTACAAATACTTTAAAGGAGACATCTTCATATTTGTAAACCTAACACACACCTTTATGTGTTCCTAGTTAGCAATCAGACAGCCCCCTAGGACAAAAGGTTAACAGAGAGAAACTCTTATTTTTAACTGTACACTGGATATAACTATTTCGATATCAATGTTGGAATTATGAATTTGATTCATCCCATTCAGAAAGCAGCTGCCCCTTTTGGTAGTCTCATAATAAGTTTTTAGGGTTACTTGTCTGCCTTGCCTTTGTTGCTCTCCTGCAGATGCAAGAAACCTTTTAGTGCAGGTTAAAGTACTGTACATTCACAAAACTAAACTCTGAACTCCATCTCTTCCTACAAAGTACTAAAAAACAAAAACAGAAGAAATTTGTTTTCAGGAAAAATTCCAATGTTGGTGATGAATGCAATTAGCAGCTGTTGTGAGGCAGCCTGGATGTTCTGGAAAGGAGCTTACGCTTGTGGCTAACTTTAAACTATAAAAGTCACACTTGTACAAAAATATTGTATGGCAAAACAGCCATCTTCACAGTCTCCTCACATGAAAACAGTGAAAAGATAAACAATTGTCTGTTGAACACCATTTTTCTTAACACAGTGCAGTTCAACAGGATACTTGCTTAGTACTGCCTTAGTTCATTTGTTCCATCTTTACAAAATAAAAACACATGTGACACATACAAACTGTACAAAATCAGCATCAGTATACCAAAATTAATCTACTTTGGTTTTCTGGTTGTTGGTTTTTTTTGTCATTTTTTAAGATTACAACTATTCAATTCACTATATTTTACAAATAAACATATCAATAGTGAATGTAAAATAGATCTTTGAAAGCACATCACTGAAACTACAAAGCTCATCTGAAAAGAGATGAACAAATGGAAAAACACTTCAATGAAAAAGCATAATTATACATCATCAGCTGGAAGGGCTGGTATACTGATCTTTGCTCTTGTAAAGTATGCTATCTTCTCCCTGAAATTAGAAAAGAAAACAAGGGATTATTTTACCGTTTATGGCACAACTCCAATGTCATCCACTGTAGAGTTGCTAATGTTACAGCATAGTTCTGTAAAGTAGAGGTTTGGAAAATACACAATTTACGTACAAAAAATGTGTCACATTCATGTGACATAATTCCCTTCTTAGGCAGATTTATGTAAAAAGGAGCTCCAATTTTGAAAGAGAAAAAATATCAATATTTCATTAATAACTGCAATGGTAAGCCTGAAATATTGATTCAGTCACTGAATTTCCTATGATGACATTTTCAGCAGGGGGATGAAAAGGCAAAAGAAATCATTTTATTCTGACATGGGAAAAGGGCAGGGTGGGAATTGTTGTGTCTGGGCAAGAGTTAGAGAAGCAGAATTGTCAACCCATTCTCCAGTTGCTTCCCCTGTGCTGTTACCATTTCTGTCTCCTATGAACTAAGAAATTACTGAAGCATAACAAGTTTACACAGGCTTGCCTAGCAGCAGGCTAGAAAGCAGAAGATAAGTATTAGGGGCTTAAAAATTAAAGCTCAGAAGAGTCATTCTTCTTGAGAGCTTCAAAAATGCCTGTCTGTGATTAGTCTGAGGCCACAGCACTGTAACAAGCCTAATTAGCAGGGCGTGTACAATTCAGCCTCAGGAGGTATTTGTCCAGAAGACAAACCATGTTTTCCACTGGTGAGGCTTAAGTTTCCATTAAAAATAGTAGCTCAGAGCAAATTCAACTCCCTAAACTGGATTCCTCCTCCTAGTTGTGTGATAACTAGAAGATAAAGGACAATAGAGTGTTTTGATACCCTTCTTGCAGGGAAAGTCTTTTATATGTTCCTGTAGATTTAGGCAGGAGTCTGACTGTGATGACTGTCATAAGACCAGCACTGACCAAAACTCTTTCTTAAGACTTGCAATAAGGTGAAAACTGTTTGAAGATGCTCTGAGTTTCACACTAAAGATAAAAAACTCAGCTGTTGTTTGCTGAGGAACCCTTTTTTCTCTTGTTTCGATTCTGCATCACTTACAGCTGTGATTTGCAATACATGTCACCTCACAGGCCCTTACTTGTTTATGTATTTCTCCAGCTGCTCACAAAAGACGGTTAGAAAAGGAAGAATATCTCACATTTATTAGTAGCTGACTTAAATTTCCTATAAAGGAATCAAAAATCCAAACTTTAAAAACGTGTTACTGACAAAACAGATCAAATTAACTTGCAGTATTATTTCAATGTTCAAGAGCAAGAGCTGTATTTTTCAATCAAAAGATTAATATTTATTTTTATATATAATTGTGGCCTTCAGGCCACTTATTGGCCAGCCTTTTAGGAATTTAGACCAGTTAAAATTAAGGTTTGAGATAGAAAGTATTCATGCTGGCTTATGCTAAGAAAGAACACTTCATTAATTGCTTCAAGTAATTGGTTGCTGTTCCCACAACCAAAAGGAGAAGGGAAAGAAAAAGGAGGAGGGATTCAAGATCTTTCTTTACTAGTAAGTCTTGAGCAAGGCAAAAGGAGTGGTTAATCAGTTTCCTGATGAGATGTATCCTGTTCTACCTCTCCTTGAGGAGTGCTTTGCTTCAGGCAGCTGCCATCACTAGAAGAGATCCCAAGACTTAAAGCCCACCGTCAACCTGCTGTGGGTGAGGTGAGCCATGACAACAGTCACACACAGGCCTGCCTACAGCAGATGTCACATAGAATAGAGGTCTGAAATTTCCCCCTCGGCTTCTGCACCACCACAGCTCAGCTGACACACTGCCACCTCTGACATGAGCAAGTTACCGAGGCCTGGCCCTTCGAAACTCCAACTTAGAGCTATGTTAGAAATGTGCAATGCTTCTGGTAATTCAAAAGCATGTGGACTTTTGACTAATGTTACAGGGAACATCTGATTATATCTATAAATAATTCAGGTTACTTCACTACATTAAAAAAGGCATGAAAAACAGAACAGGCCATACCTGAATGACTGCACCTGCAGTGGCACTTTCTGGCTCTGCTCTCGTAGCCGGCACACATCCTTAGAAGCTTTCCTCATCAATTTCTCAGCACTTAAACCTTGTTTCTGCTCTTCTTTTGACTGTTCAGTCTGTAACAAGAAAAATAACTGTATTTTGCTGATAATGAACAATTACTCATTTCAAAGAAATGAGAGATTCTTCTGTGTCAAGCAAAACACTTGGCAGTGTTAGGCTTACTGTTCGACTCAATGATATTATAGGTCTTTTCTAACCTAAATTAATCTATGATAACCTCTATATAAAGGGTCTGCAAGACAAAAGACTGACATCACAAGCCTAGGCCATGGGCACAAAATAAGAAACAGTTTTTTTCCTAAAAAAGTAAATAGAACAAATCCCATGCCATCACAGGTGGCTACTAGGTCTTATAAATTTCGATATTTTTTAAGGCAATACCTAAATTTGTATGAACATGTGTTGTCTATCCAAGTATCTTTTTAGAGCTGGGAGCCACTGATTCTCTTTCCCTGTAAGATACTTTTATTTCCTAATGAAACTCTCTGTAAAGTTACTTATAACTACTCTAAAATGACAGACAGAAAAACAAGGAAGGTGTGCTCTCAAAATATGCTTTCACCTTTTGTTGACCTTGTTAGCAAGGAACATGAACTTTTGTGCTTTTATTGAGGACATGGCACCTATTTTGCACAAGATGTATTTTTTTCATTTGCATTGTAGAGGTGTAAAAGCCAAGGCAAGTGAACAGAACATCAGTGGTAACAATAGATCAAAGGTCACTTGTGAACATTTTTGAGCAGCTACATACTCCCCAGAAAGTTACTCTATTTCTGTACCTTAGTATTCCTGGCTCTATGTCTTTACCAAGCAGTGTTGCATCAACAGGACAATCACAGCTGTGCCATCCACCTTTTTGGCAAGACTGCTATTAACAGTTGTGCTTGGGTTTTTAAAAAGCTTAATCAAGGGATTCTGAACACTCAATAATTTGAACAGCAGTACTTTTTAGGTCACCTGGACTTCTTAGACCAATAGCCACTGTCCACATGTGGGCGAATCCCCTAACACATCCATGAATTATCACCCCCATAATGTGTAGGGTACATGGCATGGGCAGTGCCACCTTAAGTGTACACTTAGTTTTCATTTCTAGACCGCAGGCACCATCAGACAAATGTTATTTATTGTAGTTTGAATTTTGTCAGCCATCAAAATTCAATAGAAGCAGTTCACATTCTTAAACAACTACAAAGTTCTAAAGAGGTTAATTTCTGATTCTTAACTTTAGGCACTTGAAAATGCCGTTCTGTTACCTCAAATTAAAACACACATGCAAGCCAGAAACGGCAATCTTCAAGGTGGTTTGTAACGTAGGAGTTTACATCCCCAGTTCTGAATTCAACCCTTGTAGACTTCTAAACAACAAAATCAACTAATTCAAAAGAGCTAGTCCATACTATCAGTTTCATACTGGGTAGTTATAAGAAAGCCGTTCACAGCAGGATAGTGGTACCCTCTGTCTGTTGAAATGCACCACTCTGGTGTTTTATATGAAAGTGTTATACACGAAAGAGCATCACGCTTTCAAACTTGCACAAAATCCTGTCACCTTGTACTGCTGTTGACTTCTTCACTCCCCAGCTCCAAAATAGCTATGATTTTAAAATGAAATTAACCTATAAATATAGTTTTCTTCATTAGATAGTGAGCATAAATTTGCAATCTACAACTGGTAATGTCTTAATTAACTTTACGTATGTCACTGGACATGTTTTACCAGCTCCCCTAGTTAATATTTATCATCAAAGCAGTAAACATACAATATTTCAAAGTTTTCTAATTTTATCCTTTCCCTAACTATACATGAGATTCTTGTGACTACTGCATTTTAGGTTAACAGCATAGATGACTTCTTTGTTTTCATACTCTCTATTAGCATGTATTCTTTTTTCATTTTTGAATCCATTTATTTTTTCAGGATGCTCTCAGAGAAACTTGGATTTCAGCCCAATGTCTCTGGGAGTATGCACAGGAGAAGGTAAGTACATGACTGTGTTTGCATTTGCATCATGTTTCTTGAGTGATCTATATAAAATATGGAAAAGTACACTAATAAAATGGCCATGCATTCAATAAGTCCCAAAAATCTGGCACTTATCTACCAAAAATAAGTGCCAGACTGGAATCCTCTATCTGGGCTTAGTTTAAGCTTAAATTAGTTTAAGATGACAAAGAAGAAACACTATAAGAATTAAAGCTAAAACACTATTTCCTGTCTCGTTCTTCCATGTTTTTTGTATAGAAGAAACTGAATCTAAGGAAAAATTGTAACTGTGCTAAACACCAAAACACTGGATCAAGAATATACTTGTGGTATTAATGACAACTACAGGTTACCTCTACACAGAAGATGTACTGAAAAGAAATAAAGAAGATATGTACAGATCTTTACAGGAATCTCTTTGGATATAAACGAAGAAGTCCTTCAGAGGACAGCAGGTGTCTGAAAACTTACTTGTATGAGGAGTTAAGACTGAAACTTCAAAACACTGCATGATTTCTCACAAAAATCCAATCTAAACAAGACAAAATGCTTCTGGTGCACAGAATTACCTACTGTTTTCTGATCTGCAGGTATTAGTGGGCTTTACATACTTGCTGTACTTAGGAAGGTGTGGTAGGAAGGGGAGGGAAGGTATGGAGTCTCTGTATTTGGCTTCAAGCAGAGTAACTGAGTGCTAGCAAGCAGCCACTGATTTTCAACATCCCCCACATCTGCGGTTTCATTTTCCACTCGAGACTCTCTCAATTTCTCTGGCGTTTCCAGCTGCTGCATTAGTCTGTGCCATTATAATGCCTGCAGGATCTAAAAAATAATCTATGACAATGTTCTCGAGGCTGCTGTGTTTTGCTAACCCAAGAGGAAACACTGACAGCAGAGTACAGCATTCTCAGGCTTGTTTTGCTCCACAGGGGAAGGCAACAATTTTAAGGGTAGAAATATTTCTAGAAACTTTGTAAGCACCCTTCAAAGAGGTGGAGTGACTGTGATCATTGTTCTGACTTCTACCTTTGAAAAGAGGACTTTGATGCTGCGCTACTGCCTCTGTATATTTTAGGAATGTATATTATTGCCCTTATTCCTCACGGCAGTGTGTGTAATGCTGTCGATCACTGACACCAGCAAAATAAAATGTGACAAACTTATCTGCTGCCTTGAAAGAGCCAGCTGAAATAAACCACAAATCCAAAGGATTCATAATATTAAATGTTGCAGAGTCATACTATGTTCTAGTGGGAATAGCTTTAGAGTGGGAGTAGTTTTAAATTAAACAATCAGAAATTATCATTTCTATCCTGCATCCACCATTAGATATAAACTATGAACTGAATTAATTTAGCTATACTTCTTTTCTATAAGCTACTATTTTTATGGATTAAAATGTAGATTACATTTCATTCAGTGAATTCACATGGTAAAAAACCCACAGTTACACTGTGTGATGTTTTAATACTGCACTCTACCCCATTTTGCCCAAGGTTTTTTCTGACATTTGTCAGTGCTCAGCCTAAACTCTACTAGTGCTTTATAGTAATTTTAGAACTCCACTAACTATAGTGAACAGCAGATACCAAAAGAGACAGGAAGACAGAACAGGGCATAAACATAGGGTTGGGAGAACATATTGGGAGAAGGTTTTGTTTCCTAAGCTGTTAGACATTCGAGGGCTTCTTGAAGTATATGGTAACATTACAGTTAATGACCTCTGATGTATTTTTCTTCCATGAATTTATAAAATTTATAAAATCATAAACTTTTCAACCTATGCAAACTTGCAGCACTCAATGTTCTGTTGAAAACATTTTTAGTTTCTGAATGTTGTGCTACGTTTGCTTGCATTTAAGCTGCCACCTCTTCGATTCTCTACTTCCTGTAGAATAAAAGACAATGATTTATTGCTTTCCTCCACCTCACTCATGATTGTATACACTTCAGTTGTAGCTACTTAGCCACTCCTAACATGAAAGCTGTTTCCTCCTCTGACCATCCTTGTTGACCCTCTGTAGTTTTATTTTCCACTTTGAGAAGGGGAACAAGAAATGAATAATGTTTAAGTTACAGGCATAACAGTATTTGTTTTGTTCTAAATTCTTTTCTTACTCATTCCTGTATTATTTGCTTTTCAACGTCTGCTGATTGCTGTGATGTTTTTGCTGATGTTTTTGTTCCTTATATCTGTAGTCTTGCATTCCTAACATCTAATTCAGAGCTCCTCTTTGTATATGTAAACATTAGGATCACCCTTCCCTCTTCTACACAAGGCTATTTACTGACATTTAGCTTTAAAAAAAAAACACCAAACCAACAAAAACCCTCCAATAACTATTGCTTACATATTAGGAGGACCTCTGCACCTTATGAAAAAGTTTCCATTTTTACTACTCTCAATAGCTTGGTGTCATCAAAACACTAATTTCTACCAACCATAAATAGCTAAAGAGAACAAATCCTTCCTGGCTGTCACTCACAACCTGCCCTCATGGAAAACTGGTGTACATTGACTGACATGGATGGGAAAGGGGCTCCAGAGGGCATACACTCCAAGCTCCAGCTCAGAGTAGGTGATGCTAGAGCTGGGTGCTCAGGGTCTTGTCCAGTTAGGTCATGAATACCTCCAACTGTGCAGGTTGAGTGGAGGTTTTTTTCCTTGGTTGGGTTTTTTCCTCCTCTAACAACCTCTCTAGGCTCCTATTCCAGTCTATGATCTCCCTAATGATTTAAAAAAACAACCTTCGAAAAACATAACAAAAACCCTACAACATCTTTTTGATGCATCTTGTTGGAAATTTCCACATCCCAACTTCTTACCATTGCATCTCATTCTTCTATCCTATTTCTTCTCTTTTATTCACGAGGGCATCTTCCTACCTTATGGCAGTGCATATATACTTATATTGTTTTAGGGACCATTGCATAGAGAATAGAATTTGGCTTTCCTTTGCCAAAATTTCCTTTATGTCCCGAGTAAAGAAATAAGCCTTTACACATGCCCTGACCACTCTAAGTAATGGTCATTGCCTCTCTC
Source organism: Pipra filicauda (assembly GCF_003945595.2). Classification (NCBI taxonomy): domain Eukaryota; kingdom Metazoa; phylum Chordata; class Aves; order Passeriformes; family Pipridae; genus Pipra; species Pipra filicauda. The sequence continues at coordinate 2,301,545 of NW_024104842.1, forward strand.
TACCTGTTACAAGCACCTTTTGAATACAAGTTCTGTGCAGCCTGCAAACCAAACAACGCTGAAGGATAGAGAGCATACACAAGTCTGTAGAAGTATGGCTGGAACGTAAGAATTTTAAATTAACTTCTAAGGAAATGTTATTTTACTACAGCAACCACAACTATTACTCCAAATAATAGAACTGCTACTCTGAATTACTAAAGTATTTAGAGGGCACTAGAAAAATACTACCTAAAATTATAGGTTTAAATGCTGTAGTATTGACCAATAAAGAAACAGTTTACATTATGTAATTCAGAGGTGTAATTAGTCAAATGTCAGCTTCTGTAAAAATCTTTTAACACGATTGACCAAATTCCTCAGCAAATTTAAGGCAAAGTTAGGAGCATATATGCCTATTTATTCACACATATCTGAACCTGCTCATACTTGTTTTTCAGCTTGTTTCAAGAGTTTCTGGAAACGTTCGTCCTCTAGCACACACAGGGGAAGGTCTGTCTCTCCTCTGCCTTTCATTTCCTCAAGCTTTTGTTTAAGGTCCCTCAAGGCCTGAAGCTCATCATTCAGACGATTCTGCCTTGTGCGTGACGCCTGGAGATCCAGCTCCAAATCAAGGGAAGTGCGTACGGGGCATTCTTGCGTAGCTCTTCGCATGATCGGCTGGCAAACAGGCTGGATCATTTGGGAAACAGAATAAAAATTAACATATAGAAAGGTTAGAGGAGGGTTTGACATAATACAGTCAGAAAAGCTCAAATTTTATTTTTGTTTTTCTTTAGCAGTCTTTTTTTTTAAATTAAAAATTCATGTATCCTGGAATTTTTCTTCAGTCACTAGCTAAAAATAAATGCGAAAGTTTCTCCAACCAGGTGCACAATTTATAGATTAAAACCAAGAAAAACATTCTGATCCCCAGGATGACACTGCCAGGAGACCCAACACTACACATATTTCCCCATAGATTTCAATTACATTATTTATTTTTATAAACATTTGCTTTTTCAAGGCCTAACCAAACACACAATGTTACAAACTCCGTAAACATGCATTTCTTCAGTGTATTTCACATTATTTACTGTCCTTTCACAGTGACTTTCCATATGAGTGAGTCAGGCAGGAGAAGCCATCCCAGACTATTTAGTATTTCTTTTCTATGCAAAATGCAATCTTGCTACCTGGTAACATGCCTTCCATGGGACTATTTTTCTAGTTACAATTAAGATTAAAATATAACTCTCTTAATTTATGTAAGAATTAATTTCATGCAAGAGAAACAGAATCTTACTCTCTTGTTCTTCAATCCTTTTTCTACTTAAACACTTGGAAAAGAGTAAATTCCTTTAAAAGGACATCTAAATCCTTGAAATTTCCACCAAAATTTGCTTCAGATGTACTTTGCTAGCGTTGACTTTTGTGCGGCATAAGCCTCCCTGTGTGACTTTGTAATACTCAGGTTCTTTAACCCAGATCCCTTTGGCAGTAACTCAAGTTCAACAACAAATGCCATGATGCTGAGCAGCAGTGTCTGCCTGCTGGCTTCAGCCACAACTAAAACAGCACACGTTTTGTTGGAGAGTGAAGATGTAGGACTGGGACCACTGTGTTAAGATTTCAATGTGAAATTACAGGACTACACGTGGTACTTGCACTGCTTTTGCTGAAAAACTTTCAATAAAGCATATCCTTTAAGTTGTTTGGTATTCCTTCTCTCCCTGTACTTTGTCCTAAACCATGTCCTGTTAATAAAGCACATACCCGTTTAACTCTTAGGCTCCGCCGTTCTGTGGCATTTCTTACAAAGAGAGACTTTTTGGCTAGTGTTGAGCTGTCACTGTCACTTCGATTCAACTGTGAAAATGTACACAACAAAAAGAGAAATAAAGGACATTCATATACATCTGTGTCAATATACCCAGTCAAGAGAACCTCAGTGTTGATATACATGTACGTTGTATTCTTAATATAAAGTAAAAAAATCTGCAACTAGAATCAGCATCTACTCCAAAATTCTAATCCTACACCAAGACAACCATTGATCTTACTGAATGTATAGTAAGTAAAGAGTAAGTAGACTCTTTAGGAATGCAAGGAAGGTAACTATGGTTATTAGGTACTGACAGATACAAACTATGAATTTCACTTACCTGGGGCAGGCTTTTAACTAATTACTACAGGGACATGTAGACATGCATCTGTCCAACAAGCAGTATTTTTGTATTATTTGTAACAAGTACAGGTGTGCCTACAGCTTCCTTCAGAAGCACTTCCTGCCTCTCAAAATTATGTACCACAGCTCAGCAGTAGCTTCTTCTTAACTTCAGCATTAGTTCCATATCCATCAGTGCAGAGTGACTGTTAGATGCATTGGCATCTGACAGGTGGTAACCTCCAGGGAAAACAGAAGCATCTCTCTGCAGGATATGTATTTTTCTTCTTCAGAGAAGGACAGACAAAAAGAATCACTCTGCTAACATTTCAGTATGTGAAGCCAGAGTCCTAAAGCGTGCTTACACAGGACTGGCTGAGAGCTAGGGGTGAGAAACACAACCTCTTGCAATACATGCACACCTCTCAAGAGACAAATCTGTCTTTTCACCATAAGCCACTACTGGGAGCTCACCCCTGGATACAGAGACGCAGCTATCATCACTGATATTCTTTAAGCACTTTTCAAGGGATTTTTTTTAAAGGCGTCAACAGATTTTGGTTCTGTCCTTTAGGCCTCCAAGATCTCTGTGTTTTCTGAACATCATATGAGAGTAGGTGCTCTCTTAAAGCCAGGCCATCACTTCTGAATCGAGAGCAGCTGACAGCTCACCAGAGTGTATCCAACAGGTGATTTCCTCTTGTACAGCACCAAAAAGCAAGGCTGGATATGCAAACTGAGGTCTGGGACTGGAGAGACTCACACTGTTCCGCCCTCCCTGTGAATTTGGATGCAGCTACAGTGCCCACTCTGGAGCCCCAGCAGTGGACAACAAGTATTTCTGAAACTGCAAAACATTCATCTGTGCAAAGGTGTTTTTTTCCCAGGGCACTTTGCTTCCAGGCAATACCATACACAATGAGAAAAAAAATTGTTTATTCAAGGAAAGTTTTTTTTTTTTATTCTGGCTTCTGGCAGCAGGTATGTAGCAATGTTCAAAGATACAAAAGCCCAACACTTTTGCAGAGCAACTAGTTTTTCTTCCTGTTGAAGACCTACATAGGCAGTAAGCTAAGGCTACATGTTTTGCCAATACTACTAATTTCCATTTAGGAATTAAGTTCTAGTACAGGAATTAAGATGAAGGCTAGGTTCTGAATTCAGCCAATAATGCAAATATGCAAATTATGTGAAGATTGTTAGAAAACAATCTGCTGTGTTTCATTCTGGAGAGTATATGGAATAGTTATTTAAGTATGTAGGTATTGACTATCAATCTATTTTTTTTAGGCCAATGAGAATCACAGAGAAGTGATCAACTTTAATGTTCCCAAATGATTAAGATAACTGCCTCTAACTGAACCAGAGAATTAAAGCATAAGTATTATTAAAAAAAACCCCAAACCTGTCATACTTGTATGAGCAACCTGTAGAAACTACAGATCAAAATAAACTGCCTTTTCTAGGCTATCTGTAATTAAAATCTATAGAGCTGGTAATCCATGCTTACCTCTTGAAACACACGAGTTTTACAGTTTGTTTAACAGCAACAAGGCTGACAATTTAAATCTCTTTTTTTCACACTACCATAGATCTAGAGAGACTGGGAACTTAGCTGCCAAAGCCATGTTTAAAACCCAGCCCTGAGGCAGCACTTGCACATCTTTCAAAGATGCAATTACAGCAGGATTTGGGCTGCATAGATTTAAAACCAGTTGAGATACAAAGCGATATTTAAAATTGATGACTGAGCTCTTTCCACACTGTTACCCTTAAATGGCTGTATTACTAAAATATGGTAATGCAATGGCATTTTACAGTGAATTCTATTTCATGTTTTAACAAATTATTTTGCTATGAGTGTTGTAGTTGCTGATGTGCAGGGAAACACACTTTTTGAAGAGAGCCAGCACAGGCATCTGTGTTACTTGTCTCCAATAGGATGTATTTTTTTCCCTAGTAGAGATGTTTTGCAAGAGTGTGCAACTCTGCTGAAAGTCAATTCTACTATGCATCAGGTCAGTTAGGGAAAGAAAGACTCTAGAGAAAGCACAGGCTCTGCTTCTTGCAGGGAAAATTGGTACATGACTCACTGTCATTAATGCTTCATTCCCAAGAAGTTAAATGACTCTTCGGTTAATAGCTCTTCATTCCAAGTGTTTTTCCTCTTACCCTACAGATGTATTGGTTCCGCTCGCCTGGAGAGAAGGTTTGTGAGCGCACTATCATGCTGTTCCTGACAAAGGGACGCTGTCTTGAGCTCCAGCTGGCTCTGTCCTTGGGTCGGACTGGTGTGTTCTCATTAATCGATTCCTCAGTGTTGGTCTCTTTATCAACCTATGAAATGAAATTTAGTTTAAAAGACCTACTGTATCCAGAAGCATGTCACTACATAGTTTTTGTGCCTTTGGATTTTACAAGCATTCTTGTTATCTTGCAGTAAATTTAAAAAGGCCAGCAGCAAAAAGCATCTTGCATTTACAGAGAAGCTATATTAAGTAAAGAAACACAAAATTCTCAAAAGGCTTAACATTGTGTGGAGAGACTTTGAAGGTGTTCTTTGTAGCCAATAAAACCAAAGCTTTTGCAAAAAGGCCTTTGCTGCCAGACAGATGATCTGATGCAACCACAGTGCAACAAATGTTTTACTTTGCTGTTTGCAGACATTATTCTTGTGCATTTATATTTATTTTATTTTGTATTTTGCAGAAGACCAAGGTTCTGTCATGTTAGAGATGGTGCCTGTGCACACTGAAAGGGGGCAGCTGGGAAAGTTATATTGCTCAGGTTCTTCCAGACATACTGCCCCACATTCCAAACCTCAGTAGCAGGGCTGCTTTATGGCAATCTGCAGAGCTTCACCAGCCTTGTGAACCCAGGGAAAAGACCCTGCTGTCTGCTGTCCCTCAGCATGGCCTGCTGCCTACTGCAGTTGCCCCACATGTGCCACAGGGAGCCTCAGGTACTCCCACTTCTGTAGATGGCATGGCCTGTGCTTGCTTACATACTGCAATTATCTTGACTGCCAGGCTAGACCAAGTTCTGCAGTAGCTGGAACATCCAATGTTACTGATGTGCACTAGGGCTTTTTCTTCAACTTTGGTAATTTAATGAGGTTCACGGTTTTCAAAGTGCACATGATAAATACAGTGACCTAAATAGCACAACTGCAACCCCGAGAGGATCTGGCACACAAAGATCTATACTGTGCAATGGTGTCTGCTATGTCTTTCACTCATTGTTCAGGTCCATCCAGCCCAGGCTTAGCAAAGTACTTGTGTGCGTGCCTAACCTTCCCATGTTGTCCTTGATGTCTCCCCTTGCCAAGTTAGGGCTTTGATCTATATTTGCTTGCTACCCAGCAGACTCTCAGTCCTTTTAATACCATGGCCTTAGCTCATTTGGCATCTTGCCACATTAATTGCAAGTTAATTACAATTTCCAGCAATCCCACTGAGGTGTTGAACTTTTGTATTGTCACAAAGTTGAAGGAACAAGATGTCACTCTTTGCATTTTTACCTCTGCTGTTTTACAGAGCCTGCGGGTTTAACACTTGCAATAGTGTTTTTATTTATTAAGGTGCCGAAAGGTTCCAAAAATTTTATTTCTGAGTGTGTGCTACTACATCAGAGATATGTTTACTAAAAAGTTACTAAAAGTGCTTCCAGGAAAGTGGAATATAATTTAAAGACAACAATTACCAAGAACATGGAATTAGAATTTGTGCAGTGTCTGGGTAGTTCCATAGTACACAGTTTAACACACATTTTTGAATTTTCTGCTCATTAATCTTCCATCCATTTCTCTGCTAAGCTGGTTTTTGTATTTCACACCCTAAAACAGAACGAAGAAATAAAGAAATCCCCGCATTGGTTTAAAGATCTTGACCCCTGTTTTGTCTTTCCCCCTGTTTATCAGATGAATCAGGGGGAAAAAAAAGGAAACAATATAACAGATGTGCAGAAATATTTTAAATGTGTACAAGCTGAAGCTACTGAACTGCACTTGTATTTCGAATATTCTCCCTATGCAACAAAAAAGTGAAGATAGAGTTTTGGTTAATTATTTTGGACTTAGAAGTTCTGCCTAGCTTGTCTGTTAAATATCCTCTTTGTAGTTCAGAAGTGACCACACTGACTTCACTACAAGTACATGCTGATTACTGCTACAGCAAAGGCCACATCAAATTGTAAATGCTCAGATACAGCAAACTTCTATATTAACTGCTCAGAAATAGATCTTCAGACACAGCAAGATAATGGAGGAATGTAAATTTTAAGATATTCACCAGTGTTAGTATTACAGCAGCTTGCTGGCCCTCATGAGCCTCATCGGTGTTCTCTCTGTCCTTGTTTTCATTTGTTTCTGGTGCATCGATGAGTAACCCCATGTCATCAGGGCAGCTGCCTTCTACTGCCAGCTTAATGCTGTCTTCCTCTTCGTCCACAATTTCATCAGAGGCTTCTGTGAGCATCTCTAGCCTGTGTGAACAGAAGTAACCCAGGCTTATTCTCAAACTGAAAAAGTTCACCAGAGAAAGATATCAGAAGGCCTAGACCTGCACCCATAAAGTATGCATTTTCCTGACAGGGAAAACAACTGCCATCCAAATGCTTCCACTAACTTCACGTGAAGGCACATTTCATTGCAGCCTCCAGCAAAACTCAAGAAGTGCTACTACAGTTCACCCTCGAGATCATTATGACAACACTGCATTACATTTAATGGCTGTAATGTTGATAACATTGAAAGAATTTCATTATAATAAATTAATAAAACAAACAAGTGTGTCTCCCCCTCCCCCATAATAAAGCATGTATTTACTTCTACACTGCAGCTAAAAAACTGCACAATAAGAGAACTCAAATAGCAATTTAGCAAGATATCTGTTTCTTGGGAAAGCTCACAATTTCTCCAAAACCAAGACCAATAGAAGCACACCCACACTGACTGTCAGACAGCAGCTCTCTTTTCAAATCCTATTAGTTGCTTATCACACTTAATGCAACTATAACATGAGACATTTTGCTACACCTCCAGTGGCTTAGACTGCCCAAGTGGTTTCATAGGTTTACATGGAATGGAGGAGCATTGGCAGCAGGAGTTAATAGAGCAGCCAAAACACTGTAAACCTAAAAGAACATGAATTAATTGACCACACGAGAATGAGGCTTGACTCCAATTCCAGTGGTGGTGAGGCACTAGAGCAGGTTGTCCAGAGAAGCTGTGGATGTCCTGTCCTTGGGAACGTTCACGGCCAGGTTGGATGTGGCGTTGAGCAACCCGGTCAAGTGGAAGGTGTCCCTGCCAGTGGTAAGGGGGTTAGACTGGATGATCTTTAAGGGTTCCTTTCAACCCAAACCATTCTACAAGTCTATAATCTCCAAAAGTACAGCCCTTTTGTTTGTCTAAGAACAGGAAGAATGAGCCGAATCATTCAGGCATGAACAATGAGGGAGGAAAAGTGGCTTTACCAGTCTTTCTCAGAGCCCCTTTGCTCCTGTTCCTCCTCCTCATCTTCAGCCAGCTCGTGTTCTACTGCTTCCAGCTCAGCAGATGTCCTCTCCAGCAGAGCTGACACAGCATCCTGCTCACAAGGAAAAAAAGATAAAACCAGAATTGAGTGACACATAACAGGTAAAAACCCGACAACTCTTGCAAGAGCTGCATTACCTTGCTGCTCCCTGATGTCAGCAGAAACAATGACCCAGTTCACGAGTAAAAAGTGTTTGAATTGTCAGTGCATAGCACATTAAATTATTGTTTTTATAGAGTAAATATCAACCAAAAATAGACTGTTTTTAAAACAATAATGCAATCAAACATGCTCCTTTCATACTTTAATGTATTTTCTCTTCTTCCCTCTCATACTTGTAATATCCTGAGGTGAAAAAAGAGTGCTCTTCAAAGTTACATTTTAATGCAGTTCTCTTAAGAAGGTATTAAAGCAGAAAAGCTTCTTTAACCAGAAGAATTAGTATGTGTTTTGCATAAACAGCATTTTAAGTGCAATGGTTTTAAATATGGAGATTCAAATAGTTAATAAACTGACATTTTTGATGTGGGTATTCATATCTGGGCATATGAAAATAAATGGTAAACTTTAGGATGCTCTTCAATAACATTCTTTTTATAAAGAAACACAGCAAAGTGTTTCAAATTGGAATGCAATTTTGTATCCCATTAAAAAGCATCTGCCATATCCCCCTGGCTAAAGAGTCTGACACCCACATGGGAACTACTCACACACAAAGTCACTCTAGACAAAACTGCCCGCGAAACAGGGCCTTGGACCTTCAGGGGAGGATGTATTTGAATTCACACATTCAAATAATCACAACGCAATGGCACAATTGCAGTGTCTGGATTTTTTCTTGCTGCTGCAGTAATAGCCAACCCATTGCTCACCAAGTCCAGTGAGTGCAGTGACTGCTTGCTTAACAGAAAGATGCATTCATCATTTTGTTCCTTGGGTTTTTTGCCAGGAATTTGCTTGCCAGGCAACAGGTTGTACCACAGAGTACAGGTCTCATCCGAAAATGATAAATCTGCCAGGCTGATCTGAGTCCCTGCCTGCACAAAAAGGGGAAGAAAAGTTTTACTTTGTTCTGTTCTCTACAAAACAGCTGAAAATAAATTCTACAGTACTTACCACGTAAAACAGGACAAATTTGACATGAATCTTAATTCCCTTTTTATCTGTACAATTTTCCACTTCCCTCCACTTCCAGTTAAAATAAACAAATAGAAGTTCATGGAAAAGTCCTTCATATTGTCCATTCTGCCATCCTTTATTTCAGTCTGCAGAATTTCTCCCCACATGCACACACTGCCCTCTCTATCACAGTAATGCACACACCTGCTTTCTGCTGCATTCAGTTATGAAAACCTGTGCCAATGAAGCCTGTAGCACCAACTCATGGGGAAACAATTTTTAGTTGTCCCACCACAAAAATCATCCATGTGGCAAATAATGGATGACCTTGTTTGCTCTAACCACTGAAGGAGGAGATTAAAAGACAGTAAAAGATTAAGAAACCCTCTCATTTGGACAAGCACTGACATTCACTGAGTTGGTACTCTGGGAACGCTTCTGAAGTACTCATGTTTGGGCTGTGCCTTGGAGATTAAAATCCTCTATTCTTTGGCAAATTATCTCCACAGCTACTGGGCTGCACACATAGCTCTTGCCAAGACTCCGGTCATGTTGCCCAGGGCTTTCTGTTGGGGATGGTACTTCCAACTCTTTCATTTGATCTTGTGATTAACCCTTGCCTTCCATGTTTGTTTGGATTTTTTTGTTTTGTTTTGTTTTCGTTGTTGGTTTTTTTCTTCACCTTTGTATCCTGCATTCTGTTGCATTTTTGTTCTGCTGCCCTTCCCTTTCCTGAGGGGAAACCTCTTACATACTGAAAAAGGTCAACACATCCCCAGGAATTAACTTCTACATTTCTGAAAGTGAGAGGCTGTTCCCAGCAGTCAGAGCTGATGAACCCCAGCAGGTTCCGGCCTCTCTTCAGTCTGTTGTAACTAAAAAAGTCTCACTGTGCTACTAAAATCACTCTCATGGTGAAAAACTAAACTGAGTTGTACCAGACCATGCAAAAGCAATTTGAAAGTAAATGGAGCATCACTGATTAGGTGATGACCACAATTAACAACAAAATTTAAAACATGACAGTTCCCAATGGGATGATCTATGAATGTCATACCTTTTTATTATTTCTACAGATCATAAAAACCAAAAAGGTGTTCATCATATAATTTAAAACAACATGCAAAAACGTAATGTAGTTTGTTCTTTGTGACAAGTTTGTGATAATGAGGGTTTGCTTTTTTTCCCCCCCGGTGGCTCTTTTTCAGCTTTTGCTTTAAAATCTAGCATTAAGGTAATGTTGCATTGAAGTTTATGGAGGTTTTACGTATAAAATGACAAAGACAGAATATCAATCCGTAATTAAAAGGGTTAAGGTAATGCAGTGTTAGAATTATCAAAACACCTCCTAGAACTTCCATCCAGGATTAGATTCTGTATCAGGAATTTCAGAGAAAGGCAGTATCTTAAGTACTGTAGCAACAGCTAAGTTATGCTTCAGAGTTTGTCTCCAAGTACTGTTGAATTTTAGCAGCCTTGACCATCAAAATAAGAGGGGACACTATAAACAAATGCATGCCAAAAATGCCAGAAATAAAACTGCATACCAAACATTCTTCCCGATGACTTCTACCAACAGCACAAACATCTACTCTCAGTGTCTTCTGTAGTAAAGTTACTTGGGAAATGGCTACTCTGAATATCTCGTTGAATAAAACAGTTTCCATGGCAGGATGAACTTTGGTGCGGAATAGACATCTGATGTCAGTTGAGGATGGAAGTACTGCTACTCTGATATACCTGCCGGAAACAAAACAAAATCCTACACTGAATTTAAACTGGCACTTGCTGGTGACACATGATAGAACTTGACCCCATCAACTAAAGGACTGCATAGCAAGAAAATGGAACAGCAACAAATCAGAGGTGGAATGGAAAAGAGGTGACAAAGATGACTGAGAAACTCCTCTTGCCCCTTGCAGAAACATTTCCCAAAAAGGAATTTCTGTGCCTGGTAAGGTAGTAGCAAGAGAGGTAGCTATTTTCTGTCTCTATCCAAATTTATCCTCTAGTATAGTACAGTAAACACTGAAGATCATACCACAGATGGGAGGAAACACAACCTTAATGTTAATTAAAAATACGAGAAAAATCGGGGTGGATATAAAAATTAAACTTAGAACAATGCAAGCAGCACTGAAAAGTAGTGAGACCTTTTAATCTAAAGAAACAAACAAAACAAAGCCTCCAAAGAGACAAAAAACCCGAAGGAAATGGAGGAAGAAAATAACTACGGGCCATTGCTGCTCAAAATCAATTCATAATACATTAAGTGCAACTTAGAAGAATGCATCTTGCAAGCCTAAATTTAAGCAGAGAGAGTAGCTTGAAATTGTTAAATGGCTGCATTCTTTTTATGTAACAAATATGGCTAGATATTACGTGGATAAAAGTTGTACTAGCTAACTTGCAAGTCTCACTTTAGCAGCAGCTTAACAGAGTAAAGACATTTCTAATGCAATTTGTATGTTATTTACCTATTGCACAGTTTCTATATGCTCATGAATGAACATAGTAATTGTTTTATATCTTTTCTGTGCCCATGCAATAGTCTCTTTCTGGTACTGGCTTTATACATAATTGACATTCACTGTAGAATAGAATGCAATGAAGCTAGCTAGCTAAAGCAAGAAGAAAAAGTGGGACAAGGAAAACAATTCTGGCAAGAACTTCTTCTCCCAAAATTTACAGCACTACCACTTTTCACTTTTTCACTTCATGCATACTGTTGTTATTATTAAAAACTTGGTTTTACATTAATTAAACCAAAAGAAATTAGGTTTGTGAGAAATTTGATTTTTTACTTGAATTTGAGCATAGTTTTTATTCCCCAATTATGCCAAACTTCTTGGGATAAAAAGCAAGATCTAAATTTTTAGGTTTGCATGTATAGCCTGGATAGAAGGTATGCAGCATTATGACAAGCCAATCCTGAAGTGAAGTCGTAGCATAACGTGATTCCAGCAATGCTGCTGCTGTATTCATATAAATGTAGGTAAGCAATTTGCACGGTCCACTGAAAACAGCCATCTTAATAGACTAAGCAATTAAAAACTTTGTTTTACAGGAGTGGTTACTTTCCTTTTAATTTAAAAAGTTAAAGAGTTAACCAATGCCTCAGATTTTGCTGTGAGAAACCTACAACTCCTCAACTGATGAAAAAGTGTTCCTGACACAGTAAGTCCTTAGCTACACTCTACCTACGCTAAAAGTGAACAGCTTCTACAGACAGTGTGGAAACAGATATCAGTAACACCTCATGTAAAATCTACTCCTTCACGTCTAAAGGTTCAACAAAGTACTAATCTATCCAATTTGATGTTCTAGGAAATGCAGGCTATAACATAGCATCATTTTCCAGACCCAATTTTTATTATTGTATGTATCTGTACCTATTACATATATATGCATACAATGGTAAGTGACAGAAAAAAAATGCTATTTGCAAGATCCTGCCTTTACCCTGTCCTTTCTTCCTCCTTGTTTGTGTAGCTTTAATTTAATTAAATCCCTTTTAGCAGCAGCAGGTCTAGACTTCTTGACTACTAATTACAACTTTACAGTTTAATTCCTAAAAAGATGCCAGCTCTGACCTAACTTTATCTTACTGAACATCTTTTTGACAGTTTACATAATCTACTTTTCCTCTCAGCTGTGCCAATTTCTTCTTCTATAGTTTTTTCTATATTCTTGTGCTAAATGTTAGTGGATCTGGAAGATCAGAAGAGGAAAAATGCAGGTCAGAGAAGGAAGGATGTTAGTAGACAAGCATTTTTTATTAACAAAAACAAACAGAAAAATCCAGCAAACACCCAGGCTGGTATCATTAAGACAACCTCTCCATATTCAGTGGCTTCTTATTTATCTGCAAACAAATTCAAGGCAATAGGGGACAAAGGGAAAGGAACCAGAAAGAAAAGCAAATTTTCCAAGGATTGATTACGTTCTATTCCAATCTTATTAAGCTTTTCAACAGTTTAAGATAGTCTTACAGTCTGTCAAAAAAATTCACTCAAGTACGAGTGTCCCCAGGGAAAGCTGCACTTATTTATACAGATGAGAATTTTGGACTAGAATCTCAGTGGTAACATATTCAGGCATTTCTGTTAATTTTCTACATAGGATTTCCACTGTAATTTACTTTTAGACTTTTCATGTTGGTCCAATTTGACACAAGAACTAATTCTTAACAGCCATCCAAGCTCCAGTTGTTAGGAATGATGTATCTCAATGTGACTGTGCACATCCACTCGCAATTTATTAAACTACCCCTTACCTTTAAAAGCTCACTTAGAAGACACATACTACTTTAAACATCATTTTACATCAAAATGTCACTTAAATGTAAAAAGACAACATTCTGAGCTGAAAGGATGGCAAAGTATCAAAAAAATGTTTTTAGTAACTGCAGAACAGGTGTTTTGCACCCACAAAACTACAGAATGTTTAGAAGCACTAGATATAACACCATTTAAAAATCCTTTTTATTCCAGTTCAGTGGAATGTGCAAATTTCCCGATAACTTCTTTTGCTTGCAGCATTGCTACAATATGTAAAAGCTGAATACTTCTACAGCTTGAAAAGTTTTATATATATTTCAGTGCTGTTAAGCAGTAAATTAACTGATTCTTTTAGAGAATTTTTAGAATTTCTTACTATACTCTCATATTTCAACACTACTGCTCAGTGATTGTTTGACTTACACCTTAGAGCCAAGAGGTACAGAAAACGCTGGAAGATTTCTGAGTCGTATTATGATTATCACAAAACTTGAATTGTCGTGGTCATATCTGTAAAAGAGAGGACAACATGAGGGAAGTTTACAATTCATGTTTGCGTATGAACAGAAATATTCCTTTTGCTGGTCACTCACCTGAGTCCTATTTGTACCTGAGCAGCTTCTAGAATTGTTGCATCATCTTCACTAAATACAGTGTCCTCAGTTTCATTTGTTCTAAGGAAAACCAGGCAAATAGTCAAATTGCAGAAAATTATAGTTAGCTTTCAGCAATAATTAAGGCATGCATACACAGAACATATACACATTCTCCTAAACAGGCTGAATCAATGACAGCAGGCACTCCAAGTGAGAATTTCAGAGCCTACACAACAGCAGTGCCTGTTTTGGGGAGAGTCGCTGCGGGAACCATTCCACAACTGCAGTAATGATTCAGAAAGGCCTTAGGCTGATTACCGAAGCAGGCCAAACTAAAAGTCAAGAGAGAATTGTTTGTTCTTATACGTACTTAGGACTTCTTTATCTCACTGAATACAAAATTGGAAGTTAAAATTTGTAATAAATCACAGGCCACGTGTAAACTAGATATGAAATACTGCTTTGGAGAATACTGAGCTTCAGAGCTCTGTAAAATACAAAGGTTTCTGTGCAAATAACAAGCATCTTTCCTCTGAGCCTGTTTTCAGAAGCATTCAAAGAACCAAAGGGACACAAGCCTTGCAGCTGAAGAACAAATCTAGTGTTGAAAGTAATTATAGGGAATCCATGTGGCAAAATAATTCCAGTCATTTTCTGGGAGGTTTGAGTTAGGATGTGGTATTAATGTGTTTCATTGATTTTTAAAACTTGACTGCTGGGATCAATAAACAAGATCAAGATAGAAAATATCAAGATAGGAAATGTGGAGAATGACAGAGACAACATCTCACAAGACATGACAGCATTATTTTAGGACTCTGCACTTAGAGGTTTTCTTTTTACCACACATTTCCTTGCTGATGGCTAATTTCATAGAGTGAGTGTATTTCCTTCCCTACCTTAAATTACTCAACACAAAGGACTGGTCTATAGAGCAGAAATCACTGCATTGTAACGTCAGGAGCAAACTGACAAATTGTAAGTCATTCCATACACAGTGCTCATAAAGACACTTCTACTAAACATAAGCAGCTCTCACAGAGGCACTCATTGCCTTTTCACTACTTCCTACTCAGTAATAATTAAGAGTATCCACACCTGGAGCTATGATGGAATAGTCGGTATGTAAGTCTTAGCTTGCACAGATGTCAATAGTGTCCTTTTGTACACAGGTTTAGGGAATGCAATTGTCATCTTTCCCCTTTTTCTGAGTAGCGACAGCAATTTGTTGTGTTTTCCACCTATCCCATCACTCACAGTCATTGGAGAGGACAGCTAATGACTTGCTCCACAGAACACCCAAAGCTTGTAGCCCAATCTCTGCTTGTTTCTTACACTGGACTTGTAACTGGAGCAGACAGTAAGTTTTGATCACAGCAGCTCAGAATTGAAACAAAATGCAATGACAATAGTGGTTATTGAACAAAAATACAGAGTCTCGGCCACTTAGTCAAGAGAAGGCTAAAGTTTTAATAGACGGAAGTTTATTTCAGCCTAAGAAGTTGCATTAGGTCTAACTGAAGACATGGAGCAAACCAATATTAGGATTCAGAGTTCAGGGTGAAATATGGGTCCATGACCTAAGGTGAGATTGAATGGGCTTTCTAACACTTCAGAAGAAAGCCCTTTTGTATTTGAGCATTTTTATTTGCTCTCATCTATTTTTTATTACACTTTAATTTGTGAAAGACAAGTAATTTTATAAGATACCAATAAAACCCATTTATGGTATCATAATGCACCTTTAACTGTCCTAATAGAAAAGCATTTAACCTGGCAAGAGAAGACACACATCTATGTCTTTACAACCATCATGCTAAAACATATCTCCCTGAATATTCAAAAGGATATAAAATTCTTAATGTCAACAACTTGCTAAAACTGAGGTGAAAAATAAAGATTTTTGTTTCCCTCAGAGTTAGCAAACCTTCTTTTATGCAGTCTGAAGTTCATTGTTCTCACTGTCGAAAACAGATAATACTATATAAACTAATATAAAGAATCCTGTAGAAGTTGTCAACAGCAAATATGTTTCTTATATCCTGTTCACCAGGGCAAACATTAAACCCCAATCTGGATTATTTTAATACCAACATTACAACTGAGGATTTCTTATCTTTTCTATAGCCTCTTTTCAAAAAAAGAAACATCCAAACAAAATGCCATGCAATCTTAAGATTGTATCTAAACAAACCAAGAAGTAAAAACACTAACTCTGAGTAGTGTCAATACAGTCGCATGGCAGAAGTTTAAATCCAGCTTTTCTCTTGAGAACACTTCTAGCAAGAAAAAAAACCCCCAATATTATAAGAAAGCATATTAATGCTACTCAACCAAGTTCTACAGCACAAAAAATAACCCAAATCACCAAATCAAACTTCACTGTTTGGCAAATATGCCTTCTTTTCCATCTGAAAGTACAAAACATTTCTAAAAAGGCAGGACCAATTAATGAGTTTTGCTGGTACTACGTTAACTGCTCACAGATATATTTAACTTCCTGGTGGAAACCTACTGTTTCATAGAAGCTTCATATACACCACTATCTCCAGCTACAGACTCATCAGACACAGCAGCAGATACACAAGCTGTTTTCTCCTCAAGCAGGTGACTGGCTGCTCTCCGTGGTAAGTTAACGCCTACAAAAAGGAAACAGAATGAATATTAGTCAAAGAGATTAACAGTCAGAAAGAGAGAAGAGCATAGCTTAGAAAGTTGTCAAGTTGAAAGCGGTGACCCTTAACTGAGTATCAGAGAGTAGTTTTGTTTCACATCATTAAACACTCTTAGACTGTACTGCTGTTACCACATATTCTGGCTACAGATAAAACCAGACTGATGAACTTGAAAATGTACTATTATTCATTCCCAGAGAAACAGGCTCCTGTCATCACCCTTTTCTGTTGAGTTAGTTATTATCCTTCATTATCCTCACTATTAACTCTCATTATCCTGATCTTTAAACCTGTATTTGCCATGTTCATACTCAGCACTGTAGTAACACTTCAGCAACATGCCAAGTGCTTGTGTCATGTTTATTAAATATTCAGAAGTCAGACAGACACCCTCTCCCCAGTGATATAACTGCTAGAAATGAAAAATCCCCTCTGGTTTACTATCATTAAAAACTTTCTATGCTACAGTCTCTTTACTATCAACGACTACTTAGCTTTAATCTTCAACTCGCATTCATATGCTAGTGTCATGCAGTGAAGCCACATTCTGCAGCACAGTAAGTTGAGGGCCTTTTATCTGCCAAGGGGTGAGGATATTGGTATGCATTATCATCCCTGTCTGAATCATGACTTTACATCCTGTTAAGATGTTTAAAATTTAAGGCTCCAGATTAGATGATTGATTGCTGCATTTGTGCTTTTATTTATGGCAGTAGGAATGCTTTTTCCTTGATGATGAAGTGCTCTTTCCCTTCCGCCTCACCATGCGAGGGGTGAAGGTGATGACATGATTTATTGATTACCCTTAGGAGTTACTACAGCAGCCTGAATTGACTTTGACAATGACAGAGACTGACTGTGGAATAACTATATGACATTCCAACTTGGTTTCTGACAGCAGGGACATGTGCAGAGGAGCAATTCTGTAGGGTTCACCTGTACAGAAAAGACAGAGACAGAGAAGCAGGTGAACACTGCATCTAGAGAGCCAATGCAGATTACATGAAAATATGAGCTATACTGTCTTCAAGTCTGTTTGTCTATGTCCAAGTTAAGAGTCAGTAGTATTCAGGTTTGTTGTCTTGTCAAACTTAAGTGTGTGGGCTGAAATTTTCCATGCAGGTTAAATGCCTCCAGCTCAGTTTGTTGCAAACCTTCCAATTAACCATCACAGCAGCTTCAAGAATGAAACTGGACTAGAAACACTGAACCAACCCCAGGTCCATACCTCGCTGTTAATGTACAGAAGTCTCACCATGAGGCCCATTTTACTGTGGAAACTAGAGGTATTGAAGCATAATTGATTAGTATCCAGCTTTTCAAAATCTGAATGCTTGTTTTGGGCAGCCTTAATGTAGATTTAAAGATAACTTATATTGTGTATATGACCCTACTTGAGGAAGTATCAGTATGAAGAATCACAGGATGAATTTACAATTTAGAACAGTACCTACTCATATAGACTTAAAAGACACCCTGACAATATCCAGAATAACAGGTCCTTGAGAAGTTCAAAAATGTTAGACAACCACACAACGCCTGTGGAAATAATGATCTATAGAAATAAATAAAAAAACCCAACAACTCTGATTCCACATAGCCCTATGTTTTCCCAAATTCCAAGCCATCTTGAAGCCAGTTCTCAGACTAGATGAATTGCAGCCAGACTGCAAAAACAAACCGAAAGATGATGTTAATTTGGAAAGGATATGCTGCTGAAATACAGGCAGGAAAATCAGTTATTGTTTCAATCTTTTATAATACAGCTCAAGTAAGATAACGAATGTGTTACACTATCCTGAAAAGACAAACGACAAAATGACCCCCTGCCCCCAAATTTCCCTTCCATGTTTTTTCACTTTGCATTTCACAGGTTCACACCATCCATCAGTCAATTTCTTGTTTTCTTTCTGCACAGTGGAACAGAGAGGGGACTCACATTTACTAAGCACACCATGCCTTTCTTTTCTGGTGCCACATTGCTCTGGCCAACAGTGAGATTACTACAGTCCTGCAGTAAGGTAATATAATTAGCCAACGGACATTACAACAATTCCCTGAGAGAATTAAAAAAATAAAATCAAATTTCTCATTAAAATATATAACTGTATCAATATGCCCAGGTACTTTTATTAAATACTAGCAAACGCTAAGCACAAGGGTTCAAAGTTGACAACAAATCTGGACAATGCAGCCTCAAGAGCTTGGCTGTGTTTTGATGACACTCTCAGGCACATGGTGTGACTCTTCTGGATGGTCTATGTGGGGCTAAGGGTTGGACTCAATGATCTTTGTGGGTCCCTTCCAACTCAGCATATTCTGTGATTCTGTATACATGAAGAGTTTGCAACATACTTGAAGACAATGACACAGAATTACACTAGAAAAGACTAGACATGCAGAGAAAGCATACCATACTGTCAACCCTAACAAAAGGCAGTAATGTGAGCACTCTAAGACTGAGCACAAGCCATCAATTCTTAACAGCTGGCATTTTTGAAGCTCTGGCTCTGCCAAAGGTTTTGACAATATTAAGTATGTTGGATGGCTTTTACTGCAGACCAGAAGTAGAATTCACCACACCTAATTCAGCCACCTCAAAGTTAAAGGTAACTAGTTACTAAGGATGCCTTAACTCATCATTCATCCCACAATCATTCATCCCATATTCCTTAAAACAGAAGTATGGTCTAGGATGAGATGTCTCATTCTTTTGGAAGTTTCCCACAGGCTACAGGGGGAACCTAGACTAGCTTAGGAGCTCTGTTCTAACTTGGATAAAAAGATAAAAGCTATGAAAACCTTGTTAAAATGGGGAGAGTTTCACTGTAACTTTCATGGCATGTGGTCACCCATCTTCCTCAACTCACAATGAACTGCAGATCTTTCAGTGACAGCAGGTTCAAATAACTAGATACACATACACACATAATTCTGAGTCCAGAAATCTCTGGACTGGGAATGTCAGTTGGTATGTAACTTATTCTTCGGTGAGAAACAAAGTGTCAGATTTCCAGTTACCAAAAACCAGCAAGAGGGTACTTTTGTTCTATGTCTGTACATCCTGACAGTACCTGGGAACACCATGCATCCTCCATGCCTTCAGGATCCACCTCCAATGTTTTTTCATGACAGAGATTGCAATACATGGACTTTTTTTCTGGGATAGCGACTGAAAAACGTAGATGGAATCAGAGTGACTGCAGTTCTGTGCAGCCAAAGCTGGAAGTTCGGTAACTCAGGACTACCGACTGCCCCACCCTGGCAAATGTGTGCTGATCAAGATACTCTTCAAATACACAAGGTACCTCCTCATTCAGGAGCCAGCTGTTAGCTTTCATGTTACATACACATCTGACGTTAAATATTTTTTAATTACCTGAACTTCCTTCATGTAGAGAAGGCAGAGGCTGCCTAACACCTTCATTAAGATCTTTATCACCTGTAGGAATCTCAGGTCCTGCTCCAGCTTCAGAGTGCAATAATATTTGGTTCTCACAGAGACTAATGCCTGCAAAATCACTCGAAAGGTCAGAGTCTTCAAAGTCCGTAGTGAGGTGATGCAGAGGGGAATTTTGAGCTGACACTGAAAATGCAGATTCTAAAACCAAAGGGGAGCCTGGGGGAGACAGGGAAGAGAGTGAGGATCTGGAAGACAGTGATGTCACAGATTTGGGAGGTTCAGTCAATTTATGATGGTCTGCAGCTGAAGGAGAGTCACTGTAACCCAGTCTCCCATGGGAACTAATCACTTCATTTTCATGAATAGTAGTGATAGGCCCCGAAGGAATGTAACCACTTTTTTCTTGCAATATGAAATCAAGTTTGTACTGATAGTCCAAATCTGTTATTTGATCGCCTTGGTTATAGTAGAGATCCGTGGAGCTGAGCGAGTTTAGAGACCCTCTGCTTGACGTATTCAGAGATCCCCGGCTGGATGCCAGGGATCCCAAACTGCTCCCTGAAGACACAGATAATGTACTAGCTGAGAGGCTGCAAAGAAAGCATAAACAGATACACTTATGTTACTAAACTAAACCAGCACAAAACAGAACAAAGAGAGAAGCTTGACTGCAACTGCACTATAGCGGTTTACAGCCAAAAGCTGCTGGGGACATCATGTTCTTTTAAGGACTCATACCTGGTTTAGACCAGTGTATCCAACCTGCACATCCCCAGGGCAAATTATCCAGCTTATGGCCAGCTGCCTAAGCCCCTTCTCTTCTGGAGAAGGTTGCAGATTTGACAAACTGGTCTGGCAGTAACGGCAGCCTTCTCAGCTGCTATATTTCGTCAAAGACCTGATCCACTCTGATGTGGGTGCTCACGTGGTCAATGTGACAGGAAAGGGATCCCCAAGATGGAGCTTAAGACAGCAGAGGAGTGCTGCCACCCCTAAAGCAATTTATGCAGCCTACCAAACACCTGGGAAAGATGGCAGCTATAACTTACAGCAGAGCTGCTTCACATCTGTAAGACAACACACACGCTACATGTATAGTAAATCCAACTATATAAAGTATGGCAAGGGCCATACCATGCAATCTTGTCTTGTTAATAACAAGAGATAAGGAGTCCTGCCATGCCAGCAAAACTGAGTGTCACTGCCTTGGCTCTGAAGGACTGCTGGGAAATAACTCAAGCAGGCCCTTCTAAACACTTAAAAGTTGTTTACTGAACAACAACAGAACTATCAACTTGAAAAATTTTTCCACTGGACTAGAAAGCTTCTTTTAACAGGACAAAGAGACTTCCCAAAGTCTATACAGGAGTACAAAACAGTTTCAAAAATTATTTAAAATAGTCTTTCCCTAACTAATCACCAATCAAGATGACATTTATGGGATCTGGCTGAGATGTCTGAAATAGCTAAACCAGCCTAGATCCAATGAATAGGATGTATGACATTGTGAGAGGAACTTTACAGAACACTTAAAAACATTCTTCCTCTTAAAGCCCTATTTTGATTTCTAAGGGAACAGGTAAACATTACAGTGTCTGATTGGTGTATCCCAGTGGGATATGCAAGAAAATGCAGGATTTTCTAAATAAATATAAAGGACACATGGTTTGGTAGCCCAGGTAATAGTCCAGAAGTGAGAGAAACTCTTCCCTAATACCAGTTACATGTATCATGAATCCCCTAGGACAGGGCCCTGGGCAATCTGGTATAGTTGAAGGTGTGCCTGTCCATGTCAAGGGTATTGGAACTAGATGATCTCTAAGGTCCCTTTCAATCCAAATCATTCTATGATTCTATGATCCTATAATAATTAAATATTAGAATTCCCATCAGAGCAATGAGTTGAGTTTACAGTTGTTGTAACTGATTACTCTTTTGTTATGACTATGAATTTCATAAACTCAGACTCAAATTTTGATTCAATGACTGTCAGGAAAAAAATATCCAGCTGAGGATACATTTCTGTCTACAGATAGTGTAAATCAGTGTTGAAGAATCAAACCAGAATCAACTATTCACTAAATACTCACATGCATACATGTACTCATTAACCCTCTACAGTTATTTCATAGAATGAAGGTTACAGTTCTAATAACTCATTTTAGACAGAAATCTGAAAACCTGTTTGGTCTCCACAGTGACAGGACTTTGAAGATATGGCCAAGTAGAGAACTTGTGATCATGGTGACAAAATGCTTGACACTATTACACTTGCATATTCTTACTTAAATATTAAACAAATTTTGTTGAGCTTCCAGCTAAGAGAAAAACCTAAGAATGAAGTTAAGACATCCAGGTCCACTAGCAAACAGGTTTTACATAATGCAGTACAGTCTCACCTCCTAAGTTGTGAATGCAAATAAGTAGTTAACTTTGTAGTTTCTTCGAGTTTCTGCACCAACTCTTTTCTTCTCTCCTCCAATTTTAATCTGCAAAGAGATGTATATATTAGTTCAGGAAAGCATTAGAGAATAATCTGTAGGCTAAAATACTTTATAGGTAAGAAAGAAACAAAGTGAAGATCCCTCACATTTCTATCAGGTTGACAGCTACTAAAATCCAAAATACTGTGTTAGCTCTCAGTCCTGTTGTAAAGCCTGAACTGCTTCAGCAGAGTGACTTTACCTGCAGAATTCCAAGCACTGTAACAAACCTGCAGAGTGCACAAGCAAGTAGAGTGTTGGGACATGCACACAGTACCAAGGAGAACATGCACTCAATAAAAGAGTAACAGATGAGCACTGGGAAAATACCTGCAACTTAAGTGTAATAAGACCTGCCCTAATACAGTTTTTAAAAGCTATGCTGCAGACTGGCTCCTCAGTTAATACAGTTCCAGGGAAAAAAAACCCAACCCCCCTCCCCCCGCAAAAAAATAAAATCATCAAAACCCAAGAGAACACTAATTAGTTTTGATATTTCCAAGTTTTAAATCAAAGCACTCCCTTTAATTTCAGAATCTTCATATAGAGACAAAGTACAACAAGCCAAAGCAGCATTCAGTGAAAGGTTCTGAGATGACAGATGACATTTAGAAGTCCTGAAGTCCTTGGTGTCAGAGACTGAAATGGTTAATGATTTATGCATTCTAGGAGACTTTTGCAGGCTTTTGACTTGCATGATACCTCTGATAAGCAGTCGGGCCCCTCCCTCCCTCCAGTGCTGAAGGTGTGAAGTCCTGAAAAGGCAAGAGCTGACCTTGCAGGCTTTTGACTATTGATACATCTGATGAGCAATCAGGACCCGCCCTCCCTCTGCAAAACTTGAAAGGCGGGAGCCAGGCCAGACAGAGCAGCTCTCTTGCGCAGGGCCCAGGGAGAGGTTGGAGGCTCGAGGCATGGCCCGTGACACTGACCATGGATATGATAATTCATAACTTCTTGGAGTGTGGGGGCTTCCCTCCTTCACCCCCAGCAGATCAAGACCACCACTTCAAGTGACAGACATGGAAGCTGCAACTATCAAGTTTCATCGCTGGACCCCGTGGGCGGTGACTATGGACATCTGTCCACTCTCAGCTTTTCTTTCCCTTACTCTCCCTTGCTCTTATCCTGCCTTTCTCTCCCCTATGCATTTTTCTCCTCCCCAGAAAGGTTATGACAGCACCCAAAAATGTTAACTTACCTATTGATTCAAAATTGTTAAAATAAATCTTATCAATATATGTTTTCATACACCGATTATTTAGTGTCGTTTTGCTTTAATCCACCCCAAAGGAATTTTTGATAAAACCTGGGTTACCCCCCCCCCTCTTTTCCTGGGGCGGGTCATAACACTTGGTAAAGATTTCTACATCCCCAACAGCTTTGTCATCACCTCAGAGCCACACAGCATTGTAATGCTTAAGGTTCACCCTTATGAAAAAGTAGGATTTATTGCCTCCTGTTTCATTATGTAGCATAGCTCTAAAGCCACAAAAGGTGGAACTCTCCAATTCCTCTTGGTTGGCTGCTAGCAGAAATGATTCACTAATCTTTACAGTGATTTTTTTTTCCTTTTATAATTTCCTTTATCACTCCATTTACAACACTGAATAAACTAGTTTCCCTCAGTGGATTCAGCAAAAATCCTCCTGTAGTTGTGATTACTATATTGTCGTCTAGCCCTTGCTCAGTCAACTGATACATGTCACGAGTTCTCAAGTGACTAATCTGGGAAACAAGAAATTAACTCCCCTCCTTTAACGGATTAAAAAAAAAGTTAATGGTTCATTCTCAGAAATGGTTCCTTTAGCCCTTCTGTCATCTCAAGGATGTATAAATTAAAATTCAAATGCAAGAGAACAGTTCAAATAAAAAAAACAAAAATCAACCATTGCTTTCTTACGCAAAGTGAATTAACTGAATGAAATACTGGAGAGTTCCCAGAATTCACTCCCTTTGAGCGTCAGATACCAGTAAAAAGTCTCTGATTCAGCAAAGCATGAAAAGCACTTGCTTACACTCATGCTTATTCAGCGAGCAAATCTGGGTTATGCAAAGGTGAATAAGTTACCCTGAGGTCAGCCAGGGTGTGAACTTCCACTCGACTGCCCACACCCCGTGTGCTCTTACACTCCAGTGATGGATTCAACTGCCAATGCCTGCCAAGGCTGTTAAAAGCATACACGGTATTTCATTCTTTGCCCAGGAAGACATACACACAGGTTTCCAAACCAGTTATGCTTATCTATACTATCAGACACTCTTTCCAGTCATTTTACAATTTATTGATGCCTTCTGTCTTCTTTTAAAGCCTAATCTATCCTGCTTTTCCCAAGCAAGAGTGCTCTTCACGAGCTCTTTTGTGGCATTTCAATAGTGAACTATCATTTTTTTCCTCAAGGAAGAGGCACAGAAATTGCTCTGTGTGTTCAACTGCTAATGGTAGAAGGTAGGAAAGGAAATAAAAGCTTAGGATTTTCTCTAACTCAAGTCCTCTAGAGAGACACCTATAGTTGTTCCACTGAATTTGTACTATTGAACTAAAAGGTTTTTTGTTTTTTGCCTCCACAAAGCACAATCAACAGTTTGTTTTCTTTTATTATCTTAAGGAAATTGATAAAATATAATTTATCCCATACAATTTAGCACCTGAAAAAAATTCTTTCCTGGATGTAATTTGACGTACTAGTAATTAAAGTACAAATATTAATGCCTGCAGATAAATTTCAGATATATGTTAGTCACAAGTCACAAACACAAGATGCATGATGAAAACAATTTTACTATCTCACAACAAATTGAGATTCAAGGGATGTATTTTCATTCTACATTAGGTTGAATGGAAAAAAAAACCCCTCTAAAACTTTCAGGCAATGAACCTTCCCTTTTTATAGCATAAGTAGGAACTTTAATATCAAAAAACCCATGTAAACACCTAAACAATCATAGTGTTATCTATTCTGACACAGGCCTCTCTCAGTCTCTCCTGTTTGCATCCCTCCTATTTCAATTAACCTATTACTCATTGCAGGAGGGACTTCAGTTTTAGTAAGATGTCTTTCTCCAGTTTTGATCTTAAATTGTAACATCGCTGAGAGGGGCATAAAGTCTTAAAAGAAAATACATTAAAAAGTTAAAGTGCACATACCTCACCTTTCAGTGCAAACTTATGTGGACATGTTTGTTTATGACAGGCACAAGAGCAGGTGCCAGTTTTGCAGGGAACACCACAACTGAGCAGTTAAATCATGCAACTGTTTAAATGCCTGTGATTACTCGGGAGATTTTGCCAAGGATTAAAGCAGTAATGGAATCTCCCTGACACCAATGCAGATACAAGAAAGTAGTAAGTAGCTCTCAACAGTTCCCCAGTCCAGTTATTTCTACTCAGTTGCTGGAAGGCTTCTTAAAGCAGTCAGAGTATGCCCTGTCTCTGCCTTTTTGAAGTTGATATGTTATGATCTATACCCTCCTTCTGTAAATTGAATCCACATACATCTACTAGTGGCAATTTCAGCATCCCACTCCAAAATATCCCAGGGCTATGCTATAATGTTTTTATTTTAAGTCAGAGCACGTCTTCTGTTTCTTTTCACTTTAGAAATAAAGAAAAGAAACAAACCACCAAACCTATGAAAAACCCTCATAACATTAAGCTCTGCACAATCCACAGCTTCTTACACTGTTGCTTCATTATCAGTACCTGTGAGAACATTGCAAACTGAAGGCATTCACGAAACTTCAGGGAAGAAAATAATAATGCAACAATAGTACAACATTTTGAAGATGGCTCCTCCACTGATAATGGAGAGGAAAATCTTCCTCATCTCCAAGAAACAAAACGCTGATGGTTTATCTGATACAATTAATCATCACTAATTAATTGATTTAATTAATTTCAAATTAAATTTCAGAAAAAGTTTCACCATCTGAATCCTTCTACAAAATGAACATTATGTTTATAGAAGACAAATGAGAAACAATCCTCAAAATAGCCTGGTGTAAAACAATTTACATGCTCTGAAGTCAACAAGGGAGACAGTTTTAATATCATAAACAGTTGTAGGTAGAAATTCACTGGAGATTCACTGGAATAACAAAAAAGCAAGCCAAAAGCTACCATAAGTGCTACCTCAACCAGCAGTGTAAAACATGATGTCTTACAGTAATCTCAGGAAAAAAAAATATAAAAAAAAAAATCCACATTTTCTGGATTAAAAATCAGGAGAAAAATTTGAGGAAAACAGAGGTGAAAAACGTAAGCTCTGAACACTCATTGTGTCACTATATATGGGAAATTCATTTCTTCTTGACACTGGGGGACAATTTTACTTGCCCTTTGTACTCCAAGTTTGGCATCTGCCACATATGGGAAAAGAGTCAGGTGCAGAATTTTCTTTGGCACTAAACAAGCAAATCCAAAACACAAGACTCAGACACCAGTTGCCTATTTATACCATGAATCAAGATTTAGCTATTACTTACAACAGCATATGATCAAAATCTTAGATTAAAATGATTTTTGAATTTGCTTTTATTATTGACCCCTTATTCTCCACTTATTAATGGAGTCAGAGAGCAACAGATCTGTAGTACTTTAAATACTACTAGTACAGACAGGGAGCTTCTCCTGCAAAAATATAGCTCCAGTAGCACATAACCCTTCTTCTAGAATATATTTGGGTTATCAATGTAATGTAATTTAAACTATTATAAAGTGTAAAAACGTTAAAAAATCATGCATTATACACACTTATGAACTTTGTAAACAAAAAAAACACATTCTTGCTACTCAGCTACAACCAAGGATCCAGCTTCTAATGCCACTAATAGGAATTTCATCATTCAATGAAACTGGAGCAACACCAAGTCTTTCTTAGTAGAGGGAAGTAAGAAAGCCCCTCAATGCTGATTGTATTACATCAGTAAGGCATACTAAACCAATACAGACAATGACATTTTCTGTTTATTGCATTTTATGTGTGCTAGAGGTGCCCATAAATTTATTTCCACTTACAGCTGACGACAGACAGCTTTGATTTTCTCAAACTCTGAATCTGGTTAAAACAATTTATTGTGCTGCTCCAGTTACCAGGTAGGTAACAGCAACTTAGAAAAGTTTTGCAGCAATTATACTTCTCATCTGAACTTTTTGGTGGTTTTTTCCCCTTTTGGTTGCATTTTTGTATGTAATAAAACTCACAATGAAAGGCTTCAGATGTTGCAACAATCAAGGTAATCTTTGTAACCCAAGTTCAAACAGTTTACAGCTATTATCAGAAACGAGTGAATGATGTATTGGCTTCCTGCTGGTATGTTGACATTCCTCAGTTATTTAACATCTGTCACAAGCATTTTCGTTCTGGTAACAAACGCAGAGCAACTGATATTGCAGAGCGCATACAGAGTGTTCACTTTCTCTCACAGAAGACTTCTTTGTGTTTCTGCCCATAGGGCTAATAACAAATTTAATTAAGAACTACATAGAACTGTAACCAAAGGCATAGTTCAGGTTCTGTAATGAGTACAAAGGTTAGATTGCAGAATGCAGCATTTAATATTAGCAGAAGACAACCCCTTACCTTTCAGCAAGTGCTTGACTGGGTGTGCTTTTTACAGACACCAGCTCTTCTTCAAGCCTCTTCCTTTCTGCTTCTAGATGTTCTAACTCATCTTGAGTACGTTCGCATGGTGTAATAAACTGGAGCTCCTTTAAAAGCTCTTCTTTTTCATTGATTAACATCAGCTTTTCCTTTTCCACATCCAGTGCTCCAGGCCAGGTTTCACTATCCATCTTAGAGAGTTCAATCTTCAAATTAGCCATGCTAAAATAAAACAAAGCAGATTTGCCTGAGCCCAGCACAGCACACAAATCCCAGGAAAGAGAGAAGTGATACAGTATTTTGAAAGGTATCAGGACATAAAGACATTTTATACTCAAAGCCCTATTTTTAATTAGTTTTGCTTCACAAGAACGCAGATTACGCCGGAGAACCAGGTCACCTATCCAGGCCAACAGCAATATGCGCATACATTAAAAATTAGTTGCTCCTGTTCCAATGCCAAATTCAAGCAGAAGTCAAAATGTTAATAAAAGGATTATGGAAAGTGATCTGTCTGGTAACATAGTAGTGGTACCATGCTTTACTTCTTCAGGAGTATGATGGATTTCTCCTAAACTGTTGGAGGCTGACTGCTCCTCAGAAATGGCAATGCCCATGGTGAAAGAATGTGCACCATAGCAAGGTGCTCACTTCAGTATCACACATGCATGCAAATCCCAAGACAAATTATGAAATTAAAATGAAAGGTAATAGGACAACGGCTACCTAAACACAAAAGAGATTATTAACTCAACAGTTTAAGTTTGCACAACTGTTGTTCCCATTGCAGATGTCAAACCACAGAGTTAAGACAGCCAAGTCTTGGTTATCCAAACCTATTGCACAGATACACCCACACAATGGAAGCAGGAACTAATCTACATTATCATTGTACTAAAGCTTTGTCATGATCAAGACCAGTTATTTTCAGTATTCAGTCTCCATAATCATTCTGTCTATGGGCTCAGCAGCATAGCTTAAAAAGTGCATGTCTTGCAATAAAGACTCACTGTCCACTGGGAAAGCCTAAAAATTCCCTTTATAGGTGCTCTATATCTAGTAAGATGAGACCTTTCAGTCACTTCCAGGCTTAGCCACACCTGAACTAGCTGCATAGCTCAAGAATATGGAAGCTTTGAAATATGTACAGCTTTCTGCATCTCTTTTTTGTATGATGGGGAAAAGGTAGAGAAAGGACACATCAAAACAGAAGTTCCCATACAATCTAGAGCGAGAGAAACTACTTTGCTACTTTTACTTACCTGTAGCTGTCGTAGTTAAATGCACCTAAATCAGCTCAACAAATGATAGCAGCCTGTGCAACTTCAATGTTACCAAGCACTAAGGTAATGCCTGATACTACACTTCAAAAACACACAGAGATAATCTGGCATGTATAATCTTTGTGTAGTTCTGACAGATTTCTGGGAAAGCATTTTTCTTCTTTCCAGTTTGTTTTCAGTGATTAACAAAAACAATAATATCATGCTTATTTTGCATCTCTGGTATTAATTTTACAGTACATTAAGGCATTTATTTATGGTCCAAGCTAAGAAGAATTTATGTTGAATCTAACTATCCCATTGCTCATACTAGAAGCTTAAGGGAAACCACCCCTTTCTTTTTCCATAGGTAATATTTCCTTCTTACCTGCACCTCAATTTAAAAACAACAGTTTCAAAAATGCAAACAACCCATACCTCCACCTAACCCCCACAAGAACAAGTTTGACTCAGGGTATTTTCACAAAAAAACTGCATATAAAATAAACAGAAATAATATCAGCAGTGCCACTGTAACCAAATGGTGGGATGAAATAACGCGAAGACTTTCAACACATTTTTGCAGCTGTTACATGTATCTTTTATATTCAACAGTCCCTTAGAGGAGCAGTACTTAGATGGAAAACAACCAAATAATTTCAGATGGATAATGAAATGTCGAAACTTTCATCTCTAGGTCACTGGTTCTACCCAACCTTACTCTGAAAGTAGCTGCTGCTGACAGCTGCTTGATGTCTTACGGGATGGGATGGCAGTCTCCAAACTGGTCTTTTGCTCTCTCTGCTATAAGACAACTCCTCGCTTTTCAGCTGCCTTATCAGACAGACAAAGGACTACATGGATGTGAAAACTGAACTGGTCTCACACGTTGGAGGAAGTCCTTGCTCAACAGGTGTAGAAGCCCAGAAGAGAAGGGGTTAATGTGTATGCCTCAGATACGGACACTGGATGGCTGTGGAGTCAACCAAGGACTGTTGGTAAGAACATGCTGTAAGAAAGAACAGGATGTGACTGGAGAAGGGGGGCATACAGGGGTAGGGCAACACTTTTCTGGGTCAAACGCCCTTGTTCTGGCTCCGGAGATAAGCACAACACAACACAAGCACAGGAATGAGATAGAGAAGCGGGCATGGACTGTCCACCAAAGGCTGACACAATAGGGAGGGATCAAGACCCTTGAAGCCCTCAACTCATTTCCAGATAGGGTTAGAAGAACGGACTATACATAACTAATCTGCATAGAAAGCAAGAAACTTATATTCAGGGCGGGGACAAAGGTACCCCCACAAAGCCTGGGCAGCACCCCAGGACACTGGACACCCTATCAGCTACATTGACAATGGAGCCAGGGCTGGTGATGTTTGTTTCTTTGTTTCCTTCCTTCTTTCCCTCCTTCCTTCTTCTCTCCCTCTCTTTAACCTCTCTCTCCTCCCTACCCCTTATTCAAAATTCACCAAAGTGTGTGGATTTAACATACCAATTTCCATGCCGTGTGTATAATTAACTAATAAAATTTTGTAAGTTTTTGCAGACTCTCTGACTTTTTGTCATTCCTTTTCGACCACAGGCATCTCTGAATCTTGCATATTCCCTTCCCCTGAAGGGTGGGAAGCCACAACAGGCCAAGAAGGAATATTTGCCAGATCTCCACCACATCAGCATAGGACTGTCAGCATGCTGTACAGATCCTTCTGAATAACACCTGCAACTGAAATTAGCATAGTTATGAACATTCCACCTCCTCAAGACATTCTGCTGGCAAAGCAACAGAAAATCTGCAATGTACAAAATTACCTGATAATTTTTAAGTAGAGAAGTTCACTTACAAGATCCTCTCTTTCTCTTAGTTATATTATAAAAAAATTTGAGAATTTGCACATTTAATATTTCAGAAAAAATGGTCAACCCTTATTAAATTACAGTGATGACTACAGTGGCCCAAATAACTGGGGAAAAGGTGTAATTAGGTTCTGAACTTTATGTGCAAACTGTTACTTATCTTCATTATTCCACATTATGAACACTGAAATGTTCTTGGCTAACTAATTTGTGAGAAAGAAAGATCCTGTGCTACAGTACTCCCTACTCTGAGCACTGTACTGTTCTTTTTTTTCCCCCTCCAAGGTAGAAGTGGTAAACTGACTTACTGCCAGGTTTTTTGTTCCTACAAAGGAAAGATAAAACACAATACTGGGACTTCTTGGTATCAAGACACAGTCAGAGCAGAGGATGATGTGGTTTTGGATGAATTACGCCTGAGAAAAAATGCCATCTACCTGCATCTAAACCACCACCTGACAATTAAGATTATGTGCATGATGATTCTTAGCCAAAATCACA